>NC_091282.1:283551811-284154311 GCF_032444005.1 Ranitomeya imitator | reverse complement strand
AGTGACCTGGTCAGTGTAGTAGTAGTTGAAAGAATGGACCGCAGACAGGCATCGAAGGCCTAAAATAAAAAAATTGGGCTGGCTGTAGGCAATTTTAAATTGGTTCCAGGGGTACACGGGCAGCAGTGGTGTGGTCAGTGGAGGCCTAGTGGAAGGAGTGACCGCAGACAGGCATCGAAGGCCTAACATAACAAACTTGGGCTGGCTGTAGGCACTTTTAAATTGGTTCCAGGGGTACACGGGCAGCAGTGGTCTGGTCAGTGGAAGTCTAGTGGAAGGAGTGACCGCAGACAGGCATCGAAGGCCTAAAATAATAACACATGGCTGTAGGCAATTTTAAATTGGTTCCAGGGGTACACGGACAGCAGTGACCTGGTCAGTGTAGTAGTAGTTGAAAGAATGGACCGCAGACAGGCATCGAAGGCCTAAAATAAAAAAATTGGGCTGGCTGTAGGCAATTTTAAATTGGTTCCAGGGGTACACGGGCAGCAGTGGTGTGGTCAGTGGAGGCCTAGTGGAAGGAGTGACCGCAGACAGGCATCGAAGGCCTAAAATAATAACACATGGCTGTAGGCAATTTTAAATTGGTTCCAGGGGTACACGGGCAGCAGTGACCTGGTCAGTGTAGTAGTAGTTGAAAGAATGGACCGCAGACAGGCATCGAAGGCCTAAAATAAAAAAATTGGGCTGGCTGTAGGCAATTTTAAATTGGTTCCAGGGGTACACGGGCAGCAGTGGTGTGGTCAGTGGAGGCCTAGTGGAAGGAGTGACCGCAGACAGGCATCGAAGGCCTAACATAACAAACTTGGGCTGGCTGTAGGCACTTTTAAATTGGTTCCAGGGGTACACGGGCAGCAGTGGTCTGGTCAGTGGAAGTCTAGTGGAAGGAGTGACCGCAGACAGGCATCGAAGGCCTAAAATAATAACACATGGCTGTAGGCAATTTTAAATTGGTTCCAGGGGTACACGGACAGCAGTGACCTGGTCAGTGTAGTAGTAGTTGAAAGAATGGACCGCAGACAGGCATCGAAGGCCTAAAATAAAAAAATTGGGCTGGCTGTAGGCAATTTTAAATTGGTTCCAGGGGTACACGGGCAGCAGTGACCTGGTCAGTGTAGTAGTAGTTGAAAGAATGGACCGCAGACAGGCATCGAAGGCCTAAAATAAAAAAATTGGGCTGGCTGTAGGCAATTTTAAATTGGTTCCAGGGGTACACGGGCAGCAGTGACCTGGTCAGTGTAGTAGTAGTTGAAAGAATGGACCGCAGACAGGCTTAGAAGGCCTAACATAACAAACTTGGGCTGGCTGTAGGCACTTTTAAATTGGTTCCAGGGGTACACGGGCAGCAGTGGTCTGGTCAGTGGAAGTCTAGTGGAAGGAGTGACCGCAGACAGGCTTCCAAGGCCTAACATAACAAACTTGGGCTGGCTGTAGGCACTTTTAAATTGGTTCCAGGGGTACACGGGCAGCAGTGGTCTGGTCAGTGGAAGTCTAGTGGAAGGAGTGACCGCAGACAGGCTTCCAAGGCCTAACATAACAAACTTGGGCTGGCTGTAGGCACTTTTAAATTGGTTCCAGGGGTACACGGGCAGCAGTGGTCTGGTCAGTGGAAGTCTAGTGGAAGGAGTGACCGCAGACAGGCTTCCAAGGCCTAACATAACAAACTTGGGCTGGCTGTAGGCACTTTTAAATTGGTTCCAGGGGTACACGGGCAGCAGTGGTCTGGTCAGTGGAAGTCTAGTGGAAGGAGTGACCGCAGACAGGCTTCCAAGGCCTAACATAACAAACTTGGGCTGGCTGTAGGCACTTTTAAATTGGTTCCAGGGGTACACGGGCAGCAGTGGTCTGGTCAGTGGAAGTCTAGTGGAAGGAGTGACCGCAGACAGGCTTCGAAGGCCTAACATAACAAAATTGGGCTGGCTGTAGGCACTTTAAATTGGTTCCAGGGGTACATGGGCAGCAGTGTATGGTCAGTGGAAGTCTAGTGGAAGGAGTGACGGCAGACAGTCTTCGAAGGCCTAACATAACAAAATTGGGCTGACTGTAGGCACTTTTAAATTGGTTCCAGGGTAACACGGCCAGCAGTGGCCTGGTCAGTGTAGTAGTTGTAGAAAGAAGGGACCGCAGACAGGCTTCGAAGGCCTAACATAACAAAAATGTCAAAACAATGGTATTGTCAGTGCCAGGCATTGAAGGATGTCAGCGGCTAGACTACACATTGGTGAAGCTGTGAGAGATAATTTTGCTAGTGGTAGAGCACTGTTTGAGCTGGGGGGGGGAACTGTCTTGTGGCCGGCGGTACAGGCACAGGGCCCCTCATATTACAACGGTGTGTCTGACGTTGGGTGCGCACCACCACCGCCAGAGACACTTTATTGTACTATGAGGGACCCAGTGGCAGTGCCGTCGACCAAAAGCGGCCACACCCACCTCTTCAGACAAACAGCACTCTCAAGGGTCCAAGCGCAAAGTGGCGATAGCACGGCCCCGTGTGGGGAGTTTGGCCATTTCGTGAGGTGGAAACATGTCGTATGCTGGACAATCAGGTGAAGAAAATTACGAGATTGGAAAAGTCATTCAGAATAGTCCACAGGCAAGACCTTTTCATAGGAAAGCTAGGTGTCAGCCGGGCAGGGTGGGGCAAAAGATTTTGAAATCCAGTTGTGGTTCATTTTAATGAAGGTTAGATCATCTACATTTTGGGTAGCCAGACGAGTCCTTTTTTCTGTTAGTATTGAACCTGCAGCACTGAATACTCTTTCTGATAGGACACTAGCTGCCGGGCAAGCAAGCTCCTGCAATGCATATTCTGCCAATTCTGGCCAGGTGTCTAATTTGGATGCCCAGTAATCAAATGGGAATGACGGTTGAGGGAGAACGTCGATAAGGGATGAAAAATAGTTTGTAACCATACTGGACAAATGTTGTCTCCTGTCACTTTGAATTGATGCTGCAGTACCTGTCCTGTCTGCGGTCATAGAAAAATCACTCCACAACCTGGTCAGAAAACCCCTCTGTCCAACGCCACTTCTGATTTCTGCCCCTCTAACACCTCTGGTCTGCTGGCCCCTGGAGCTCGTGTGAGAACGATCACGGGCGCTGTGTGCAGGGAATGCCAGAAGCAAACGGTCAACAAGAGTTGATTGTTTTGTTGCTAATATTAGTTCCAAGTTCTCATGTGGCATAATATTTTGCAATTTGCCTTTATAGCGAGGATCAAGGAGGCAGGCCAACCAGTAATCGTCATCGTTCATCATTTTTGTAATGCGTGTGTCCCTTTTGAGGATACGCAAGGCATAATCCGCCATGTGGGCCAAAGTTCCCGTTGTCAAATCTGCGGTTGTGCTTGGTTGAGGGGCAGTTGCAGGCAAATCTACGTCACTTGTGTCCCTCAAAAAACCAGAACCCGGCCTTGCCACGCCACCAATTTCCCGTGCCCCCGGGAAAGCTTCCTCATTAAAAATATACTCATCCCCATCATCCTCCTCATCCTCCACCTCCTCTTCGCCCGGTACCTCGTCATGTACACTGCCCTGACCAGACAATCGCTGACTGTCATCAAGGCTTTCCTCTTCCTCTGGTGCAGACGCCTGATCCTTTATGTGCGTCAAACTTTGCATCAGCAGACGCATTAGGGGGATGCTCATGCTTATTATGGCGTTGTCTGCACTAACCAGCCGTGTGCATTCCTCAAAACACTGAAGGACTTGACACATGTCTTGAATCTTCGACCACTGCACACCTGACAACTCCATGTCTGCCATCCTACTGCCTGCCCGTGTATGTGTATCCTCCCACAAAAACATAACAGCCCGCCTCTGTTCGCACAGTCTCTGAAGCATGTGCAGTGTTGAGTTCCACCTTGTTGCAACGTCTATGATTAGGCGATGCTGGGGAAGGTTCAAAGAACGCTGATAGGTCTGCATACGGCTGGAGTGTACAGGCGAACGGCGGATATGTGCGCAAAGTCCACGCACTTTGAGGAGCAGGTCGGATAACCCCGGATAACTTTTCAGGAAGCACTGCACCACCAGGTTTAAGGTGTGAGCCAGGCAAGGAATGTGTTTCAGTTGGGAAAGGGAGATGGCAGCCATGAAATTCCTTCCGTTATCACTCACTACCTTGCCTGCCTCAAGATCTGCAGTGCCCAGCCACGACTGCGTTTCTTGCTGCAAGAACTCGGACAGAACTTCCGCGGTGTGTCTATTGTCGCCCAAACACTTCATAGCCAATACAGCCTGCTGACGTATGCCAGTAGCTGCCCCATAATGGGAGACCTGGTGTGCAACAGTGGCAGGTGCGGATGGAGTGTTTGTGCGACTGCGGTCTGTGGACGAGCTCTTGCTTCTGCAGGAGGACGAGGAGGAGGAGGAGGAGGGGGTGCGAACGGCTACAGACAACTGTTTACTAGACCGTGGGCTAGGCAGAACTGTCCCAAACTTGCTGTCCCCTGTGGACCCTGAATCCACCACATTTACCCAGTGTGCCGTGATGGACACGTAACGTCCCTGGCCATGCCTACTGGTCCATGCATCTGTTGTCAGGTGCACCTTTGTGCTCACAGATTGCCTGAGTGCATGGACGATGCGCTCTTTAACATGCTGGTGGAGGGCTGGGATGGCTTTTCTGGAAAAAAAGTGTCGACTGGGTAGCTCGTAGCGTGGTACAGCGTAGTCCATCAGGTCTTTGAAAGCTTCGCTTTCAACTAACCGGTAGGGCATCATCTCTAACGAGATTAGTCTAGCTATGTGGGCGTTCAAACCCTGTGTACGCGGATGCGAGGCTAAGTATTTCCTTTTTCTAACCATAGTCTCATGTAGGGTGAGCTGGACTGGAGAGCTGGAGATCGTGGAACTAGCGGGGGTGCCGGTGGACATGGCAGACTGAGAGACGGTGGGAGATGGTATTGTTGCCGCCGGTGCCCTAGATGCAGTGTTTCCTACTACGAAACTGGTGATTCCCTGACCCTGACTGCTTTGGCCTGGCAAAGATACCTGCACAGATACAGCAGGTGGTGCGCTAAATGGTGGTCCTACACTGCCGGAAGGGATGTTGCGTTGATGACTAGCTTCATTGGCCGAGGGTGCAACAACCTTAAGGGACGTTTGGTAGTTAGTCCAAGCTTTCAAATGCATGGTGGTTAAATGTCTATGCATGCAACTAGTATTGAGACTTTTCAGATTCTGACCTCTGCTTAAGGAAGTAGAACATTTTTGACAGATGACTTTGCGCTGATCAATTGGATGTTGTTTAAAAAAATGCCAGACTGCACTCTTTCTAGCATCGGATACCTTTTCAGGCATTGCAGACTGAGCTTTAACCGGATGGCCACGCTGTCCTCCACCAGGTTTTGGCTTTGCCACGCGTTTTGGGCAAGATACGGGCCCGGCAGATGGAACCTGTGGCGATGTTGATGCCTGCTGCGGCCCCTCCTCCTCCTCTGCTTCAGAACTGCTGCCGCCTGCACCCTGTTCCCCCAATGGCTGCCAATCGGGGTCAAGAACTGGGTCATCTAATAACTCTTCTTGTACCTCCTGCGCAACTTCGTCTGTGTCACCGTGTCGTTCGGTGGTATAGCGTTCGTGATGGGGCAACATAGTCTCATCAGGGTCTGATTCTTGATCAGCACCCTGCGAGGGCAATGTTGTGGTCTGAGTCAAAGGACCAGCATAGTAGTCTGGCTGTGGCTGTGCGTCAGTGCACTCCATGTCAGATTCAATTTGTAATGGGCATGGACTGTTAACTGCTTCACTTTCTAAGCCAGGGACGGTATGTGTAAAGAGCTCCATGGAGTAACCCGTTGTGTCGCCTGCTGCATTCTTCTCTGTTGTTGTTTTTGCTGAAGAGGACAAGGAAGTGACTTGTCCCTGACCGTGAACATCCACTAACGACGCGCTGCTTTTACTTTTACCAGTTTCACGAGATGAGGCAAAAGAGCTAGAGGCTGAGTCAGCAAGATAAGCCAAAACTTGCTCTTGCTGCTCCGGCTTTAAAAGCGGTTTTCCTAATCCCAGAAAAGGGAGCGTTCGAGGCCTTGTGTAGCCGGACGACGAACCTGGCTCCACAGCTCCAGACTTAGGTGCAATATTTTTTCCCCACGACCACCTGATGCTCCACCACTACCACTACCCTCATTACCAGCTGACAATGAACGCCCCCGGCCACGACCTCTTCCACTAGACTTCCTCATTGTTTTAAAAACGTAACCAAACTAACGTTATTTGTTGCAGTCACACAACTTACACGGTGAGCTATAACTTCAGTATGATTTAGCTACCCCTTTACAGGTTGGTGAGACCACAGCGAAAATCAGGCCCAATGTTACACACTCTTTTTTTGGTGGCTGCAAATTAGAGAGATGCCCCACACGCAGGACTGTCACTGAAGCACAAATGTTAATATTAATGTCACACTATTATTTTTTTTTTTTTTTTATTTTTTTCAGGAACACTTTAGAAACCCCCCAAAAAAAAAAAAATAGATTTTTGCAGGGAGAATTTAGAAAACAAATGTAACAAACTATATGCTTTCTATGGGCCACTGAGTGAGAGATGACGCACACAGGAATCAGGAGTGGCACACAAGCCCAGAGGCCAATATTTTTCTACCAATGATTGATGGAGTTATTTTCTCTGGTAGATTTTGGAACCCAAATCAAGGAAAAAAAATGTAGGCTTTCTATGGACCACAATTGGAGAGAGAGAGAGAGAGAGATGGCACACCCAGGAGTCAAGACTGGCACACAAGCAGAAAGGCCAATATTAATCTCCCACTGTTTTTTTTGGTTGTTTTTTTTTTTTTTTTTTTCAGGGAGACTTTAGAAAAAAAAATAATAAAAAAAATATGATTTTATCAGGAAGAATTTAGAAACCAAATAAAATAAAATGATTTTTTCAGGGAGAATTTATAAAACAAATAAAACCAAAAATAGGCGTTCTATGGCCCGCTGACTGAGAGATGACGCACACAGGAGTCAGGAGTGGCACACAAACCCAGAGGCCAATATTTTTCTACCAATGATTGATGTAGTTATTTTCTCTGGTAGATTTTAGAACCCAAATCAAGGAAAAAAAATATAGGCTTTCTATGGACCACAATTGGAGAGAGAGAGAGAGAGAGAGAGAGAGAGAGAGAGAGATGGCACACCCAGGAGTCAAGACTGGCACACAAGCAGAAAGGCCAATATTAATCTCCCACTGTTTTTTTGGTTGTTTTTTTTTTTTTTTTTTCAGGGAGACTTTAGAAATAAAAATAATAAAAAAAATATGATTTTATCAGGAAGAATTTAGAAACCAAATAAAATAAAATGATTTTTTCAGGGAGAATTTAGAAAACAAATAAAACCAAAAATATGCGTTCTATGGCCCACTGACTGAGAGAGAGAGAGAGATGGAACGCTTAGTACTGGCACACAAGCCCAAAGGGCAATATTAATCTCCCTTTTTTTTTCCAGGGAGAATTTCTGAAACACAAAAAAAAAATAAAATAGGCTTTCTATGGCCCACTATTTGTGAGAGAGATGGGACGCTCAGGACTGGCACAGATGGCACGCTCAGGACTGGCACAGAAGCCCAGAGGCCAATATTAATCTCCCTTTTTTTCTGGGAGAATTTATAAAACCAAAAAAATATTTAAATAGGCTTTCTATGGCCCACTATTTGTGAGAGAGATGGCACGCTCAGGACTGGCACAGATGGCACGCTCACAACTGGCACACAAGCCCAGAGGCCAATATTAATCTCCCTTTTTTCAGGGAGAATTTCTAAAACCCAAAAAAAAAATAAAATAGGCTTTCTATGGCCCACTATTTGTGAGAGAGATGGGACGCTCAGGACTGGCACAGATGGCACGCTCAGGACTGGCACAGAAGCCCAGAGGCCAATATTAATCTCCCTTTTTTTCTGGGAGAATTTATAAAACCAAAAAAATATTTAAATAGGCTTTCTATGGCCCACTATTTGTGAGAGAGATGGCACGCTCAGGACTGGCACAGATGGCACGCTCACAACTGGCACACAAGCCCAGAGGCCAATATTAATCTCCCTTTTTTCAGGGAAAATTTATAAAACAAAAAAAAAAATTAAATAGGCTTTCTATGGCCCACTATTTGTGAGAGAGATGGCACGCTCAGGGCTGGCTGGCACAGATGGCACGCTCAGGACTGGCACACAAGCCCAGAGGCCAATATTAATCTCCCTTTTTTTCTGGGAGAATTTATAAAACCAAAAAAATATTTAAATAGGCTTTCTATGGCCCACTATTTGTGAGAGAGATGGCACGCTCAGGACTGGCACAGATGGCACGCTCACAACTGGCACACAAGCCCAGAGGCCAATATTAATCTCCCTTTTTTCAGGGAAAATTTATAAAACAAAAAAAAAAATTAAATAGGCTTTCTATGGCCCACTATTTGTGAGAGAGATGGCACGCTCAGGGCTGGCACAGATGGCACGCTCAGGACTGGCACACAAGCCCAGAGGCCAATATTAATCTCCCTTTTTTTCAGGGAGAATTTATAAAACCAAAAAAAAAAATAAATAGGCTTTCTATGGCCCACTATTTGTGAGAGAGATGGCACACTCAGGACTGGCACACAAGCCCAAAGGCCAATATTAATCTCCCACTGTATTTTTATCAGGGAGAATTTATACACCCCACAAAAAAAAATACAGAAAAATGAAAAGGCTTTCTATGGCCCACTATGTGAGAGAGATGGCACACACAGGGATGGCACTCTAGCAGAAATGCCAAATTGCCAATCTTAATCTCCCACCAAAAAAAAAACAAAAAAAAAAACAGGGAATGTCCTACAATTACTATCTCCCTGCCTGCAGTAATCTCAGCCAGGTATGGCAGGCAGCTACTATCTCCCTGCCTGCAGTAATCTCAGCCAGGTATGGCAGGCAGCAATAAGGAGTGGACTGATGCACAAATGAAATAAAAAGTGTGGACAAACAAAAAAGATAGCTGTGCAGAAAGGAAGGAACAAGAGGATTTGTGCTTTGAAAAAAGCAGTTGGTTTGCACAGCGGCGTACACACAGCAATGCAGCTATCAGGGAGCCTTCTAGGGCAGCCCAATGAGCTACAGCGCTGAGGGGAAAAAAAAAAAAAAAAAAAATTCCACTGTCCCTGCACACCGAGGGTGGTGTTGGACAGTGCAAATCGCTGCAGCACAAGCGGTTTTGTGGTTAATGGACCCTGCCTAACGCTATCCCTGCTTCTGACAAAGCGGCAGCAACCTCTCCCTAAGCTCAGATCAGCAGCAGTAAGATGGCGGTCGGCGGGAACGCCTCTTTATAGCCCCTGTGACGTCGCAGACAGCAAGCCAATCACTGCAATGCCCTTCTCTAAGATGGTGGGGACCAGGACCTATGTCATCACGCTGCCCACACTCTGCGTTTACCTTCATTGGCTGAGAAATGGCGCTTTTCGCGTCATTGAAACGCGACTTTGGCGCGAAAGTCGCGTACCGCATGGCCGACCCCGCACAGGGGTCGGATCGGGTTTCATGAAACCCCGACTTAGCCAAAAGTCGGCGACTTTTGAAAATGTTCGACCCGTTTCGCTCAACCCTACTAATCACATTAGAGATGATGCCCTACCGGTTAGTTGAAAGCGAAGCTTTCAAAGCCCTGATGGACTACGCTGTACCACACTACGAGCTACCCAGTTGACACTTCTTTTCGAGAAAAGCCATCCCAGCCCTCCACCAGCATGTAAAAGACCGCATTGCCCATGCACTCAGGCAATCTATGAGTAGAAAGGTTCACCTGACAACAGATGCATGGATCAGTAGGCATGGCCAGGGGCGTTACGTGTCCATCACGGCACACTGGGTTAATGTGGTGGATGCAGGGTCCACAAGGGACAGCAATATTGGGACAGTTCTGCCTAGCCCACGGTCTAGGAAACAGTTGGCTGTAGCCGTTCGCCCCCCTCCTCCTCGTCCTCCAGCAGAAGCAAGAGCTCGTCCACAGACCGCAGTCGCACGACCACTCCATCCGCAGCTGCCACTGTTGCACACGAGGTGTCCCATTATGGAACAGCTAGTGGCAAGCGTCAGCAGGCTGTATTGGCAATGAAGTGTTTGGGCGACAACAGACACACCGCGGAAGTTCTTTCCGAGTTCTTGCAGCAAGAAACTCAGTCATGGCTGGGCAGTGTACATCTTGAGGCAGGCAAGGTGGTGAGTGATAACGGAAGGAATTTTATGGCTGCCATAGCCCTTTCACAACTGAAACACATTCCTTGCCTGGCTCACACCTTAAACCTGGTGGTGCAGTGCTTCCTGAAAAGCTATCTGGGGTTACCCGACCTGCTCCTGAAGGTGCGCAGACTTTGCTCGCACATCTGCCGTTCGCCCGTACACTCCAGACGTATGCAGAACCATCAGCGGTCTTTAAACCTTCCCCAGCATCGCCTAATCATCGACGTTGCACATGCTTCAGAGACTGTGCAAACAGAGGCGTGCTGTTATGTATTTGTGGGAGGATACACATACATGGGCAGGCAGTTGGATGGCAGACATGGAGTTGTCAGGTGTGCAGTGGTCGAAGCTACAAGACCTCTGTCAAGTCCTTCAGTGTTTTGAGGAATGCACATGACTGGTTAGTGCAGACAATGCCATAATAAGCATTTGACATCCCCCTAATGCGTCTGCTGATGCAAAGTTTGACACACATAAAGGAGCAGGAGTCTGCAGCCAAGGACGAGGGAAGCCATGATGACAGTCAGCCATTGTCTGGTCAGAGAAGTCTACTGGATGAGGTGGTGGGCGAAGAGGAGGATGATGGGATGGGGTATTTTTTGGATGAGGAAGCTTCTCAGGGGGCAATAGAAACTGGTATCATTGCAAGGCCAGGTTCAGGGTTTTTGAGGGAGGCAAGTGAAGTTAATTTGCCCGAAAGTGCTCCTCAACCCAGCACAAGCAGTGAATTGACAACTGAAACATTGGCCCACATGGTGGATTATGCCTTGCGTATCCTAAAAAGGGACCACCGCATTATAAAAATGATGACCGATGACGATTACTGGTTGGCCTGCCTCCTGGATCCACTGTTGTGAATTCTGTGGCAGAGCTCCCTCCTGTGGTCACAAGTGGTACTTCGGCTGATTCTCTCTGGGAGCTTCCGTTTGTGGAGGAAACTGGTATTGCTGCTTCTGAGTTTCCTCCCTCAGGTGATCTGGTGAGGTCGTTAGGTGCTTCTCTACTTAACCCCACCTAATGCTTTGATTCATGCTTCCTGTCAATGTTCCAGTGTTGGACTTGTGTTTCTCTGGATCATTCCTGTGGCCTGCTGCTCTGCATAGCTAAGTGCTTCTTTGCTATTTGTTGCTATTTTTTCTGTCCAGCTTGTCTATTTGTTTTGCTGGAAGCTCTGGGACGCAAAGGGTGTACCTCCGTGCCGTTAGTTCGGTACGGAGGGTCTTTTTGCCCCTTTGCGTGGTTTTCTTTAGGGTTTTGTGTAGACCGCAAAGTTATCTTTCCTATCCTCGTTCTGTCTAGAATATCGGGCCTCACTTTGCTGAATCTATTTCATCCCTACGTTTGTCTTTTCATCTTACTCACAGTCATTATATGTGGGGGGCTGCCTTTTCCTTTGGGGTATTTCTCTGAGGCAAGGTAGGCTTATTTTTTCTATCTTCAGGCTAGATAGTTTCTCAGGCTGTGCCGAGTTGCATAGGTAGCGTTAGGCGCAATCCACGGCTGCCTCTAGTTGTGTTTGGAGAGAATCAGGGATTGCGGTCTGCAGAGTTCCCACGTCTCAGAGCTCGTTCTATTATTTTGGGTTATTGTCAGATCACTGTATGTGCTCTGACCTCCATGTCCATTGTGATACTGAATTGCCTTTCATAACAGTACAGGAAGCCAAAAGTACTAATGATTCTCAATAGAGGGAAAAAAAGAAGTTCTGAGACCATTTTTTTTTCTTGGCTTTGTGTTTTGTCTTTTTTTTCCCCTAGACATTTGGGTGGTTCAGTACACAGGTGTAGCGATGGACATTAGAAGTCTGTCTTCATTTGTGGATCAGCTCTCGGCAAGAGTACAAAAGATTCAAGACACTATTGATCAGAAATCTATGTTAGAACCAAGAATTCCTATTCCTGATTTGTTTTATGGAGATAGAACTAAGTTTCTGAGTTTCAAAAATAATTGTAAGTTATTTCTGGCCTTGAAACCTCGTTCCTCTGGTGATCCAGTTCAACAGGTTTTGATTATTATTTCTTTTTTGCGCGGCGACCCTCAGGACTGGGCATTTTCTCTTGCGCCAGGAGATCCTGCATTGAGTAATATCAATGCGTTTTTCCTGGCACTCGGATTGCTGTACGATGAGCCTAATTCAGTGGATCAGGCAGAAAAGAATTTGCTGGCTCTTTGTCAGGGTCAGGATGAGATAGAGGTATATTGCCAGAAATTTAGAAAATGGTCAGTGCTCACTCAATGGAATGAATCTGCGCTGGCAGCTATGTTCAGAAAGGGTCTCTCTGAAGCCCTTAAGGATGTCATGGTGGGATTTCCTATGCCTGCTGGTTTGAATGAGTCTATGTCTTTGGCTATTCAGATCGGTCGACGCTTGCGTGAGCGTAAATCTGTGCACCATTTGGCGGTATTACCTGAGCTTAAACCTGAGCCTATGCAGTGCGATAGGACTTTGACCAGAGTTGAATGGCAAGAACACAAACGTTTGAAGGGGCTGTGTTTCTACTGTGGTGATTCCACTCATGCCATCTCTGATTGTCCTAAGCGCACTAAGCGGTTCGCTAGGTCTGCCACCATTGGTATGGTACAGTCAAAATTTCTTCTGTCCGTTACCTTGATCTGCTCTTTGTCATCATATTCTGTCATGGCGTTTGTGGATTCAGGCGCTGCTCTGAATTTGATGGACTTGGAATATGCTAAGCGTTGTGGGTTTTTCTTGGAGCCCTTGCAGTGTCCTATTCCATTGAGAGGTATTGATGCTACGCCTATGGCCAAGAATAAGCCTCAATACTGGACCCAGCTGACCATGTGCATGGCTCCTGCACATCAGGAGGATATTCGCTTTCTGGTGTTGCATAATCTGCATGATGTGGTCGCGTGTTGGGGTTGCCATGGCTACAAGCCCATAATCCAGTATTGGATTGGAAATCCATGTCGGTGTCCAGCTGGGGTTGTCAGGGGGTACATGGTGATGTTCCATTTTTGTCAATTTCGTCATCCACCCCTTCTGAGGTTCCAGAGTTCTTGTCTGATTACCGGGATGTATTTGATGAGCCCAAGTCCGATGCCCTACCTCCGCATAGGGATTGTGATTGTGCTATCAATTTGATTCCTGGTGGTAAATTCCCAAAAGGTCGACTGTTTAATTTATCCGTGCCTGAGCACACCGCTATGCGCAGTTATGTGAAGGAATCCCTGGAGAAGGGGCATATTCGCCCGTCATCGTCGCCATTAGGAGCAGGGTTCTTTTTTGTAGCCAAAAAGGATGGTTCGCTGAGACCTTGTATAGATTATCGCCTTCTTAATAAGATCACTGTTAAATTTCAGTACCCCTTGCCTTTGTTATCTGATTTGTTTGCTCGGATTAAGGGGGCTAGTTGGTTCACCAAGATTGATCTTCGTGGTGCGTATAATCTGGTGCGAATCAGGCGAGGCGATGAATGGAAAACTGCATTTAATACGCCCGAGGGTCATTTTGAGTATCTAGTGATGCCATTCGGACTTGCCAATGCTCCATCAGTGTTTCAGTCCTTTATGCATGACATCTTCCGAGAGTACCTGGATAAATTCCTGATTGTGTACTTGGATGACATTTTGATCTTCTCGGATGATTGGGAGTCTCATGTGAAACAGGTCAGAACGGTTTTTCAGGTCCTGCGTGCTAACTCTTTGTTTGTGAAGGGATCAAAGTGTCTCTTTGTTGTGCAGAAGGTTTCATTTTTGGGGTTCATCTTTTCCCCTTCTACTATCGAGATGGATCCTGTTAAGGTCCAAGCCATCCATGATTGGACTCAGCCGACATCTCTGAAAAGTCTGCAAAAGTTCCTGGGCTTTGCTAATTTTTATCGTCGCTTCATCTGCAATTTTTCTAGTATTGCCAAACCATTGACCGATTTGACCAAGAAGAGTGCTGATTTGGTCAATTGGTCTTCTGCTGCTGTGGAAGCTTTTCAAGAGTTGAAGCGTCGTTTTTATTCTGCCCCTGTGTTGTGTCAACCTGATGTTTCTCTTCCGTTCCAGGTCGAGGTTGATGCTTCTGAGATTGGAGCAGGGGTTGTTTTGTCGCAGAGAGGTTCTGATTGTTCAGTGATGAAACCATGCGCTTTTTTTTCCAGGAAGTTTTTGCCTGCTGAGCGGAATTATGATGTGGGCAACCGAGAGTTGCTGGCCATGAAGTGGGCATTCAAGGAGTGGCGTCATTGGCTTGAAGGAGCTAAGCATCGCGTGGTGGTATTGACTCATCATAAGAACCTGACTTATCTCGAGTCTGCTAAGCGTTTGAATCCTAGACAGGCTCGTTGGTCGCTGTTTTTCGCCCATTTTGACTTTGTGATTTCGTACCTTCCGGGCTCTAAAAATGTGAAGGCGGATGCTCTGTCTAGGAGTTTTGTGCCCGACTCTCCGGGTTTATCTGAGCCGGCGGGTATCCTCAAGGAAGGAGTAATTGTGTCTGCCATCTCCCCTGATTTGCGGCGGGTGCTGCAAAAATTTCAGGCTAATAAACCTGATCGTTGTCCAGCGGAGAAACTGTTTGTCCCGGATAGGTGGACAAATAAAGTGATCTCTGAGGTTCATTGTTCGGTGTTGGCTGGTCATCCTGGAATCTTTGGTACCAGAGAGTTAGTGGCTAGATCCTTTTGGTGGCCGTCTCTGTCGCGGGATGTGCGTTCTTTTGTGCAGTCCTGTGGAATTTGTGCTCGGGCTAAGCCCTGCTGTTCTCGTGCCAGTGGGTTGCTTTTGCCCTTGCCGGTCCCGAAGTGACCTTGGACACATATCTCTATGGATTTTATTTCAGATCTTCCCGTCTCTCAAAAGATGTCAGTCATTTGGGTGGTCTGTGATCGCTTTTCTAAGATGGTCCATCTGGTACCCTTGTCCAAGTTGCCTTCCTCCTCTGATTTGGTGCCATTGTTCTTCCAGCATGTGGTTCGTTTGCATGGCATTCCAGAGAATATCGTTTCTGACAGAGGTTCCCAGTTTGTTTCGAGGTTTTGGCGAGCCTTTTGTGGTAGGATGGGCATTGACTTGTCTTTTTCCTCGGCTTTTCATCCTCAGACTAATGGCCAGACCGAACGAACCAATCAGACCTTGGAAACCTATCTGAGATGCTTTGTTTCTGCCGATCAGGATGACTGGGTGTCCTTTTTGCCTTTGGCTGAGTTCGCCCTTAATAATCGGGCCAGCTCGGCTACCTTGGTTTCGCCGTTTTTCTGCAATTCTGGGTTCCATCCTCGTTTCTCTTCAGGACAGGTTGAGTCTTCGGACTGTCCTGGTGTGGATACTGTGGTGGACAGGTTGCAGCAGATTTGGACTCATGTAGTGGACAATTTGACCTTGTCCCAGGAGAAGGCTCAACGTTTCGCTAATCGCAGACGCCGTGTGGGTCCCCAACTTCGTGTTGGGGATCTGGTTTGGTTATCTTCTCGTCATATTCCTATGAAGGTTTCCTCTCCGAAGTTTAAACCTCGTTTCATTGGTCCTTATAGGATTTCTGAGGTTATTAATCCTGTGTCTTTTCGTCTGACCCTCCCAGATTCTTTTTTCATACATAACGTCTTCCATAGGTCATTGTTGCGGAGATACGTGGCACCTATGGTTCCATCTGTTGACCCTCCTGCCCCGGTTTTGGTGGAGGGGGAATTGGAGTATATTGTGGAGAAGATTTTGGATTCTCGTGTTTCAAGACGGAAACTCCAGTATCTGGTTAAATGGAAGGTTTATGCTCAGGAGGATAATTCCTGGGTTTTTGCCTCTGATGTCCATGCTCCCGATCTTGTTCGTGCCTTTCATGTGGCTCATCCTGGTCGGCCTGGGGGCTCTGGTGAGGGTTCGGTGACCCCTCCTCAAGGGGGGGGTACTGTTGTGAATTCTGTGGCAGAGCTCCCTCCTGTGGTCACAAGTGGTACTTCGGCTGATTCTCTCTGGGAGCTTCCGTTTGTGGAGGAAACTGGTACTGCTGCTTCTGAGTTTCCTCCCTCAGGTGATCTGGTGAGGTCGTTAGGTGCTTCTCTACTTAACCCCACCTAATGCTTTGATTCATGCTTCCTGTCAATGTTCCAGTGTTGGACTTGTGTTTCTCTGGATCATTCCTGTGGCCTGCTGCTCTGCATAGCTAAGTGCTTCTTTGCTATTTGTTGCTATTTTTTCTGTCCAGCTTGTCTATTTGTTTTGCTGGAAGCTCTGGGACGCAAAGGGTGTACCTCCGTGCCGTTAGTTCGGTACGGAGGGTCTTTTTGCCCCTTTGCGTGGTTTTCTTTAGGGTTTTGTGTAGACCGCAAAGTTATCTTTCGTATCATCGTTCTGTCTAGAATATCGGGCCTCACTTTGCTGAATCTATTTCATCCCTACGTTTGTCTTTTCATCTTACTCACAGTCATTATATGTGGGGGGCTGCCTTTTCCTTTGGGGTATTTCTCTGAGCAAGGTAGGCTTATTTTTTCTATCTTCAGGCTAGTTAGTTTCCTAGGCTGTGCCGAGTTGCATAGGTAGCGTTAGGCGCAATCCACGGCTGCCTCTAGTTGTGTTTGGAGAGGATCAGGGATTGCGGTCTGCAGAGTTCCCACGTCTCAGAGCTCGTTCTATTATTTTGGGTTATTGTCAGATCACTGTATGTGCTCTGACCTCCATGTCCATTGTGATACTGAATTGCCTTTCATAACAATCCACGCTATCAGGGGAAACTGCAAAACATCATGTCACATGAGAACCTTGAACAAATATTGGCAACCAAACAAGCAACTCTTGTTGACCGTTTGATTCAGGCATTCCCAGCACACAGCGCCGGTGATGGTTCTCACACGAGCTGCAGGGGGCAACAGGGCAGAGGTGTTAGAGGTGCACAAATCAGAAGTGGCGTTGGACAGAGGGGTTTTCTGACCAGGTTGTGGAGTGATTTCGCAATGACCGCAGACAGGACAGGTACTGCAGCATCAATTCAAAGTGACAGGAGACAACATTTGTCCAGTATGGTTACTAACTATTTTTCCTCCCCTATCGATGTTCTCCCTCACCCGTCATTCCCATTTGATTACTGGGCATCCAAAATAGTCACCTGGCCTGAATTGTCTGAATATGCGTTGCAGGAGCTCGCTTGCCCAGCAGCTAGTGTGCTATCAGATAGAGTATTCAGTGCTGCTGGTTCAATACTGACATAAAAAAGGACTCGTCTGGCTACCCAAAATGTTGATGGTCTAACCTTCATTAAAATGAACCACTCATGGATTTCTAATTATTTTGCCCCACCTTTCCCGGCTGACACCTAGCTTTCCTGTAAAAAGGTCTTGCTTTTGGACTGGTCTTACTGAGTGTTCCAATTTCTCCATTTGCAGCTGCTGTGTGTCCAGCATACGACATGTTTACACCTCCCTAAATGGGCTGACTCCCCCCACGGGGCCGTGGTCTCGCCACTTGGCAAAAAGCACCTGTGAGAGTGCCGTTTGTCTGAAGAGGTGGGTGTGCCCACTTTTGGTCGACGGCACTGGCACCAGGTCTCTCATAGTACAATAAAGTGTCTCTGGTGGTGGTGGCACGCACCCAACGTCAGATACACCGTTGTAACATGAGGGGCCTTGGGCCAGTACCGCTGGAGAGAGTGCCCCCCCAGCTCAAACTGTGCTCTACCACTTGCAAAATTATCTGTCACTGCTCCACCGCTGTTTAGTCTATGCGGTGAAATCCTTCAATGCCTGGCACTGACAATACCAAATTGTTGACATGTATGATGTTACTTAAAATATTCAGTGGCCCTGTCCTACATTTACACCAGTAAATACTTTGCACCAAATAAGAATGTCTGAAAGTCAGCAGAGGAGCCCACCCCTGTACCTTTTTGCGAGACATTAACATCTATGTATTATTTTGGAGTACTAACTGTGTCAGACACTCCTTCCAATAGTCCTCCGCTGACCACACCAATGCTGCCTGTGTACCCCTGGAACCTAATTAAAAGTGCATAGAGCCTCCTTTTTTTTAATTTTAGGCCTTCTAAGTCTGTCTGTGGTCCCTCCTTCCAATAGTCCTCCGCTGACCACACCAATGCTGCCTGTGTACCCCTGGAACCTAATTAAAAGTGCATAGAGCCTAGTTTTTTTATTTTAGGCCTACTAAGTCTGTCTGCGGTCCCTCCTTCCAATTGTCCTCCACTGACCACACCAATGCTGACCGTGTACCCATGTAACCTTTTTTAAACCTGCATCGAGCCAACTTTGTGGTGTAATGCCTACTAGCAGTGTCTGTCTGTGCCACTCAATACAGCTGTCCTCTTAAAAAAAATGACCTGCAATTATCAGGTTTTCAGCCTATCGGAATTTTAAAACTGCAGGGGGGCTACTAGTTTGGTTGGGGCCTACTAACAGTGTCTGCCGCTCCTTGCTGTTCTCCTGGTTTCCTGTTCTGAACTTCGATCTTCAGGCTCTCGTTAAGTACTTGTTAATATTACACTGCATTTGGCCTACTAGTTGGGTTGGGGCCTACTAACGGTGTCTGCCGCTCCTTGCTGTTCTCCGCTGAACAAAGCAGTGCCGCCTGTTTACTACTGTTACCAATTTTGAACTGCATTTAGACTACTTACTGATTTGGGCCTACTCACTGTGTCAGCCTCTAATTACAGTTGTCCTCCACTGAACAAAGCACTGCCACCTGGTTAGTCCTGTTACCAATTTTGAAATGCATTTAGCCCACTTTATTATTTGGGCCTATATCTGTGTTTCCTCCTCATCCTGCCCATTGCCCAGCCAGTGCTAGATGACTCTGCTGGTACATTGACCCAGACCGCTACATTCCCGTTGCACGCTACACAGCCAGATTCTGACCCTGCTGAAAGTGAGGTTCCCCTTCCCGCATACTATACCACCTTACACAGGGACAAAGAGGAAGGTGCAGATGAAAGTGCAGGTTCATTCATCAGGTGGGGGGGAATACTCGTTGGCGACGTCACTGGCACAGGGCCCCTCATAGTACGCAAAAGTGTCGCTGCCGGTGGGAGGCGCCCCCGCCGTGCAAACACACCGCCGTACTTTGAGGGGCCCTGTGCCAGTGCCAATGCGAACGAGTGGGCCCCCAGCAGTCAGTATCACACATAGGAGGATTAGATACACAGCTCAGCAGTCAGTATCACACAGCACAGCATTAGATACACAGCTCAGTCAGTATCACACAGGATAGGATTAGATACACAGCTCAGCAGCCAGTATCACAAAGGATAAAATTAAAGGGAACCTGTCACCTGAATTTGGTGGGCTCTGTTTACAGTCCGATGGGCAGTGTTTTCTCTCCTTTCATGCACCCCTTCCTTTCCCGCTGGCCGCAATATGGTCTTGAATTTGATTTGGTTTCCTCCATAGTACACGCGTGCGCAATGCAATCTTGCCTTGCGCACGTGCAGTATGCTTTTCCCAACTGCGGGCAAAGCCAAAAAGCATTAGTGCGCATGTGTCGGCGCACTATGTCCCGGAAGTATTTCGCTGTGTTCCGGGACATAGTGCGCCGGAGCTTGTGATAAAGTACCTTGTACTATCCTTATTGAAAAAATGACCAAGTATGGGACTGACAAGGCTCTGGTTAGGTAGATTCATAACTGGCTCAGTGATTGTACTCAAAGAGTGGTGATAAATGGTTGCACATCCAATTGGAAGAGTGGAGTATCACAAGACTCTGTCCTGGCCATAGTGTTGTTCAAAATTTTATAAATGATCAAGATAAGGTAACTGAAGGTAAACTAATCAAATTTGTAGATGATGCAGGCTACGATGGATAGCTAAAGGTACCTTCACACTGAACGATATCGCTAGCGATCCGTGACGTTGCAGTGTCCTGGCTAGCGATATCGTTCAGTTTGACATGCAGCAGCGATCAGGATCCTGCTGTGATGTCGTTGGTCGCTGCAGAAAGTCCAGCACTTTATTTAGTCGCTGGACTTCCTGCAGACATCGCTGAGTTGGCGTGTGTGACGCCGATTCAGCGATGTCTTCACTGGTAACCAGGGTAAACATCGGGTTACTAAGCGCAGGGCCGCGCTTAGTAACCCGATGTTTACCCTGGTTACCAGCGTAAACGTAAAAAAACCAAACACTACATACTTACCTTCTGCTGTCTGTCCCCAGCGCTGTGCTTCTCTGCACTGGCTGTGAGCGCCGGCCAGCCGGAAAGCATAGCGGTGACGTCACCGCTGTGCTTTCCGGCCGCTGTGCTTACACAGCGCAGAGAAGCAGAACACCGTGGGACAGACAGCAGAAGGTAAGTATGTAGTGTTTGTTTTTTTTACGTTTACGCTGGTAACCAGGGTAAACATCGGGTTACTAAGCGTGGCCCTGCGCTTAGTAACCCGATGTTTACCCTGGTTACCAGGGGACTTCGGGATCGTTGGTCGCTGGAGAGATGTCTATGTGACAGCTCTCCAGCGACCAAACAGCGACGCTGCAGCGATCAACATCGTTGTCGGTATCGCTGCAGTGTCGCTGAGTGTGAAGGTACCTTAACACTAGAGAAGACAGAGAAAGGATTCAGAGGGATCTAGATAAGCTTGAATAATGGGCAGTGACTAATAGAATGGTATTTAACAGTGAAAAATGCAAGAGTCTACATATGGGCAAGAAAAACAAAAATTACATCTACAGAGTGAGAAGGATAGAACTAAGCAACAGCACATGTGAAAAAGACTTGGGTATGCAAATAGATCACAGACTGCACATGTGTCAACAGTGTAATGTAGCAGCAAAAAAAGGCAAACACCATTCTAGGATTTATTAAGAGGAGCATAGAGTCTAGATCACGTGAAGTATTTATCCGCCTCTATTCATCCTGGATAACTTTGTCCAGTTCTTGGCACCACATTTTCAAAAAGACATTGAAAAACTGGAACAAGGTCGAAGAAGAGCTATCAGGATGGTCAGTAGACTGCAAAGTAAGTCCTACTAGGATTGGTTAAAGGATCTGGAAATTTTAAGCTCGCAAAAAAAGACTAAAAGGAGACTTAATAGCTATGTACTAATATCTGAAGGGATGCCACAGTGTAGTAGGATCATCCTTATTCTCATTTGCACATGGAAACAGAAGAAGTAATAGAATGAAACTGAAAGGGAGAAGATACAGATCAGATAATATAATATTATTATTAATAATAATATTAGCCTTAGTATGGGTTAAAAACTTAGTCTTGTCAAAATTTTGGAAATTGTTCTTCTGTTCAGTTAGATATTGATTTTCAAAGGGGATGTACTCATTTATGCTGAGCACTGAATGTACATGCTAGTTAACCCCTTCCCGACCTTTGACGCATACGCTGCGTCATGAAAGTCGGTGCCATTCCGAGCCATGACGCAGCATATGCGTCATGGAAAGATCGCGTCCCTGCAGATCGGGTGAAAGGGTTAACTCCCATTTCACCCGATCTGCAGGGACAGGGGGAGTGGTAGTTTAGCCCAGGGGTGGTGGCTTCACCCCCTCGTGGCTACGATCGCTCTGATTGGCTGTTGAAAGTGAAACTGCCAATCAGAGCGATTTGTAATATTTCACCTAAAAAAATGGTGAAATATTACAATCCAGCCATGGCCGATGCTGCAATATCATCGGCCATGGCTGGACACCTAATGTGCACCCACCCCACTCCTCCGATCGCCCCCCCAGCCCCCCGATCTGTGGTCTGCTCCCCTCGGTCCTGTGCTCCGCTCCCCCGTCCTCCTGCCCGCTCCCCCCGTGCTCCAATCAAACCCCCCCGCACTCCGATCCCCCCCCCCGCACAGCGATCCCCCCCGCACAGCGATTCCCCCCCGTGCTCCGATCCACCCGCCCGCACAGCGATCCCCCACTCCGTGCTCCAATCCACCCCCCCGTGTTCCGATCCAGCCCCCCGTGCTCCGACGCCCCCCCCGTGCCCTGATCTCCCCCCCCTTATACTTACCTGGCCTCGCAGGGACCGTCCGTCTTCTTTCCTGGGCGCCGCCATCTTCCAAAATGGCGGGCGCATGCGCCCGCCGAATCTGCCGGCCGGCAGATTCGTTCCAGAGATAGGTTATATCTCAGTGATCAAAATAAAAAAAAAAGTAAATGACCCCCCCCCCCTTTGTCACCCCCATAGGTAGGGACAATAAAAAAAATAAAAAAATTTTTTTTTCCACTAAGGTTGGGGTAAGAACTAGGGTTAGGGTTAGGGTTAGGGTTGGGGTTAGGGTTAGGTGTAGGGTTAGGGTTAGGGGTAGGGTTAGGGTTAGGGGTAGGGTTAGGGGTAGGGTTAGGGTTAGGGGTAGGGTTAGGGGTAGGGTTAGGGTTAGGGTTTCGGTATGTGCACACATATTCTGGTCCTCTGCGGATTTTTCCGCTGCGGATTTGATAAATCCGCAGTGCTAAACCGCTGCGGATTTATGGCGGATTTACCATGTTTTTTCTGCGCATTTCAATGCGGTTTTACAACAGCGATTTTCTATTTGAGCAGTTGTAAAACCGCTGCGGAATCCGCAGAAAGAAGTGACATGCTGCGGAATGTAAACCGCTGCGTTTCCGTGCAGTTTTTCTGCAGCATGTGTACAGCGATTTTTGTTTTCCATAGGTTTGCATTGAACTGTAAACTCATGGGAAACTGCTGCAGCGTTTTCCGCAGCGTGTGCACATACCTTTAGAATTAGGCTATGTGCACACGGTGCGGATTGGCCGCTGCGGATCCGCAGCAGAGTTCCATCAGGTTTACAGTACCATGTAAACATATGGAAAGCCAAATCCGCTGTGCCCATGGTGCGGAAAATACCGCGCGGGAACGCTGCGTTGTATTTTCCGCAGCATGTCAATTCTTTGTGCGGATTCCGCAGCGTTTTACACCTGTTCCTCAATAGGAATCCGCAGGTGAAATCCGGACAAAAAACACTGGAAATCCGCGGTAAATCCGCAGGTAAAATGCAGTGCCTTTTACCCGCGGATTTTTCAAAAATGGTGCTGAAAAATCTCATACGAATCCGCAACGTTGGCACATAGCCTTAGGGCTATGGTTGGGTTGGAATTAGGGTTGTGGTTAGGGTTAGGGGTGTGTTGGGGTTACGGGTGTGTTGGGGTTAGGGTTGTGATTAGGGTTACGGCTACAGTTGGGATAAGGGTTAGGGGTGTGTTGGAGTTAGAATTGAGGGGTTTCCACTGTTTAGGCACATCAGGGGGTCTCCAAATGCAACCTGGCGCCACCATTGATTCCAGCCAATCTTGTATTCAAAAAGTCAAATGGTGCTCCCTCACTTCCGAGCCCCGACGTGCACCCAAACAGTGGTTTACCCCCACATATGGGGTACCAGCATACTCAGAACAAACTGCGCAACAATTACTGGGGTCCAATTTCTCCTGTTACCCTTGTGAAAATAAAGAAATGCTTGCTAAAACATCATTTTTGAGGAAAGAAAAATGATTTTTTATTTTCACGGCTCTGCGTTGTAAACGTCTGTGAAGCACTTGGGGGTTCAAAGTGCTCACCACATATCTAGATAAGTTCCTTGGGGGGTCTAGTTTCTAAAATGGGGTCACTTGTGGGGGGTTTCTACTGTTTAGGCACACCAGGGGCTCTGCAAACGCAATGTGACGCCCGCAGACCATTCCATCAAAGTCTGCATTTCAAAAGTCACTACTTCCCTTCTGAGCCCCGACGTGTGCCCAAACAGTAGTTTACCCCCACACATGGGGTATCAACGTACTCAGGAGAAACTGAACAACAACCTTTGGGGTCCAATTTCTCCTGTAACCCTTGGGAAAATAAAAAATTCTGGGCTAAATAATTATTTTTGAGGAAAGAAAACGTATTTATTATTTTCACGGCTCAGCATAATAAACTTCTATGAAGCACTTGGGGGTTCAAAGTGCTCACCACACATCTACATAAGTTCCTTTCGGGGTCTAGTTTCCAAAATGGGGTCACTTGTGGGGGTTTCTACTGTTTAGGCACATCAGGGGCTCTGCAAACACAACGTGACGCCCGCAGAGCATTCCATCAAAGTCTGCATTTCAAAACGTCACTACTTCAATTCCGAGCCCCGGCATGAGCCCAAACAGTAGTTTACCCCCACATATGGGGTATCACCGTACTCAGGAGAAACTGGTCAACAAATATTGGGGTCAAATTTCTCCTGTTACCCTTGGGAAAATTAAAAAATTCTGGGCTAAATAATTATTTTTGAGGAAAGAAAACGTATTTATTATTTTCACGGCTCTGCATTATAAACTTCTATGAAGCACTTGGGGGTTCAAAGTGCTCACCACACATCTAGATAAGTTCCTTTCGGGGTCTAGTTTCCAAAATGGGGTCACTTGTGGGGGATTTCTACTGTTAAGCCACATCAGGTGCTCTGCAAACGCAACGTGACGCCCACAGAGCACTCCATCAAAGTCTGCATTTCAAAATGTCACTACTTCACTTCCGAGCCCCGGCATGTGCCCAAACAGTAGTTTACCCCCACATATGGGGTATCAGCGTACTCAGGAGAAACTGGACAACAACTTTTGGGGTCAAATTTCTCCTCTTACCCTTTGTAAAATAAAAAATTGCAGACTAAAAGATCATTTTTGAGAAAATAATTTTTTTTTTTTATTTTCATGGCTCTGCGTTATAAACTTCTGTGAAGCACTTGGGGGTTCAAAGTCCTCACCACACATCTAGATTAGTTCCTTTGGGGGTCTAGTTTCCAAAATGGGGTCATTTCTGGGGGATCTCCAATGTTTAGGCACACAGGGGCTCTCCAAACGTGACATGGTGTCCGCTAATGATTGGAGCTAATTTTCCATTTAAAAAGCCAAATGGCGTGCCATCCCTTCCGAGCCCTGCCGTGCGCCCAAACAGTGGTTTACCCCCACATATGGGGTATCAGCGTACTCAGGACAAACTGGACAACAATATTTGGGGTCCAATTTCTCCTATTATCCTTGGCAAAATAGGAAATTCCAGGCTAAAATATCATTTTTGAGGAAAGAAAAATTATTCTTTATTTTCATGGCTCTGCGTTATAAACTTCTGTGAAGCACCTGGGGGTTTAAAGTGCTCAATATGCATCTAGATAAGTTCCTTGGGGGGTCTAGTTTCCAAAATGGGGTCACTTGTGGGGGAGCTCCAATGCATAGGCACACAGGGGCTCTCCAAACGCGACATGGTGTCCGCTAACAATTGGAGCTAATTTTCCATTCAAAAAGTCAAATGGCGCGCCTTCCCTTCCGAGCCCTGCCGTGTGCCCAAACAGTGGTTTACCCCCACATATGAGGTATCGGCGTACTCGGGAGAAATTGCCCAACAAATTTTATGATCCATTTTATCCTACTGCCCATGTGAAAATGAAAAAATTGAGGCGAAAAGAATTTTTTTGTGAAAAAAAGTACTTTTTCATTTTTACAGATCAATTTGTGAAGCACCTGAGGGTTTAAAGTGCTCACTAGGCATCTAAATAAGTTCCTTGGGGGGTCTAGTTTCCAAAATGGGGTCAATTGTGGGGGAGCGCCAATGTTTAGGCACACAGGAGCTCTCCAAACGCGACATGGTGTCCGCTAACAATGGAAATAATTTTTCATTCAAAAAGTCAAATGGCGCTCCTTCCCTTCCGAGCCTTACCATGTGCCCAAACAGTGGTTTACCCCCACATATGAGGTATCGGCGTACTCAGGAGAAATTGCCCAACACATTTTAGGATCCATTTTATCCTGTTGCCCATGTGAAAATGAAAAAATTGAGGCTAAAAGAATTTTTTTGTGAAAAAAAAGTACTTTTTCATTTTTACGGATCAATTTGTGAAGCACCTGGGGGTTCAAAGTGCTCACTATGCATCTAGATAAGTTCCTTGGGGCGTCTAGTTTCCAAAATGGGGTCACTTGTGGGGGAGCTCCAATTTTTAGGCACACGGGGGCTCTCCAAACGTGACATGGTGTCCGCTAAAGAGTGCAGCCAATTTTTGATTCAAAAAGTCCCTTCCAAGCCCTGCCGTGCGCCCAAACAGTGGTTTACCCCCACATATGAGGTATCAGCGTACTCAGGACAAATTAAACAACAACTTTCGTGGTTCGGTTTCTCCTTTTACCATTGGGAAAATAAAAAAATTGTTGCTAAAAAATAATTTTTGTGACTAAAAAGTTAAATGTTCATTTTTTCCTTCCATGTTGCTTCTGCTGCTGTGAAGCACCTGAAGGGTTAATAAACTTCTTGAATGTGGTTTTGAGTACCTTGAGGGGTGCAGTTTTTAGAATGGTGTCACTTTTGGGTATTTTCAGCCATATAGACCCCTCAAACTGACTTCAAATGTGAGGTGGTCCCTAAAAAAAATGGTTTTGTAAATTTCGTTGTAAAAATGACAAATCGCTGGTCAAATTTTAACCCTTATAACTTCCTAACAAAAAAAAATTTTGTTTCCAAAATTGTGCTGATGTAAAGTAAACATGTGGGAAATGTTATTTATTAACTATTTTGTGTCACATATCTCTCTGGTTTAACAGAATAAAAATTCAAAATGTGAAAATTGCGAAATTTTCTAAATTTTCGCCAAATTTCCGTTTTTATCACAAATAAACGCAGAATTTATTGACCTAAATTTACCACTAACATGAAGCCCAATATGTCACGAAAAAACAATCTCAGAACCGCTAGGATCCGTTGAAGTATTCCTGAGTTATTACCTCATAATGGGACACTGGTCAGAATTGCAAAAAACGGCAAGGTCTTTAAGGTCAAAATAGGCTGGGTCATGAAGGGGTTAAATAACTGTTGTGAGTATTAAGCAGTAGTAAGCTTCTGCTTTTTATGTAGGAGGGAAAAACAAATAAGTCCACAGGTTATTGAAAGTCAGTTTAACCATTGTTGCATTCACTAGATATAGCATTGATATAAGTTAGCTTGGATGTCCACTCGCTTTTTTTCACGTGTGCTGCTGTCAACGCACATGATGGGGCATAACTTAATGATCACTAGTGTTTCTAACACTGGAACTCACCCAGTGATCCACAGGACAAAACCAGAGCTCTGTTTTAAAAGGAGCAGCAGTCCATGTGCATGACCTCCTCCCCATTCATTGCATATGGGACTGCTAGAGAAAGCAAAGTACAGTGCTTGGATATCGCTAGCAGTCCCATAGACAATGATTTAAGCGGAGGTCAAATATGTTCTTCTGGAGGTTGAGTATAAGCATCTCTGCCCTACTGAAGATGATATTGCCGAGCTCTATTCTGAAGGCTGCTGGGAGCACCAGGAGAACACCCAGTGATCAGCAAGTTTTCAAGTTATTTTGGGAATCACCTTTTTAATAATGTATGCATTTTGTATTGTGAAATCCAATGACAGGTTATTTTAGGAATAAACAGGCTTAGGAAGACAATAATATACAATTGCAACTCAGACACAATTTTTTTTATGGAAACTGAATCCAAAACATTGAACAGCAGAGACGCTTCCTTTGGCTGAATGTAACATTTAGCATCTTGTTCTGCTCAGTTCAATTTGAAAAAACGAAACCTGAAAAACAAAATGTCATGTCATGTTAGATTTGTTCCATCAGAATTCACAAGCCGATAAAATGGTGCTAGCCTGGTCACGGAACAGTCTATACAGTGAGGGGCAGACAAACCATTTGGTATCTTTGCATGGGTCAGGACACCATAACCCATCAGTACTTGAAAGATAACACACCAGAATGACAAAAAGCAAGTCTCTAAACTGAAACAAGACAGTCAGTGATTAATGATGTACTACAATGGTTTGATTACTATTTGATATCTAGCAAGTCCTTGAGTAAGATGGATTTTAGCAATAAGTCTGGCGAGAATTAAATACACATAAAGACACTTGAGTGATAGATTATAATTAGTTGAGTGCATTGCCTTGATTGCAACTGGCATGTATATTTCTGAATACAAATGTAACAGTATTATATTGCAGCATGCAAATTACTTATTTAATTTGCTTGTTGCTATGGCAAGAAACTTTGACATCTCCCTAACATAAAATGAGAATTAATCCAAAACCATAACAATACTATTTTTTATGAGAAGCCCTGACAAACATGACAATTTTTATAAGTTATCTATCTATAAAATAGGGTACATTTTCCCGATCAGTGGGGGTCTGACCAATAGGACCACCAACAGTCTTGATAATGGGGCTCTCAGAACTCCTTCTGAATGGGGCAATGGTTCGACATGCTCGCCACTGTTCTATTCATTCTCAACAGGACTGCTAGAAATAGTTGAATACAGTGCTTGACTTTTTTCAGGCAGTTCCTTAGAGAATCAGTCGAGCTGTGGTGCACATGCCTGGCCACCGCTGCATTATTATTGTGCTCTGTAAACCTCCATTCTTGTGGGTGCCATTGGTCTGACCTCCATCCATCAAGTTTTCACATCTCCTATGTACAGTTGTGCGCAAAAGTTTACATACCCAAGCAAAATTTTTGATTTATTGGCCTTTTATTCGAGAATATGAATGAAAACAACAAAACTTTTTCTCCACTCATGGTTAGTGGTTAGGTGAAGCCATTTATTGTCAAACTACTTTGTTTTCTCTTTCTAAATCATAATGACAACCCAAACATCAAAATGACCCATTTTTTCTCATTAATGTACACTCTGCACCCCATCTTGACTTAAAAACAACGGAAATGTAGAAACTTTTGCAAATTTATTAAAAAAGAAAAAAAGAAATATCACGTGGTCATAAGTATTCAGACCGTGTGCTGAGATACTCATATTAAGTCACATGCTGTCCATTTCCTTGTAATCCTCCTTGAGATGGTTCTACTCCTTCACTGGAGTCCATCTGTGTTTAATTAAATTGATAGGACTTGATTTGGAAAGACACACACCTGTCTATATAAGATCTCACAGCTCACAGTGCATGTCAGACCAAATGAGAATCATGAGGTCAAAGAAACTGGCCAATGAGCTCAGAAGACAGAATTGTGGCAAGGCACAGATCTGGTCAAGGTTACAAAAGAATTTCTGCAGTACTTCCTAAGAGTGGCCTCCATAATCCTTAAATGGAAGAAGTTTGGGACCACCAGAAGTCTTCCTAAATCTGGTCATCCAGCCAAACTGAGCAATCGTGAGAGAAGAGCCTTTGTGAGAGAGGTAAAGAAGAACCCCAAGATCACTGTGGCTGAGCTCCAGAGATGCAGTAGGGAGATGGGAGAAAGTTCCATAAAGTCAACTATTACTGCAGCCCTCCACCAGTTGGGCCTTTATAGCAGAGTGGCACCACGGAAGCCTCTCCTCAGTGCAAGACATATGAGAGTCAGCATTAGAAGTCACACCCAAAGGACTCCCAGACTATGAGAAATAAGATTCTCTGGTCTGATGAGATAAAGATAGACCTTTTTGGTGATAATTCTAAGCGGCATGTGTGGGGAAAAAACAGGCACTGCTCATCACCTGCCCAATTCAATCCCAACAGTGAAACATGGTGGTGGCAGCATCATGCTATGGTTGTATTTTTCAGCTGCAGGGACAGGACAACTGGCTGCCATTAAAGAAGACATGAATGTGGCGAAGTACAGAGATATCCTGGATGAAAACTTCTTCCAGAGTGCTTGGGACCTCAGATTTGGCCGAAGGTTCGCCTTCCAACAAGACAATGACCCTAAGCACACAGCTAAAATAACAAAGTAGTGGCTTCAGAACAACTCTGTGACCATTCTTGACTGGCCCAGCCAGAGCCCTGACCTAAACCCAACTGAGCATCTCTGGAGAGACCTGAAAATAGAATTCTTCTCTCCAAACCGAAATTTTATCCCTCAAGAATAAACTAACTGATCTTGAGGATCGGAATAGAAGAAATCATTTGAAATTGAGAGGGGCACCTGAAAGTGTTCTCCAGAAAGATCTTTTGGGATACTCTAAAAACTTATTTAAACAACTGACCCCAAACCTTACTGATTTAGAGTTGAGTATAGACCGCATACATCATCTCCCTCATCCCCAGAAGATTCCAAAGGATAAACCAAGAGATGTCAACCTCAGGATACATATTTTTGAGACGAAAGAAATGATCCTTAAAATCATCAAAGAAAGAGGGTCCTTCCAAGAGCCATTTAATAACATTAAATTATTTTCGGATTTCTCAAAGACCACAATGGACCTAAGAAGATGTTATAGAGAAACAACATCTAAACTGAGAGAATTGCACATCCCATATAGGTGGGTGTTTCCTACTAAATTAATGGTTTGGTATAATAGTAAAAAATATCAAATTAGCTTTCCCCAGGAGGGTCCTAGATTAATTAACTTCCTCCTTGAGGAGATGGGCCTCAAGGACAAAGACTAAAAAGGTCCCTTTTTCCAAATGTAAATATAAAATTTGCCTTTTAATATTAACAATAATTACTGTCCTCAAAACCAGAGATGTCTTCTGAGGATCTCTGCCACAAATGTTGTGTTTAAATACCGTCGTACGTGAGACCCATTTACTTGGTGTCCTCAAGGAGAACCTTTAAAGGGCCACTGTCACCCCCTCCAGCCGTTATAAACTAAAAGAGCCACCTTGTGCAGCAGTAATGCTGCATTCTAACAAGGTGGCTCTTTTAGTTTTGTGTTCATGTATTACTAAAATAAAGTGCTTTGAAACTTTTCAAAAATACCTATCTTTGTCCATAGAGGCGGGTCTGAAGCCTCCTCTGTGAAGCGCCCAACTGCCGTCACTCATCTCTTCTGGGGCGATGGTCGCCGCCCCCTGCGCGCTGTTCTTCTTAAATCCAGTGCCTGCGCTGTGCGCGACTGCCTGAGGCAGGCGCAGTGAGAATTGGCAGTCATAGCTCAGGCGGGGAACCTGGGGGAGCGTCTGACAAGTGCAGTGCGCATGCCCAGGAATCCCAGCCCTGCACTGTGCATAATGCATAACACAGTGCGGGGCGGGGATTCAGTAACAGGGTGGCCGCACTGCCCGCACAGGCGCAGTCAGGAACCCGGCATCTGAGCTATGACTGCTAATTCACAATGCACCTGCCCCAGGCAGTCACGCACAGCGCAGGCGCCGAATTTAAGAAGAACAGCGCGCAGGGGGTGGCGACCATCGCCCCAGAAGAGATGAGTGACGGTGAGTGAGGAGGACCATATTAGCCTAAGTGCACTCACAGTGTCTTCCTAGTTATTAGGTAAGTTAACACTTATCCTCTTAATATGGTGCACAATCTACCTTCATAAATAGCATATATATATAAAAAGGTGTGAATAAACTACCTTGTGGTCAGCCACATGGGGAGATGCCTCGGCGTCTTTCTGCCCCGACGCGTGTTTCGCACTGCTTCTTCGGTACAGTGTCCCCCAGAGGGGAGGGATGTTGGTAATTATAAATTTGAGCAAACAATTGTGGATATATAGCAGAAGATATTTGCCAGGTCCATCATAAGAAGTTTCCCCATTCTTTTAAGTCGCTGCATTAAAAAAAAAAGCCGGAGTCATTACAATGGTAAGTAGCGTAGTTCCTTTTCAGCTGGTGAAGGAAATAACAGACCATCTCGGCAGGTTTCACATCTTGGCTTGCTTAGTGAATAATCAGCCTTGCACAGTGAAAATGTGTACGCTCCTAATAAGAATCAAATTTCCTTCTTAAATAAACTATTTAAAAAAGTTGATAAGATCAAAATAGGAAACACTATTTGGGTAGGCGATTTTAACATCGTTCCAGATAGTTCCATGGACTCTTCATCTCTAGTACGTCATAAAGCGCCGGTTTTAAATAAATGGCTGATCAATAATGAATTATTCAACATTTTTAGATGTCTGAATTCTTCCTCTCATGAATCCTCACACTTTTCTGATGTACATCAGACGTCCTCTCGAATAGATTTAGTCTTATCAAATATCTTCACCCTCCCCAAATTTAAGAGTATTCAATTCCTTAAAAAATCCTTATCTGTTCATACCCCAGTGTTAGTGGAATTTTTACTAGGTCCTTCCCTTGGCAACAGATCTTTATGGATTTGTAATCCAACCCTATTCAAGATACCTGAATATAAACAAGAAATAGAAACTCTTCTATAATTTGTAAAGCGCTGCGGATTATGTTGGCGCTATATAAATAAAATTATTATTATTGTTATTATTATTCTATCCAATGACTTCAAAGAAAATATGACTAATAATATAGACTCTTTCACTTTATGGAACGCTCACAAGGCCGTCCTAAGAGGCGTACTTATTCAATTGGCAGCTAGGTATAAAAAGAAATACAGGGAAAAAATAGTAGATTTGCAGAACCAAATACACTTTAAAGAATCGCAGCAAAATAATTGCAAGTTCCCTCCCCAAGTATACAAAAAGAAATTCTAGAGTTAAGGCAAAAACTAAAATCTGAAATCCTACAAGAATATGACTCCGTCATAAAAGCTTCAAAGTTCAAGGTGTACACCTTCTTGAATAAACCTGACAGGTACATGTTAGCAAAAATAAAAAAAGATTGTATTAACAATAGAATTTCAAGATTATTGCTCCCTCAGGTAAGGTTTTGATTAATCCAAAAGATATGGTTAAATCATTTGCTGATTTTTTTAATAGTCTGTATAAGCTAAAAAATTATCCAAATTCCCCTTTGATACAGATTCTATAAACTCTTTTCTATCTAGTATTAGCTAACCTAAGATTACGCCATCTGATTTGGAGTCCATAAACTGCCCATTCAAGGAAAAATACATTATCGATACTCTCAATAAACTAAAATCCCCCAAAACTCCTGACCCAGATGGCTTTTCTAATGATTATTATAAATCCTTCTCAAAAATGTTAGCCCCTCATTTAATCCCCATTTTTAATCTAGCCTCAGCCCAAGGTTCCTTCCCTAAGGAAATGCAGGAAGCAGTAATTATAATGATTACTAAGAGTGGGGGGATCCTGAAAGGATTCAGAATTATAGCCCAATTTCTTTAATTAATAATGACTCTAAAATACATTCTAAAATATTAGTTGACAGGCTAAAATCTATCCTCCCTCGTTTACTAGTAGATGATCAGATTGGGTTCACCGAGAGTCGCCAGGCCTCGGATGGGACCAGAAGAGTAATCGACTTAATGAATATTATCAACAGTATGAACTCACAAGCCGTTTTTCTGGCACTGGATGCCGAGAAAGCTTTTGATAGGCTAAACTGGTCTTACCTGAAAGCCACTCTTGGAAAGTTTGGCTTTGATTCCAGATTTTTGTCTACTGTATTTGCTCTATACTCGGCACCCAGTGCCAGGATATACTCTAATAATTTTTTGTCTGACCCATTTACCATCTCCAAAGGTACGCGACAGGGGTGTCCTCTGTCCCCTTTGTTGCTCGTCCTCGCAACAGAACCTTTTGCAGAAAAAATACGATCAAATATGGATATTTTGGGAGTCAACCTGAAGTATCGTCATTTTAAAATCGTTTATTTACCGACGACTTATTTACATAGTAACATAGTTATTAAGGTTGAAGGAAAACTTTAAGTCCATCTAATTAATTTTTCACGCTTCTTGGCCCTATAACCTTGATTAAAGCTTTATCTTTGGAATTGAGGCTTTTGCTGACACATCTTACTTTAAGATTAATCCCCAGAAATCAAAATATCTTACCTTCAATATGAAGGACTCTGATATAAGGGAGTTAGAACAGACAAACTTCGCTCGGGGTAATGATGAAATTCAATATTTGTGAATAACTATTTCTAAAAAGCAACAAAATATAATTAAAGTCAACTTAGAAAAAACTCTAAAATCGATCACTAGTGACATTACACATTTTACTCATTCTGAATTGTCCTTATTTGGGAGAATAATGACTATTAAAACTTTTGTTTTGCCAAAGGTTTTGTATCTTTTCAGTACCCTCCCTCTAACCTTTTCATATCAATCTATTTATAAATTCCAAAACTTAGTGCATTCATTTTTATGGAGCGGGAAAAAGGCTAGGATCTCCTTAGATATTCTATGTAAACATAAACGCAATGGTGGGTCTGGGTTACCAAATTTCTATGCTTATTATTAAGCTTCATTAGTTCAATAAACCTGGTATTGGTTTGAAGGGAGATCTTATCCAGTCTGGTTTTAAATTGAAAATGAAATTAACAGCCCCCAGTCTATTCAACACATCTTTTTCAACTTCTTATTTCACAGACAGCAGAGGGAATCCTCGCATCCTATTTTAGATATGTTATTCATGCTTGGAGGTTATTGCTCAAACCGAACAAATCTTGAAGTTTCCTATTCAACTATTATCCACAATTTATAATTTTTCACTATCCAGTTCCTGGAGTAAGTCAGGAATTAAAAAGATTGGTAATATATATGATGGAATTAAATTCCTCACTTTTAGTGAGTTAAAAATAAAATTTAATCTTTCCTCCTCTGAATTAATCCCTTATATAATTTTGAAAGAAGGTATTTAGAAACTAATAGGTAGCAAACCTCTTAACTTAGATATTCTCGTTTTACTACTGTGCAATGTTAAAAATAAAAATATATGGAGCCTAAACAACATCTAGAGAATTTTCAATAAAGATGGTGTTGGTTTCAAAAAAGTTTACATGAAGAGGTGGGATTCTATAAATCCTTTCAGGCAGAGAGCTGGGACAATGCTATTAAGACCACTTACAAATCCACCATTTCGTTAGCTCTACATGAGTCCTACTTTAAGGTAATTACTAGGTGGTATTATACCCCAATTAGATTAGCACGCATAATTCCGGATTATTCACCAACTTGCTGGAGGAAATGTGGCCACCAAGGTAATTTATATCATCTTCTATGGAGTTGCCCGAAGGTAAAACTTCTATGGTCAAAAATTTCTAATTATATTAATTCACTCACTGATAATTTTGTGCTTACATCACAAAGAGCTCTTTTTCCCTGGACATGGAAATAATTGACCCTCAGGTTAAATTAATTATCATTCATATATTTCTTGTTGTCAAATATATGTTAGTGCTTTGGTGGAATAAGCCAGATCTCCCTAAATTTGAAGACATTATAGATCAAATTCACCAACACAATTTTTTGGAGTGGAGATTTGCTGTAAATAATAGTGGTAATAAAAATTTCTTGAAAAAATTGAAGATATGGATCAATAAATTCTATACTCCTTAACCTCCTGATAGATTTTCAAATGAAAGAAATAATTGTAATTTACTTGTCCTTCCAAAAAATCGCTCTCCTTTAAATACATTAATGCGTTTTGTTATTGTTGAACTATTGTATTACATTTGGTTCTCTAGGGTTTTTTTATTTAATCCAGCAGCTGTTGGCTGTACACTATAGCTGACAACTTGCTGTATCAGCCACAATCAGTGTTGGCACGTACATATCTGTTTAACCTCTTAGATGCTGCTGTATCTACATCATTATAAATGGTTAACAGAGTGTGGGGGCTTCCTCTTTATCCCAATTGGTGCCCTCAGATCATGATTGTGTGGTCCTGATGTTTGCGATGGCAATTCACGACCAAATAGCGGCCTTAGAGTCTGTCGGCTGTTGTAACCTGTTCAGAAGTTACCGACATTTAGGTGGTAAAAATACACATTTTCATTTCTCTCATACCACTTTGCATTAATTCCTGTAAAGCATCTGAAGGGTTAATAAACTACCTGACAGCAGTTTTCAATATGTCTGGGGGTGCTATTTTTTAAAATGGTATCACGTTTGCTGGTTTCCCAATATATGAGACCCCTAGAGTCAATTCAAACATGGACAGTTCCCTAAAAAAATAAATGTTGTAAATTTCCTTGAAAAAATGAAAAATTGCTGCTACATTATTAAACCTCCTAAAATGCTAACAAAATAAAAGAACATTTTACAAATGGTGCTGATGTAAAGCCGACATGTGGGAAATGTTATTTATTAATAGTTTGCTGTGGTATGACCATCTAGATTAAAGGGATAATCATTCAAACTTTGAAAATTGCTAATTTTTTAACATTTTTCTCAAATTTTTTATAATTTTTATAAATAAACACAAAACATATTGACCTAAAATTACCATTATCATAAAGTATATTGTGTCACGAAAAAACAATATCAAAATCACTGTTATTTGTTGACGCGTTGCAGAGTTATTACCATATAAAGTGACACTGGTCAGATTTAAAAAATTTGGCTCCGTCACTAAGGGGTTAAATTAAAGCAATAGAAATTCTTCCAGGCATGCTCAGTTTAAAAAAACGGAATCCATCTCTGGATTCAATCTTTTGATGGACAGCGATGGATCCTGCGCCCATAGGCTTCCATTATTGCCAACAACGGACGGCACAGGATCCGTTGCTGTCCGACTTTTCGATGTACACAAAAAATGTTGCTTTGTCTATTGTCTCTGGCCGATGGACAAAGACTTTACGACGGATCCGTCAAGCGAGGGATGAAACGGAAGGCCATCCATCACAATCCGTTGCTAAGGCTATTAGAAATAAACAGATCCAACAGCAAAATTTGCTGGATTCGTTTTTTTCTAAAAAAGACGGATTGTGACTGATTCTAAAAAACTGATGTGTGAAAGAGGCCTTAAGTGAAATAATCATGGTTCTTATTTTTTATTTTTCTGCCCCCTCTCGTAAGTTATTTGAATTAAAGTATAGTTGCTTAGACATGTCTAGTCTTTTCCACTCTCAGCAGATACAAAAATATATGTTTGAGACCGTTTTATAACAGTCCTTTCCATTTGTAATTGAGATCACGTTACTGAAATTCCGATACTATTTTACCTATTTTCAGCTTTTTTCCTGTAATTCTGTTATTTTTATTCCTTACATGATCCTGGGCTTATTTCATTATTAGGTTTGCAGGATATGATTTATTCTGGTGGTATCTTATGGCATTGTCAAACTTTTGATGCTACTTATAATATTAAAATTGTCTCTTTAAAGAGGAAGAGGACTAGAATTCTAGTGCTACCTATTGGAAGTAGCAATCCTATAAGTCAATGTCGACTCTTTAACGAGCCTTGTCACATGACTTAGGATAATAGCCAAACCAGAATCTCAATTTGCAGCCACTGTGTTTCGGGGTACTGCCCCTCGTCAGTGCAAAGTGGAGATCTGGTTTGGCTGATTGAGAGGCGTCTGACCGGGATCCAAGACTTGTAAATTAGACTTTTATTATAAGGATAAATAAGATTAATATGACTTGTAAATAATTGACATTTTTTATACTTAACAGGAAACTCAGATAACATTTTATCTGCTCTATACAGTAAAAAATGTACCATCTATAATCAAAAAAATATTTCCTCTTTATTACTTCATCACAACTACAGGGAGACAATAAAGAGGGAACATTTTTTGATTCTAGATACTGTTGCTACTTTTTTACAATAAGGAAATTGAACGAGGACTAGGGATCATCTTCCTTTGAATACTTGCATCCTGCTAGGCTGCTGCTTTCCCAGTTGTTTGTTATAATTAAGATGTCTGATGACAGGACTGTCTTTTGAAGGTTTTCAAGAAATAAAATATAAGATGACAAAGGTTACAATTACACTTTAAAATAAATTCCTACAATCTTTCCACTAAAACTTTATTCAGTGACATTAAAACATTACACTATTACAATTCCATTTTTACAGCTCCTGAGATAGTCTATCATAGTAGCTTCTGTTTAATTCATGGAAATGGATGAATTTGCATTGAGTCAATATGGATTCCATCGGGTTTCTGATGTTTGTTTCCATCAATTATGGTACTGAAGACTACTCTGTTCTTGCCATCAAAACTATTAGAACTGTGCTGGATTATTGCATTGGTGTGAACAGAGCCGTCTACAAATTAGCAATAAACATTTCTTTCCTCCATTTCAAAAACTATTTTTTTTGCTTACCCCATCAAAAGAAATTGAAGAATGTTAAAAAATGCTAAAAATGAAGGAGAACTCTTACTAGAACTATCCCAATCTGGGGTTAATTAAAGCATGGTCTTAATACTCTGTACAGTTGTACCAATTAATTATACAGTTCTTTATTGACAAGCATATGAAGGTAATGCCTATAAACTCTACAATAGAATAGAATATTCAATCAATATTTCTTATGGTTGGGAACACCATAGATGGGAATAGGCTAGTTTCACACTTGCGTTAGAATTCGCAGCATTTCATCCGCAACCGCAGGAAAAACTGCATGGAAATGCGTACAAACGCAGCATTTTTTTAGATGCATACGATAACGCATGCGATTAAAAAACGCGGCGTTTTCATGCTTTTTCATGCGTTTTGCATGCATTTGCATTTTCTGTATGCATGGTGAAAAATTTAACAGGAGAAAAATCTAGATAAACAGACACCACCAATGGGACTACAGTGAGTGTGTATTATGGGATATCTATATATAGACCCTTGAACTACTGGAATCTTAACAGTTTGCTACTGTATCCTGTGTCATGATGGATCTTCGCATGGAGAGCTTTTATTTCAACCAGGATTTAAGCATCAAGCTGTTTCTTGCCTGTAGGTTTGCTTGGGAGCAACAAAGAAATAGAAAACGGCAGAGAAGGACACCCCATTATTGAACTCCGGGAGAGCCGTGGAGCCTATCACATGCTATATGGCGAGCTTAATGCCAACCCGTTCAAATTCCCAGAATATACCAGAATGTCTCAAGACTCTTTTCGGGATTTGCTTGGTCGTGTCCAAGGAGCCATTCGGAGACAGGACACCCAGCTCCGTAGAGCGATTCCTGCAGAGGAACGTCTCCCGGTTACATTAAGGTACGTAATAATTCTAAACAAATGCCAGTCATAATTATTGTTGGGCTGTCATGTATTATTTGTATTTTCCTTTATGCATTTAGCAGAATATCACCATAAATAGAATTGTAATTTTTTTTTTTTTTTCAGATTTCTGGCAACTGGAGAGAGCTTATCATCCCTCCACTTCCAGTACCGGCTTGGAATTTCCACCCAGTCTGGTATAGTTTCGGACACCTGCCGGGCTTTGTGGAACATTCTCCGGGATGAATTTATACCCCTACTCACCGAGAACATGAGGATGGAAATTGCAGCAAAATTCTGGAGTGTGTGTGATTTCCCCAACTGTTTGGGTGCGGTGGATGGAAAGCACATACGCATTATAAAACCCGCCAGAACAGGCTCAGAGTACTTTAACTACAAAAAATATTTTTCTGTTATGCTCATGGCAATAGCAGATGTGGACTGTCACTTCATTGCCGTGGACATTGGAGCTTTTGGCCATGGCAATGACTCCCTGACTTTCAAGAACTCTGATATGGGCTGACATGTGCATGGCAAAAATTTAAATTTTCCACTTCCATGACCTATCCCCAACACTCAAGGCCCACCGATGCCATTTGTTATGGTTGGAGATGAGGCCTTTCAGATGTGTGAAAACTTACTGAAGCCATATTCCAGTTGGGACTTGAACCACACTAAAAGGATTTATAACTACAGCCTGACCAGGGCCCGAAGAACAGTAGAGTGTACCTTTGAGATTCTAGTCTCAAAATGGCCCATTTTTGGGACAGCCATTAATCTAAAAATGTAGACAGTCAATTAGGTTGTCAAAGCCTGTGTGGTTCTCCACAATTACATTATGGCTAAGGAGCGACCCAACATTGAACTGGATGAACCTGTTGCAAACCCATTGTCAGATTACCAGCATCACCCGCTGCGGTCAACTGTTGAAGTTGGCCACATGCGGGACCAACTTGCTGCCTATTTTGATTCTGATATTGGATGTGTGGCATGGCAAGACAATATTGTGTAAAATGGTCCTGTTGGGTTTGGGTCTGTAACAGTTATGTTTTAAATGTTACTAATATTTCTTGTTAATAAACCATGACCGAGTCTCCTATGTATTTCCTCTAAAAACCACTTAGGTTGCTAGTGGTAAGGTAGTTGACGGAATGACGTTCTGATTCTGTTCTACAGTACCTATTGGACACAGACTGAAGAGACGATGGAGGTTTAATACAAAACAGATCTATACTCATCAAGTCAGGTGTCAGAAATAATGAATTAATGATGCACAAATAACAGCCTCATGAATTCTCTATTTCTGACACATGTCCAGGTGAGTATAGATATGCCTTGTATGACCTCCATCGTCTCTTCCGTTTGAGTGAAATAGATTACGAACACTGAAGAAAAAATGGAGGTTATACACGGCAGTTCTCTACTCACCAGGTCAGGTGTAATAAATAATTATTTTTTTGAAACATGACCTGTTGAGTATAGTTCTGCTGTGTATTACCGCCATTTTCTCTTCAGTCTGTGATACAGATTAATCAGACTGAAGAGATTATGGAGAAAATACAAGTAATTTGGTTTTTTTTTGCCACTTCATAGCTCTATACCAAACACACAAAGGTGCAGTGTTCTATTTAATTACTACTGGAGTTATGAGTTGGCCAAAAAATAAAGTGTGCGGCGCAGTGTTTTATTCGGCACACGGTGTGTGTTACCGGTGGCGAAATACACAATTAACCAAGCATTATTGGGGGCAAAAAACATTATTTTTTAACAAAAAAATTAATTTAACTGCACCTGCTTGGGGTAGAGTGACGGAAATGGGGTGTGTGTAGCTGTGAGGCCTGGCTAACTGTGGACGACGCAGGGGTGGCAGGAGAAGGGGCAATTAAGGAAGTGGGGTCTGGGAGTTCGGGGATGGGGCTTGATGCATGAGAGGGCACACTGGAAGGGTGAGACAAACCTGACATTACAGACACATTGGGAGGTAAGGGGGAGGAATTGAGATCGTCCTTTGTTTTTTATTTTGTTTCCCTTTTTGGGATCGGCACTGCGGTCTGGGGAGCCTCGGTGGGCTCATTTGTTGCGGCCTGGTCGTGGTGGCCGACCTGTCAGGGTCCGTGTGCCGCTGCATGGTTGTTGTGGTGGGGAAGGCCATGCCAGGGTCTGGGTGCTGTTGCTGCATTCTGGTGGTGCTGAAAGCCATTCCAGGGTCCGGGTGCTGCTGCTGCATGCTGGTGCAGAAAAGCAAGCCAGTATCCGGGTGCTGCTGCTGCAGCATGCTGGTCCTGAAAAAGCATGCCAGGATCCAGGTGCTGCTGCTGCAGGTGGGACCTGGTGATGGTGGCTGACCTGTCCTGATCCGGGTGCTGCTGCTGCATGGTGGTGGCAGTGGCAGAGGTCCAAGCAGGAACAGCAGTTGTCGTGGTGGCAGTGGGCTGTCCAACAGCACTCGGCATGGTGGTGGTGCTATAGTAGTGTCCAGCAGTGCTTGGAATGGAGGTGGCCATGCAGTGGTATGCAGCAGAGCTCGGCATTGAGGTCAAGCGTGACAGTGTAGGCACAGGTGGATATGCCGCCACTGTCTGCTGAGTTGGTAGCATAGCCTGCACGTAAGCAGCATTGCAGACCTGCATGACACTAAGCTGGAGATCAGGATTAAGGTATTCTGACATGCCCTTTTCTATTTGATTAAAAAAATTTACTGGCATCTGGAGGTCGGCTTTCACTTGGTCAAGGCTTTTGGTAACCTCCTGGATAAGTGTATTCATATGGTTTATGGCACTATCCAGTCAGTCACCCATCACCTTGAGTCCTTCATGAAAAACCGAGCTCAAGTGCAAAAACTCGGGCACGAGTTACCTGTCTGAGGCCCTCTGCCGCTGTCGGGAAGAGAACAAAAAAAAAGAGGCAGAGGACAGGGAAAGGGGAACACATGATGGACCAGCTTCCTGGTCTCCAGTCTGTGTAGCAGGCCCACTTGCTGCAGCGCTGCTGGATGGCTGGGACGGGTCCGTGGCAGTCTGATGAAGTAATATTTGGAAGACACTGCACACTCTAATTGCTGCTTATTCAAAATGGTGCAAATTTATTAGACAAAACTTTACATTAGTAACACATGGGAGCAATATACAAATTTAGGATAATCAACCACAGTAGTAACATTGACGTTTCAACTCTCCCGAGCCTTAATCATAACATCGCTAAAAAACAAAACAAAACAAGACAAGGGTAAATATAAACAAAGAATATAAACATATATACAGCATCCGTGCATAATGTACCAATGAACATTACGCCAAAGTATAAAGTAATGGAAAGCAACCATCAAGTGTTCCAAGCACCAAGGATGCACCGAAGTGAATAAAATTCCTAAAGTCATGTAAGACGTGGATACAATAGGTGGTTTAGAGGTCAAGGAGGTTTTGAGTTCGAGAGGAGAGGAGGAGAGAGACTGTAGGCACTCGTTACCCTGGTACAGCAATGATAAATAAGCATAGCGAATCCCTCGCTTTAACCCCTTCATGACCCAGCCTATTTTGACCTTAAAGACCTGGCCGTTTTTTGTAATTCTGACCAGTGTCCCTTTATGAGGAAATAACTCAGGAACACTTCAAAGAATCCTAGCGGTTCTGAGATTGTTTTTTCGTGACATATTGGGCTTCATGCTAGTGGTAAATTTAGGTCGATAATTTTTGCGTTTATTTGTGAAAAAAATGGAAATTTGGCTAAAATTTTGAAAATTTTGCAATTTTCAAATTTTTAATTTTTATTCTGTTAAACAAGAGAGTTATGTGACACAAAATAGTTAATAAATAACATTGCCCACATGTCTACTTTACATCAGCACAATTTTGGAACCAAAATTCTTTTTTGCTAGGAAGTTATAAGGGATAAAATTTGACCAGCGATATCTCATCTTTACAGCAAAATTTACAAAACCATTTTTTTAGGGACCACCTCACATTTGAAGTCAGTTTGAGGGGTCTATATGGCTGAAAATACCCAAAAGTGACAACATTCTAAAAAATGCACCCCTCAAGGTGATCAAAACCCCATTCAAGAAGTTTATTAACCCTTCAGGTGCTTCACAGCAACAGAAGCAACATGGAAGTAAAAAATGAACATTTACCTTTTTAGTCACAAAAATGATGTTTTAGCAACAAATTTTTTATTTTCCCAAGGGTAAAAAGAGAAACTGGACACCAAACGTTATTGTAAAATTTGTCCTGAGTACACCGATATCCCATATGTGGGGGGAACCACTGTTTGGGTGCACGACAGGGCTCGGAAGGGAAGGAGCGCCATTTGACTTTTTCAATTAAAAATTGGCTCCAATCTTTAGCGGACACCATGTCACGTTTGGAGAGCCCCTGTGTGCCTAAACATTGGATCTCCCCCACAAGTGACCCCATTTTGGAAACTAGACCCTCCAAGGAGCTTATCTAGATGCATAGTGAGCACGTAGAACCCCCAGGTGCTTCACAAATTGATCCGAAAAAATGAAAAAGTACTTTTTTTCACAAAAAATTTGTTTTAGCCTCAATTTTTTCATTTTCACATGGGTAACAGGATAAAATGGATCCTAACGTGCGTTGGGCAATTTCTCCTGAGTACACCGATACCTCACATGTGGGGGTAAACCACTGTTTGGGCACACGGTAGGGCTCAGAAGGGAAGGAGCGCCATTTGACTTTTTGAATGAAAAATTAGCTCCAATCGTTTGCTGACACCATGTCGCGTTTGGAGAACCCCTGTGTGCCTAAACATTGGAGCTTCCCCACATGTGACCCCATTTTGGAAACTAGACCCCCCAAGGAACTTATCTAGATGCATAGTGAGCACTTTGAACCCCCAGGTGCTTTACAAATTGATCTGTAAAAATGAAAAAGTACTTTTTTTTCACAAAAAATTTCTTTTAGCCTCAATTTGTTCATTTCCACATAGGCAACAGGATAAAATGGATCCTAAAATGTATAGGGCAATTTCTCCTGAGTACACTGATACCTCAGATGTGGGGGTAAACCACTGTTTGGGCACACGGTAGGGCTCAGAAGGGAAGGAGCCCCATTTGACTTTTTGAATGAAAAATTAGCTCCAATCGTTTGCTGACACCATGTCGCGTTTGGAGAGCCCCTGTGTGCCTAAACATTGAAGCTTCCCCACATGTGACCCCATTTTGGAAATTAGACCTCCCAGGGAACTAATCTAGATGTGTGGTGACCACTTTAAACCTTCAAGTGCTTCACAGAAGTTTATAACACAGAGCCGTGAAAATAAAAAATCATTTTTCTTTCCTCAAAAATTATTTTTTAGCCCACAATTTTTTATTTTCACAAGAGTAACCGGAGAAATTGGACCCGACAAGTTGTTTTCCAGTTTGTCCTGAGTACGCTGATACCCCATATGTGGGGGGGAAACCACTGTTTGGGCATACATCAGGGCTTGGAAGGGAAGTAGTGACTTTTGAAATGCTGACTTTGATGGAATGGTCTGCGGGCGTCACGTTGCGTTTGCAGAGCCCCTGATGTGCCTAAACAGTAGAAACCCCCCAAAAGTGACCCCTCTTTGGAAACTAGACCCCCAAGGAACTTATCTAGATATGTGGTGAGCACTTTGAACCCCAAGTGCTTCACAGAAGTTTTCAACGCACAGCCGTGAAAATAAAAAAATCATGTTTCTTTTCTCAAAAATGATGTTTTAGCAAGCAATTTTTTATTTTCACAAGGGTAACAGGAGAAATTGGACCCCAATAGTTGTTGCTGAGTTTGTCCTGAGTACACTGATACCCAATATGTGGGGGTAAACCACTGTTTGGGCACACATCGGGGCTCGGAAGGGAAGTAGTGACTTTTGAAATGCAGACCTCATGTAATGGTCTGCGGGCGTCATGTTGCATTTGCAGAGCCCCTGATGTGCCTAAACAGTAGAAACCCCCCACAAGTGACCACATTTTGGAAGCTAGACCCCCCAAGGGAACTTATCTAGTTATGTGGTGAGCACTTTGAACCCCCAAGTGCTTCACAGAAGTTTACAACGCAGAGGCGTGAAAATAAAAAATAATTTTTCTTTCCTCAAAAATTATGTTTTAGCAAGCAATTTTTTATTTTCACAAGGGTAACAGGAGAAATTGGACGCCAATAATTGTTGCCCAGTTTGTCTTGAGTATGCTGGTACCCCATATGTGGGGGTAAATCACTTTTTGGGTGCACGTCGGGGCTCGGAAGGGAGGGAGCACCATTTGACTTTTTGAATGCAAGATTGATGGTGTAACGTAGTCCGTCTAACGGACTGCTGAGACGCAGTGTGAACTAACCCTAACCCTAACCCTAGTGGGGCAAAGAAAAAAAAAATTTTATTTTATTTTTGTCCCTACCTATGGGGGTGATAAAGGGGGGGTTTATTTATTATTTTTTTATTTTGATCGCTGTGATAGAACCTATTACAGCGATCAAAATGTACTTGTAACGAATCTGCCGGCCGGCAGATTCCTCGGGCGCATTTTCCAAGATGGCGGCGCCTGTTGTGAGTTCTGCTTTTGGGCTCCCTCTGGTGGTTACTGATGGTACTGGGTGACTTGTCTTTCCTGGGTTTCTGGGTTCCACCTGTTCCATCAGCATATGGGAGTTTCCTATTTAACCTGGCTTTGCTGGCATTTCCTCGCCGGTTATCAATGTATCCAGTGTGTCTTGTTACCTCTGCTCCCTGCTCGTAGAACCTTCTGGACAAGCTAAGTTTGGATTTTCCTGTTTTGTGTTTTGCTTAATTTGGTTTTTAGTCCAGCCTGCAGATATGTGATTCTCTGCTGCTGGTTGCTCTAGTGGGCTGAAATTGCTTTTCATGTACCATGAGTTGGCACATGAGTTCAAGTAATTTCAGGATGGTTTTTTGAAGGGTTTTTCGCTGACCGCGCAGTTCACTTTTGTATCCTCTGCTATCTAGCTTTAGCGGGCCTCATTTTGCTGAAATTGTTTTCATACTACGTATGTGCTTTCCTCTCATTTCACCGTCATTATATGTGGGGGGCTGCTATTTGCTGTGGGGTATTTCTCTGGAGGCAAGAGAGGTCTGTGTTTCTTCTGATAGGGGAAGTTAGATCTTCGGCTGGAGCGAGACGTCTAGGATCATCGTAGGCACGTTCCCCGGCTACTTTTATTTGTGTGTTAGGTTTAGGGTCGCGGTCAGCTCAGGTTCCATCGCCCTAGAGCTTGTTTGTATCTGTGCTTGTCATTTTTGTGATCCCCTGCCATTGGGATCATGACAGTATAACCGGCCCACAAAGTGTTAATTTTATTGGCTGAAGTAGGAGGATAAGTAGTCTGAGGAAGTTTTTTTTTTTTTTTTTCCCCTTTCCCTCAGAGTTTGCTGCCTAGCCTTATTGCAGCCTGGCTACTTCCTCCTCCTCTTAATCTTTGAATGGCTCTGATCTCAGCTGTTTATCATGGACGTCCAGAGTTTGGCTTCCAGCCTGAATAATCTTGCCGCTAAGGTTCAAGATATACAGGATTTTGTTGTACATGCTCCTATGTCTGAACCTAGAATTCCTGTCCCAGAGTTTTTTTCTGGAGATAGATCTCGTTTTCTGAATTTTAGGAACAATTGCAAGTTGTTTCTTTCTTTAAAATCTCGCTCCTCTGGAGACCCTGCTCAGCAAGTCAAGATAATTATATCTTTCCTGCGGGGTGACCCTCAGGATTGGGCATTTGCATTGGCACCAGGGGACCCTGCGTTGCTTAATGCGGATGCGTTTTTTCTGGCATTGGGTTAGCTCTATGAGGAACCTAACCAAGAGATTCAGGCTGAAAAAGCTTTGTTGGCCCTCTCTCAGGGGCAAGATGAAGCAGAAATTTATTGTCAAAAATTTCGGAAGTGGTCGGTACTTACTCAGTGGAATGAGTGCGCTCTGGCTGCAAAGTTTAGAGATGGCCTTTCTGAGGCCATTAAAGATGTTATGGTGGGGTTCCCTGCGCCTGCTGGTCTGAATGAGTCTATGACTATGGCTGTTCAGATTGATCGGCGTTTACGGGAGCGCAAACCTGTGCATCATTTGGCGGTGTCGTCTGAACCGTCACCTGAGATAATGCAATGTGATAGAATTCAGTCCAGAAGTGAACGGCAAAAGTATAGGCGGAAAAAAGGGTTGTGCTTTTATTGTGGTGATTCAGCTCATGTTATATCAGCATGCTCTAAACGCACAAAAAAGGTTGATAAGTCTGTTGCCATTAGTACTTTACAGTCTAAGTTCATTCTGTCTCTGACTCTGATTTGTTCATTATCATCCATTTCCGTCGATGCCTATGTGGATTCAGGCGCTGCCCTGAGTCTTATGGATTGGTCATTTGCCAATCGCTGTGGGTTTAGTCTGGAGCCTCTGGAAGTCCCTATTCCTTTGAAGGGAATTGACTCTACACCTTTGGCTATGAATAAACCTCAGTACTGGACACAAGTGACCATGCGTATGACTCCCGTTCATCAGGAGGTGATTCGCTTCCTGGTACTGTATAATTTGCATGATGTTCTAGTACTTGGTCTACCATGGTTACAAACTCATAATCCAGTCCTTGACTGGAAATCAATGTCTGTGTTAAGCTGGGGTTGTCAGGGGGTTCATGATGATGCACCTCCGATTTCTATCGCTTCATCTACTCCTTCTGAGATTCCTGTGTTTTTGTCTGACTATCGGGATGTTTTTGAGGAGCCTAAGCTCAGTTCGCTTCCTCCTCACAGGGATTGCGATTGTGCTATAAATTTAATTCCAGGCAGTAAATTTCCTAGAGGTCGTTTGTTCAATCTGTCAGTGCCAGAGCATACTGCTATGCGGGATTATGTTAAGGAGTCCTTGGAAAAGGGACATATCCGTCCATCTTTGTCCCCTTTGGGAGCAGGTTTTTTTTTCGTGGCCAAAAAAGATGGTTCCTTGAGGCCTTGTATAGATTATCGTCTTTTGAATAAGATTACCATAAAATATCAGTATCCTTTGCCATTGTTGACTGATTTGTTTGCTCGCATTAAGGGGGCTAAATGGTTCACTAAGATTGATCTTCGGGGTGCGTATAATCTTATACGAATAAAGCAAGGTGATGAGTGGAAAACCGCATTTAATACGCCTGAGGGCCATTTTGAGTATTTGGTAATGCCTTTTGGACTTTCTAATGCTCCTTCAGTCTTCCAGTCCTTTATGCACGATATTTTCCGTGAATATCTGGATAAATTTATGATTGTGTATTTGGATGATATTTTGGTTTTTTCTGATGACTGGGAGTCTCATGTTCAGCAGGTCAGGAAGGTGTTTCAGGTCCTGCGGGCCAATTCCTTGTTTGTAAAAGGCTCAAAGTGTCTCTTTGGAGTCCAGAAGATTTCTTTCTTGGGGTATATTTTTTCCCCTTCTACTATTGAGATGGATCCCGTCAAGGTTCAGGCTATTTGTGACTGGACGCAGCCTACATCTCTTAAGAGTCTACAGAAGTTCTTGGGCTTTGCTAATTTCTATCGTCGTTTTATAACTAATTTTTCTAGTGTTGTTAAGTCTTTGACGGATTTGACTAAGAAGGGTGCTGATGTTGCTAATTGGTCTCCTGCAGCTGTGGAGGCCTTTCAGGAACTTAAGCGCCGGTTTTCTTCTGCTCCTGTGTTGCGTCAGCCAGATGTTTCGCTCCCTTTTCAGGTTGAGGTTGATGCTTCCGAGATTGGAGCGGGGGCGGTTTTGTCACAGAGAAGCTCCGATGGCTCAGTGATGAAGCCATGCGCGTTTTTTTCTAGAAAGTTTTCGCCGGCTGAGCGGAATTATGATGTTGGTAATCGGGAACTTTTGGCCATGAAGTGGGCATTTGAGGAGTGGCGTCATTGGCTAGAGGGTGCTAGACATCGTGTGGTGGTCTTGACTGATCACAAAAATTTGATTTACCTTGAGTCTGCCAGGCGTCTGAATCCTAGACAGGCTCGTTGGTCACTGTTTTTCTCTTGTTTCAATTTTGTGGTTTCATACCTGCCAGGTTCAAAGAATGTGAAGGCGGATGCTCTTTCTAGGAGTTTTGTGCCTGACTCCCTTGGAAATTCTGAGCCCTCTGGTATCCTTAGGGATGGGGTGATTTTGTCTGCTGTCTCCCCAGACTTGCGACGTGCTTTGCAGGAGTTTCAGGCGGGTAAACCTGATCGTTGTCCGCCTGAGAGACTGTTTGTTCCGGATAATTGGACCAGTAGAGTCATCTCCGAGGTCCATTCTTCTGCGTTGGCAGGTCATCCTGGAATTTTTGGTACTAGAGACTTGGTGGCCAGGTCTTTTTGGTGGCCTTCCTTGTCGAGGGATGTGCGTTCTTTTGTGCAGTCTTGTGAGGTTTGCGCTCGGGCTAAGCCTTGCTGTTCTCGGGCCAGTGGATTGTTGTCACCTTTGCCTATCCCGAAGAGGCCTTGGACGCACATTTCCATGGACTTTATTTCGGATCTCCCTGTCTCTCAAAAAATGTCCGTCATCTGGGTTGTGTGTGATCGCTTTTCTAAAATGGTTCATCTGGTACCCTTGCCTAAGTTGCCTTCCTCCTCTGAGTTGGTCCCTCTGTTTTTTCAGAATGTGGTTCGTTTGCATGGGATTCCTGAGAACATCGTTTCTGACAGGGGATCCCAGTTTGTGTCTAGATTTTGGCGGACGTTCTGTGCTAAGATGGGCATTGATTTGTCCTTTTCGTCTGCATTCCATCCTCAGACGAATGGCCAGACTGAACGAACTAATCAGACCTTGGAAACTTATTTAAGGTGTTTTGTTTCTGCTGATCAGGATGACTGGGTTACCTTTTTGCCGCTGGCCGAGTTTGCCCTTAATAATCGGGCTAGTTCTGCTACCTTGGTTTCTCCTTTCTTTTGTAATTCGGGGTTTCATCCTCGTTTTTCCTCTGGTCAGGTGGAACCATCTGATTGTCCTGGAGTGGACATGGTGGTGGATAGGTTGCATCGGATTTGGAGTCATGTGGTGGACAATTTGAAGTTGTCCCAGGAGAAGGCTCAGCAGTTTGCTAATCGCCGTCGCCGCGTGGGTCCTCGACTTCTTGTTGGTGACTTGGTGTGGTTGTCTTCTCGTTTTGTTCCTATGAAGGTCTCTTCTCCTAAGTTCAAGCCTCGGTTCATCGGTCCCTATAGGATCTTGGAAATTCTTAACCCTGTGTCGTTTCGTTTGGATCTCCCGGCATCGTTTGCTATTCATAATGTGTTCCATCGGTCGTTGTTGCGGAAGTATGAGGTACCTGTTGTTCCTTCGCTTGAGCCTCCTGCTCCAGTGCTGGTGGAGGGAGAATTGGAGTATGTTGTGGAGAAGATCTTGGATTCTCGTGTTTCCAGACGGAAACTCCAGTATTTGGTCAAGTGGAAGGGTTATGGTCAGGAGGATAATTCTTGGGTGGTTGCCTCGGATGTTCATGCTGATGATTTGGTTCGCGCTTTTCATAGGGCTCATCCTGGTCGCCCTGGTGGTTCTCGTGAGGGTTCGGTGACCCCTCCTCAAGGGGGGGGTACTGTTGTGAGTTCTGTTTTTGGGCTCCCTCTGGTGGTTACTGATGGTACTGGGTGACTTGTCTTTCCTGGGTTTCTGGGTTCCACCTGTTCCATCAGCATATGGGAGTTTCCTATTTAACCTGGCTTTGCTGGCATTTCCTCGCCGGTTATCAATGTATCCAGTGTGTCTTGTTACCTCTGCTCCCTGCTCGTAGAACCTTCTGGACAAGCTAAGTTTGGATTTTCCTGTTTTGTGTTTTGCTTAATTTGGTTTTTAGTCCAGCCTGCAGATATGTGATTCTCTGCTGCTGGTTGCTCTAGTGGGCTGAAATTGCTTTTCATGTACCATGAGTTGGCACATGAGTTCAAGTAATTTCAGGATGGTTTTTTGAAGGGTTTTTCGCTGACCGCGCTGTTCACTTTTGTATCCTCTGCTATCTAGCTTTAGCGGGCCTCATTTTGCTGAAACTGTTTTCATACTACGTATGTGCTTTCCTCTCATTTCACCGTCATTATATGTGGGGGGCTGCTATTTGCTGTGGGGTATTTCTCTGGAGGCAAGAGAGGTGTGTGTTTCTTCTGATAGGGGAAGTTAGATCTTTGGCTGGAGCGAGACGTCTAGGATCATCGTAGGCACGTTCCCCGGCTACTTTTATTTGTGTGTTAGGTTTAGGGTCGCGGTCAGCTCAGGTTCCATCGCCCTAGAGCTTGTTTGTATCTGTGCTTGTCATTTTTGTGATCCCCTGCCATTGGGATCATGACAGGCGCCCATGCAGCAGCCAGATGGACACCGGGAGGTACACGGGAGGTCGGTAAGTATGATGGGGAAGGATCGGACAGCAGGGGGGGGACCGGACAGCGGGGGGAGCAGACAGGAGGACGGAGGGGAGCGGAGGACAGGAAATGACAGGACAGAGGATGAAGGGGAGGTGATCGGTGCCGGTGGGGGGGGGGCACATCGCGATCTCCAGCCATGGCTGATGCTATTGCAGAATCAGCCATGGCTGGATTGTAATATTTCACCAATTTTCATTGGTGAAATTTTACTATCGCTCTGATAGTAGTGGGAGCGCCGCTTTACAAGACGTCCACTCCAGGTAACATAGGGCTTTGCCTCCGCATCCAATGGGGGATTTCTCTGACACACACCGCAGGCTCTCACCACTTGTGACCAGTGAACATGGCAATTCAATCTCACATAGTCATTGTGATCCCTCTTTATTCAGGCCTCTCTTTTTTCCCCCCATTCCCCCCCCCTCCCATTTTACTTTCCGGACAGTTCCTGCTATAACTTTTACCCACCTTGTTTCATGATGTAGAGTATGGTTAATTCTTACTTTGATTCAATATAGGTCCAACACACAGGGCAGCAAACCACGGTTGGCCATATACCGCCTTACCATCTACTAGGTATTTAACCTGGGACCTTCCTTTCATCGCCTTTTATCCTTTTTTCTTTACCTGCATACTATGCTTATTTTTACCTCCTGTCAATCCTTTGCAGCACCACCTATACTTTAAAGGGAGGGATTCGCTATGCTTATTTATCATTGCTATACAAAGGTAATGAGTGCCTACCGTCTCTCTCCTCCTCTCCTCTCGTACTCAAAGCCTCCTTGACCTCTAAACCACCTATGGTATCCACGTCTTACATGACTTTAGGAATTTTATTCACTTTGGTGCATCCTTGGTGCTTGGAAGACTTGATGGTTGCTTTCCATTACTTTATACTTTGGTGTAATGTTCATTGGTACATTATGCACAGATGCTGCATATATGTATATATTTCTTATTTATATTTACCCTTGTCTTGTTTTTGTTTTTTTTAGCGATGTTATGATTAAGGCTCAGGAGAGTCGAAACGTCAATGTTACTACTGTTGTCGCTTATCCTAAATTTGTATATTGCTCCCATGTGTTACTAATGTAAAGTTTTGTCTAATAAATTTGCACCATTTTGCATAAGCAGCAATTAGAGTGTGCGGTGTCTTCCAAATATTACTTGTATTGGAACTTTCATAGTCCGTGACACCTGCTCCTCACCTTTAATTGACTGAGTGCAAACCATTGTACCTTATTTGCTGTCTGATGAAGGACTGCTCGAGAACTAGGGTCAAGAGTGCTGCTACATGTGCTGTGAAAAAAGAAGAAAAAAAATTAATGCCAAACATTTACAAAAGTTAAGTGCCAACTCCTGTTGAATAGAAACATACAAATTTAGGCAATACAACACAACCCAATACACCAAAAAAATACTTACGTTCTCTGGGCAAGGACTAGTCTAAAAAATGCAAGGATTCAGTGATATTTGTGCAGCGCCCCAGAGACCTGGTCGTTGCAGTAAAGTTGCTCTGCCACTAAGGGGAGTGATGGTACGTCTGATGGCACTAAAGGAGTTCATCTGACCAGGTATCACCAGCACACATTACACTTCACACTCCGGCCACTAGGGGGAGCAAAAGGTTTTATTTATTAGGCCACTCCTGGTAAAACTAGGGGTTGGATAGGAAGTTAGTCAGAAGCTGATTGGGTTTTGTCCAGGCAACATCCCATGGCAGGGGGTGTTGCGGGGAAGATTCAGGGGGGTCCTGTCAGGCGTGGGAACCTGGCAGGTACCTAGCGACAAGAACAGAACGTTACTGAACCGCACCTGCACTATCCACGGCGGTATCCTAAGAGACACGAGGCGAAGCATATTGTGGACAGTGAGAAACGAGATCAAGCACAAAGGAGAGCCAGTAGGAGTCGTGCCCGGAGAACGGCAACATCCTATTGAGGCGCGTAGCCGGTGCCCGGAACACCGAGGAAGTGACTGACTTTATGCCTTACTTCAAATACCGCAGGACAGTTAATTATAGGTTGGCTGTCTACCTTACATCACCTAAGCAGACATAGGGGGCAACGTGTGGAGAGGGACGTCTCTAGGGTCCCAGAAGAGCTCCGAGCCTACCCATCAAACGGGTGCGTCCTAGCCATAACATACTGGGGGATGGAGAACTAGAAAGAACTGGAACATATTAGAACGAACGAGAATAGAAGTTGTGAGGACTATCCTGAATGCTCAGCAGGGAAGCACTACAACACACAGGCGCTAGTGGTAGGCAACTATTTCCACCTGCAAAGGAAACTCTGGATGTGCCCATCAGACAGCCCTGTTAACTGTGCTCTGGATTGCGGATCCTGAAGTCTTCAGTAGTGTTGAGCGATACCGTCCGATACTTGAAAGTATCGGTATCGGATAGTATCGGCCGATACCCGAAAAATATCGGATATCGCCGATACCGATATCCGATACCAATACAAGTCAATGGGACATCAAGTATCGGAATGTATCCTCATGGATCCCAGGGTCTGAAGGAGAGGAAACTCTCCTTCAGGCCCTGGGATCCATATTAAAGTGTAAAATAAAGAATTAAAATAAAAAATATTGTTATATTCACCTCTCCGGCGGCCCCTGGACATCAGCGGGAGGATCCGGCGTCCGGCACGGCTTCTTTCTTCAAAATGCGCGCCTTTAGGACCTGTGGAATGACGTCCCGGCTTCTGATTGGTCGCGTGCCGCCCATGTGACCGCCATGCGACCAATCAGAAGCCGCAACGTCATTCCTCAGGTCCTAAAAGGCGCTCATTCTAGGACTTTAGCTGAGGAATGACGTCGCGGCTTCTGATTGGTCGCGTGGCGGTCACATGGGCGGCACGCGACCAATCAGAAGCCGGGACGTCATACCACAGGTCCTAAAGGCGCGCATTTTGAAGAAAGAAGCCGTGCCGGACGCCGGTTCCTCGCGCAGATGTCCAGGGGCCGCCGGAGAGGTGAATATAACAATATTTTTTATTTTTATTCTTTATTTTACACTTCCGATACCGATACCCGATATCACAAAAATATCGGATCTCGGTATCGGAATTCCGATACCGCAAGTATCGGCCGATACCCGATACTTGCGGTATCGGAATGCTCAACACTAGTCTTCAGTAAAGAGGTAAAGAGACTGCAACCCTGTGTCCTCGTTATTGTCTGCACCTCACACCATCACCATCCACCTTACTGGGATGCCCTGGGGACATACTTCACCTGTGGGAAGGTATACCATCTAGCTGCCTTCACATCACCCCAGTGGACCCCAAGTAGCATCGGTCACCCTGACCGAACACCACAGTTGGTGTCACGAACCCTTGACAGACTCGTATCACCTTTCATTGGGTGCCCCTTAGCAGGGTCAAGGCCCGGGTCCAGCCACCGTGACATCCCCAGAACTGAGCCAGCAGAGGACTGGTACCGAGTAACCCGTGGCCCTTTGTCTGGGGGCGCTCCATTTGTATTTGCGGATCCTTGCTCCAGAACCACTAGGAACCCGGGTCTCTTGACGAAGGTCCTTGTTAAAGCAATCCTTCATCGAACGCCAACATGTTTTGAATTTGAGCACTGTTGAAAAATATAAATAATCTTTAGACAATGCACTTTGGCCATGATCACAGAACTGTGTGTGAGGAGAGAAACTCCTGAGAGTTTCTCTCCTCACACACAGTTGTGTCATCACGGCCAAGGTCACTGCTGCATCACACTGCATTGTAATACTTACAAAATGCATTTCGAACCCGAGTCGGGGTGCTGTCCCAGCCATCTCACATGGCTTTTGCCACCTCATTCCATAGCCGCCGGATCGTCACGTTTTCCAAGTGCTGCGGAACCCGGGTGTCCCACAACGGGACTCGCTCATGAACCAGGGAGATAAAGAGGTCATTTTCAATGAGGTCCTCATCCCGTTCAGGAACCTAAAATATAAATAAAGACATTGATGTAGGAGACATTAATATAAGGAAAAGAATGAAAACAGAGACAGGAAACTGGCATGAATATTGAAAGTCAAGAAAAACAGGAGTCAAGAAGAAAAAGGTAAAGAAAGAGGAAAGTTAAGAAATGAAGTAAAGTGAGGATACAATAAACAGTCAGCCACGTATATGTATACGCTGCTGCCTTGCCACCCGACCGTGAACCCGCTGCTCCTGCTCAGCCTCTGCCGCAGTGGAAGAAGGGCTCTAAAAAAAGGAAAAAAAAATTGTCATATGTGTAGATGTGACAGTGAATACTTACCAATCTGAGGAGGCGTGTACTCACTTGACTAACATGTTCAGCTTGTGCAGGCCCAGAACGTTGCTCCTCCTCAGAAGAAGATGACATTCTGATGCAGGCACAAAGAAAAAAATGCCTGAAATTAGGACATATAGAGACAGAAAATAGAAAATAAAGACATTGGCTAGGATATACTCACATTGTTCAGTGTCTTGTTTCCTCCAAGGTTCTTGCCTGAGTCTGGTCTGCTTCTCTGTCTGCCGGGTAGTGATCTACAAATGCCCACTACCTCCTTTTATCAGTTTGTATGTGGGGGTGGCTAATAAGTGTCTAGACATGTTTTCCTGTGGTGCAACGCATGCGTTCACAAACGCAAGCAAACGCATATGCTTGCAAATGCATGCGTTCACATAGACCGTAATGCATTTTTTTGCCGCATTCCTTCCGCTAACAACCGCATACGATTCTAGGCGGCAAATTGACACCTCTAAAATTACTACATTGTAGCGTTTACCGTTCCAAACCACAAACGACGAAACAACGCATGCGTCGTCTAACGTGGCAAAACGCAACCGATCACAGACACATGCGTCCCTAATGTTAAAGATAGGAATACACGACGCATGCGGATAACTGTGGCACAAGCGCTGCGGACACAACCGCAAATGTGAAACCAGCCTTACAAAGTAACAACGTCTGTATTAAGTGTATTCAGTAGATTTACATAAATACTGGTAACGTACACTCTGTGCTGTGTATTAGCGTTTGTGCTTTTAAAATGGGATCACACTCTGTATGAGCTGGAAAAACAGAATGATAATAATCTCAGCACACATTAAGCTTCATCTTACTGAGTAACATAAAGAGAAATTATTCATGCTTACTGCATCTTGTCTGGATCTTTAATGCATGCTTAACGATTCCAGATACTGTTAAAAGCAAGGATTCTCAGAGATTTTACAAATGGTTTTCAACCAGCTTTATTCTCAGATACCTTGCAAAAATACAGTTTTGTTTCAGGACTAAATCCAAGTAGAATGCATCTGAATGCTGATTTTATTTCTTCTCAACCACATCCTTCTTAACAGAATTAACCATTTCTCAGCCAGACTTGTCTGAAATGAAAAAACACATGGGGATGAATGTGCATTTTGAGCATCTTTGTATCTGCCAGCATAGAGAAAATGTTAATTACAGTCCACATATGCTGGGCTTTCTCTGCATCTTAAGGGTCAACTATGCAGATCGTTATATAGCTCGGTGGAAGTGCTCATTTAGTCTGGCAGAGCATCAAGTGCACTGTTTCTTCAGCTGACTACCAGGCTCAGAGTGTCCTGTGCTTTACTGTATCCTTCAAGGTTTGGGAAGAGCTTGCATGTAGCTCAGTATTCACTAGGATTTCCTGGGTGCCTTGGGTCTACATCTTTATTTCACCTGCAGATGGGCGAAAAACAATCTGAAATCCCTCTGGGTGTGAAGTGATGACACAACTTCAAAGCACAAATGGATTTACAAATTGCAACCTATGAAAGAACAGTTTTTTTATACATGTATATTTTGCATGAGCTGATTTTTCCTAGAGGGCTCAGTGAGCACACAGATAAGGTTATGAATTAACATTTTATTTATGCATGGACAAATGACTTTTGGTTTCTTCACCATGTGCTCTGTTTAGTGAATGAAAATAAACATTGTTACATAGCCTTGCCATTTTTTAACATCTCTATATCCTTAACCCCTCTCTGCCATCCGACGTACTCTGCGTCAGACTGGAGCACCTTGGGCCCACCAGAGGAAATTATTCTTGGGGCCCACTATGTAGCTACATAGAAATAGATACAAGACCACCAATTGTGCGGTAAAAAGTGCTAATATCAGACTATAATATAAGGTAGTTCACGTCTTAATTATGTAGCAAGGGTTGGGGTAGCCCCTTCAAAAAATATAATGCAGTTCCCTCTCCCCTCTCACAGAATATAATGCAGCACCCCCAAAATATAATGCAACCCCCTCAGGTATAATGCAGTCGCCACCATAGAATATAATGTAGCACCCTCATAGGGTATAAAGCAACCCCCTCATATAGTATAATGCAGCCCACCACAGAATATAATGTAGTCCCCTGAGAGAATGCAGCCCCACCACAGAATATAATGCACCCCATAGAGTATACTGTAACCCCCTCATGTAGTATGATGAAGCCCCCATTATCTGATGTAGTCCCCTGAGAATAATGCAGTCCCCCCACAGAATATAATGTAGCCCCCTCATAAAGTATAATGCAGCTCCTCTCCAACCCATCATTGTCCTCATCACCACCTCCATCATTGCCTTCTCCCCTCCACCCCTATCATTCTCCCCAACCACCTCCATCACTGCCCATTCCACCACTTGCCTCATTGCCTCCTCCCCCACCATCATTATCCATTTCATGACCTCCATCATTGCCACCCCCCACCACCATCATTGCCTCCCCCACCACCATCACTGCCCATTTCATCACCTCCATCATTGCCTCCCACCACCACCATTGCCCATCACCTCCATCATTGCCTCCCCACACCTCCATCATTGCCCATCACCTCCATCACTGCCTCTCCACCACCATCATTGCCCATCACCTCCATCACTGCCTCCCCACCATCATTGCCTATCACCTCCATCATTGCCTCCCCACCATCATTGCCTACCCCACCATCATTGCCCATCACCTCCATCATTGTCTTCCCCCCACCATCATTGCCCATCACCTTCATCATTGTCTCCCCCACCACCATCATTGCCCATCACCTCCATCATTGTTTCCCCCCACCACCATCATTGCCCATCACCTCCATCATTGTCTCCCCCACCAATATCATTGTCCTTTACCACCACACACACACACACACACACACACACACACACACACACACACACACGTACACACACACGCAGGCACACACACACATGCAGGCACACACACATGCAGGTACACAGCCCAGCTCACCCCCCCCACAGCAGTAACTCATCCCAGCAGCCTCTTCCTTGCTGGAAGCTTTCTGTCTGAGACAGAACGCCGGATGATGACGTCATCCAACTGGGCTGTCTCAGACAGGAACAGGACGCCGGGAGGTGAGCTACTCTGTGTGAGTCTGTGTGCCTGCCTGTATGTGTATGTATGCAGTGTTGTGTGTGTGTGTGTGTGGTGGTGGGGCTTCACATGCGGCCAGTGTTAGCTGCAGCCTGCGGCTAACGCTGCCCACTATTAAAGGGAAATGGTATTCACACCTCTCCACACCGATAGAGGAGTGGGGAAGCGTGAATATTCATTTTGCTTTAGCAGCGGGAACAGGATCCTGTCTCCAGCTCCTGCTACTGGCACAGGGCAGGTCCCCTTGACTCAGGGGCCCCATAGCCACTGGCTGGGGGCCCCTGGAACAGTGGGGGGCCCTTGGCAGCTGCTGGCCAGTATGCCAGCAGGTGTCAGTGCCTGGGCCCACCGGAGAATCCTCCGGTTCTCCGGTGGGCCAGTCCGAGACTGGACGTACTATTCCGTCCATGTCACCTGGGGCTTAATTCCCATGGATAGAATAGTACGTCACGTGCGATCAGCTGCGCTCCCGAGTGGAGAGCGGCTGATCGCGGCCGGGTGTCAGCTGATTCTCAGAGCTGACACCTGGCACTAAGTGCCAGGAGCGCTCACGGACCACTCCTGGCATCTTAACCCTGGAACACTGCAATCAAACATGATTGCAGCATTCCGGAGCCCCTCTGCCTTTTCATCGAAGACCCTGCAGCATGACGTGGGGTCCCGATCGCTCCAATAGTAACCCAATGTCGTCATGACAACATCTGGGTTACCAGAGCTGAGAGATTTCCTGTCATGTGCAAGTGCATGTCAGGAAGTCTCTGAGGTCAGTGTGCACAGAGTGCAGCGCTGACAGCTTATATGGCATGCAGATGTGCATGCCATATAAGCAAGCAGCCTGCACAAAATGAGTGTCCTATAGTGGGACAAAGTGTAAAAGTTTGAATGAATTAAAAATAATAATAATTGTAAAAAAAAAATCAAAAATAATAAATAATAATAATAATAAAAAATCAATATTTATTCCATCAATAAATAAATATTTGAATTAAAAAATCTAAACAGTAAAAGTACACATATTTAGTATCACCGCGTCTGTAACGACCCAACCTATAAAACTGTCCCACTAGTTAACCTCTTTAGTGAACACCATTAGAAAAAAAGGCAAAATTACAATGCTTTATCATCATACTGCTGAACAAAAAGTGGAATAACACACGATCAAAAGGATATAAATAAACGTGGTACCGCTAAAAATGTCATCTTGTCCCGCAAAAAAACAAGCCACCATATAGCTACATCACCAGAAAAAAAAAGTTATAGCTCTCAGAATTAAGGGATGCAAAAATAATATTTTTTTTATATAAAATAGTTTTTATTGTATAAAAGTGCCAAAAGATAAAAAATTATAAATTATAAATGAGGTATCGCTGTAATCATAATAATCCGAAGAATAAAACTGCTTTATCAATTTTCCATACGCGGAATGGTATAAACGCCCCCCCCCCCAAATGGCCCGAATTTTGGTGCCTGAAAATGGTACCAAAAAAAACGTCAACTTGTCCCACAAAAAAGAAGACCTCACTTGACTCTGTGGGCCAAAATATGGAAAAATTATAGCTCCTAAAATGTGGTGATGCAAAAACAATTTTTTGCAATAAAAATAAAAGCATTAGTGTGTGACAGCTGCTAAACATACAAATCCGCTATAAAAACCCACTATAAATATAAATAGTAAATAAAACCCTTTATCACCCCCTTAGTTAGGGAAAAATAATAAAATTAAAACATTTATTTATTTCCATTTTCCCATTAGGGTTAGGGTTACGGTTGGGGCTAAGGTTAGGATTACGGTTATGGTTGGGATTAGGGTTAGGGTTGGGATTAGGGTTAGGGGTGTTTAAGGATAGGTTTGTGGTTAGAGTTATGGATAGGGTTGGGATTAGGGTTAGGGTTGTGTTGGGGTTAAGGGGAACCTGTCACGCCCAAAACCGATGGTGAGGTAAGCTCACTGTCATCAAGGGCTTATCTACAGCTTTCAAAATGCTGTAGATAAGCCGCCAATTTTACCTGAAAGAGGAGAAAAAGACGTTATGCTCACCCAGGGACGGTCCCGATGCGGTCTGGTCAAATGGGTGTCTCAGGTCCGCTCCGGCACCTTCCATCTTCATTCCATGACATCCTCTTCTGGTCTTCACGCCGCAGCTCCAGCGCAGGCATTCTTTGTCTGCCCCATTGAGAGCAAAGGAAAGTACTGCAGTGCGCAGTCGCCGGAAAGGTCAGAAAGGCCAGACGCCTGCACACTGCAGTACTTTGCTCTGCCCTCAACAGGGCAGACAAAGTACGCCTGCGCCGGAGCAGCGGCGTGAAGACCAGAAGAGGACGTCATGGAATGAAGATGGGAGGGGCCGGAGCAGACCTGAGACACCCATTTGACCAGACCGCAGCGAGACCGCCCCTGGGTGAGTATAATCTAACCTCTTTTTCTCCTCTTTCAGGTTACATCGGGGGCTTATCTACAGCATTACAGAATGCTGTAGATAAGCCCCTGATGACGGTGAGCTTACCTCACCATCGATTTTGAGGGTGACAGGTTCCCTTTAAGGTTGGAGTTAGAATTAGGGGGTTTCCACTGTTTAGGCACATCAGGGGCTCTCCAAATGCGACATGGTGTCTGATCTCAATTCCAGCCAATTATGCGTTGAAAAAGTCAAATGGTGCTCTTTCCCTTCTGATCTCTGCCTTGCGACTAAACAGTGGTTTTCCCCACATATGGGCTATCAGCATACTCAGAACAAATTGCACACTTTTCGGGTCCAATTTCTCCTGCTACCCTTGGGAAAATAAAAAAATGGGGACTAAAAGTTCAAGTTTGTGGAAAAAATAGGATATTTTATTTTCAAGCCTGGGCGCTATAAACTTTAGTGAAACGTTTGGGGTTTCAAAGTTCCCAACACACATCTAGATAAGTTCCTTAGGTCTCTAGCTTTCAAAATGGGGTCACTTGTGGGGGTTTCAACTGTTTAGGCACATCAGGGGCTCATTAAACGCGATATGGCGTCCGATCTCAATTCCAGACAATTTTGCTTTGAAAAAGTTAAACCACGCTCTTTCCATTCCGAGCCCTGCTGTGCACCCAAACAGTGGTTTACCCCCACATATGGGGTATCAGCGTACTCAGAACAAACTAGACAACAACCTTTGTGGTTCATATTCTTCTTTTACCCTTGGAAAAATAAAAATATTGTTGCTGAAAGATCATTTTTGTGCCTAAAAAGTTAAATGTTAATTTTTTCCTTCCATGTTGCTTCTGCTCCTGCGAAACACCTGAAGGGTTAATAAACTTCTTGAATGTGGCTTTGATCAATTTGAAGGGTGCAGTTTTTAGAATGGTGTCACTTTTGAGTATTTTCTGCCATATAGACCCCTCAAAGTAACTTCAAATGTGAGATAGTCCCCCAAAAAAATGGTTTTGCAAATTTTGTTGTAATGCCGGAAAGAAGCAGGGCGCGTCCGAGGGTGAGTATATTCCTATTAGGTATATAGTCACCCTCGGACGCGCCCTGCCGGAAAGAAGCAGGGCGCGTCTGAGGGTGAGTATATTCCTATTAGGTATATACTCACCCTCGGACGCGCCCTGCTTCTTTCTGGCAGCCTTCCTTCCTAAGAATCAGCGCTTGCAGGACCTTGCGTGACGTCGCGGTGACGTCGCGGCTTGTGATTGGTCGCGCGAGCGGTCACATGGGCGGCCGCGCGACCAATCACAAGCCGCGACGTCACCGCGACGTCACCGCAAGGTCCTGGAAGCGCTGATTCGAAGGAAGGAAGGTTCCCGGTTAGTACCAGGGCGCGTCAGAGGGTAAGTATAGCGATATTTTTTATTTTAATTCTTTATTTTACACTTAAATATGGATCCCAGGGCCTGAAGGAGAGTTTCCTCTCCTTCAGACCCTGGGAACCATTGGAAACCCAATGCACTGCATTGGGTTTCGAGTTTCGGCCGACCCCGACCCCGACTTTTTTTATAGGATCGGCCGATTTCACTCGACCCGACTTCGTGAAACCTGACCCGATCCTATAAAAGTAAAGGTCGCTCAACCCTATTCGGTTCAACTCCGTGAATGTCTCTATGTTCACTGAAAATGCTCGCCTAATGGTTTGTCAAATGCACCCGAACACCATTGAATTCAATGGGAGGTGAAACCAAAAGTATACACAACACCTTAAGGGGGGACAAAAAGCTTCCCAAACAGTTCAAATTAGGGGCAGACACCAGGAAAAGTGGCATCAATTGACTCAGAGTACAAATAGTATAATTGTGCAGCATGGATGCATGAGACAGGGCCTGGGACAGGCTTGGACCAGCATTTCTAGCTTAAACATTGATCAGTAACATGAGCATGAGTGACTAGTGTAGGCCTGCTGCTCTGAGAGTTCTGCCATTTTAGGCAGCACACATGAAGGAGACCCAACTTTGCGACCAAACAATTACAAAGATTAGGGCCAGACACCAGGAAAAGTAGCACTAATTGACCCACAGTAGAAATTTGATAATGGCAGAGCAGCAGTCAGCCATGAGTCAAGCATGAGGTATCAGGGTCTGGGCAAGCATTTACAGCTTTGAATTAAAGTTTCAATTAAGACAAGGAGGGTGAGGGACCACTGTAAGGCTGCTTTACTGGGAACCCTTATACCTCATGTAAAAGTTCAGTTTTTTTTCCCCAGCTGCGCTTAAGTGGCCCAAATATCAGCTTGTTAGAACAATAATGTTCTAAAAATTTAAGGATAGTAACACAGGTAGTTGATTGATCAATTGACCCACAGTAGAACATTTTGTAATGGCACAGAAGCAGTTAGCTATGAGTCATGCATGTAGAGTTTTGAATTGAAGTTTCAATTAAGACTAGGTAGGTAACGGAGCGGTGTAAGTTTTTTTTGCTGGCAGCCTTGATACCTCATGCAACAGCTGAAACTGTTTTTTTTCCCCAGCCAAACTCATGTGGCAAAAATATTAGTATGGTAGAGCACTAATGTTCGAAAAATGTATGGATATTGTGGCACTTCAACTCACTCAGCGGTACCCGGAGGTCGAAAACAGGAACACTGTCTCTTTAAATTTTCTGTTGGATTACTAAATAGAGGCATAAACCAACATGAAGCGAAAAGTCCCTTCCTGCAAAACAGGAAACAATAAAAAAACATAAATGCTGTAACACATAAGGTTCAGTCTTGATTCAGGACACAAACCACTGGAAATAGTAACATAGTGACATAGTAACATAGTTAGCAAAGCCAAAAAAAAACATTTGTCCATCCAGTTCAGCCTATAGACAGAATAAATCCCCAGATGTACTGTACATCCTTCTAACGAACCTAATAACTGTGAGATACAATATTGTTATGCTCCAGGAAGACATCCAGGCCTCTCTTGAACCTCTCGACCGAGTTTGCCATCATCATCATCCTCTCTCCAGCCCTCCTGGACCAAGACTGCCTCTGGAGTCCAGCTATTTAAGCCCCAGACCACACCCTGGGGTGAAGATAAGATGGACACAGGTAGTTGACTGATCAAAATGCAAAAGAGTCCAAATTCCCTCTGATGGCATTGAAATTGAGCTTGAGATACTTCTGCACCATCCTCTCCAGTCGTTAACGGGTCAGACTTGTACTCTGTTCTGCTGGTGCACGGGCTGGTCAAAAAAATGTGTGAAATTGCATATGCCACCAGCGTCGGACTGGAGTACCTTGGGCCCACCAGAGAAAAATCATTCTTGGGGCCCACCATACAGTTTAAAAATACCACACAGGATAGATCCTATGTACCACACCACACACACGAGAGCTGTCAGATACTCTATATACTACAGCAAACAGGAGAACTGACAGATCCTCTTCATACTACACCACACAGGAGAACTGACAGGTCCTCTATATACTACACCACACAGGAGAGCTGACAGATCCTCTATATACTGCACCACACAGGAGAACTGACAGATCCTCTATATACTACACCACACAGGAGAGCTGACAGATCCTCTATATACCACACCACACAGGAGAGCTGACAGATCCTCTATATACTACACCGCACAGGAGAGCTGACAGATCCTCTATATACCACACCACACAGGAGAGCTGACAGATCCTCTATATATTACACCACACAGGAGAGCTGACAGATCCTCTATATACTGCACCACACAGGAGAACTGACAGATCCTCTATATACTACACCACACAGGAGAACTGACAGATCCTCTATATACCACACCACACAGGAGAGCTGACAGATCCTCTTCATACTGCACCACACAGGAGAGCTGACAGATCCTCTATATACTGCACCACACAGGAGAACTGACAGATCCTCTATATACCACACCACACAGGAGAACTGACAGATCCTCTATATACTACACCACACGGGAGAGCTGACAGATCCTCTATATACTACACCAAGCATGAGAGCTGACAGATCCTCTATATACTACACCACACAGGAGAGCTGACAGATCCTCTTTATACTACACCACACAGGAGAGCTGACAGATCCTCTATATACTACACCACACAGGAGAGCTGACAGATCCTCTTCATACTGCACCACACAGGAGAGCTGACAGATCCTCTATATACTACACCGCACAGGAGAGCTGACAGATCCTCTATATACTACACCGCACAGGAGAGCTGACAGATCCTCTATATACTACACCGCACAGGAGAGCTGACAGATCTTCTATATACTACACCGCACAGGAGAGCTGACAGATCCTCTATATACTACACCACACAGGAGAGCTGACAGATCCTCTATATACTACACCACACAGGAGAGCTGACAGATCCTCTATATACTACACCACACAGGAGAGCTGACAGATCCTCTATATATAGTCATGGCCAAAATTTTTGAGAATGACACCAAAATTATATTTTCACATGATCTGCTGCCCTCTGGTTTTTATTAGTGTTTGTCTGATGTTTATATCACATACAGAAATTTAATTGCAATCATATTATGAGTACCAATAGGTTATATTGACAGTTAGAATGAGTCAATGCAGCAAGTCAATATTTGCAGTGTTGACCCTTCTTTTTCAAGACCTCTGCAATTCTCCCTGGCATGCTCTCAATCAACTTCTGGACCAAATCCTGACTGATAGCAGTCCATTCTTGCATAATCAATGCTTGCATTTTGCCAGAATTTGTTGGTTTTTGTTTGTTCACCCGTCTCTTGATGATTGACCACAAGTTCTCAATGGGATTAAGATCTGGGGAGTTTCCAGGCCATGGACCCAAAATCTCTATTTTTTGTTCCATGAGCCATTTAGTTATCACCTTTGCTTTATGGCAAGGTGCTCCATCATGCTGGAAAAGGCATTGTTGGGCGCCAAACTGCTTTTGGACGGTTGGGAGAAGTTGCTCTTGGAGGACATTCTGGTACCATTCTTTATTCATGGCTGTGTTTTTAGGCAAGACTGTGAGGGAGCCGATTCCCTTGGCTGAGAAGCAACCCCACACATGAATGGTTTCAAGATGCTTTACAGTTGGCATGAGACAAGACTGGTGATAGCGCTCACCTCTTCTTCTCCGAATAAGCTGTTTTCCAGATGTCCCAAACAATCGAAAAGGGGATTCATCAGAGAAAATGACTTTGCCCCAGTCCTCAGCAGTCCACTCCCTGTACCTTTTGCAGAATTTCAGTCGGTCCCTGATGTTTTTTCTGGAGAGAAGTGGCTTCTTTGCTGCCCTCCTTGAAACCAGGCCTTGCTCAAAGAGTCTCCGCCTCACAGTGCGTGCAGAAGCACTCACACCAGCCTGCTGCCATTCCTGAGCAAGCTCGGCACTGCTGGTAGTCCGATCCCACAGCTGAAACAGTTTTAAGATACGGTCCTGGCGCTTGCTGGTCTTTCTTGGGCGCCCTGGAGCCTTTTTGACAATAATGGAAGCTCTCTCCTTGAAGTTCTTGATGATGCGATAGATTGTTGACTGAGGTGAAATCTTTGTAGCTGCGATACTCTTCCCTGTCAGGCCATTTTTGTGCAGTGCAATGATGGCTGCATGTGTTTCTTTAGAGATAACCATGGTTAACTGAAGAGAAACAATGATACCAAGCACCAGCCTCCTTTTAAAGTGTCCAGTGATGTTATTCTTACTTAATCATGACTGATTGATCGCCAGCCCGGTCCTCATCAACACCCACACCTGAATTAATGGATCAATCACTAAAACGATGTTAGCTGTTCCTTTTAAGGCAGGACTGCAATGATGTTGAAATGTGTTTTGGGGGTTAAAGTTCATTTTCTGGGCAAATATTGACTTTGCAAGTACAGTAATTGCTGTTAAGCTGATCACTCTGACATTCAGGAGTATATGCAAATTGCCATTAGAAAAAATGAAGCAGTAGACTTTGGAAAAATTAATATTTGTCTCATTCTCAAAAATTTTGGCCATGACTGTACTACACCACACAGGAGAGCTGACAGATCCTCTATATATTACACCACACAGGAGAGCTGACAGATCCTCTATATAAAAGTGAACCTGGAAATTATAGGCCAGTAAGTCTAACCTCTATTGTTGGTAAAATATTTGAAGGGTTTCTGAGGGATGTTATTCTGGATTATCTCAATGAGAATAACTGTTTAACTCCATATCAGCATGGGTTTATGAGAAATCGCTCCTGTCAAACCAATCTAATCAGTTTTTATGAAGAGGTAAGCTATAGACTGGACCAAGGTGAGTCATTGGACGTGGTATATCTCGATTTTTCCAAAGCGTTTGATACCGTGCCGCACAAGAGGTTGGTACACAAAATGAGAATGCTTGGTCTGGGGGAAAATGTGTGTAAATGGGTTAGTAACTGGCTTAGTGATAGAAAGCAGAGGGTGGTTATAAATGGTATAGTCTCTAACTGGGTCGCTGTGACCAGTGGGGTACCGCAGGGGTCAGTATTGGGACCTGTTCTCTTCAACATATTCATTAATGATCTGGTAGAAGGTTTACACAGTAAAATATCGATATTTGCAGATGATACAAAACTATGTAAAGCAGTTAATACAAGAGAAGATAGTATTCTGCTACAGATGGATCTGGATAAGTTGGAAACTTGGGCTGAAAGGTGGCAGATGAGGTTTAACAATGATAAATGTAAGGTTATACACATGGGAAGAGGGAATCAATATCACCATTACACACTGAACGGGAAACCACTGGGTAAATCTGACAGGGAGAAGGACTTGGGGATCCTAGTTAATGATAAACTTACCTGGAGCAGCCAGTGCCACGCAGCAGCTGCCAAGGCAAACAGGATCATGGGGTGCATTAAAAGAGGTCTGGATACACATGATGAGAGCATTATACTGCCTCTGTACAAATCCCTAGTTAGACCGCACATGGAGTACTGTGTCCAGTTTTGGGCACCGGTGCTCAGGAAGGATATAATGGAACTAGAGAGAGTACAAAGGAGGGCAACAAAATTAATAAAGGGGATGGGAGAACTACAATACCCAGATAGATTAGCGAAATTAGGATTATTTAGTCTAGAAAAAAGACGACTGAGGGGCGATCTAATAACCATGTATAAGTATATAAGGGGACAATACAAATATCTCGCTGAGGATCTGTTTATACCAAGGAAGGTGACGGGCACAAGGGGGCATTCTTTGCGTCTGGAGGAGAGAAGGTTTTTCCACCAACATAGAAGAGGATTCTTTACTGTTAGGGCAGTGAGAATCTGGAATTGCTTGCCTGAGGAGGTGGTGATGGCGAACTCAGTCGAGGGGTTCAAGAGAGGCCTGGATGTCTTCCTGGAGCAGAACAATATTGTATCATACAATTATTAGGTTCTGTAGAAGGACGTAGATCTGGGTATTTATTATGATGGAATATAGGCTGAACTGGATGGACAAATGTCTTTTTTCGGCCTTACTAACTATGTTACTATGTTACTATGTTACCACACCACACACGAGAGCTGACAGATCCTCTTCATACTACACAACACAGGAGAGCTGACAGATCCTCTACTTACTACACCACACAGGAGAGCTGACAGATACTCTATATACTACACCACACATGAGAGCTGACAGATCTTCTTCATACTACACCACACAGGAGAGCTGACAGATCCTCTATATACTACACCACACGGGAGAGCTGACAGATCCTCTATATACTACACGACACACGAGAGCTGACAGATCCTCTATATACTACACCACACACGAGAGCTGACAGATCCTCTATATACTACACCACACAGGAGAGCTGACAGATCCTCTATATACTACACCACACACGAGAGCTGACAGATCCTCTATATACTACACCACACGCGAGAGCTGACAGATCCTCTATATACTACACCAAGCATGAGAGCTGACAGATCCTCTATATACCACACCACACAGGAGAGCTGACAGATCCTCTATATACTACACCACACAGGAGAGCTGACAGATCCTCTATATACCACACCACACAGGAAAGCAGACAGACCCTCTATATACTACACCACACGGGAGAGCTGACAGATCCTCTATATACTACTCCACATGGGAGAGCTGACAGATCCTCTATATACTACACCACACAGGAGAGCTGACAGATCCTCTATATACTACACCACACACGAGAGCTGACAGATCCTCTATATACTACACCACACAGGAGAGTTAACAGATCCTCTATATACTACACCACACAGGAGAGCTGACAGATCCTCTATATACTGCACCACACAGGAGAGATGACAGATCCTCTATATACTACACCACACAGGAGAGCTGACAGATCCTCTATATACTACACCACACAGGAGAGCTGACAGATCCTATATATACTACACCACACAGCAGATCTGACAGATCCTCTATATACCACACCACGCAGGAGAGCTGACAGATCCTCTATATACTACACCACACAGGAGAGCTGACAGATCCTCTATATACTACACCACACAGGAGAGCTGACAGATCCTCTATATACTACACCACACAGGAGAGCTGACGGATCCTCTATATACTACACCACACAGGAGAGCTGACAGGTACTTTATATACTACACCACATAGGAGAACTGACAGATCCTCTATATACTACACCACACAGGAGAGTTGACAGATCTTCTATATACTACACCACACAGGAGAGCTGACAGATCTTCTATATACTACACCACACAGGAGAGCTGACAGGTACTCTATATATTACACCACACAGGAGAGCTGACAGATCCTCTATATACCACACCACACACGAGAGCTGACAGATCCTCTTCATACTACACCACACAGGAGAGCTGATAGATCCTCTATATACTACACCACACAGGAGAGCTGACAGATCCTCTGTATACTACACCGCACAGGAGAGCTGACAGATCCTCTATATACTACACCAAGCATGAGAGCTGACAGATCTTCTATATACCACACCACACAGGAGAGCTGACAGATCCTCTATATACTACACCACACAGGAGAGCTGACAGATCCTCTATATACTACACCACACAGGAGAGCTAACAGATCCTCTATATACTACACCACACAGGAGAGCTGACAGATCCTCTATATACTACACCACACAGGAGAGCTGACAGATCCTCTATATACTACACCACACGGGAGAGCTGACAGATCCTCTTCATACTACACCACACAGGAGAGCTGACAGATCCTCTATATACTACACCACACGGGAGAGCTGACAGATCCTCTATATACTACACCACACGGGAAAGCTAACAGATTCTCTTCATACTACACCACACAAGAGAGCTGACAGATCCTCTATATACTACACCACACAGGAGAGCTGACAGATCCTCTATATACTACACCACACGGGAGAGCTGACAGATGCTCTTCATACTACACCACACAGGAGAGCTGACAGATCCTCTTCATACTACACCACACAGGAGAGCTGACAGATCCTCTATATACTACACCACACAGGAGAGCTGACAGATCCTCTATATACTACACCACACGGGAGAGCTGACATATCCTCTATATACCACACCACGCAGGAGCACTGACAGATCCCCTATATACTACACCACATAGAAGAGCTGACAGAGATTTCGCTTTCATCGCCGCAGCTGAATGATTTACATCTGTTAGCCAGCTTGATTACATGTGGGGATTCCCTAGCAATCAGGCAACCCCCACATGTACTTATGCTGGCTAATAGCTGTAAATCATTCAGCTGCGGTGATGAAAACTGAATTTCCGAGCACTTACAAATACTCGGAGACCACCCGAGCATGCTCTGGAAATCTCAAGTAACGAGTATATTCGCTCATCACTAGAAAAAAACATAAAAAAAAGAAATAAAAATTAAAAATATAAAAGTTCAAATCACCCCTTTTTTTGCCGAATTCAAAATAATTCCCGAGTTCAGAAACGCAGTATCTATCAAAATATAAAAAGAATTAATCCCATCGCTAAACAGAGAAAAAAATCAAAAGCCAGAATTACTTTTTTTGATGCTGCAACATTGCAATAAAATGAAATAACACCAACAAAATATTGTATCTACACCAAAATGGTATCAATGGAAATGTCAGAGACACTACAGGTTTCGACAAATGGCACTATTTTTTTGCAAACTTTGTATTTTTTTTCACTATTTAATACAGAACCTATACATGTTTGGTATTTGTGAACTCATAATGACCTGGAGAATCATAATGGCAGGTCAATTTAAGCATTTAGTGCAGGGGTGTCAAACTGCATTCCTCGAGGGCTGCAAACAGGTCATGTTTTCAGGATTTCCTTGTACTGCACAGGTGATAATTTAATCACCTACACAAATGATGAGTTGGTGATTAAATTATCACCTGTGCAGTACAAGGAAATCCTGAAAACATGACCTGTTTGCAGCCCTCGAGGAATGCAGTTTGACACCCCTGATTTAGTGAACATGGTAAAAAAAAATCAATTGTGGAGTTGCACTTTTTTTGCAGTTTCACCGCACTTTCCATTTTCCAGTACACTATATGGTATAAAAAAGTTTTCAAAAGTACAACTTATCCCGAAAAAAACAAGCCTTCACACAGCCATATTGACCAAATATTTAAAAAGTTATGGCTCTGTGAAGACAGGGAGAAAAAAACAGAAACGCAAAAATGGGAAACCCCAAGGTTAACAAGGGGTTAAGGGGAGCCTGTCACATCCGATAATGCGATTAACTTGTAGATATAGTATTAATTTGTGGGTTAATAGCATTATAGAAGTGCCGCAAGTGTAACACCCAGGAGAAAATTCACTTTATTTCAGCCATGCAGGCATGCCCAAAATTAGAGTCCCTGCTCACAGCACTGAGAATGGTGGCTTTAAGCATGTCCCCGCACTGATTGACAGATCACTCTGTATTGATGCACTGCAGAGTCATCTGTCAATTCTTTTTATATTTATTATACTTTCTTTGTATGTTTCTAGCTTATAACACAGTTCTGTACACAGAGATAAAGTGAATAAAACTATACAGCAATATTGTAGAAAGACAATTAATCTAAGTACATTTTTAATACATGAAACTATGAAACTCTATGCGCTTCTGGACATAGTATCTTGCTATTACATGAATTTCTAAAAAAATCAATAAAGAAGGTTCTGAACTGCAGCAATCTCATCCTATTTTTTTCTTTATTTCAGAAAACACAGGAGCACTTTGAGAGAACACAGTCCACAAGGTAAAAAACCTTTGCCTCCAAGCTGATAATGCAGCTGAGCTGGACCATCTTCTTTTGTAAAAAAATAAAACCAATGATTTGCTCTTCCGACTGAGATACCAATTAACAATCCACAAATGGGACTTGTGCACTTGCTGTACTAATTAACACTGCTAGCTAATTTGTCAGAGGCTTTTTTTGTAAATATATTCCAGAAGGGTTTAAGCTGCAGCCATCCCACTGTGAAAAATTGAAATGTTTTCTGCAGATTTACCAAGATCTCCCAGTAGCAAAACCAACAGCTACTCTTCTGCTTAAAAAAAATGTAAATGTGATTGGATTCCCATTAAGGGCATTTAACTTGCAAATCTGAGCATCAAACTGCAAGCGTTTCGAACCTCAGCTCTGCATTTTGATTAGCTTCAGGCTGTGATGCCTCTAATGAATTAGTAATCAGAGTAGGAGGAGGTAATAAATAAAGGTTAGCATTAATTGTGAGAGTCAACTATTCCTCAACCTGTGAATCCCTATCAGAGGTATCATTCATAATTTTTCCAAAATGTAATTAAAAATATTTGTGCATAAATGAAAAGCTATAGGTACAGAAAAGATCATGTCCATCAAATAACACCTAAGTAAAGACGGGATACAGTTGTGCTCACACGTTAACATGCCCTTGCAGAATATTTCCTTTCTTGGCCTTTTTTCAGAGAATATGAATGATAACAACAAACTTTTTCTCCATTCATGGTTAGTGGTTTAGTGAAGCTATTTATTGTCAAACTACTGTGTTTTCTCTTTTTAAATCATAAAGACAACCCAAAACATCTAAATGACCCTGATCAAAAGTTCATATACCCCATTTCTTAATACCGTGTATTGCCCCCCTCTAACATCAATGACAGCTTGAAGTCTTTTATGGTAGTTGTGGATGAGGCTCTTTATTTTCTCAGATGGTAAAGCTGCCCACTCTTCTTGGCAAAAATCCTTCAGATCCTGTAAATTCGTGGGCTGTCTAGCATGAACTGCGCATATCAAGTGCCCTGCTGTAGACTTACAGCAGGAGTCCGTGCACGTGTTACAGAAGAACAGAGAGAGTAAGGAGAGATGCAGTGAGCTTATCTGCCGGAGCACAGGACCTGAAACAAGTGACTTCCGGGGGAGTGGATGGAGGCGGAGCCAGATGCCGGGTGGGGGCAGTGACGGCGGAGTTGGAGAGTAGTCTGAACGTGCCGAAGTCAAGTTGGGAGATCGATGAAGTGCCAAAAGTGTGAGACGTAAGCATGGTCGGGACATAGAAAAAGGTCGAGAGGACATGGAAGTCACCCTGTCCACATTCATGACAGTACCCCCCTCTGATTGGGGGCCCACTGGACCCCCATGCTTCACAGGATGCCTGGCATGAAAAGCCTGAACTAACCAATTGGCATGCACTGAACTGGCCGAGACCCATGACCGGTCCTCTGAACCATACCCCTTCCAGTGCACCAAATACTGCAGATTCCGGTGCACCCACCGAGAATCAACGATGCGCCCCACCTCATCCTCCAGATGACCTAATACCAACAGAGGAGGAGTGACAGATGAGGAGTCCTCCTCGACTGCCCCCAATGGTTTCAAAAGGGATCTGTGAAAAAGTTGGATATTTTGAAGGAGGCGGGAAGCTGTAACCTTTAGGCCACCGAGTTGACAACCTCAATCATTTTACATGAGCCAATAAACTTAGGACCCAATTTGGCCAAGGAGATGTTAAGCTTAATATTGTGGGTGGATAACCACACCTTCTCACCCACTAGGAATGCAGGACCTGACACCCTCCTCTTGTTCGCAAAAAAATGTATATCTTCCCTGGGCCTTGGTGATGCTTCAATAAACATCCACACACAGGGCTTTTAAGCATTGCACAGTACCCTCCGCCTCCTCGCAAACTGAGTCCATGTGAGAAAACTCCACAAAATGCGGGTTAAACTCATAGCTGACCAGTAAGGAAGACATTCCCGTGGACTGACTCACACTACCGTTGAAAGCAAACTCTGCCATGGGTAACGCATCTGTTTTGTTACAGTTTCAAGGATTGTGATGAATAATAAATGCTCACATGAAAATTGAATAAACAAAAATTTATTTACATAATAACTAGAGTTGAGTGACTTACTTTTTTAGGATCGAGTCGGGTTTCACGAAACCTGACTTTTGACAAAAGTCGGGTCGGGTGAAATCGGCTGATTATTTCGAAAAGTCAGGGGCCGACAGAAACACGAAACCCAATGCAAGTCAATGGGGAATCAAAGTCGGCAGTGAGTGGAGGACAGGAAAACACCTACAGTGCCCATTTTAATGCCAAAAACATCAATTCTTATTTCTTAAGCTTGTCAATCTTAATTTACTTTATAATAATAGTTAGGCATTGAAAACAGGGGGTCATTTGGCTAAAGTTGTGGGGTGGTAGGGCTGGCTCAAGATTTTCATGAGCCCAGGAAACACGGAGTACGTCACGGCAGTGGAGCAGGGAGAGGTAAGTATTTCAACTTTGCAAGTGCTGTGATCCTGAGCAAGCAGGGGGCCCACTCGTTGGCACTTGGCACTGGCACAGGGCCCTTCATAGTATGGCGGTGTGTTTGACGGCGGGTGGCGCCTCCCACTGCCAGAGACACTTTTGCGTATTATGAGGGGCCCTGTTGTGAATTCTGTGGTCAAGCTCCCTCCTGTGGTCATGAGTGGTACTTCGGCTGGTTCTGTCTATGAGCTTCCTCTGGTGGATGTGAGTGGGGCTGCGGCTTCTGAGTTTCCTTCTTCAGGTGACGAGGTTAAGTCGTTAGGTGCTGCTCTATTTAACTCCACCTAGTTCTTTGTTCCTTGCCTCCAGTCAATGTTCCAGTATTGGTCTTGCTCTCTCCTGGATCGTTCTTGTGGCCTGTCTGCCCTGCATAAGCTAAGTTTTGCTTGTGTTACTTTTGTTTGCTATTTTTTCTGTCCAGCTTGCTTTATTGGTTTTTCTTGCTTGCTGGAAGCTCTGAGACGCAGAGGGAGCACCTCCGTACCGTTAGTCGGTGCGGAGGGTCTTTTTGCGCCCTCTGCGTGGTTGTTTGTAGGTTTTTGTGCTGACCGCAAAGCTATCTTTCCTATCCTCGGTCTATTCAGTAAGTCGGGCCTCACTTTGCTAAAATCTATTTCATCTCTGTGTTTGTATTTTCATCTTTACTCACAGTCATTATATGTGGGGGGCTGCCTTTTCCTTTGGGGATTTTCTCTGAGGCAAAGTAGGCTTATTTTCTATCTTCAGGGCTAGCTAGTTTCTCAGGCTGTGCCCGAGGCGCCTAGGTCTGGTTAGGAGCGCTCCACGGCTACCTCTAGTGTGGTATGATAGGATTAGGGATTGCGGTCAGCAGAGTTCTCACGTCTCAGAGCTCGTCCTATGTTATTAGTAACTATCAGGTCACTTTGTGTGCTCTTAACCACTAGGTCCATTGTGGTTCTGAATCACCAGTTCATAACAGTACTGGAGGCCCAAAGTACTAATGCTTCTCAATAGAGGGAAAAGAGAAGTTCTGAGACCATTTTTTTTTCTCTGCACTGTGTTTTGTCTTTCTTTTCCCCTAGACATTTGGGTGGTTCAGGACACAGGTGTAGTGATGGACATTAAAGGTCTGTCTTCTTGTGTGGATCATCTCACTGCAAGAGTACAAAATATTCAAGACTTTGTGGTTCAGAATTCTATGTTAGAACCAAGAATTCCTATTCCTGATTTGTTTTCTGGAGATAGAGCTAAGTTTCTGAGTTTTAAAAATAATTGTAAACTGTTTCTGGCTTTGAAACCCCGCTCCTCTGGTGACCCAGTTCAACAAGTTAAGATCATTATTTCTTTATTACGTGGCGACCCTCAAGACTGGGCTTTTTCCCTTGCGCCAGGAGATCCTGCATTATGTAATATTGATGCGTTTTTTCTGGCGCTCGGATTGCTTTATGATGAACCTAATTCAGTGGATCAGGCAGAGAAAAATTTGCTGGCTCTGTGTCAGGATCAGGATGAGGTAGAGATATATTGTCAGAAGTTTAAGAATTGGTCTGTGCTCACTCAATGGAATGAATGTGCGCTGGCAGCAATTTTCAGAAAGGGTCTCTCTGAAGCCCTTAAGGATGTCATGGTGGGATTTCCTATGCTTGCTGGTCTGAATGAGTCTATGTCTTTGGCCATTCAGATCGGTCGACGCTTGCGTGAGCGTAAAACTGTGCACCATTTGGCGGTATTATCTGAGCATAAACCTGAGCCTATGCAATGCGATAGGACTTTGACCAGAGCTGAACGGCAGGAACACAGACGTCAGAATGGGCTGTGTTTTTACTGTGGTGATTCCACTCATGCTATCTCCGATTGTCCTAAGCGCACTAAGCGGTTCGCTAGCTCTGCCACCATTGGTACGGTACAGTCGAAATTTCTTTTGTCCGTTACTTTGATCTGCTCTTTGTCATCCTATTCTGTCATGGCATTTGTGGATTCAGGCGCTGCCCTGAATTTGATGGACTTGGAGTTTGCTAGGCGCTGTGGGTTTTTCTTGGAGCCCTTGCAGTATCCTATTCCATTGAGAGGAATTGATGCTACGGCTTTGGCCAAGAATAAGCCTCAGTACTGGACCCAACTGACCATGTGCATGGCTCCTGCGCATCAGGAGGATATTCGCTTTTTGGTGTTGCATAATTTGCATGATGTGGTCGTGTTGGGGTTGCCATGGCTACAAGTCCATAACCCAGTATTGGATTGGAAATCAATGTCTGTGTCCAGCTGGGGTTGTCAGGGGGTACATGGTGATGTTCCATTTCTGTCTATTTCATCATCCACCCCTTCTGAGGTCCCAGAGTTCTTGTCGGATTACCGGGATGTATTTGATGAGCCCAAGTCCAGTGCCCTACCTCCGCATAGGGATTGCGATTGTGCTATCAATTTGATTCCTGGTAGTAAGTTTCCTAAAGGTCGACTGTTTAATTTGTCTGTGCCTGAGCACGCCGCTATGCGGAGTTACGTAAAGGAATCCTTGGAGAAGGGTCATATTCGCCCGTCGTCGTCGCCATTGGGAGCAGGGTTCTTTTTTGTGGCCAAGAAGGATGGTTCGCTGAGACTTTGTATTGATTACCGCCTTCTAAATAAAATCACAGTCAAATTTCAGTACCCCTTGCCGCTGCTGTCTGATTTGTTTGCTCGGATTAAGGGGGCTAGTTGGTTCACCAAGATAGATCTTCGTGGTGCGTATAATCTTGTGCATATTAAACAGGGCGATGAATGGAAAACAGCATTTAATACGCCCGAGGGCCATTTTGAGTACCTGGTTATGCCATTCGGGCTTTCTAATGCTCCATCAGTATTTCAGTCCTTTATGCATGACATCTTCCGAGAGTACCTGGATAAATTCCTGATTGTATACTTGGATGACATTTTGATCTTCTCGGATGATTGGGAGTCTCACGTGAAGCAGGTTAGAATGGTGTTCCAGGTCCTGCGTGCGAATTCTTTGTTTTTGAAGGAGTCAAAGTGTCTCTTTGGTGTTCAGAAGGTTTCATTTTTGGGTTTCATTTTTTCCCCTTCTACTATCGAGATGGACCCTGTTAAAGTTCAGGCCATTTATGAATGGACTCAGCCGACATCTCTGAAGAGTCTGCAAAAGTTCCTGGGCTTTGCTAATTTTTATCGTCGCTTCATCAATAATTTTTCTAGTATTGCTAAACCGTTGACTGATTTAACCAAGAAGGGTGCTGATGTGGTCAATTGGTCTTCTGCTGCTGTGGAAGATTTTCAGGAGTTGAAGCGTTGTTTTTCTTCCGCCCCTGTGTTGTGCCAACCAGATGTTTCGCTCCCGTTCCAGGTCGAGGTTGATGCTTCTGAGATTGGAGCAGGGGCTGTTTTGTCGCAAAGAAGTTCTGATGGCTCAGTGATGAAACCATGCGCCTTCTTTTCCAGGAAGTTTTCGCCTGCTGAGCGTAATTATGATGTTGGCAATCGAGAGTTGCTGGCCATGAAGTGGCCATTCGAGGAGTGGCGTCATTGGCTTGAAGGAGCTAAGCATTGCGTCGTGGTCTTGACTGATCACAAGAACTTGACTTATCTCGAGTCTGCCAAACGGTTGAATCCTAGACAGGCTCGTTGGTCGCTGTTTTTCTCCCATTTTGACTTTGTGATTTCGTACCTTCCGGGCTCTAAAAATGTGAAGGCGGATGCCCTGTCTAGGAGTTTTGTGCCCGACTCTCCGGGTTTGCCTGAGCCGGCGGGTATTCTCAAAGAGGGGGTAATTTTGTCTGCCATCTCCCCTGATTTGCGGCAGGTGCTGCAAAAATTTCAGGCTAATAGACCTGACCGTTGCCCAGCGGAGAAACTGTTTGTCCCTGATAAATGGACGAGTAGAGTTATCTCTGAGGTTCATTGTTCGGTGTTGGCTGGTCATCCTGGAATCTTTGGTACCAGAGATTTGGTGGCTAGATCCTTTTGGTGGCCGCCTCTGTCGCGGGATGTGAGTTCGTTTGTGCAGTCCTGTGGGATTTGTGCTTGGGCTAAGCCCTGCTGTTCTCGTGCCAGTGGGTTGCTTTTGCCCTTGCCGGTCCCGAAGAGGCCCTGGACACATATCTCTATGGATTTTATTTTGGATCTCCCCGTCTCTCAAAAAATGTCGGTCATTTGGGTGGTTTGCGATCGCTTCTCTAAGATGGTCCATTTGGTACCCTTGTCTAAATTGCCTTCCTCCTCTGATTTGGTGCCATTGTTCTTCCAGCATGTGGTTCGTTTACATGGCATTCCGGAGAACATCGTTTCTGACAGAGGTTCCCAGTTTGTTTCGAGGTTTTGGCGAGCCTTTTGTGCTAGGATGGGCATTGATTTGTCTTTTTCCTCGGCTTTCCATCCTCAGACAAATGGCCAGACTGAACAAACCAATCAGACCTTGGAAACATATCTGAGATGTTTTGTTTCTGCTGATCAGGATGATTGGGTGTCCTTTTTGCCTTTGGCTGAGTTCGCCCTTAATAATCGGGTCAGCTCGGCTACTTTGGTTTCGCCGTTTTTCTGCAATTCTGGTTTCCATCCTCGTTTCTCTTCAGGGCAGGTTGAGTCTTCAGACTGTCCTGGTGTGGATAGTGTGGTGGATAGGTTGCAGCAGATTTGGACTCATGTAGTGGACAATTTGACATTGTCCCAGGAGAAGGCTCAACGTTTCGCTAACCGCAGGCGCTGTGTGGGTCCCCGACTTCGTGTTGGGGATTTGGTTTGGTTGTCATCTCGTTATATTCCTATGAAAGTTTCCTCTCCTAAGTTTAAGCCTCGTTTCATTGGTCCGTATAGGATTTCTGAGGTTCTTAATCCTGTGTCTTTTCGTTTGACCCTTCCAGCTTCTTTTTCCATCCATAATGTATTCCATAGGTCATTGTTGCGGAGATACGTGGCACCTGTGGTTCCATCCGTTGATCCTCCTGCCCCGGTTTTGGTTGAGGGGGAGTTGGAGTATATAGTGGAGAAGATTTTGGATTCTCGTATTTCGAGACGGAAACTCCAGTACCTGGTTAAGTGGAAGGGTTATGGTCAGGAAGATAATTCCTGGGTCTTTGCCACTGATGTTCATGCTGCCGATCTGGTTCGTGCCTTTCATTTGGCTCATCCTAGTCGGCCTGGGGGCTCTGGTGAGGGTTCGGTGACCCCTCCTCAAGGGGGGGGGGTACTGTTGTAAATTCTGTGGTCAAGCTCCCTCCTGTGGTCATGAGTGGTACTTCGGCTGGTTCTGTCTATGAGCTTCCTCTGGTGGATGTGAGTGGGGCTGCGGCTTCTGAGTTTCCTTCTTCAGGTGACGAGGTTAAGTCGTTAGGTGCTGCTCTATTTAACTCCACCTAGTTCTTTGTTCCTTGCCTCCATTCAATGTTCCAGTATTGGTCTTGCTCTCTCCTGGATCGTTCTTGTGGCCTGTCTGCCCTGCATAAGCTAAGTTTTGCTTGTGTTACTTTTGTTTGCTATTTTTTCTGTCCAGCTTGCTATATTGGTTTTTCTTGCTTGCTGGAAGCTCTGAGACGCAGAGGGAGCACCTCCGTACCGTTAGTCGGTGCGGAGGGTCTTTTTGCGCCCTCTGCGTGGTTGTTTGTAGGTTTTTGTGCTGACAGCAAAGCTATCTTTCCTATCCTCGGTCTATTCAGTAAGTCGGGCCTCACTTTGCTAAAATCTATTTCATCTCTGTGTTTGTATTTTCATCTTTACTCACAGTCATTATATGTGGGGGACTGCCTTTTCCTTTGGGGATTTTCTCTGAGGCAAAGTAGGCTTATTTTTCTATCTTCAGGGCTAGCTAGTTTCTCAGGCTGTGCCCGAGGCGCCTAGGTCTGGTTAGGAGCGCTCCACGGCTACCTCTAGTGTGGTATGATAGGATTAGGGATTGCGGTCAGCAGAGTTCCCACGTCTCAGAGCTCGTCCTATGTTATTAGTAACTATCAGGTCACTTTGTGTGCTCTTAACCACTAGGTCCATTGTGGTTCTGAATCACCAGTTCATAACAGGGCCCTGTGCCAGTGATGTCACCAATGAGTATGGCCCCCCACCTGATGAGGGAACCTGCAATTTCATCTGCACCTTCATCTTTGTCCCCATGTAAGGTGGTATAGTATGCGGGAAGGGGAACCTGAGTTTCAGCAGGGTCAGATTCAGGCTGTGTAGAGTGCAAGGGGAATGTAGTGGTCTGGGTCAATGTACCAGCAGACTCATCTAGCAGTGGCTGGGCAATGGGCAGGATGAGGAGGAAACACATATATAGGCCCAAATAATAAAGTAGGCTAAATGCATTTCAAAATTGGTAACCAGACTAAACGGACGGCATTGCTTTGTTCAGTGGAGGACAACTGTAATGAGTGGCGCAGACACAGTTAGTAGGCTCAAAATAAAAAAGTTGGCTAAAAGCAGTTCAAAATTGGTAACAGGACTAAACAGGCGGCCTAGATTTGTTCAGTGGAGGACAACTGTAATGAGTGGCGCAGGCACAGTTAGTAGGCCCAAAATAAAAAAGAAGGCTAAAAGCAGTTCAAAATTGGTAACAGGACTAAACAGGCGGCATTGCTTTGTTCAGTGGAGGACAATTGTAATGAGTGGCGCAGACACGGTTAGCAGGGCCAAATACAAAAGTAGGCTAAAAGCAGTTCAAAATTGGTAACAGGACTAAACAGGCAGCATAGCTTTGTTCAGTGGATGACAACTGTAATGAGTGGCGCAGACACAGTTTGTAGGTCTACAATAAAAAAGTAGGCTAAATGCAGTTCAAAATTGGCAACAGGACTAAACAGGCGGCATTGCTTTGTTCAGTGGAGGACAACTGTAATGAGTAGCGTAGACACAGTTTGTAGGCCCACAACAAAAAAGTAGGCTAAATGCAGTTCAAAATTGGTAACAGGACTAAACAGGCGGCATTGCTTTGTTCAGTGGAGGACAACTGTAATGAGTGGCGCAGACACAGTTTGTAGGCCCACAATAAAAAGTAGGCTAAAAGCAGTCCAAAATTGGTAACAGGACTAAACAGGCGGCCTAGATTTGTTCAGTGGAGGACAACTGTAATGAGTGGCGCAGGCACAGTTAGTAGGCCCAAAATAAAAAAGAAGGCTAAAAGCAGTTCAAAATTGGTAACAGGACTAAACAGGCGGCATTGCTTTGTTCAGTGGAGGACAACTGTAATGAGTGGCACAGACACAGTTTGTAGGTCCACAATAAAAAAGTAGGCTAAATGCAGTTCAAAATTGGCAACAGGACTAAACAGGCGGCATTGCTTTGTTCAGTGGAGGACAAGTGTAATGAGTGGCGTAGACACAGTTTGTAGGCCCACAACAAAAAAGTAGGCTAAATGCAGTTCAAAATTGGTAACAGGACTAAACAGGCGGCATTGCTTTGTTCAGTGGAGGACAACTGTAATGAGTGGCGCAGACACAGTTTGTAGGCCCACAATAAAAAGTAGGCTAAAAGCAGTTCAAAATTGGTAACAGGACTAAACAGGCGGCATAGCTTTCTTCAGTGGAGGACAACTGTAATGAGTGGCGCAGACACAGTTAGTAGGTCCAAAATAAAAAAGTTGGCTAAAAGTAGTTCAAAATTAGTAACAGGACTAAACAGGCGGCATAGCTTTGTTCAGTGGAGGACAACTGTAATGAGTGGAAGACACAGTTAGTAGGCCCAAATAATAAAGTAGGCTAAATGCAGTTCAAAATTGGTAACAGGACTAAACAGGTGGCATAGCTAGGTACAGGAGTGGGCTCCTCTGCTGAGTAGCAGACAGTGGTAGTAGGCCCAAAGTATTAACTGGTCTAAATGGAGGCCATGACCCCTGTATATTTTAACTATCATCTATCATTTCAACAAATTTGTATTGGCAGTGCCATTGAAGGATTTAACAGCACAGACTACACAGTGGTGGAGCAGGGAGAGGTAAGTATTGCAAGTGGTAGAGCACTGTTCGAGCTGGGGGGAACACTCTCTCGTGGGCGGCGAAACTGGCACAGGGCCCCTCATATTACGACGGTGTGTCTGATGTTGGTTGTGCACCACCACCGTCAGAGACACTTCATTGTACTATGAGGGACCCTGTGCCAGTGCCGTCACCCAAGAGTGGGCGCATCCACCTGTCAAGGCAAATGGCACTCGCACGGGTGCTTGCGCCAGGTGGTGACCACGGCCCTGTGGGGGGAGTCAGCCCATTTAGAGAGGTATAGAAATGGCCTATGATGGACATTCAGCAGCTGCAAATGGCAGAATTGGAGAAGTCAGTACGAGGAGGCCAAAAGCAAGACATTTTTCAGGCAAGCTACGTGTCAGCAGGAGAAGGTGGGGCAAAATAATTTGAAATCCATGATTAGTTCATTTTAATGAAGGTTAGCTCATCAACATTCTCGGTAGCCAGACGTGTCCTTTTTTCGGTCAGTATTGAACCAGCAGCAAAATTACACAACCTCTTTAAATTTAACATAAAATGTATTAAATATTTTAGAACAGTGCCTTTTAGTGGTCACAGAGTCAATTGGAAACAGAATGTTTAGTGGTCTATAACAACAAAAAACAAACACAAAACACAAGTACATTATAGTACACTAGATGGCAGCCCGATTCTAAAGAATCGGGAGTCTAGAATCCATATATACTTTATTTATTCAAATGTAAGAATAATACAATTAATAAATAATAGTAAGAAAGAACAAAAAATGGCTGCACTCACCAGCTCTTGACAATTCTTGTTATTTAAGGTACAGTTACACAGGATCCATGAACATGCTTATGAGGGGAGGGATGAAAGACATCAGACGACAACTTTGCGTGTTGTGGCAAATGCCACAACAACGGTTCTTTGCTTAAGAACAATAATGTAAATAATAAATAATATGTATCAATAACTATGTATATTGGTATGTTCTATGACATTTTAAAATATTTCATTATTATGTGGAAAGGCTCTTAGTACCCATACTGGCGCATACTTGTGTGCCCATCAGGTATTTTCACAGTAATTTTACATCTGATGGGTTGGTATGAAACGTTTTTAATCATCTCTTGGGCTTAGCTAAGCCTTCATTTTAAATAATTCTAATAGGTACAACAGAAATAAAAGCCTTTTTGTGTACCCAAATTTTTTGTGTTTATTTTTACAGAAGTGTAAAATTTAAGAAATCAACGTTCATAGTACACCAATGGGCTAATATAAGCATGCCCATCAACCACATCACGGTAGCCTTTGAACTGATGGGTCCTAACTAACTGATTCCTATTTTTTAATACTCAGACCTCTTTCACATCTGCATGTTTCTGATATTTGCAGAAGTAATGTTAAAAACAATACAACTTCCACACTTGGCACCAAAGAACTGACCTACAACACACTTTCAGCAAGTGCCATGCAATGTAGATGAAGCTTGGAGTTAACTTGCAGTAAATGCAGAAAACGCGGCTTCGGCAATTGCATTAAATGCAGCCACAACAAAAACACTGGTAAGTGGAGATTTTGTGGCGAAAACAGCAGAAACCACATGTGCCGCACCTGCCGCAAGTGAAGTACAAATTCCGTATACATTGCATGCAACTTACAGCAAGAGTGGCGTGGGTCAGCCCTTAGGCAGGAAGTGCAGAAATAGCCTTTTTTCCACCATAAATTCTCCAAATAGCAGAAAAATGTTGATGTGAAAGCAAAATCTCTATTCTTTCCCTATCTATCTAAAAATGTACCTATCTATATATCTATTTCTATGTACAGAACACACCTGAAGGTAGAGATGTGTGTGAACAGCCATCCCACCCGTCTCTTACCTGTTCACAAAAACCTCACCCTTTTTAAAAACAAAATGAAATCTCTCAGCAGCTATACTGCTGGAGCTTCAAATACAGGTTCCTATCACCAAATACAGGCATTTGAATGATACACATCTTACATCTTGTACTTAATGTGTGTTCTACTTACCTATAAAAGTATGTATTGATATATCATATTTCTAAATTTATGTAGATATGATATAGAGTTATTAACCCTATATGCTAATGAGTACGTATGTTATATACGTATTTCCTACATAAGTACTTAAAATCTATATGTCTATGGCTACACTAATTTTTTTTTATTTATTTTTTTTTTCCTTATCTCTACACATAGAATTTGCCTATTGCTGTCTATGTTATTAGAAAAACTGAATAATGAAAAAAAAGAAAATTAAGTTTAAACTAAAATATTTTTGTACACAATATTACGTGTGAAGACTTTAGTACTATCAGCCAATAATTGTCCTTGAAGTGGTGTATTAACCACTTTAACCCTCACATTGCAACATTGCTTCACCCTGGAAAAAGCAACATACAATTGACCATGGGCAAAAGCAGGTTCTGGTAGATAAATGCCAACTCGATGGAGGGTCTGGCCTTGAGATTTATTTATGGTCATTGCAAATGCGGGCTTGATGGGAAATTGTCTCCGTCTTAATTTAAAAGGTAATCCAGTCTCTGATGGACACAAATCAATTCGTGGAATGAATACCACATTTCCTGCTGCTGACCCACTAATTACTTTAGCCAGTATGATATTGGCATGTAAGGCAGTGACAATGAGCCGCGTACCATTGCAGAGACCTTTGTTCGTGTTCACATTACCTAATAACATGACAATGGTGCCAATTTTAAGTTTCAGCCGATGTGAAGGCATACCAGTTGGTGTTAGTGAATTCAAAAACTCAAGTGGGTATTGATCGAGGTCATCAGCTTCATCAGGATCGATGGAATCATCACTGATATATTCAGTATAGTCACCTATCAATAAATCCATGACTTGGGAATTGACTTTCTCAACGTCCTCATTTTTTGGACATAAAATTGCATGAGATGCAGCTATATTTATACTTTCGGTGTCATTCACATCAATACAAAGATTATCTCCAAAAATTTCAATTATTAAAGAGCCAGTACATACCATGTCTGGAGGAATTTCAATTACATCATCTCCAAGGTTATGTTCATTAGATAGTTCACCATTTCCCAGTTGAAGCAACCAACTGCTGTAGTGAGGATCAATGGAGCGCATGTTGTTAATAAGTGGCAGGCGAGTAAAATGTTGCCAGTGTTGTGAATATTTTATACAGCTCTCTACAACATCAGTTCTTGTCACATGAGGGATGACAGGAAGACATTGTCTAAAGTCGCCTCCAAAAACAATCACTTTACCTCCAAACGGTGTTTTTTCTTTGTGAGCTACATTTGTTGTCATGACATCACGTAAAACTCTATCAATGACATGCAATGCATATTTGGATAGCATTGTGCACTCATCAATAATAAAAAGTTTAGTGCTGTGCAAATCTTTTGCTGCATCGGTATCATTCTTAATCCTGGAAACAGATGTTTCATTCACAGGAATTGGAATCCCATAAAGAGAATGAATGGTTCGTCCACCTTGTAGCAAGTTGGCGGCAATTCCAGTAGTGGCAGCAGGTGACACAATGTCTCCTTGTCCTCTTAGCTGATGTAGGAGTAGATGATATAGGTACGTTTTTCCGCTGCCACCAGGACCATCAAGGAAAAAACACTTTGCTGTAGAATTAGTGTCTTCTAAAGCTTGAGTGATAGCATCAAAAGCAAAAAGTTGGTCCTCATTTAGAGTAGCTTTCATTTCAGCAGCTGCTGATAACTCATAATCTTTATCATACTGTGGGAGGAGGTGTTGTTTCTTGACTGGACGTGGCAAATTAAAATCAATATAAGTTTTGCCATGAGCTTTAAGAACATGTTGGACATCTGTCATAGCATAGCCTTCACAATTGACACACTCCAGAGTGTCGGAGTGGTATGCATGGCAGTAGTCTTCTACAAAGTGTTCCTTAAATTCATCCCATAAGTCCCAAAGTTTAGCTGGAGGACCAAAAATATAAATGTAGGCAAACATGTCACGTAGCTCTGCTGGCATGTTGAGAATACTGGCATCAAGTAATGTATTTCTCCACAGACTATCATCAAATAGTAAGCCAAGAGCTAATGCCGCATCTTTGAAGGTTTCATGTGTGACTCCGTGTACAGTTTTTATGCTGTCAAAACTGGTTGCACCTTTGACATGTAACAATAACAATCTTAAATAGTAGCGTTCTTGGTCTTTCACACTGACAGTATACATTCGTCCAATCACAGAACCACCTGCTCGCTTTCTAACTTCCCAAGAACCTTCTTTCCAAACATAGTTTTCGGGAATTTCACGGTATAAATAAATATGAGCATGATGGTCATTCTGATTAAGCTTGAAGTAGGCCATAAGTGTAGAATTTTGATGGAGCTTTTGTTTGATGTTTCCAATAGAGTCATCCTCATGAAAATAGAGTGGCTGAGAATGCGGTAGATGTACAGCAAGGCGAATGATGCTATGAGATTGTTTATGCATTGGATATGAGAATATTCGCCAAGCTGCCTCTGGTGCACTGACATATCTTGAATCCATGAATTGGTGTGTTTCATCATGTTGGATGTTAGTCTGGCAGATTTCAAGATTGGTTTTATCATGTCCTTTGTAGACGTATTTAAATAAATATTTCACAGCCTGAATGGAACCACAAACTTCGACATTTATATGGCACTTGTATTTTAATAGCAGGAACGGATTATATGGAACCACCCATGAATTATCAATCATGTTAGAATGGTGTTGAAAAGATGGGCCAAAGTGTCTGCGGTAAGTAGGATAGGCGTCCTTAGCTATGATGGTTCTTGGTTGCAAATCTTTAGGGAAACCTTTTGTGCACTTCCCCAGATCCATACAGGGAGAATTTTTGTTGTGTTCTCCACACGGACCATGAATCATATGTTGGAGAACAATTTTATGGAGCTGAGGGTAGTGGGTAGGATTGGGAATTTCAGCCCACACTGTATTGTCTATGTCCTCATCAGTCCTTAATTTGGAGGTGCTGTCCAGAATAATCAAAATGTGAGCGTGTGGAAGGCCACGTTTTTGAAATTCAATTACATGAACCATAGCGCAAACTTTCCCAAATAATCCATTGTTAATGTCTTTTAAGAGTGCTTCCAGTTTTATTTTGAAAACACGTGCCACCAAATCAGGTCTATGTTCCACACGCTGCCAAGGTTCCAAATTCTCAGTAATCTCATTCCATTTTGGATTACAGGTCATGGTGATGAATAGATCAGGACGACCATATTTAGTCACAATAGCCATGGCATCCTGGTACCGCTGCTGCATATTCCTGGGACTGCCTTCAAACGAAGATGGTAAAATGACCGTTTTTCCAATGGGGATGCCCTTCTCAATGGATTTTTTTCTGGAGATGTTCCTGGAGTACACAATAATCCTCTACTTTCAAATCCTTTTGGTGTTGACGGATATAATTTAGGCGATTTGCCTCGATTTTCACATAAGCATCCACTAAGTACTGCTGAGTGAGTTTGCCACCATTCAGGAGTGGATTAAACTGATTACGGACAGACAGCACATAGCAGTAATATTGCAGTTGTGTAACTCTGCGTGGACTTTGCCCTTGTTGCTTGAGGCCATCATGCCAGCCCTGGTCTCCGTAAGGGAAAAATAAAGGATAGAGTAAAGCATCTAAATTACTGTGTAGAATGCTGACCTGTTGTGTTCTTGGCGCCAAAGGATTTTTGGGGTCCGGTTGTAAATGTATTAAAATATCACGATTAAATGGTGGCTCTCCATTGTCATTTTCAAATACGACAGCAACTTCATTGACAGTTGGATTATTATATCGGCGAGGGTCTTGATTCCGATCTTGTTTAAGGGCCATGATGATATTTGGCATGAGAGTGCCATTAGCTTCAGCTTTAAGATGTTCTTCATGTTCCACATCTCGTAACATTTTGTAGGCAGCAACAAAGGGATTCACATTGTCTAACTGAAGAGCAATTATACTCATCAAAGTGGGATGACATTTTTGATTTTGTTCACAGTTTAAACGTTGTTCATTCGCGGTAGCGGTATCCAAAATATACAGTTGGGCATAAGCTGGAACTTGATCATCACTGGGATGTAGAGTTCCAGTACGATGATATATTTGTCCATGTATACGGAAACAGTAAGGGCCATGTCCAGGTGGAGGGGATATATTGGCACCCATGGAGGCGAAAGCAAATGAGCTGTTAATACTACGAATATTTTCCATGAGATTCTTACTGAACTCACTCTCCCCTGTCAGCAATCGTTTAACCCCTTTCTGCCATTAGACGTACTATTCCGTCCATGTGGGGTGGGCTTTACTTCCCAAGGACGGAATAGTACGTCATAGCCGATCGGCCGCGCTCACGGGGGGAGCGCGGCCGATCGCGGCCGGGTGTCAGCTGCTTATCGCAGCTGACATCTGGCACTATGTGCCAGGAGCGGTCACGGACCGCCCCCGACACATTAACCCCCGGCACACCGCGATCAAACATGATCGCGATGTGCCGGCGGTGCAGGGAAGCATCGCGCAGGGAGGGGGCTCCCTGCGGGCTTCCCTGAGACCCCCGCAGCAACGCGATGTGATCGCGTTGCTCCGGGGGTCTCCCACCTCCCTCCCTGCATCAAGTCCCGGATCCAATATGGCCGCGGATCCGGGTCCTGCAGGGAGGGAGGGGGCTTACCAAGTGCCTGCTCAGAGCAGGCACTTGGTAACGCTGCACTGCTCTCAGACAGATCGGTGATCTGTCAGAGTGCTGTGCAAACTGGCAGATCACCGATCTGTACTGTCCCCCCCTGGGACAAAGTAAAAAAGTAAAAAAAAAATTTTTTACAAGTGTGTAAAAAATAAAAAAAAATCCTAAATAATGAAAAAAAAAATATATATATTATTCCCATAAATACATTTCTTTATCTAAATAAAAAAAAAAAAACCCAATAAAAGTACACATATTTAGTATCGCCGCGTCCGTAACGACCCGACCTATAAAACTGGTCCACTAGTTAACCCCTTCAGTAAACACCGTAAGAAAAAAAAAAAAAAAAACGAGGCAAAAAACAACGCTTTATTATCATACTGCCGAACAAAAAGTGGAATAACACGCGATCAAAAAGACAGATATAAATAACCAGGGTACCGCTGAAAGCGTCATCTTGTCCCGCAAAAAATGAGCCGCCATACAGCAACATCAGCAAAAAAATAAAAAAGTTATAGTCCTCAGAATAAAGCGATGCAAAAATAATTATTTTTTCTATAAAATAGTTTTTATCGTATAAAAGCGCCAAAACATAAAAAAATGATATAAATGAGGTGTCGCTGTAATCGTACTGACCCGAAGAATAAAACGGCTTTATCAATTTTACCAAACGCGGAACGGTATAAACGCCTCCCCCAAAAGAAATTCATGAATAGCTGGTTTTTGGTAATTCTGCCTCACAAAAATCGGAATAAAAGGCGATCAAAAAATGTCACGTGCCCGAAAGTGTTACCATTAAAAACATCAACTCGTCCTGCAAAAAACAAGACCTCACATGACTCTGTGGACTCAAATATGGAAAAATTATAGCTCTCAAAATGTGGTAACGCAAAAAATATTTTTTGAAATAGAAAGCGTCTTTCAGTGAGTGACGGCTGCCAATCATAAAAATCCGCTAAAAAACCTGCTATAAAAGTAAATCAAACCCCCCTTCATTACCCCCTTAGTTGGGGAAAAGTAAAAAAAATTAAAAAAATGTATTTATTTCCATTTTCCCATTAGGGTTAGGGCTAGGGTTAGGGCTAGGGTTAGGGCTAGGGTTAGGGTTAGGGCTAGGGTTAGGGCTAGGGTTAGGGCTGATGTTAGGGCTAGGGTTAGGGCTAGGGTTAGGGCTAGGGTTAGGGCTAGGGTTAGGGCTAGGGTTAGGGCTAGGGCTAGGGTTAGGGCTAGGGTTAGGGCTAGGGTTAGGGCTAGGGTTAAGGCTACAGTTAGGGTTAAGGCTGCAGTTAGGGTTAAGGCTACAGTTAGGGTTAAGGCTACAGTTAGGGTTGGGGCTACAGTTAGGGTTTGGATTACATTTGCGGTTGGGAATAGGGTTGGGATTAGGGTTAGGGGTGTGTCAGGGTTAGAGGTGTGGTTAGGGTTACCGTTGGAATTAGAGTTAGGGGTGTGTTTGGATTAGGGTTTCAGTTATATTTGGGGGGTTTCCACTGTTTAGACACATCAGGGGCTCTCCAAACGCAACATGGCGTCCGATCTCAATTCCAGCCAATTCTGCATTGAAAAAGTAAAACAGTGCTCCTTTCCTTCCGAGCTCTCCCGTGTGCCCAAACAGGAGTTTACCCCAATATATGTGGTATCAGCGTACTCAGGACAAATAGGACAACAACTTTTAGGGTCCAAGTTCTCCTGTTACCCTTGGGAAAATACAAAACTGGGGGCTAAAAGATAAGTTTTGTGGGAAAAAAAAGATTTTTTTAATTTTCACGGCTCTGCGTTAGAAACTGTAGTGAAACACTTGGGGGCTCAAAGTTTTCACAACACATCTAGATAAGTTCCTTGGGGGGTCTAGTTTCCAATATGGGGTCACTTGTGGGGGGTTTCTATTGTTTAGGTACATTAGGGGCTCTGCAAACGCAATGTGACGCCTGCAGACCATTCCATCTAAGTCTGTATTTCATATGGCGCTCCCTTCCCATGCCGAGCCTTCCCATGCGCCCAAACGGTGGTTCCCCCCTACATATGGGGTATCAGCGCACTCAGGACAAATTGCACAACAAATTTTGGGGTCCAATTTCTCCTGTTCCCCTCGGTAAAATACAAAACTGGGGGCTAAAAAATAATATTTGTGGGAAAAAAAATTTGTTTTATTTTTACGGCTCTGCATTATAAACTTCTGTGAAGCTCTTGGTGGGTCAAAGTGCTCACAACACATCTAGATAAGTTCCTTAGGGGGTCTACTTTCCAAAATGGTGTCACTTGTGGGGGGTTTCAATGTTTAGGCACATCATTGGCTCTCCAAACGCAACATGGCGTCTCATCTCAATTCCTGTGAATTTTGCATTGAAAAGTCAAACGGCGCTCCTTCCCTTCCGAGCTCTCCCATGCGCCCAAACAGTGGTTTACCCCCACATATGGGGTATCAGCGTACTGAGAACAAATTGTACAACAACATTTTGGTTCCAATTTCTTCTCTTACCATTGGGAAAATAAAAAATTGGGGGCGAAAAGATCATTTTTTTTTCACAAAATGATTTTTTATTTTTACGGTTCTGCATTATAAACTTCTGTGAAGCTCTTGGTGGGTCAAAGTGCTCACAACACATCTAGATAAGTTCCTTAGGGGGTCTACTTTCCAAAATGGTGTCACTTGTGGGGGGTTTCAATGTTTAGGCACATCAGTGGCTCTCCAAACGCAACATGGTGTCCCATCTCAATTCCAGTCAATTTTGCATTAAAAAGTCAAATGGCGCTCCTTCGCTTCCAAGCTCTGTCATGCGCCCAAACAGTGGTTTACCTCCACTTATGTGGTATCAGCGTACTCAGGACAAATTGTACAACAAGGTTTGGGGTCCATTTTCTCCTGTAACTCTTGGCAAAATAAAACAAATTGGAGCTGAAGTAAATTTTTTGTGAAAAAAAGTAAAATGTTAATTTTTATTTAAACATTCCAAAAATTCCTGTGAAACACCTGAAGGGTTAAAAAACTTCTTGAATGTGGTTTTGAGAACCTTGAGGGGTGCAGTTTTTAGAATGGTGTCACACTTGGGTATTTTCTATCATATAGACCCCTCAAAATGACTTCAAATGAGATGTGGCCCCTAAAATAAAATGGTGTTGTAAAAATGAGAAATTGCTGGTCAACTTTTAACCCTTATAACTCCCTAACAAAAAAAAATTTTGGTTCCAAAATTGTGCTGATGTAAAGTAGACATGTGGGAAATGTTACTTATTAAGTATTTTGTGTGACATATCTCTGTGATTTAATTGCATAAAAATTCAAAGTTGGAAAATTGCAAAATTTTCAAAATTTTCGCCATATTTCCATTTTTTTCACAAATAATCGCAAATAATATCAAAGATATTTTACCACTATCATGAAGTACAATATGTCATGAGAAAACAATGTCAGAATCACCGGGATCCGTTGAAGCGTTCCAGAGTTATAACCTCATAAAGGGACAGTGGTCAGAATTGTAAAAATTGGCCCGGTCCATAACGTGCAAACCACCCTTGGGGGTAAAGGGGTTAAAGACCTCGGGATATTGGGGTATAGGTATATGCAAAAAACGAAAAGATGATCCAGCTTCCAAATAAAATATAAAAGTTTAATCCAACATATTAAAATAAGGAGACAACTCCTGGGACGTCATCATACACATAGTAAGGCGAGCGACGCGTTTCGACCAAGCGGTCTTTATCACAGCTGATCTGCTAAATGACATATCCGGTATATATACAATATAGCACCAATCAAATGCTAGAAAAATGTCATGTGATACATAGTTTAAAAAAAAAAGGTATATGCACTTTACTCTTGTGACAACACAGAGTAAAATTTTTATCTGCTGGTATCTCAGCATTAAAATGTAATGCTTCACAATGTTCACATAAATAGTTCATAGGACCACTGTTCTACTATGGTACTGTCATCATTAGTAAAACCTGTAGGATGTTGAGGTACAGGTTGTGATAACGGAGCATTGGAATGTTTCTGTAAGCCAACATATATAAAGCGTGGACCTGGTAGAGGATCTTCACTGTCCACAGATTCAATCACTGAGGAGTTGGAAGGTGTATCGTGATCAGAGTTTATTAATATGGAGGTGCAAGCGGTTTTTTTGCGCCATTCACGGCGTGCACCAGCTGCATTTGGTAATGGTTTGTTTGTTGCCTTAGAAGAGTCAGGTGTGAAGCATGTCTTATAAGCAGACTTAACAGTGTGCAGGCGACGGCGTTGATCATTTGGAGTGTAAGTAGGACAGTGTTTGCGCTTACGTGCAGATTTACCAACGGTTAAAGGAGCTTCAAGCTGCACACATTCTATGAATGGAGACAAAGAAGCTGTATTGTGGGCAGAATCTATGACTGAGGACGTGGAAATATTATGTTTGCAACGTTGAGAGCGTGCAGCAGCAGCTTTATTATTTAATCGATTAGTTTTGTCCTCAAAAGACTCATTAGTAATGCGTTTATTGCAAGCAGCATTAACAGTGTCCAGGCGCTTATGTCTGTCCTCTGTAGTCTCGTTAGCACGCTGTTTGTGCTTACGTGCGGCATCGGCGGCTTTTCGCTCAGCGTCATTGGTATACTTATTATCAGACCTGATGTTATGTGCGCCATCAGCAGCTTTGGGCTCTGTGTCATTAGTATACTTAACAGTGTCCAGGCCCTTGCATCTCTCCTCTGTACTCTTGTTAGCACGCTGTTTGCGCTTACGTGCGGCATCGGCGGCTTTTCGCTCTGCATCATTACCATACTTTATATCAGACCTGATCTTACGTGCGCCATCAGCAGCTTTGGACTCTGTGTCATTAGTATACTTAACAGTATCCAGGCGCTTGCATCTATCCTCTGTACTCTTGTTAACACGCTGTTTGCACTTACCTGCGGCATCGACGGCTTTTCGCTCTGCATCATTACCATACTTTATATCAGACCTGATCTTACGTGCGCCATCAGCAGCTTTGGGCTCTGTGTCATTAGTATACTTAACAGTATCCAGGCACTTGCATCTATCCTCTGTACTCTTGTTAACACGCTGTTTGCGCTTACGTCCGGCATCGGCGGCTTTTCGCTCTGCATCATTACCATACTTTATATCAGACCTGATCTTACGTGCGCCATCATAAGCTTTGGACTCTGTGTCATTAGTATACTTAACAGTGTCCATGCGCTTGCATCTATCCTCTGTACTCTTGTTAGCACGCTGTTTGCGCTTACGTGCGGCATCGGCGTCTTTTTGCTCTGCATTATTAGTATACTTTCTATCAGACCTAATCTTACGTGCGCCATCAGCAGCTTTGGGTTCTGTGTCATTAGTATCCTTACTATTAGAGCTCATGTTGGCTAAGCTAAACAGCTTTAAGCGTGGTGGTGGCAAACAACAGGTTAATAAGAGGCAGTGTCAGGTAGTAGGAAAATAGCCAGTTAATAATAGGCAATAGTTCTTTGCAGGAATGCAGATATTAATAAATAGGCAGTTTACATTGCAGAGAAATTGCTGGGCAATAATGGACAATGTCCTTATGTGGCAAATAATAGAGCAACATACCCAATGTGGCAAAGAAGAGGTTAATAAACGGCAGTCTCTCAGTATAACAGTCAGTGAATAATAGGCAGTATATGGAGAAAACACCAAACAAAAGTTCAAAATTGGTGTGAAAATGTCACTGAACCACTTCACAACTAAATATATATAGTTTTGGTAAATGGTATTATCATTTTTTTGACGAAATTCGGCAGGAGCTTGAAGAGCAACGTCACTGGGCCCGCCTCCACGCAGTAGAAACTTGCTGTGAGGTAAAAATTCAAAAATCACACCAAAATGGCGGGCGGAGTGTGTCACAGTATGGCACATTTCTGATTGGTCGCTCGCAGCAGGCGGCAACCAATCAGACACTGGACACTGTTGATGTCACTTATCTCCGGACATTAGCTCCGGACATTAGCTCCGGACATTAGCTCCGGACATTATCTCCGCACATTAGCTCCGGACATTAGCTCTGGACATTAGCTCCGGACAAAGCCACGGAAGTTGGCACAAATTGCAGGAAGTAGTATTCTAGGCAATTAATCTCCGGACATTAGCTCCGGACATTAGCTCCGGACTTTAGCTCCGGACATTAGCTCCGGACAAAGCCACGGAAGTTGGCACAAATTGCAGGAAGTAGTATTCTAGGCAATTATATATTAGATTACACCTTGTCTAAGTCCTTACTTGTAGACATAACTTCAGCACCTGCACTTTCACGTTTATGCGGCTGTATAACATGTTTGACTATGCACTGATGTAATGGATCAGCAATTTAATCATCAGAAATTTGTCACCCCTGTACAACATTCCCAAGTGCATAATGTCGACTGAAATCTGATTAAAAGAACTCCTGTTCCCCCGAGCGTCCCTCCCTCACTGGATGTCAAAGAAAATTCATTTTCAAACCGCTGCTCCAGAAATTATACATTGATTCTTTGGTGTTTGCTCAACATCCTTGTTCAATAAATAAACAATTCTAGAAGAAAAATGGGCTACCTCGCAACACCTCCACCAGTGAATAGCTGGAGACAAAGCATTGCCATATAGACATGGAGACATATGGAACGTATTAAGCAGCCAGCAGCAGATGTGAAACTGTAATTCACGATTCAAGACCACAATCACAATGAGCCCTTCCGAGAACTGGTATGTCTGAACCTGTATTACAGCTTCATGTAGACGGGTAGGAACAAAAATAAAATCATTTCTGATTGCCAATCAACACCTGAATGACAACAGATTTGTTGATTCAGAGTCAAAGAATAGGCATTTCAGCAAGGTCATTAGCAGTTGGGCAATTTGGGAGCACAGGCGCTGTGATTTGCTCTTGGTTTTTGGTCTGTCTTTTCTTTCTTACTTGCTCAGAATAATAAAATGTGTTCTCATTATCTGTTTCTTATGTGTTTTGTTAGATTACAGTTAGGTGATAGAATGGCATTCAGAGAGATCTGAACTGGCGTCTGCTTCTCATTAAAAAAGCCACTAAGGGGTATATATTATTTTTTATATATATATTTTTGCCTGTGAAAGCATTGTTAACAAAGCAGAAAATGATGTAACAACCCATCTGCATGTGCTCATTTAGACAAGCAAGAACAGCAAGGTACTTTACATTTATACTATCTGTGTCCTAAAATAATTAAGGTTGATAATTCACGGAGTTACACTGATGGGCATGCAGATGAGGCAGGTGCTTTGGCATATGTAGGTTGAAAAGGACAAGTCCACTACTGAATATAGTATTTAATAATCAGTTTTAGGAAAAATCTTCTCCAGTGTTAAGGTTAAGCTAATCAAAATGAAGTATGTTAAACTTTTTCACAACTTTATATGTACAGTACATAAAGAGAATATGTCATAATATTCATGCAGCTCATAGCTCCATGAATTTTGAACTCCTGCTGAGAATGGAAGTCAATGATGACATTGTTGCAAAGCTGCTGTCATTCTTTACTCTGCTCATGCACACAACAGGTTTAACATTTAAAAGGGTTATCCAAGACTAAATTATTTTTTTCACCATAAGCCAACCAGTTAGCACTACATGCCTGATTTATCCAGCACTCACTGACCGCTCCTGCCAGCAATTCAGATGCTTCACATCAACAGAGCAGTTCTTCTTCCGGGCTGCTCTATTGACTGAGCTTGGTTGTCAAAATGCTGATCTACAGCCAGCTTCCATAGTTATGCAGTTGGGAGTTGGCTGTTAATTAGCATGACAGTTGCACCCTATCAACAGAGCAGAGCGGAAGAGAAGCTGCTGCTCTGTCAAAGTGACAGAAACACAGAATCACCAGGAGGAGCGGTCTATAACTGCTCTGTGCTAGAATAGATCTACACAGGACAGAACAGGCAAGTAGTTAGCAATTACCTGCCTGTTAGTTCATAGGCCCACAGTAAAAAGATAACATAATCCTTGATGACCCCGTTCCCTTAGGGACCACCAATACGTCATTTTACTGACCTCACATATGACCTCACATATCAGACAAAGCATTCCCCGACTGGTGTTGACTGTACACTATAGCTGACACCTTGCTGTATCAGCCTTGACGGGTGTTTCCACCAAGCATGGCTTTTTAAATCCCCAGATGACGCGGCCAATAGTCACTATGGCATCTAAATGGTTAACAGAGTGAGGGGGCTCCCTCTTTAACCCCATTGACACCCTGAGATCATGATTGTGTGGTCCTGATGTCGGCCATTGCAATTCATGGACAAATAACGGCCTTAGAGTCTGCCAGCTATAGTGGCCTGTTCAGAAGTTAGTGATATTTTGGCGGTGAAAATAACATGCCACTTTGTATTAATTTTCTGGTAATAGATTTGCGCAGATAAGAGACCTGGGGGAGAATAGTGTATAACCACTGTAGTACTAGTAAGCATAAAACACTAGATGAGACCTAGAAGAAAGGTATATGTTTACTGACACTAATGCTTGAAGCTGTCAGCACTGGAAAAAAGAACAATAGAAAGGCAATAAAATAACAATAAAAACAATACGCAGATTGCACTATGCCCAACTTAGTTCTAGCACCTTGCTCAGCTGTGGAAGAAAAATACATATAAATATTTATTTAACCAGCCGACATTGGTTTGTATTAATTCCTGAAAAGCATCTGAATAGTTAGTAAACTACCTGACAGAAGTTTTGAATACATTGAGAGGTACCGTTTTTAAAATGGCCTCACTTTTGGGGATTTTACAACATAAGTCACTAAGTCACTTCAAAACTGAATAGGACACTAAAAAAGTAATTTTTGTAAATTTCCTTGAAAAACTACTGCTACAGTTTTAAATCTTCGAGCAAAATAAACAGAATAACAAAATTACAAAATAAAAGGATATTTTAACAATGTGCTGATGTAAGGAAGACATGAGGGAAATATTATTTAATCACTATTTTATGTGATTAAATAATTAGGTTGGGGTCACACTAGCGTAGAATACGGACAAGTGCTATGCGAGAAAACATCGCATAGCACTCGGACCACTGTTAATCTATGGGGCAGCTCACATCACCATTTTTTTTTCCTCGGGCGTATTCAGCGTGCGAGTGAAATCGGAGCATGCTGTGATTTTACACGTATATCGCCCGAGTCTCGCCAATGCAAGTCTATGGGTGTGAGAAAAAATCGGACACCACACGGACCATCAGTGTAGCTTACAAGAAATACTCAACCATTTTCCTCGTTTCAGCCCATTGAGCCATGAAATTCAATGAGGAAAATCAGTGAGAAATGTAAATCCATACGCGCTTCATACGGATGTCATACAGATACATAGATGTGAGAAAATCGCATCATTGCATTGCAAATGAATTACACATGGATGACCATACGGAGAACACTTGTACGACTCTCAGCAGGGAGACTCTCGTCCCGAGATCTCGGGAGACGAGATCTGAATCTGAGCATGCACCACCCCAGCAGCCATTTTCCCGGAGGCCACCGCATCGGAGCAATGGAGCTGCCGGTGCCTCCGGACTTTGAGGAAATGCCGACAGAGGCCCCCTGCTGCACATAGAAGAGCCGCCGACACCAACGCCGCCCCCCCAGCACAGAGAGCATCGCTGCTACGATGAGGTAATGGGGGATACTCCACTTACACCTTCCCTATGAGATGCCCCCTCTCTTCGTCATCAGGACCACTCCACCCCACCATATGCACATTGATCACCCGCCCTATAAGACGACACGGCGTATAAGAAGACCCCTGAGTTTTACGAAGATTTTATATTTTAACTAGAAAAGTTGGGGAGTCGTCTTATATGCCCAGTCGTCTTTAACTTATAATGCCCTGTCCAGACCCATTTTATAATTTGTAGGTTGGGGATCACTGAAAAGCAAACAGCAGAAGCTAAGCTTAACATTCATCTACGGACAATCATCTGGCAAAGGAAACCCATTTTGCAATGACATGATCATAAATTAACTTTCATCATTGCTGTAATCTCTTTAAAGTGGATTTTTCAGATGCACATAATGGAGACATTCAATTTAGGGACTTAATGAATATTGTGAAAACGCAGCCTAACGATTCATTGAACAATTACCAGGAATATAATTCATTCCTGCAGAATAATACACAGATTACAAAATGCTTGTCTCTACTGACTATGACAGACTGTCAAAAATGGACATTTTGATGGAAATGTGGTAAGTAAACAAACATAACATGTCTCATTAAAGCCAGTCAGGTTATTCATCAGCACTTATTTTCATCTATACTTTATTTAAAGCAATACTTTAACTACTAACAAATAGTAAAACAACCAAGCAATAAGCATTCTCTTTGTCACTAAGAATTTTTTGCATGTTCATGAGATAAAAATGTTGTAGATATCTTGAAGAGTATGCAGTTATTCTCTGAGTTATGCCCCTTTCACACGTCTTAGTGATTTTGGTACTGGAAAAAATAGTACTGGTGAGATTCGTGGTCTATGTCCATGTGACATCCGTGTGATATCAATGTGTCCTTGTGCTTTCTGTGTTCTTGTGTCCATATGCTGTCAGTATGCTGTCAGTGTAACACGTATGGAAAGAAATGCAGCATAGAAATTAAAGATTGTTATGTATTAAAAATGTTCAAAGATAGAGATAGTGATGAGGAACTTGATAGATACTGTAGATGCCAATGTGCTACATAATCGGTGCTTTGTGTTTTTTTTTTTACTGTACTTGTTTTATATTTTTAAATAAATCACATTAACCCCTTCATGACCTTGGGATTTTTCGTTTTTCCGTGTTCGTTTTTCACTCCTCTCCTTCCCTGAGCCATAACTTTTTTATTTTTCCGTCAATTTGGCCATGTGAGGGCTTATTTTTTGCAGGACGAGTTGTACTTTTGAACGACATCATTGGTTTTAGCATGTCGTGTACTAGAAAACGGGAAAAAAATTCCAAGTGCGGTGAAATTGCAAAAAAAGTGCAATCCCACACTTGTTTTTTGTTTGGCTTTTTTGCTAGGTTCACTAAATGCTCAAACTGACCTGCCATTATGATTCTCCAGGTCAGTACGAGTTCATAGACTCCTAACATGACTAGGTTATTTTTTACCTAAGTGGTGAAAAAAAATTCCAAACTTTGTTAAAAATAAATAAATAAAAAATTGTGCCATTTTCCGATACCCGTAGCGTCTCCATTTTTCATGATCTGAGGTCGGTTGAGGGCTTATTTTTTGCGTGCCGAGATGACGTTTTTAATGATAGTATTTTGGTGCTGATACGTTGTTTTGATCGCCCGTTATTGCATTTTAATGCAATGTCGCGGCGACCCAAAAAACGTAATTCTGGCACTTCGCATTTTTTTCTCGCTACGCCGTTTAGTGATCGGGTTAATGCTTTTTTTATAATTGATAGATCGGGCGATTCTGAGCGCGGCGATACCAAATATGTGTAGATTTGATTTTTTTTTAATTCATTTATTTTGATTGGGGCGAAAGGGGGGTAACATAGTAACATAGTAACATAGTTAGTAAGGCCGAAAAAAGACATTTGTCCATCCAGTTCAGCCTATATTCCATTATAATAAATCCCCAGATCTACGTCCTTCTACAGAACCTAATAATTGTATGATACAATATTGTTCTGCTCCAGGAAGACATCCAGGCCTCTCTTGAACCCCTCGACTGAGTTCGCCATCACCACCTCCTCAGGCAAGCAATTCCAGATTCTCACTGCCCTAACAGTAAAGAATCCTCTTCTATGTTGGTGGAAAAACCTTCTCTCCTCCAGACGCAAAGAATGCCCCCTTGTGCCCGTCACCTTCCTTGGTATAAACAGATCCTCAGCGAGATATTTGTATTGTCCCCTTATATACTTATACATGGTTATTAGATCGCCCCTCAGTCGTCTTTTTTCTAGACTAAATAATCCTAATTTCGCTAATCTATCTGGGTATTGTAGTTCTCCCATCCCCTTTATTAATTTTGTTGCCCTCCTTTGTACTCTCTCTAGTTCCATTATATCCTTCCTGAGCACCGGTGCCCAAAACTGGACACAGTACTCCATGTGCGGTCTAACTAGGGATTTGTACAGAGGCAGTATAATGCTCTCATCATGTGTATCCAGACCTCTTTTAATGCACCCCATGATCCTGTTTGCCTTGGCAGCTGCTGCCTGGCACTGGCTGCTCCAGGTAAGTTTATCATTAACTAGGATCCCCAAGTCCTTCTCCCTGTCAGATTTACCCAGTGGTTTCCCGTTCAGTGTGTAATGGTGATATTGATTCCCTCTTCCCATGTGTATAACCTTACATTTATCATTGTTAAACCTCATCTGCCACCTTTCAGCCCAAGTTTCCAACTTATCCAGATCCATCTGTAGCAGAATACTATCTTCTCTTGTATTAACTGCTTTACATAGTTTTGTATCATCTGCAAATATCGATATTTTACTGTGTAAACCTTCTACCAGATCATTAATGAATATGTTGAAGAGAACAGGTCCCAATACTGACCCCTGCGGTACCCCACTGGTCACAGCGACCCAGTTAGAGACTATACCATTTATAACCACCCTCTGCTTTCTATCACTAAGTCAGTTACTAACCCATTTACACACATTTTCCCCCAGACCAAGCATTCTCATTTTGTGTACCAACCTCTTGTGCGGCACGGTATCAAACGCTTTGGAAAAATCGAGATATACCACGTCCAATGACTCACCGTGGTCCAGCCTATAGCTTACCTCTTCATAAAAACTGATTAGATTGGTTTGACAGGAGCGATTTCTCATAAACCCATGCTGATATGGAGTTAAACAGTTATTCTCATTGAGATAATTCAGAATAACATCCCTCAGAAACCCTTCAAATATTTTACCAACAATAGAGGTTAGACTTACTGGCCTATAATTTCCAGGTTCACTTTTAGAGCCCTTTTTGAATATTGGCACCACATTTGCTATGCGCCAGTCCTGCGGAACAGACCCTGTCGCTATAGAGTCACTAAAAATAAGAAATAATGGTTTATCTATTACATTACTTAGTTCTCTTAGTACTCGTGGGTGTATGCCATCCGGGCCCGGAGATTTATCTATTTTAATCTTATTTAGCCGGTTTCGCACCTCTTCTTGGGTTAGATTGGTGACCCTTAATATAGGGTTTTCATTGTTTCTTGGGATTTCACCTAGCATTTCATTTTCCACCGTGAATACCGTGGAGAAGAAGGTGTTTAATATGTTAGCTTTTTCCTCGTCATCTACAACCATTCTTTCCGCACTATTTTTTAAGGGGCCTACATTTTCAGTTTTTATTCTTTTACTATTGATATAGTTGAAGAACAGTTTGGGATTAGTTTTACTCTCCTTAGCAATGTGCTTCTCTGTTTCCTTGTGATTTAAACTTTTATATTTTTTTTATTTTTTTCACATTTTTTTTTAACTTTTTTTTTTTTACTTTTGCCATGCTTCAATAGCCTCCATGGGAGGCTAGAAGCATGCATAGCACGATCGGCTCTGCTACATAGCAGCAATCATCAGATTGCTGCTATGTAGCAGAATTGCAGGTGTGCTGTGAGCGCCGACCACAAGGTGGCGCTCACAGCTGCCGAGGATCAGTAACCATAGAGGTCTCAAGGACCTCTATGGTTACTATTCTGAAGCATCGCCGACCCCCGATCATGTGACGGGGGTCAGCGATGACGTCATTTCCGGCCGCCCGCGGTAGTTAAATGCCGCTGTCTGCGATTGACAGCGGCATTTAACTAGTTAATAGGTGCGGGCAGATCGCGATTCTGCCCGCGCCTATTACGGGCACATGTCAGCTGTTCAAAACAGCTGACATGTCCCGGCTTTGATGCGGGCTCACCGCGGAGCCCTGCATCAAAGCAGGGGATCTGACCTCGGACGTACTATCCCGTCCGAGGTCAGAAAGGGGTTAAAGATAAATGTTGTTTGCTCCAGCGTAATTTTGAAACCAGCATAGGGGAAGCTGACTACTGGGGGCTGATGTTAATAATCTGGGAAAGGGGCGATTAGCCTTAAATATTCCAGGCTAATAATAACAGCTCAATACTGTTTGATGGTTAGTTTACAAGGTGACCCCCATTAAAAAAATTATGTAGGTTCCCCCTATAAATTTTAACCAGCAAAGACTAAGCAGACAGCTATGGACTAACATTAATAGCCTGGGGAGGAGCCATGGATATTGGTCTCCCTCCCAGGCTGATAATATCATCCATCAGTGGTCCCAAAAATGGCATATCAGTATGATGTTTCAAATAGGTTTATGGCGCTGACATCAAGCCCAGGGCTTAGTAATGGAGAGTTGTCTGTAAGATGCCCTCATTACTAACACGTGTGGTAGATCGGCTCACTCAGCTGCACACGGAAGTAGACATGGGAACACTGTGGTTTGAAAGATGCACTTGATTTATTAAGTATGGCATAAGCCTAGGGTTTAGTACAAAATAAACATGTCCCTCTGGGCAAAAACAGCAAAATAAAACAAAACAGTAACCATAGGTACAGTCCTTGTAGTAGCGGGGGCATCTTGCTCAGGGTTAGCACAACCCACGGTACACAACTATAGAACAAAACCACTTCTCTGGAGTGTTCCCCTCCAGACCCACAACACACAGACTGCCTCTCGAACCCAGACCATGTGACTCCTCACCCATGTGACTGATCACATGACCCATGTGACTGATCACATGACTGTGACATTGCACAGGTCCTGTCAGAACAGCTCTCTGCAGGTGGAGATAAGGTGGACATTTTCCCACTCACTGTATAGATGTCCACATAAAACCAGCCCATGTATGCAACTTTAACTTAGCCCTCACAACACATAATGTGATGGAGAAAAATACTCTGGTTTCACATCAATGACGCCATTAAGCGCAGTGACACATATCTCCCCTCCATTACCTTACCAGTGACCTTGTCACACCCCATAGTCATATTGTTAAAAATACACAGCCAGAATAAAATCATTTAATTGAAACTCCATTGAAATGTTAAATAAACACTCCCGCCCTCTTTTACCTATTTAATAGTGTAAAATTAAAAATAGAGAACACCATATTCCTCACCTGTCTGACTATAATCCATTTGTCCCATGCCATAATCCATCTCTGCTTCATCTGGATGCGTTTGCTGAACGGTGGCATGATGCGATTGTATATTTTTACAAATGAAAACCCTTTCTTCAAGGTCATAAATTGGTTTGGCAGGTATGTGGACAACCTTTTGATTGTATGGCAGGGTGGTTTATCCGATGTGGATGATTTCACGATTAATTTAAATTCTAATAATCTAAATTTAAAATTTACTGTCGGCGTTCTGACACTTGAGACTCTATTCTTAGGCATATATTTAGTAGGAAATTTGACCACTAATGAAGTTATCACATCTATCTATAGGAAAGAATTGTCAGGCAATACAGTGTTATTGTCTTCTTCTTCCCACCCACACCACACTACAAAAGCCATACCCTATGGAGAGTTCAACCATGCAAAGCTGATATGTTCCACTAACAACTTATTTCTTGAAGTAAAGTTATCAGTAAGCGATTGAGTGAAAGGTTATAATAGATGGGACATAAAATAAGCTTTTTCCAAGGTTTCTATTAAATTAAGATCTTTACTATCACAACACAAAACTCTTTTGCATCCGTCAAATACAAAATCCATGGTTACATTGTCGACTCCTTATATTCCACAATTTAATGAAATTAAATCCATTATAAAAAAAATCTATCCGTTACTAATCAGGACGATACCCTACATACAATCAAGGGCAATTGGTGCAGATACATGGCCCATAGAGCTCTCACCCTGGGCAATTCTATGTCCCTCAGTTTTGTTAAACAGCCTGATAGCACTAGATCAGTCATGGGTTTCTATAAGTGTGCCGGTAACAAATGCAATGTGTGTCCTTTGCATTGGCCAAAACCAAGTTCATTCAGTCAGCTTCAGATACCACATATAACATTACACATTTCATCAATTGTGAGACAAAATTTGTTGTTTACTGTATATGCTGTCTGTCACTTGAAATACATTGGGTGTACCACCCATAAGCTGAAAAAAAGAATAGCGGAACATTTATCTAATATTAGCAATTGTAATACTTCTTATTCAGGAGCATCTAAGTACTTTGTTCACATTCACAAAGGTAATATCTCTCACCTTGTTGATTTTGGATTTGAGAAGTTGATGAATTCCACCCGTGGAGGTAATAGGCAGAAACAACTCACCATTTGGATCTTAAAATTAGATACCAAATATCCAAAAGGGATGAATTTTTGTAATGATTTGTTTTATATATATTAATCATTTGTTTCTCATTATGACCAAATTTTTTTTGCCATGTAAACACGGTGCACTTACTTTGATTGGTTGTCTGTTTCTATATAATAATAATAATCTTTATTTTTATATAGCGCTAACATATTCCGCAGCGCTTTACAGTTTGCACACATTATCATCGCTGTCCCTGATGGGGCTCACAATCTAAATTCCCTATCAGTATGTCTTTGGAATGTGGGAGGAAACCCACACAAACATGGAGAGAACATACAAACTCTTTGCAGATGTTGTCTTGGGTGGGATTAGAACCCAGGACTCCAGCGCTGCAAGGCTGCTGTGCTAACCACTGCGCCACCATGCTGCCCAGTGGCATATATATCTATGTATGCATTCCCATTTTGGTATCCTACGATTAAGGGCGCCGTACCGTGCCAGAAATGCATCAGGCATTTTATGCTGTGTTTTTAATTATTCCTTGACATGCCCCAATAAAGGTTTTTGATTTTACTTACCGGGTTGGTGTGCCGGATGAAATCTCTCCTTGTTAAACTTCTTTGGCTGTGCTCAACAGCAGGATCGGCACCCACCTGTGTTCAATCATACCTAGCCTTATTCGGACACATCCAGTGCTGCGTTGGAAGCTCATGACCATCTCTCCTCGTCCATGTGGGGTTAGTAATGGAGCCATCTTATAGAAACCTCTCCATTACTTACGCCTGGACAAAACCCCAAAATGGGGGCACTTTCCAAAATTGTGGGTAAACAACTATATTTAACCCCTTAGCGACCGCCGATACGCCTTTTAACGGCAGCCGCTAAGGGTACTTAAACCACAGCGCCGTTAATTAACGGCGCTGTGGAAAAAGTAAATAGCGCCCCCCCATAGTCAGATTTTCTCCGGGGTCTCGGCTGCCGAGGGTAGCCGAGACCCCAGAGAACATGATTCGGGCTTTTTTTTACCGACCCTGCTTTTGCGATCGCCGGTAATTAACCGTTTACCGGCGATCGCAAAAAAAACAAACGCGATTTCTTTTTAATTTCTCTGTCCTCCGATGTGATCGCACATCAGAGGACAGAGAAAAGGGGTCCCCGATCGCCCCCCGATACTCACCTGTCTCCCCCGGTGCTCCTCATGGCTCCCGATGGGCGCCGCCATCTTCAAAGTGGCGGCCGCATGCGCAGTGCACCCGCCGGCCGGCCCCGGTAGAATCTTTGGGGTCTCAGCTACCGGGGGTAGCCGAGACCCCAAAGAGCATGATCGGGCTCGGTTTTACCGACCCCTGTTTTGCGATCGCCGGTAATTAACTGTTTACCGGCGACCGCAAAAAAAAAGCAAAGTGTAATTCTCTGTTCTCTGATGTGATCGCACATCAGAGGACAGAGAAATAGGGGGATTCGGGGACCCTATTATACTTACCGGTGTCCCTGGGTCCTCCTGCTGCTCCTCCTGGCCGCCGGCGTCTTCTGGGGAAAAGAAAATGGCGGGCGCATGGGCAGTGCGCCCGCCATCTGTCTCCATCTGCCGGCCGGCAGGAGAAGAGCATTTGGGGCTAAAATTAGGGTTAGGGTTAGGGCTAGGGTTAGGGCTAGGGTTAGGGTTAGGGCTAGGGTTAGGGCTAGGGTTAGGGCTAGATTTAGGGTTAGGGCTAGGGTTAGGGTTAGGGTTAGGGCTAGGGTTAGGGCTAGGGTTAGGGTTAGGGCTAGGGTTAGGGTTAGGGCTAGGGTTAGGGCTAGGATTAGGGTTAGGGCTAGGGTTAGGGTTAGGGCTAGGGTTAGGGTTAGGGCTAAATTTAGGGTTAGGGTTGGTGCTAAATTTAGGGTTAGGCTTCTTTCACACTTACGTCGGTACGGGGCCGTCGCAATGCATCGGCCCGACATACCGATGCACGTTGTGAAAATTGTGCACAATGTGGGCAGCGGATGTAGTTTTTCAACGCATCCGCTGCCCAATCTATGTCCTGGGGAGGAGGGGGCGGAGTTACGGCCACGCATGCGCGGTCAGAAATGGCGGATGCGACGTACAAAAATACGTTACATTGAACTTTTTTTGTGCTGACGGTCTGCCATAACACTGATCCAGTGCACGACGGACGCGATCCGTCGGCAATACAAGTCTATGGGCAAAAAACGCATCCTGCGGGCACATTTGCAGGATCCGTTTCTTGTCCAAAATGACGGATTGCGACGGATAACAAACGATGCAAGTGTGAAAGTAGCCTTAGGGCTAGGGTTAGGGTTGGGGCTAAAGTTAGGGCTAGGGTTGGGGCTAAAGTTAGGGTTAGAGTTGGGATTAGGGTTAGGGTTTGGATTAGGGTTGGTATTAGGGTTAGGGTTGGCATTAGGGTTACTCTTGATATTAGGGTTAGGTTTGGGATTAGGGTTAAGGTTAGGGTTGTGATTAGGGGTGTATTGGGATTAGGGTTAGGTTTGAGGTTAGGGTTGAGATTAGGATTAGGGGTGTGTTGGATTTAGGGTTTTGATTAGGGTTATGGTTAGGGTTGACATTAGGGTTAGTGATTAGGATTATGGATCGGGTTGGGATTAGGGTTAGGGGTGTGTTGGGGTTAGGGTTGGAGCTAGAATTGGGGGGGTTTCCACTGTTTAATTACATCAGGGGGTCTCCAAACACGACAGCCAATTTTGCGCTCAAAAAGTCAAATGGTGCTCCCTCCCTTCTGAGCTCTGCCGTGCACCAAAACAGTGGGTTACCCCCACATATGGGGCATCAGCGTACTCGGGATAAATTGGACAACAACTTCTGTGGTCCAATTTCTCCTGTTACCCTTGTAAAAATAAAAACTTGGGGGCTACAAAATCTTTCTTGTGGAAAAAAAAATATTTTTTATTTTTATGACTCTGCATTCTAAACTTCTGTGAAGCACTTGGGCATTCAAAGTTCTCACCACACATCTAGATAAGTTCCTTGGGGGGTCTAGTTTCCAAAATGGGGTCACTTGTGGAGGGTTTCTACTGGTTAGGTACATCAGGGGCATTGCAAACGCAACATAACGCCCCAGACCATTCTATCAAAGGCTGCATTCAAAAACGGCGCTCCTTCCTTCCGAGCTCTGCCGTGCTCCCAAACAGTGGTTTACCCCCACATATGGGGTACCAGCATACTCAGGACAAATTGGACAACAACTTTTGGGGTCCAATTTCTCTTGTTACCCTTGTGAAAATAAAAACTTGGGGGCTAAAATATCTTTTTTGTGGGAAAAAAAAATATTTTTTATTTTCACGACTCTGCATTCTAAACTTCTGTGAAGCACTTGGGCATTCAAAGTTCTCACCACACATCTAGATAAGTTCCATGGGGGGTCTAGTTTCCAAAATGGGGTCACTTGTGGGGGATTTCTACTGTTTAGGCACATCAGGGGCTCTCCAAACGCAACATGGCGTCCGATCTCAATTCCAGACAATTCTACATTGAAAAAGTAAAACGGCACTCCTTCTCTTCCAAGCTCTGCGGTGCGCCCAAACAGTGGTTTACCTCCACATATTGGGTATCAACGTACTCAGGAGAAATTGCACAACAACTGTTGTGGTCTAATTTCTCCTGTTACTCTTCTGAAAATAAGAATTTGTGGGCGAAAATATCATTTTTGTGTAAACAAAAGCGATTTTTTATTTTCACGGTTCTACGTTATAAACTTCCGTGAAGCACTTGGGGGTTCAAAGTGCTCACCACACATCTAGATAAGTTCTTTAAGGGGTCTAATTTCCAAAATAGTGTCACTTGTGGGGAGTTTCCACTGTTTAGGCACATCAGGGGCTCTCTAAACGTGACATGGCGTCCGATCTCAATTCCAGCCAATTCTGCATTGAAAAAGTCAAACGGCGCTCCTTCACTTCCAAGTTCTGCGGTGCGCCCAAAAAGTGGTTTACCCCCACATATGGGGTATTGGCGTATTCAGGAGAAATTGCATAACAAAATTTATGGTTACATTTCTGTTTTTACACATGTGAAAATAAAAAAAATGGTTCTGAATTAAGATGTTTGCAAAAAAAAGTTAAATGTTCATTTTTTCCTTCCACATTGTTTCAGCTCCTGTAAAGCACGTAAAGGGTTAATAAACTTCTTGAATGTGGTTTTGAGAACCTTGAGGGGTGTAGTTTTTAGAATGGTGGCAAACTTCGTTATTTTCTATCATATAGACCCCTCAAAATGACTTCAAATGTGATGAGGTCCCTGAAAAAAATGGTTTTGTAAAAATGAGAAATTGCTGGTCAATCTTTAACCCTTATAACTCCCTAAGAAAAAAAAATTTTGTTTCCAAAATTGTGCTGATGTAAAGTAGACATGTGGGAAATGTTATTTATCAACTATTTTTTGTGGAAGATCTCTCTGATTTAAGGGCATAAAAATACAAAGTTTGAAAATTGCAAAATTTTAAAAATTTTCGCCATATTTCTGTTTTTTTCATAAATAATCGCAAGTAATATCGAAGAAATGTTACGACTAACATGAAGTACAATATGTCATGAAAAATCATTCTCAGAATCAGCGGGATCCGTTGAAGCGTTCCAGAGTTATAACCTCATAAAGTGACAGTGGTCAGAATTGTAAAAATTGGCTCGATCATTAAGTACCAAATTGACTCTGTCACTAAGGGGTTAAAGCATGTAATGCTTGTTCAAACTCACCTGTAGCAAGTTACAGGTGCTGACAATATGAAAATCACACCTGAAAAAAGGGGAGAATACTCAATCTTTGCTTTGTAGGTTTTTGTGTGCCACACTAAGCATGGAGAACAGAAAAGGGTGGATTAAATGTGGATCTGTGTGGACTATGGTATGCAAATAAACACGCAAATAAAAACACAAAAATTTAGCTTGACTGAAGTTGGTGCACATGCAGCACATAAACGCATGTTCACATTGGCCACAAAACGTATAAAATCTACAGGAGAAAAAATGAGCAAAACCCCTGCTGTAAATAAGTAAAAAGTGCATCTAAATAACACAGATTTTTTAGTAATACTGTTTTTGATCAAACATAGCATAAAAACCATCCCACTGCGTCAAGGTAATTCTGATCGGGACAGTCCTACACTGTCTAATATTAAAAACTTTGCCATGTGTCAATGTTGACCTCAGTGTGAATAAGGGCAGACGACAGGTCAACATTGACACATAGTAAGGTTTTTAATATTAGACAGTGTAGGACTGTCCCTGCATATGTACCAACATCAGTGAAGCTCATTTTTTGTGTTTTTTCTTTGTATTATTGCATTCTGTACAAGCCAGTGTTGACCACCCTTTTCTGAGCTGGAGATTACATATAAAGCTCCCCCAGGCTGGTGTTCTACTGGTTGGGCCCAGTCCTGATGTCTGCCCTTATTCACACTGAGGTCAACATTAACACATGGTAAGGTTTTTAATTGTTAGGGCTAGCGGAATGCACCAAATAATAAGATAGATTAAGGTGCGTTCGCAGCCTGGGGTCCACCGTGCAGAGATGGAACCTGCTGCCAAGTAATGACGGACTATATGGCAGTACAATGTAAATACGCACATGGGTTAACTTCACCCTGTGTGAAGGAATCGAACCCTGTTAAGTCACAGGGCCGCGGTACCGCACACAAGAGCGCAAGCAAGGAGTCACCAAGCTCAGTCCCAAGACTTGGGATCTGAGTCCGACTAGACTACTTGCGCTCGACACCGCTAATAGGGTGTCAGTGTAACCAAAGTAATAATAAAAGATGCACGAGAGTGCATGCGGTGCCGCACTGGCGGACGCCACTAACCACCCAGGCTTGGGACAGGAAAGCGCTGTGAAAGCGCACGGCGCCGCACTGGCGGTCACAGCAATTAGACGCTGTATGGTGTGTAACGTGCTGGTAGCTAAGTCGGGCACTAGATAGCAATCACCCACCTTCCGCGAACAGTCATCCAGTAGGGAGGGGATTTTAATGAACGACTTTCACTCACAACACACACACGTTAACAAATGTACACTAGCGCATGGCCGTGCGGTCATGCGCAGCTTATATAGCTGCAGCACGTTCTGGACCTTCCAATAAAGGGCCAATGGGAACCGCTGCAGCATCTGAACATGTGACCCTCGATCTCCAATGGGAGATCTCACTCTGGGCATGCTCAGAATGGAAAAATCAGGACTTAGATCCCAAAAACGTCTGCTCGCCGCTGCCCAGCACTGACTTCAATGGCAGAAGTAGGCAAAGCAGCAGTAATCCTATGCACAGAGTGAGACTGAGCAAGACGCTGGGAACGACGTCTCCGCTGAGCAGACTCCACTGCGGTTGGAGAAGAATGGGAGACTGCAGCAGAGATGGTTCGAGATTCGCCCTGTGCAGAGGCGGGAACTTGACACCTAACATTAATATTAGACAGTGTAGGACTGTCCCAATCAGAGTTACCTTGACGTGGTTCCAAAAATTCAAAATGAAAAAACAATAATCTCGGGTAGCAATTAGTTAAAAAATCATATAATACACCTTAAAAAATTGCTACTTTATGCAATTATGTTAAAATGCCACCAACCTGTGGCCATCCCACACACAACAAAAACCACCATGAAAAAACTGGTGTAGGGGTGGATATTCCCTAAATGATGCCTATACTGGTGCCTTCCTAGCTGCGGGGGTTGGCACCCTAGGGGAAGCGTTATGGCGCCCCCGCTCCCCGATGGCTGACCCTGGGGTCCCTAGATAAACCCTATGTTTCTAATCGGGTCCCTCTACCCAGACAATAATGAACTAAAGGTACCCCTAGTGTCTAGACATAGATCACACCTGTAAATAGGGAAACCTAAACCCCACACTGTGATATAAAAACAATTAAAAACAATGGAGAACATGTTCATAGGCTTTTATCAGCAACATAGAGAAGATTCAGCACAATCACTGACCATGTTAAGCTATATACATCATATCTTTTCTCATCATCACTTATCATAAGTAAACATGGTACTCATCCACAATCAGATGCCGTCCGCCTATGCTGTATATCGCCTCAATGCATTTCGCCCCTCTGGCTCATCAGGAGGCCTGATTTCATGACATGTATCCTGATGGTAGATGATAGATCTGAATCACGATGCACTAACCTTTATTAAAAAGGCCCGCCACAACTACGAAAGTGCCACACTTCCTGTAATCCAGTCCTCTCTATGCATTATGGGAGAATGATGTAGATATAGTGCGCCTGCTCACGAAGGAGCGCACCTACTAATCCTGCGTTCCACGGGCTGCGCTCTACGCAGACTCTTCATGGTACGCATATCTCTAATGCGCTCCACCAGCTTTACAGTCGCTAGGACGCCATCCCCCATTGCGCGTGTTTGGACTAATATACGGTCACCTCTATATATTATGGGAGAACAATGTAAGTAAAGTGCACCTGTTCATGATGGAGCGCAACTTCTAATCCTGCGTTTCACAGGCTGCGCTCTGCGCAGACTCTTCGTGGTACGCATATGTCTCTTCTGTGCACCACCATCTTTACAGTCGCTAGGACGCCATCTCCCATTGCGCTTGCGTGGACTAATATAGGTCACCTCTATATATTATGGGAGAACAATGCAAGTAAAGTGCGCCTGTTCATGAAGCCCAACTTGTAATCCTGCGTTCCACGGGCTGCGCTCTGCGCAGACACTCATGGTACGCATATGTCTCTTCTGCGCTCCACCAACTTGTCAGTTGCTAGGACGTCATCTCACATTGTGCTTGCGTAGCCTGGAATGCACTGTTTCACTGATCTGCATTCCATCCCTTATGTTTCGCATAGATGCAGACTGCCTTTGTGCATGCCCATATTGACAGCCAAACAGTTATTCTGATGTCACTCTGAACTGGAATCTTTAATATACAGCTGGTTTAACAATAGATTTTGCTCCTGGTGTACTAAACATAACCATGCCTTGATTATTTAGATAAAAAGTAATAATGATAGATACATCGGCAAGCACCATTCTAAGCAGAATTTAGTATCCATTTGCACAATTTGTAGCGTCTTTTTAGCCCAGTCATGTAGATATCGATTATCAGTATATAGCTGCATTGTCATTCGATTTAGCTACAGATACACCCAACATGACCTTACCTTAATTGTTTTAAAAAAAAGGGGATTGCACCTAAGCCGGCAATAGCTGGTTTTATACCAGATTACGCATTTTTATTCCAGTTATACATGTGGATGTTATTAAATATTGTCGGGGATACACCACAGCAAGCCTGCACCTAAAACGCTCTTAAAATAACACTTTCGGACGGTGGGTCCATGTGACCAAGGAATTTCTATCTTGTCATTATTCACACTGATCTGTGTACACCCCCACGCAGAAAGGGGGACATAACTATAGTGGAGTCATAGCTAAGATTCTTATTTACATAAATATACAAAGTCCACCCACATATATAATGCAGGAAAAATTAGGTCAAAATTAGGTCAAAAAGGGGAACAACCTCCGAGTGAGGCCTTAACTCTAAAGGAAACATGTAATGGACTGCTGTTCATTTAGGCCTCTTGGGGTCTACGTGTCCATTCTAAATGTCCATTCACATTCTCTCTGTAGAATTATCCTGTCCATGTTACCTCCCTAGGATTGGGTTTAACCACTTCAATTACCATAAACCCAATGTTATCAATTTCACTGGGGTGTTGAGATCTCATATGTCTAGCCAGAGTAGTGTCCCTGTTGTTTCTGATGTCCCCCATGTGTTCTACCCTTCTACGGAGTTCTCTCTTTGTTTTTCCGATGTAGTCCTTTGGACATGGACAGGTAGCCATATATACAACTCCTGTAGATTTACCATTTTAAATATTCTGCTGATGAAATACCTTCCCCGTAGAGGAGCTCGCAAATGACCTATTGGGTTTCATACGTCTACAAAACTGGCAATCACCACATCGATAGAAGCCACAAGGCTTTCTATCCAACAATGTGCCCTCAGATGCTGGTTTCATATAGTGGCTTAGGACTAGTAGATCCTTCAGTGACTTCCCTTTTCTATAGATAATACTAGGGTGTATATCTAAAATCTCCCTAAGGTCCGGATCCATTAAGAGGATGTCCCAATGCTTTTTTATAATCTCTCTAACCCTGTGATGTTGATGGTCAAAAGTCCCTATAATCCTAATCACGTCATTAGTTTTTCTGCTAGGGATATCCTGTTTATGTACCAACTGTTGTCTGTCCTTATTCGTCGCAAATTGATACGCTGTTTTCAGGACATGTCCCGGATAGTTCTTTTCTTTAACCCCTTTCTGACATTGGACGTACTATTCCGTCCATGTGGGGTGGGCCCTAATTCCCAAGGACGGAATAGTACGTCCAGCGCGATCAGCCGCGCTCACCTGGGGAGCGCGGCCGATCGCGGCCGAGTGTCAGCTGACTATCGCAGCTGACATCCGGCACTATGTGCCAGGAGCGGTCACGGACCGCTCTCGGCACATTAACCCCCGGCACACCGCGATCAAACATGATAGCTCCCTGCGGGCTTCCCTGAGACGATCGGTACAGGGCGATGTGCTCACCTTGTACTGAGCGTTGCCTCCCTGCAAGCTCCAGATCCAAAATCGCCGTGGGGCTACTTCCGGGTCCTGCAGGGAGTACTTCCGGGTCCAGAGCAGGCTCTGGTAACTAAGCAGCAGGGCACGCCAGATCGCTGATCTGACACAGTGCTCTTCAAAGTGTCAGATCAGCGATCTGTCACTATACAGTGATGTCCCCCCTGGGACATAGTAAAAAAGTAAAAAAATTTTTTTTAAATGTGTAAAAAAAAAAAAAATTCCTAAATAAAGAAAAAAAATATATATATATTGTTCCCATAAATACATTTCTTTATCTAAATAAAAAAAAACAATAAAAGTACACATATTTAGTATCTCCGTGTCCGTAAGACCCGACCCGTCAAAACTGTCCCACTAGTTAACCCCTTCAGTGAACACCGTAAAAAAAAAAAAAAAACGAGGCAAAAAACAAAGCTTTATTATCATACCGCCGAACAAAAAGTGGAATAACACGCGATCAAAAAGACAGATATAAATAGCCATGGTACCGCTGAAAACATCATCTTGTCCCGCAAAAAATGAGCCGCCATACAGCATCATAAGCATAAAAATTAGAAAGTTACAGTCCTGAGAATAAAGCGATGCAAAAATAATTATTTTTTCTATAAAATAGTTTTTATCGTATAAAAAGCACCAAAACATAAAAAAATGATATAAATGAGGAATCACTGTAATCGTACTAACCCGAAGAATAAAACTGCTTTATCAATTTTACCAAACGCGGAACGGTATAAACGCCCACCCCCCACCCCCCCCCCCAAAGAAATTCATGAATAGCTGGTTTTTGGTCATTCTGCCTCACAAAAATCGGAATAAAAAGCGATCAAAAAAGTCACGTGCCCAAAAATGTTATCAATAAAAACGTCAACTCGTCCCGCAAAAAACAAGACCTCACATGACTCTGTGGACCAAAATCTGGAAAAATTATAGGTCTCAAAATGTGGTAAGACAAAAAATATTTTTCGCAATAAAAAGCGTCTTTTAGTGTGTGACGGCAGCCAATCATAAAAATCCGCTAGAAAACCCACTATAAAAGTAAATCAAACCCCCCTTCATCACCCCCTTAGTTAGAGAAACATAAAAAAATTTAAAAAATGTATTTATTTCCATTTTCCCATTAGGGCTAGGGTTAGGGTCAGGGATAGGGCTAGGGTTAGGGCTAGGGCTAGGGTTAAGGCTAGCGTTAGGGTTAGGGCTAGGGTTAGGGCTAGGGTTAGGGTTAGGGTTAGGGCTAGGGTTAGGGCTAGGGTTAGGGTTAGGGCTAGGGTTAGGGTTAGGGCTGGGCTAGGGTTAGGGCTAGGGTTAGGGTTAGGGTTGGGGTTAGGGTTAGGGTTAGTGTGGGGGTTAGGGTTGGGGTTAGGGTTACGGTTGGGGCTAGGGTTGGGGTTAGGGTTGGGGCTAGGGTTTGGGGCTAGGGTTAGGGTTGGGGCTAAAGTTAGGTTTGGGGCTAAAGTTAGAGTTAGGGTTGGGGCTAAAGTTAGGGTTGGGGCTAAAGTTAGGGTTGGGGCTAAAGTTAGGGTTGGGCTAAAGTTAGGGTTAGGGTTACATTTACGGTTGAAATTAGGGTTATGGGTGTGTCAGGGTTAGGGGTGCAGTTAGGGTTATGGTTGGGATTAGGGTTAGGGGTGTGTTGGGGTTAAGGTTTCAGTTAGAATTGGGGGTTTCCACTGTTTAGGCACATCAGGGCTCTCCAAACGCGACATGGCGTCCGATCTCAATTCCAGCCAATTCTGCGTTGAAAAAGAAAAACAGTGGTCCTTCCCTTCCGAGCTCTCCCGTGCGCCCAAACAGGGATTTACCCCAACATATGGGGTATCAGCATACTCAGGACAAATTGGACAACAACTATTAGGGTCCAATTTCTCTTGTTACCCTTGGGAAAATAAAAATTTGGGGGTCTAAAAAACATTTTTGTGGGGAAAAAATAATTTTTATTTTCACGACTCTGCGTTATAAACTGTAGTGAAACACTTGGGGGTTCAAAGCTGTCAAAACACATCTAGATAAGTTCCTTAGGGGGTCCAGTTTCCAAAATGGTATTATAGGATACCAAAGCTCTTCAGCTCCAAGGACGTCCACCCATTTCTTCTGATACATGTTGGCACCAATGACACGGCAAGGAAGGACCTACCGACAATCTGCAAGGACTTTGAAGAGTTGGGGAAGAAAGTAAAGGAACTGGATGCACAGGTAGTTTTTTCTTCTATCCTTCCAGTAGACAAGCATGGCACCAGGAGATGGAACAGGATCCTTGATGCAAACAACTGGCTAAGACGATGGTGCAGACAACAAGGATTTGGATTCCTGGACCACGGTGTGAATTACTGGTATGATGGACTCCTCGCCAGAGACGGACTACACCTCAACAAACCTGGGAAACACACATTCGCCAGAAGACTCGCTACACTCATCAGGAGGGCGTTAAACTAGAAGAAGAGGGGACGGGAAGAAAAACATTAGACTCGAACAAAGACGACCCAGGAAAACATACTCAGAAGGGAGGTAAGAACATTTCTAAAACAATCCACAGTGAGGAGATTGGAACAAAACAAAATCCTCTAAACTGCATGCTCGCAAACGCCAGAAGCCTGACAAACAAGATGGAAGAACTAGAAGCAGAAATATCTACAGGTAACTTTGACATAGTGGGAATAACCGAGACATGGTTAGATGAAAGCTATGACTGGGCAGTTAACTTACAGGGTTACAGTCTGTTTAGAAAGGATCGTAAAAATCGGAGAGGAGGAAGGGTTTGTCTCTATGTAAAGTCTTGTCTAAAGTCCACTTTAAGGGAGGATATTAGCGAAGGGAATGAGGATGTCGAGTCCATATGGGTTGAAATTCATGGAGGGAAAAATGGTAACAAAATTCTCATTGGGGTCTGTTACAAACCCCCAAATATAACAGAAAGCATGGAAAGTCTACTTCTAAAGCAGATAGATGAAGCTGCAACGCATAATGAGGTCCTGGTTATGGGGGACTTTAACTACCCGGATATTAACTGGGAAACAGAAACCTGTGAAACCCATAAAGGCAACAGGTTTCTGCTAATAACCAAGAAAAATTATCTTTCACAATTGGTGCAGAATCCAACCAGAGGAGCAGCACTTTTAGACCTAATACTATCTAATAGACCTGACAGAATAACAAATCTGCAGGTGGTTGGGCATTTAGGAAATAGCGACCACAATATTGTGCAGTTTCACCTGTCTTTCACTAGGGGGACTTGTCAGGGAGTCACAAAAACATTGAACTTTAGGAAGGCAAAGTTTGAACAGCTTAGAGATGCCCTTAATCTGGTAGACTGGGACAATATCCTCAGAAATAAGAATACAGATAATAAATGGGAAATGTTTAAGAACATCCTAAATAGGCAGTGTTAGCGGTTTATACCTTGTGGGAATAAAAGGACTAGAAATAGGAAAAACCCAATGTGGCTAAACAAAGAAGTAAGACAGGCAATTAACAGTAAAAAGAAAGCATTTGCACTACTAAAGCAGGATGGCACCATTGAAGCTCTAAAAAACTATAGGGAGAAAAATACTTTATCTAAAAAACTAATTAAAGCTGCCAAAAAGGAAACAGAGAAGCACATTGCTAAGGAGAGTAAAACTAATCCCAAACTGTTCTTCAACTATATCAATAGTAAAAGAATAAAAACTGAAAATGTAGGCCCCTTAAAAAATAGTGAGGAAAGAATGGTTGTAGATGACGAGGAAAAAGCTAACATATTAAACACCTTCTTCTCCACGGTATTCACGGTGGAAAATGAAATGCTAGGTGAAATCCCAAGAAACAATGAAAACCCTATATTAAGGGTCACCAATCTAACCCAAGAAGAGGTGCGAAACCGGCTAAATAAGATTAAAATAGATAAATCTCCGGGTCTGGATGGCATACACCCACGAGTACTAAGAGAACTAAGTAATGTAATAGATAAACCATTATTTCTTATTTTTAGTGACTCTATAGCGACAGGGTCTGTTCCGCAGGACTGGCGCATAGCAAATGTGGTGCCAATATTCAAAAAGGGCTCTAAAAGTGAACCTGGAAATTATAGGCCAGTAAGTCTAACCTCTATTGTTGGTAAAATATTTGAAGGGTTTCTGAGGGATGTTATTCTGGATTATCTCAATGAGAATAACTGTTTAACTCCATATCAGCATGGGTTTATGAGAAATCGCTCCTGTCAAACCAATCTAATCAGTTTTTATGAAGAGGTAAGCTATAGGCTGGACCACGGTGAGTCATTGGACGTGGTATATCTCGATTTTTCCAAAGCGTTTGATACCGTGCCGCACAAGAGGTTGGTACACAAAATGAGAATGCTTGGTCTGGGGGAAAATGTGTGTAAATGGGTTAGTAACTGGCTTAGTGATAGAAAGCAGAGGGTGGTTATAAATGGTATAGTCTCTAACTGGGTCGCTGTGACCAGTGGGGTACCGCAGGGGTCAGTATTGGGACCTGTTCTCTTCAACATATTCATTAATGATCTGGTAGAAGGTTTACACAGTAAAATATCGATATTTGCAGATGATACAAAACTATGTAAAGCAGTTAATACAAGAGAAGATAGTATTCTGCTACAGATGGATCTGGATAAGTTGGAAACTTGGGCTGAAAGGTGGCAGATGAGGTTTAACAATGATAAATGTAAGGTTATACACATGGGAAGAGGGAATCAATATCACCATTACACACTGAACGGGAAACCACTGGGTAAATCTGACAGGGAGAAGGACTTGGGGATCCTAGTTAATGATAAACTTACCTGGAGCAGCCAGTGCCAGGCAGCAGCTGCCAAGGCAAACAGGATCATGGGGTGCATTAAAAGAGGTCTGGATACACATGATGAGAGCATTATACTGCCTCTGTACAAATCCCTAGTTAGACCGCACATGGAGTACTGTGTCCAGTTTTGGGCACCGGTGCTCAGGAAGGATATAATGGAACTAGAGAGAGTACAAAGGAGGGACACAAAATTAATAAAGGGGATGGGAGAACTACAATACCCAGATAGATGAAGACACAAAAGAGAATAGTAAAACCAAAAACACTCAGTTTGAAAAAATGTTGCAGTAATCCGCAAGTGCTAGTAAAAGATGTAAAAAACAGGGTATTTGGTTGATACGTTTTTTGCAAAAAATGTATACTAAGCTGCTCTACCAATCTTCACGGTATACCCTTATCAGAGCAGTCCTAACTAATGTATGCAATCCCTATCTGATGTATTTAAAAACCTGATCATCTGTATATAACCTGTGTGAACAGGGTTCAGAGAGGAAAAAATCCATGTGTGCATACAGGGTAGAACAGCTTTTGTGCAGATAGCCCTAGAGGAGTGGTGGAACTCCCCAGTCTTGTAGACACAAGAGAACAATTATGGAAACAGGAACACATGGGCTACTTGCACAGTGAACAAGTCTGTATGATCATGTTCACACACCACCAAGAAACCTGAAGACACAAAAGAGAATAGTAAAACCAAAAACACTCAGTTTGAAAAAATGTTGCAGTAATCCGCAAGTGCTAGTAAAAGATGTAAAAAACAGGGTATTTGGTTGATACGTTTTTTGCAAAAAATGTATACTAAGCTGCTCTACCAATCTTCACGGTATACCCTTATCAGAGCAGTCCTAACTAATGTATGCAATCCCTATCTGATGTATTTAAAAACCTGATCATCTGTATATAACCTGTGTGAACAGGGTTCAGAGAGGAAAAAATCCATGTGTGCATACAGGGTAGAACAGCTTTTGTGCAGATAGCCCTAGAGGAGTGGTGGAACTCCCCAGTCTTGTAGACACAAGAGAACAATTATGGAAACAGGAACACATGGGCTACTTGCACAGTGAACAAGTCTGTATGATCATGTTCACACACCACCAAGAAACCTGAAGACACAAAAGAGAATAGTAAAACCAAAAACACTCAGTTTGAAAAAATGTTGCAGTAATCCGCAAGTGCTAGTAAAAGATGTAAAAAACAGGGTATTTGGTTGATACGTTTTTTGCAAAAAATGTATACTAAGCTGCTCTACCAATCTTCACGGTATACCCTTATCAGAGCAGTCCTAACTAATGTATGCAATCCCTATCTGATGTATTTAAAAACCTGATCATCTGTATATAACCTGTGTGAACAGGGTTCAGAGAGGAAAAAATCCATGTGTGCATACAGGGTAGAACAGCTTTTGTGCAGATAGCCCTAGAGGAGTGGTGGAACTCCCCAGTCTTGTAGACACAAGAGAACAATTATGGAAACAGGAACACATGGGCTACTTGCACAGTGAACAAGTCTGTATGATCATGTTCACACACCACCAAGAAACCTGAAGACACAAAAGAGAATAGTAAAACCAAAAACACTCAGTTTGAAAAAATGTTGCAGTAATCCGCAAGTGCTAGTAAAAGATGTAAAAAACAGGGTATTTGGTTGATACGTTTTTTGCAAAAAATGTATACTAAGCTGCTCTACCAATCTTCACGGTATACCCTTATCAGAGCAGTCCTAACTAATGTATGCAATCCCTATCTGATGTATTTAAAAACCTGATCATCTGTATATAACCTGTGTGAACAGGGTTCAGAGAGGAAAAAATCCATGTGTGCATACAGGGTAGAACAGCTTTTGTGCAGATAGCCCTAGAGGAGTGGTGGAACTCCCCAGTCTTGTAGACACAAGAGAACAATTATGGAAACAGGAACACATGGGCTACTTGCACAGTGAACAAGTCTGTATGATCATGTTCACACACCACCAAGAAACCTGAAGACACAAAAGAGAATAGTAAAACCAAAAACACTCAGTTTGAAAAAATGTTGCAGTAATCCGCAAGTGCTAGTAAAAGATGTAAAAAACAGGGTATTTGGTTGATACGTTTTTTGCAAAAAATGTATACTAAGCTGCTCTACCAATCTTCACGGTATACCCTTATCAGAGCAGTCCTAACTAATGTATGCAATCCCTATCTGATGTATTTAAAAACCTGATCATCTGTATATAACCTGTGTGAACAGGGTTCAGAGAGGAAAAAATCCATGTGTGCATACAGGGTAGAACAGCTTTTGTGCAGATAGCCCTAGAGGAGTGGTGGAACTCCCCAGTCTTGTAGACACAAGAGAACAATTATGGAAACAGGAACACATGGGCTACTTGCACAGTGAACAAGTCTGTATGATCATGTTCACACACCACCAAGAAACCTGAAGACACAAAAGAGAATAGTAAAACCAAAAACACTCAGTTTGAAAAAATGTTGCAGTAATCCGCAAGTGCTAGTAAAAGATGTAAAAAACAGGGTATTTGGTTGATACGTTTTTTGCAAAAAATGTATACTAAGCTGCTCTACCAATCTTCACGGTATACCCTTATCAGAGCAGTCCTAACTAATGTATGCAATCCCTATCTGATGTATTTAAAAACCTGATCATCTGTATATAACCTGTGTGAACAGGGTTCAGAGAGGAAAAAATCCATGTGTGCATACAGGGTAGAACAGCTTTTGTGCAGATAGCCCTAGAGGAGTGGTGGAACTCCCCAGTCTTGTAGACACAAGAGAACAATTATGGAAACAGGAACACATGGGCTACTTGCACAGTGAACAAGTCTGTATGATCATGTTCACACACCACCAAGAAACCTGAAGACACAAAAGAGAATAGTAAAACCAAAAACACTCAGTTTGAAAAAATGTTGCAGTAATCCGCAAGTGCTAGTAAAAGATGTAAAAAACAGGGTATTTGGTTGATACGTTTTTTGCAAAAAATGTATACTAAGCTGCTCTACCAATCTTCACGGTATACCCTTATCAGAGCAGTCCTAACTAATGTATGCAATCCCTATCTGATGTATTTAAAAACCTGATCATCTGTATATAACCTGTGTGAACAGGGTTCAGAGAGGAAAAAATCCATGTGTGCATACAGGGTAGAACAGCTTTTGTGCAGATAGCCCTAGAGGAGTGGTGGAACTCCCCAGTCTTGTAGACACAAGAGAACAATTATGGAAACAGGAACACATGGGCTACTTGCACAGTGAACAAGTCTGTATGATCATGTTCACACACCACCAAGAAACCTGAAGACACAAAAGAGAATAGTAAAACCAAAAACACTCAGTTTGAAAAAATGTTGCAGTAATCCGCAAGTGCTAGTAAAAGATGTAAAAAACAGGGTATTTGGTTGATACGTTTTTTGCAAAAAATGTATACTAAGCTGCTCTACCAATCTTCACGGTATACCCTTATCAGAGCAGTCCTAACTAATGTATGCAATCCCTATCTGATGTATTTAAAAACCTGATCATCTGTATATAACCTGTGTGAACAGGGTTCAGAGAGGAAAAAATCCATGTGTGCATACAGGGTAGAACAGCTTTTGTGCAAATAGCCCTAGAGGAGTGGTGGAACTCCCCAGTCTTGTAGACACAAGAGAACAATTATGGAAACAGGAACACATGGGCTACTTGCACAGTGAACAAGTCTGTATGATCATGTTCACACACCACCAAGAAACCTGAAGACACAAAAGAGAATAGTAAAACCAAAAACACTCAGTTTGAAAAAATGTTGCAGTAATCCGCAAGTGCTAGTAAAAGATGTAAAAAACAGGGTATTTGGTTGATACGTTTTTTGCAAAAAATGTATACTAAGCTGCTCTACCAATCTTCACGGTATACCCTTATCAGAGCAGTCCTAACTAATGTATGCAATCCCTATCTGATGTATTTAAAAACCTGATCATCTGTATATAACCTGTGTGAACAGGGTTCAGAGAGGAAAAATCCATGTGTGCATACAGGGTAGAACAGCTTTTGTGCAGATAGCCCTAGAGGAGTGTTCTCTTGTGTCTACAAGACTGGGGAGTTCCACCACTCCTCTAGGGCTATCTGCACAAAAGCTGTTCTACCCTGTATGCACACATGGATTTTTTCCTCTCTGAACCCTGTTCACACAGGTTATATACAGATGATCAGGTTTTTAAATACATCAGATAGGGATTGCATACATTAGTTAGGACTGCTCTGATAAGGGTATACCGTGAAGATTGGTAGAGCAGCTTAGTATACATTTTTTGCAAAAAACGTATCAACCAAATACCCTGTTTTTTACATCTTTTACTAGCACTTGCGGATTACTGCAACATTTTTTCAAACTGAGTGTTTTTGGTTTTACTATTCTCTTTTGTGTCTTCAGGTTTCTTGGTGGTGTGTGAACATGATCATACAGACTTGTTCACTGTGCAAGTAGCCCATGTGTTCCTGTTTCCATAATTGTTCTCTTGTGTCTACAAGACTGGGGAGTTCCACCACTCCTCTAGGGCTATCTGCACAAAAGCTGTTCTACCCTGTATGCACACATGGATTTTTTCCTCTCTGAACCCTGTTCACACAGGTTATATACAGATGATCAGGTTTTTAAATACATCAGATAGGGATTGCATACATTAGTTAGGACTGCTCTGATAAGGGTATACCGTGAAGATTGGTAGAGCAGCTTAGTATACATTTTTTGCAAAAAACGTATCAACCAAATACCCTGTTTTTTACATCTTTTACTAGCACTTGCGGATTACTGCAACATTTTTTCAAACTGAGTGTTTTTGGTTTTACTATTCTCTTTTGTGTCTTCAGGTTTCTTGGTGGTGTGTGAACATGATCATACAGACTTGTTCACTGTGCAAGTAGCCCATGTGTTCCTGTTTCCATAATTGTTCTCTTGTGTCTACAAGACTGGGGAGTTCCACCACTCCTCTAGGGCTATCTGCACAAAAGCTGTTCTACCCTGTATGCACACATGGATTTTTTCCTCTCTGAACCCTGTTCACACAGGTTATATACAGATGATCAGGTTTTTAAATACATCAGATAGGGATTGCATACATTAGTTAGGACTGCTCTGATAAGGGTATACCGTGAAGATTGGTAGAGCAGCTTAGTATACATTTTTTGCAAAAAACGTATCAACCAAATACCCTGTTTTTTACATCTTTTACTAGCACTTGCGGATTACTGCAACATTTTTTCAAACTGAGTGTTTTTGGTTTTACTATTCTCTTTTGTGTCTTCAGGTTTCTTGGTGGTGTGTGAACATGATCATACAGACTTGTTCACTGTGCAAGTAGCCCATGTGTTCCTGTTTCCATAATTGTTCTCTTGTGTCTACAAGACTGGGGAGTTCCACCACTCCTCTAGGGCTATCTGCACAAAAGCTGTTCTACCCTGTATGCACACATGGATTTTTTCCTCTCTGAACCCTGTTCACACAGGTTATATACAGATGATCAGGTTTTTAAATACATCAGATAGGGATTGCATACATTAGTTAGGACTGCTCTGATAAGGGTATACCGTGAAGATTGGTAGAGCAGCTTAGTATACATTTTTTGCAAAAAACGTATCAACCAAATACCCTGTTTTTTACATCTTTTACTAGCACTTGCGGATTACTGCAACATTTTTTCAAACTGAGTGTTTTTGGTTTTACTATTCTCTTTTGTGTCTTCAGGTTTCTTGGTGGTGTGTGAACATGATCATACAGACTTGTTCACTGTGCAAGTAGCCCATGTGTTCCTGTTTCCATAATTGTTCTCTTGTGTCTACAAGACTGGGGAGTTCCACCACTCCTCTAGGGCTATCTGCACAAAAGCTGTTCTACCCTGTATGCACACATGGATTTTTTCCTCTCTGAACCCTGTTCACACAGGTTATATACAGATGATCAGGTTTTTAAATACATCAGATAGGGATTGCATACATTAGTTAGGACTGCTCTGATAAGGGTATACCGTGAAGATTGGTAGAGCAGCTTAGTATACATTTTTTGCAAAAAACGTATCAACCAAATACCCTGTTTTTTACATCTTTTACTAGCACTTGCGGATTACTGCAACATTTTTTCAAACTGAGTGTTTTTGGTTTTACTATTCTCTTTTGTGTCTTCAGGTTTCTTGGTGGTGTGTGAACATGATCATACAGACTTGTTCACTGTGCAAGTAGCCCATGTGTTCCTGTTTCCATAATTGTTCTCTTGTGTCTACAAGACTGGGGAGTTCCACCACTCCTCTAGGGCTATCTGCACAAAAGCTGTTCTACCCTGTATGCACACATGGATTTTTTCCTCTCTGAACCCTGTTCACACAGGTTATATACAGATGATCAGGTTTTTAAATACATCAGATAGGGATTGCATACATTAGTTAGGACTGCTCTGATAAGGGTATACCGTGAAGATTGGTAGAGCAGCTTAGTATTCATTTTTTGCAAAAAACGTATCAACCAAATACCCTGTTTTTTACATCTTTTACTAGCACTTGCGGATTACTGCAACATTTTTTCAAACTGAGTGTTTTTGGTTTTACTATTCTCTTTTGTGTCTTCAGGTTTCTTGGTGGTGTGTGAACATGATCATACAGACTTGTTCACTGTGCAAGTAGCCCATGTGTTCCTGTTTCCATAATTGTTCTCTTGTGTCTACAAGACTGGGGAGTTCCACCACTCCTCTAGGGCTATCTGCACAAAAGCTGTTCTACCCTGTATGCACACATGGATTTTTTCCTCTCTGAACCCTGTTCACACAGGTTATATACAGATGATCAGGTTTTTAAATACATCAGATAGGGATTGCATACATTAGTTAGGACTGCTCTGATAAGGGTATACCGTGAAGATTGGTAGAGCAGCTTAGTATACATTTTTTGCAAAAAACGTATCAACCAAATACCCTGTTTTTTACATCTTTTACTAGCACTTGCGGATTACTGCAACATTTTTTCAAACTGAGTGTTTTTGGTTTTACTATTCTCTTTTGTGTCTTCAGGTTTCTTGGTGGTGTGTGAACATGATCATACAGACTTGTTCACTGTGCAAGTAGCCCATGTGTTCCTGTTTCCATAATTGTTCTCTTGTGTCTACAAGACTGGGGAGTTCCACCACTCCTCTAGGGCTATTTGCACAAAAGCTGTTCTACCCTGTATGCACACATGGATTTTTTCCTCTCTGAACCCTGTTCACACAGGTTATATACAGATGATCAGGTTTTTAAATACATCAGATAGGGATTGCATACATTAGTTAGGACTGCTCTGATAAGGGTATACCGTGAAGATTGGTAGAGCAGCTTAGTATACATTTTTTGCAAAAAACGTATCAACCAAATACCCTGTTTTTTACATCTTTTACTAGCACTTGCGGATTACTGCAACATTTTTTCAAACTGAGTGTTTTTGGTTTTACTATTCTCTTTTGTGTCTTCAGGTTTCTTGGTGGTGTGTGAACATGATCATACAGACTTGTTCACTGTGCAAGTAGCCCATGTGTTCCTGTTTCCATAATTGTTCTCTTGTGTCTACAAGACTGGGGAGTTCCACCACTCCTCTAGGGCTATCTGCACAAAAGCTGTTCTACCCTGTATGCACACATGGATTTTTTCCTCTCTGAACCCTGTTCACACAGGTTATATACAGATGATCAGGTTTTTAAATACATCAGATAGGGATTGCATACATTAGTTAGGACTGCTCTGATAAGGGTATACCGTGAAGATTGGTAGAGCAGCTTAGTATACATTTTTTGCAAAAAACGTATCAACCAAATACCCTGTTTTTTACATCTTTTACTAGCACTTGCGGATTACTGCAACATTTTTTCAAACTGAGTGTTTTTGGTTTTACTATTCTCTTTTGTGTCTTCAGGTTTCTTGGTGGTGTGTGAACATGATCATACAGACTTGTTCACTGTGCAAGTAGCCCATGTGTTCCTGTTTCCATAATTGTTCTCTTGTGTCTACAAGACTGGGGAGTTCCACCACTCCTCTAGGGCTATCTGCACAAAAGCTGTTCTACCCTGTATGCACACATGGATTTTTTCCTCTCTGAACCCTGTTCACACAGGTTATATACAGATGATCAGGTTTTTAAATACATCAGATAGGGATTGCATACATTAGTTAGGACTGCTCTGATAAGGGTATACCGTGAAGATTGGTAGAGCAGCTTAGTATACATTTTTTGCAAAAAACGTATCAACCAAATACCCTGTTTTTTACATCTTTTACTAGCACTTGCGGATTACTGCAACATTTTTTCAAACTGAGTGTTTTTGGTTTTACTATTCTCTTTTGTGTCTTCAGGTTTCTTGGTGGTGTGTGAACATGATCATACAGACTTGTTCACTGTGCAAGTAGCCCATGTGTTCCTGTTTCCATAATTGTTCTCTTGTGTCTACAAGACTGGGGAGTTCCACCACTCCTCTAGGGCTATCTGCACAAAAGCTGTTCTACCCTGTATGCACACATGGATTTTTTCCTCTCTGAACCCTGTTCACACAGGTTATATACAGATGATCAGGTTTTTAAATACATCAGATAGGGATTGCATACATTAGTTAGGACTGCTCTGATAAGGGTATACCGTGAAGATTGGTAGAGCAGCTTAGTATACATTTTTTGCAAAAAACGTATCAACCAAATACCCTGTTTTTTACATCTTTTACTAGCACTTGCGGATTACTGCAACATTTTTTCAAACTGAGTGTTTTTGGTTTTACTATTCTCTTTTGTGTCTTCAGGTTTCTTGGTGGTGTGTGAACATGATCATACAGACTTGTTCACTGTGCAAGTAGCCCATGTGTTCCTGTTTCCATAATTGTTCTCTTGTGTCTACAAGACTGGGGAGTTCCACCACTCCTCTAGGGCTATCTGCACAAAAGCTGTTCTACCCTGTATGCACACATGGATTTTTTCCTCTCTGAACCCTGTTCACACAGGTTATATACAGATGATCAGGTTTTTAAATACATCAGATAGGGATTGCATACATTAGTTAGGACTGCTCTGATAAGGGTATACCGTGAAGATTGGTAGAGCAGCTTAGTATACATTTTTTGCAAAAAACGTATCAACCAAATACCCTGTTTTTTACATCTTTTACTAGCACTTGCGGATTACTGCAACATTTTTTCAAACTGAGTGTTTTTGGTTTTACTATTCTCTTTTGTGTCTTCAGGTTTCTTGGTGGTGTGTGAACATGATCATACAGACTTGTTCACTGTGCAAGTAGCCCATGTGTTCCTGTTTCCATAATTGTTCTCTTGTGTCTACAAGACTGGGGAGTTCCACCACTCCTCTAGGGCTATCTGCACAAAAGCTGTTCTACCCTGTATGCACACATGGATTTTTTCCTCTCTGAACCCTGTTCACACAGGTTATATACAGATGATCAGGTTTTTAAATACATCAGATAGGGATTGCATACATTAGTTAGGACTGCTCTGATAAGGGTATACCGTGAAGATTGGTAGAGCAGCTTAGTATACATTTTTTGCAAAAAACGTATCAACCAAATACCCTGTTTTTTACATCTTTTACTAGCACTTGCGGATTACTGCAACATTTTTTCAAACTGAGTGTTTTTGGTTTTACTATTCTCTTTTGTGTCTTCAGGTTTCTTGGTGGTGTGTGAACATGATCATACAGACTTGTTCACTGTGCAAGTAGCCCATGTGTTCCTGTTTCCATAATACCCAGATAGATTAGCGAAATTAGGATTATTTAGTCTAGAAAAAAGACGACTGAGGGGCGATCTAATAACCATGTATAAGTATATAAGGGGACAATACAAATATCTCGCTGAGGATCTGTTTATACCAAGGAAGGTGACGGGCACAAGGGGGCATTCTTTGCGTCTGGAGGAGAGAAGGTTTTTCCACCAACATAGAAGAGGATTCTTTACTGTTAGGGCAGGGAGAATCTGGAATTGCTTGCCTGAGGAGGTGGTGATGGCGAACTCAGTCGAGGAGTTCAAGAGAGGCCTGGATGTCTTCCTGGAGCAGAACAATATTGTATCATACAATTATTAGGTTCTGTAGAAGGACGTAGATCTGGGGATTTATTATGATGGAATATAGGCTGAACTGGATGGACAAATGTCTTTTTTCGGCCTTACTAACTATGTTACTATGTTACTATGTTACTTGTGGGGGGTTTCTACTGTTTAGGTGCATCAGGGGCTCTGCAAATGCACCGTGACGCCTGCAGACCAATCCATCTAAATCTGCATTCCAAATGGCGCTCCTTCCCTTCCGAGCTCTGCCATGCGCCCAAACGATGGGGTATCAGCGTACTCAGGACAAATTGGACAACAACTTTTGGGGTCCAATTTCTCTTGTTATCCTTGGTTAAATAAAAATATGGGGGTCTAAAAAAACATTTTTGTGGGAAAAAAGGTTTTTTTTATTTTTACGACTCTGCGTTATAAACTATAGTGAAACAAAAGTCTGCATTCCCAATGGCACTCCATCACTTCCGAGTTCTGCCATGCGCAGAAACGGTGGTTCCCCCCACATATGGGGTATCAGCGTACTCAGGACAAATTGGATAACAACTTTTGGGGTCGAATTTCTCCTGTTACCCTTGTGAAAATTTTTATTTTTTATTTTCACGTCTCTGCATTATAAACTGTAGTGAAACACTTGGGGGTTCAAAGCTGTCAAAACACAGCTAGATAAGTTCCTTTGGGGGTCTACTTTACAAAATGGTGTCACTTCTGGGGGGTTTAAAACTTTCAATGTTTAGGCCCATCAGTGGCTCTCCGAAAGTGACATGGCGTCCCATCTGAATTCCAGTCAATTTTGCATTGAAAAGTCAAATGGCGCTCCTTCCCTTCCAAGCTCTGCCATGCACCCAAACAGTGGTTTACCCCCACATGTGGGGTATCGGCGTACTCAGAACAAATGACACAAAAACTTTTGGGGTCCAATTTCTTCTCTTACCCTTGGGAAAATAAAAAATTAAGGGCGAAAATATCATATTTGTGAAAAAATATGATTTTTTATTTTTACGGCTCTGCATTATAAATATCTGTGAAGCACTTGGTGGGTTAAAGTGCTCACCACTAGAGTTGAGCGACCTTGACCTTTTTAGAGTCGAGCCGGGTTTCGCGAAACCCGACTATCTCAAAAGTCGGGTCGAGTGAAATCGGCCGATTATGACGTAAAGTCGGGATCGACCGAAACACGAAACCCAATGCAAGTCAATGGGGCAGCATAGTCGGCAGTGAGTGGGGGCCAGGAAAACACCTAGAGTGCCCATTTTAATGTCAAAACCATCCATTCTTCTTAATGAAGCTTGTCAAGCGTAATTTACCTTATAATAATTGGAAGGCATTTGAAATTGGGGGTCATTTGGCTAAAGTTGTGTGGGGTAGGGCTGGTTCAAGTAATTAGTGGGCCCAGGAAATCTGGACCACGTCACGGCAGTGGAGCAGGGAGAGGTAAGTATTTCAACTTTGCAAGTGCTGTGATCCTGAGCAAGCAGGGGGGGCCCACTTGTTGGCATTGGCACTGGCACAGGGCCCCTCAAAGTACAGCGGTGTGTTTGCATGGCGGGGGCGCCTCCCACCGGCAGCAACACTTTTGCGTACTATGAGAGGCCCTGTGCCAGTGACGTCGCCAACTAGTATTCCTCCCCCCACCTGATGAAGGAACCTGCACTTTCATCTGCACCTTCCTCTTTGTCCCCGTGTAAGGTGGTATGGTATGCGGGAAGAGCAACCTGACTTTCAGCAGGGTCACAATGTTGTTGTGTAGCATGCACGGGGAATGTTGCATTATGGGTCAATCTACCAGCAGACTCATCTATCACTGGCTGGGCAATGGGCACGATGAAGTGGAAACACAGATATAGGCCCAAAGAATAAAGTGGGCTAAATGCAGTTCAAAATTGGTAACACAGGAATAACCAGGGGGCATTGCAGTGGAGGACAACTGGAATGGGAGGCTGACACAGAGAGTAGGGCCAAATCAGTAAGTAGTCGAAATGCAGTTCAAAATTGGCAACCGTAGTAAACAGGCGGCACAGCTTTGTTCAGTGGAGGAGAACAGCAAGGAGTGGCAGACACCGATAGTAGGCCCCAACCCAACTAGTAGGCCAAATGCAGTCTAACATTAACAACTACTTAACGAGAGCCTGAAAATGGAATTTCAGGACAGGAAACCAGGAGAACAGCAAGGAGTGGCAGACACCGATAGTAGGCCCCAAACCAACTAGTACGCCAAATGCAGTTGTTCCATTTAACCACAATTTAATGAGAGCCTGAAGATAGAAGCTCAGGAAAGGCAACCTGGGGAACACCTTGGAGTGTAACACACCATCTCTCTCCACCCCATACCCATTTTGTAGGCCTAATGCAGTGTACTTTTCTACAACTACTAAACGAGAGTCGGAAGACCGAAGCAATGGCAAGGAAACCTGGGGAACACCTTGGAGTGTAACACACCATCTCTCTCCACCCCATACCCAATTTGTAGGCCTAATGCAGTGTAGTTTCCAAGAACTACTAAACGAGAGCCGGAAGATCGAAGCTCAGGAAAGGCAACCTGGGGAACACCTTGGAGTGTAACACACCCTCTCTCTACACCCCATACCCAATTTTAAAGCCTAATGCAGTGTAGTTTCCAAGAACTACTAAACGAGAGCCGGAAGATCGAAGCTCAGGAAAGGCAACCTGGGGAACACCTTGGAGTGGAACACACCATCTCTCTCCACCCCATACCCAATTTGTAGGCCTAATGCAGTGTAGTTTCCAAGAACTACTAAACGAGAGCCGGAAGATCGAAGCTCAGGAAAGGCAACCTGGGGAACACCTTGGAGTGTAACACACCCTCTCTCTACACCCCATACCCAATTTGAAGGCCTAATGCAGTGTAGTTTCCAAGAACTACTAAACGAGAGCCGGAAGATCGAAGCTCAGGAAAGGCAACCTGGGGAACACCTTGGAGTGTAACACACCCTCTCTCTACACCCCATACCCAATTTGAAGGCCTAATGCAGCGTAGTTTCCAACAACTACTAAACGAGAGCCGGAAGATCGAAGCTCAGGAAAGGCAACCTGGGGAACACCTTGGAGTGTAACAAACCCTCTCTCTACACCCCATACCCAATTTGTAGGCCTAATGCAGCGTAGTTTCCGACAACTACTAAACGAGAGCATGAAGATCGAAGCTCAGGAAAGGCAACCTGGGGAACACCTTGGAGTGTAACACACCCTCTCTCTACACCCCATACCCAATTTGAAGGCCTAATGCAGTGTAGTTTCCAAGAACTACTAAACGAGAGCCGGAAGATCGAAGCTCAGGAAAGGCAACCTGGGGAACACCTTGGAGTGGAACACACCATCTCTCTACACCCCATACCCAATTTGAAGGCCTAATGCAGCGTAGTTTCCAACAACTACTAAACGAGAGCCGGAAGATCGAAGCTCAGGAAAGGCAACCTGGGGAACACCTTGGAGTGTAACACAACGTCTCTCTACACCACGGAAGGGCTGATTCTTAGGAAGGAAGGCTGTTGGAAATAAGCATTGCGCGTCCGAGGGTGATTATATTCTTATTAGGTTTATACTCACCCTCGGACGTGCCCTGCTTCTTTATTTGGAATGAATGTTTATTTGCAATGTGGTGTTGACTTTCTCTATTATTTTGGTAATTAATGATTTTATTATTTTCATTGTTTTGCATCTTCTCGGCAATAATATAAAGAAGACGCGACAGGACAACACTCGGTGGATGCCATATCTGTGTTTTCAATTTAAAAAACCTTTCAGTTAACTACTTGCAGGAGAAAGTAATTGTAGCTGGTGGCCATTTTTAGTACTGTACCAGATTTTAGTTGTGTGTTTGTTTTTAATGTTAAAATGTCTGCATTTGATATCTCACCAGTATTTTCTTTTTTATAAGCAAAATACTTTTTTTTTTATTTTATGATGTTGGTTCAAGGGGTACACGGGCAGCAGTAGACAGGTCAGTGGAGGCCTAGTGGAAGGAGGGACCGCAGACAGGCTTCGAAGCCCTAACATAATAAATTGGGCTGCCTGTAGGCAATTTAAAATTGGTTCCAGGGGAACACGGGCAGCAGTAGACAGGTCAGTGGAGGCCTAGATGAAGGAGGGACCGCAGATGCGCCAATGTTTCCCCCATACCAAATTTGTAGGCCTAATGCAGTGTAGTTTCCAACAACTACTAAACGAGAGCCGGAATATCGAAGTTCAGGAAAGGCAACCTGGGGAACACCTTGGAGTGTAACACACCCTCTCTCTACACCCCATACCCAATTTGAAGGCCTAATGCAGTGTAGTTTCCAAGAACTACTAAACGAGAGCCGGAAGATCGAAGCTCAGGAAAGGCAACCTGGGGAACACCTTGGAGTGTAACACACCCTCTCTCTACACCCCATACCCAATTTGAAGGCCTAATGCAGCGTAGTTTCCAACAACTACTAAACGAGAGTCGGAAGATCGAAGCTCAGGAAAGGCAACCTGGGGAACACCTTGGAGTGTAACAAACCCTCTCTCTACACCCCATACCCAATTTGTAGGCCTAATGCAGCGTAGTTTCCGACAACTACTAAATGAGAGCATGAAGATCGAAGCTCAGGAAAGGCAACCTGGGGAACACCTTGGAGTGTAACACACCCTCTCTCTACACCCCATACCCAATTTGAAGGCCTAATGCAGTGTAGTTTCCAAGAACTACTAAACGAGAGCCGGAAGATCGAAGCTCAGGAAAGGCAACCTGGGGAACACCTTGGAGTGGAACACACCATCTCTCTACACCCCATACCCAATTTGAAGGCCTAATGCAGCGTAGTTTCCAACAACTACTAAACGAGAGCCGGAAGATCGAAGCTCAGGAAAGGCAACCTGGGGAACACCTTGGAGTGTAACACAACGTCTCTCTACACCACGGAAGGGCTGATTCTTAGGAAGGAAGGCTGTTGGAAATAAGCATTGCGCGTCCGAGGGTGATTATATTCTTATTAGGTATATACTCACCCTCGGACGCGCCCTGCTTCTTTATTTGGAATGAATGTTTATTTGCAATGTGGTGTTGACTTTCTCTATTATTTTGGTAATTAATGATTTTATTATTTTCATTGTTTTGCATCTTCTCGGCAATAATATAAAGACGCGACAGGACAACACTCGGTGGATGCCATATCTGTGTTTTCAATTTAAAAAACCTTTCAGTTAACTACTTGCAGGAGAAAGTAATTGTAGCTGGTGGCCATTTTTAGTACTGTACCAGATTTTAGTTGTGTGTTTGTTTTTAATGTTAAAATGTCTGCATTTGATATCTCTCCAGTATTTTCTTTTTTATAAGCAAAATACTTATTTTTATATTTTCTGATGTTGGTTCCAGGGGTACACGGGCAGCAGTGGTGTGGTCAGTGGAGGCCTAGTGGAAGGAGTGACCGCAGACAGGCATCGAAGGCCTAAAATAATAACACATGGCTGTAGGCAATTTTCTTTTCTTCTTTCTTTCTTTTTTTTTTTTATATAGCGCTAACATATTCCGCAGCGCTTTACAGTTTGCACACACATTATCATCGCTGTCCCTGATGGGGCTCACAATCTAAATTTCCTATCAGTATGTCTTTGGAAATGTGGGAGGAAACCGGAGTGCCCGGAGGAAACCCACGCAAACACGGAGAGAACATACAAACTCTTTGCAGATGTTGTCCTGGGTGGGATTAGAACCCAGGACTCCAGCGCTGCAAGGCTGCTGTGCTAACCACTGCGCCACCGTGCTGCCCGGTGGCGCATTTTAAATTGGTTCCAGGGGTACACGGGCAGCAGTGGTGTGGTCAGTGGAGGCCTAGTGGAAGGAGTGACCACAGACAGGCATCGAAGGCCTAAAATAATAACACATGGCTGTAGGCAATTTTAAATTGGTTCCAGGGGTACACGGGCAGCAGTGCCCTGGTCAGTGTAGTAGTAGTTGAAAGAATGGACCGCAGACAGGCATCGAAGGCCTAAAATAAAAAAATTGGGCTGGCTGTAGGCAATTTTAAATTGGTTCCAGGGGTACACGGGCAGCAGTGGTGTGGTCAGTGGAGGCCTAGTGGAAGGAGTGACCACAGACAGGCATCGAAGGCCTAAAATAATAACACATGGCTGTAGGCAATTTTAAATTGGTTCCAGGGGTACACGGGCAGCAGTGCCCTGGTCAGTGTAGTAGTAGTTGAAAGAATGGACCGCAGACAGGCATCGAAGGCCTAAAATAAAAAAATTGGGCTGGCTGTAGGCAATTTTAAATTGGTTCCAGGGGTACACGGGCAGCAGTGGTGTGGTCAGTGGAGGCCTAGTGGAAGGAGTGACCGCAGACAGGCATCGAAGGCCTAAAATAATAACACATGGCTGTAGGCAATTTTAAATTGGTTCCAGGGGTACACGGGCAGCAGTGCCCTGGTCAGTGTAGTAGTAGTTGAAAGAATGGACCGCAGACAGGCATCGAAGGCCTAAAATAATAACACATGGCTGTAGGCAATTTTAAATTGGTCCCAGGGGTACACGGGCAGCAGTGGTGTGGTCAGTGGAGGCCTAGTGGAAGGAGTGACCGCAGACAGGCATCGAGGGCCTAAAATAATAACACATGGCTGTAGGCAATTTTAAATTGGTTCCAGGGGTACACGGGCAGCAGTGCCCTGGTCAGTGTAGTAGTAGTTGAAAGAATGGACCGCAGACAGGCATCGAAGGCCTAAAATAAAAAAATTGGGCTGGCTGTAGGCAATTTTAAATTGGTTCCAGGGGTACACGGGCAGCAGTGGTGTGGTCAGTAGAGGCCTAGTGGAAGGAGTGACCGCAGACAGGCATCGAAGGCCTAAAATAATAACACATGGCTGTAGGTAATTTTAAATTGGTTCCAGGGGTACACGGGCAGCAGTGGTGTGGTCAGTGGAGGCCTAGTGGAAGGAGTGACCGCAGACAGGCATCGAAGGCCTAAAATAATAACACATGGCTGTAGGCAATTTTAAATTGGTTCCAGGGGTACACGGGCAGCAGTGGTGTGGTCAGTGGAGGCCTAGTGGAAGGAGTGACCGCAGACAGGCATCGAAGGCCTAAAATAATAACACATGGCTGTAGGCAATTTTAAATTGGTTCCAGGGGTACACGGGCAGCAGTGCCCTGGTCAGTGTAGTAGTAGTTGAAAGAATGGACTGCAGACAGGCATCGAAGGCCTAAAATAAAAAAATTGGGCTGGCTGTAGGCAATTTTAAATTGGTTCCAGGGGTGCACTAGCAGCAGTGGTGTGGTCAGTAGAGGCCTAGTGGAAGGAGTGACCGCAGACAGGCATCGAAGGCCTAAAATAATAACACATGGCTGTAGGCAATTTTAAATTGGTTCCAGGGGTACACGGGCAGCAGTGGTGTGGTCAGTGGAGGCCTAGTGGAAGGAGTGACCACAGACAGGCATCGAAGGCCTAACATAACAAAAATGTCAATACAATGGTATTGTCAGTGGCAGGCATTGAAGGATGTCAGCGCATAGACTAAACATTGGTGGAGCTGTGAGAGATAATTTTGCAAGTGGTAGAGCACTGTTTGAGCTGGGGTGGGGGAAACTGTCTTGTGGCCGGCGGTACAGGCCCAGGGCCCCTCATATTACAACGGTGTGTCTGACGTTGGGTGCGCACCACCACCGTCAGAGACACTTTATTGTACTAGGAGGGACCCAGTGGCAGTGCCGTCGACCAAAAGCGGGCTCACCCACCTCTTCAGACAAACTGCACTCTCACGGGTGCTGTCGCCAAGTGTCGATACCACGGCCCCGTGTGGGGAGTTTGGCCATTTAGTGAGGTGTAAACATGTCGTATGCTGGATAATCAGGTGCTGAAAATTACGAGATTGGAAAAGGCATTCAGAATAGTCCACAGGCAAGACCTTTTCATAGGAAAGCTAGGTGTCAGCCGGGCAAGGTGGGGCAAAAGATTTCGAAATCCAGTTGTGGTTCATTTTAATGAAGGTTAGATCATCTACATTTTGGGTAGCCAGACGAGTCCTTTTTTCTGTTAGTATTGAACCTGCAGCACTGAATACTCTTTCTGATAGGACACTAGCTGCCGGGCAAGCAAGCTCCTGCAATGCATATTCTGCCAATTCTGGCCAGGTGTCTAATTTTGATGCCCAGTAATCAAATGGGAATGACGGTTGAGGGAGAACATCGATAAGGGATGAAAAATAGTTTGTAACCATACTGGACAAATGTTGTCTCCTGTCACTTTGAATTGATGCTGCAGTACCTGTCCTGTCTGCGGTCATAGCAAAATCACTCCACAACCTGGTCAGAAAACCCCTCTGGCCAACGCCACTTCTGATTTCTGCCCCTCTAACTCCTCTGGTCTGCTGGCCCCTGCAGCTCGTGTGAGAACGATCACGGGCGCTGTGTGCAGGGAATGCCAGAAGCAAACGGTCAACAAGAGTTGATTGTTTGGTTGCTAATATTAGTTCCAAGTTCTCATGTGGCATTATATTTTGAAATTTGCCTTTATAGCGAGGATCAAGGAGGCAGGCCAACCAGTAATCGTCATCATTCATCATTTTAGTTATGCGTGTGTCCCTTTTGAGGATACGTAAGGCATAATCCGCCATGTGGGCCAAAGTTCCAGTTCTCAAATCTGCGGTTGTGCTTGGTTGAGGGGCAGTTTCAGGCAAATCAACGTCACTTGTGTCCCTCAAAAAACCAGAACCCGGCCTTGCCGCGCCACCAATTTCCAGTGGCCCCGGAAAAGCTTCCTCATTAAAAATATAATCATCCCCATCATCCTCCTCGTCCTCCTCCTCCTCTTCGCCCGCTACCTCGTCCTGTACACTGCCCTGGCCAGACAATGGCTGACTGTCATCAAGGCTTTCCTCTTCCTCAGCTGCAGACGCCTGATCCTTTATGTGCGTCAAACTTTGCATCAGCAGACGCATTAGGGGGATGCTCATGCTTATTATGGCGTTGTCTGCACTAACCAGCCGTGTGCATTCCACAAAACACTGAAGGACTTGACACATGTCTTGAATCTTCGACCACTGCACACCTGACAACTCCATGTCTGCCATCCTACTGCCTGCCCGTGTATGTGTATCCTCCCACAAAAACATAACAGCCCGCCTCTGTTCACACAGTCTCTGAAGCATGTGCAGTGTTGAGTTCCACCTTGTTGCAACGTCTATGATTAGGCGATGCTGGGGAAGGTTCAAAGAACGCTGATAGGTCTGCATACGGCTGGAGTGTACGGGCGAACGGCGGATATGTGAGCAAAGTCCACGCACTTTGAGGAGCAGGTCGGATAACCCCGGATAACTTTTCAGGAAGCACTGCACCACCAGGTTTAAGGTGTGAGCCAGGCAAGGAATGTGTTTCAGTTGGGAAAGGGAGATGGCAGCCATGAAATTCCTTCCGTTATCACTCACTACCTTGCCTGCCTCAAGATCTACAGTGCCCAGCCACGACTGCGTTTCTTTCTGCAAGAACTCGGACAGAACTTCCGCGGTGTGTCTGTTGTCGCCCAAACACTTCATAGCCAATACAGCCTGCTGACGTTTGCCAGTAGCTGCCCCATAATGGGAGACCTGGTGTGCAACAGTGGCAGCTGCGGATGGAGTGGTTGTGCGACTGCGGTCTGTGGACGAGCTCTCGCTTCTGCAGGAGGACGAAGAGGAGGAGGAGGGGGTGCGAACGGCTACAGCCAATTGTTTCCTAGACCGTGGGCTAGGCAGAACTGTCCCAAACTTGCTGTCCCCTGTGGACCCTGCATCCACCACATTTACCCAGTGTGCCGTGATGGACACGTAACGTCCCTGGCCATGCCTACTGGTCCATGCATCTGTTGTCAGGTGCACCTTTGTGCTCACAGATTGCCTGAGTGCATGGACGATGCGCTCTTTAACATGCTGGTGGAGGGCTGGGATGGCTTTTCTGGAAAAAAAAGTGTCGACTGGGTAGCTCGTAGCGTGGTACAGCGTAGTACATCAGGGCTTTGAAAGCTTCGCTTTCAACTAACCGGTAGGGCATCATCTCTAACGAGATTAGTCTAGCTATGTGTGCGTTCAAACCCTGTGTACGCGGATGCGAGGCTAAGTACTTCCTTTTTCTAACCATAGTCTCATGTAGGGTGAGCTGGACTGGAGAGCTGGAGATCGTGGAACTAGCGGGGGTGCCGGTGGACATGGCAGACTGAAAGACGGTGGGAGATGGTATTGTTGCCACCGGTGCCCTAGATGCAGTGTTTCCTACTACGAAACTGGTGATTCCCTGACCCTGACGGCTTTGGCCTGGCAAAGAAACCTGCACAGATACTGCAGGTGGTGCGGAAAATGGTGGCCCTACACTGCCGGAAGGGATGTTGCGTTGCTGACTAGCTTCATTGGCCGAGGGTGCTACAACCTTAAGCTTAAGCTTAACCTTAAGGGACGTTTGGTAGTTAGTCCAGGCTTGCAAATGCATGGTAGTTAAATGTCTATGCATGCAACTTGTATTGAGACTTTTCAGATTCTGTCCTCTGCTTAAGGTAGTTGAACATTTTTGACAGATGACTTTGCGCTGATCAATTGGATGTTGTTTAAAAAAATGCCAGACTGCACTCTTTCTAGCATCGGATACCTTTTCAGGCATTGCAGACTGAGCTTTAACCGGATGGCCACGCTGTCCTCCAACAGGTTTTAGCTTTGCCACGCGTTTTGGGCAAGATACGGGCCCGGCAGATGGAACCTGTTGCGATGTTGATGCCTGCTGCGGCCCCTCCTCCTCCGCTTCAGAACTGCTGCCGCCTGCACCCTGTTTCCCCAATGGCTGCCAATCGGGGTCAAGAACTGGGTCATCTATTACCTCTTCTTGTAGCTCGTGTGCAACTTCGTCTGTGTCACCATGTCGGTCGGTGGTATAGCGTTCGTGATGGGGCAACATAGTCTCATCAGGGTCTGATTCTTGATCAGCACCCTGCGAGGGCAATGTTGTGGTCTGAGTCAAAGGACCAGGATAGTAGTCTGGCTGTGGCTGTGCATCAGTGCACTCCATGTCAGATTCAACTTGTAATGGGCATGGACTGTTAACTGCTTCACTTTCTAAGCCAGGGACGGTATGTGTAAAGAGCTCCATGGAGTAACCCGTTGTGTCGCCTGCTGCATTCTTCTCTGTTGTTGTTTTTGCTGAAGAGGACAAGGAAGCGACTTGTCCCTGACCGTGAACATCCACTAACGACGCGCTGCTTTGACATTTACCAGTTTCACGAGAGGAGGCAAAAGAGCTAGAGGCTGAGTCAGCAAGATAAGCCAAAACTTGCTCTTGCTGCTCCGGCTCTAAAAGCGGTTTTCCTACTCCCAGAAAAGGGAGCGTTCGAGGCCTTGTGTAGCCAGACGACGAACCTGGCTCCACAGCTCCAGACTTAGGTGCAATATTTTTTTTCCCACGACCAGCTGATGCTCCACCACTACCACTACCCTCATTACCAGCTGACAATGAACGCCCCCAGCCACGACCTCTTCCACCAGACTTCCTCATTGTTTTAAAAACGTTACCAAACGAACGGTATTTGTTGCTGTCACACAACTTACACGGTGAGCTATAACTTCAGTATGATTTAGCTACCCCTTTACAGGTGGGTGAGACCACAACGAAAATCAGCCACAATGTTACACACTCTGTTGTTGTTGGCAACAAATGAGATGGCACACACGCAGGACTGTCACTGAAGCGCAAATGTAAATATTTATCTCCCACTGATTTGTGTTTGTTTTTTTTAAAAGGGAGACTTCAGAAAAAAAAAAATTAAAAAAAAATTATTTTTTACAGAAGAATTTATAAAACAAATAAAATGAAATGATTGTTTCAGGGAGAATTTAGGAAAAAAAAAAAAAAAAGGCTTTGTAGGGCCCACTGAGTGAGAGAGGACGCACACAGGAGTCAGGAGTGGCACACAAGCCCAGAGGCCAATATTAATCTCCCACCGATTGATTTAGTTATTTTTTTTGGTAGATTTTGGAACCCAAATCAAGCAAAAAAATTAATAGGCTTTCTATGGCCCACAATTGGGGAGAGAGAGATGGCACACCCAGGAGTCAAGACTGGCACACAAGCAGAAGGGGCAATATGAATCTCCCACAGATTTTTTTTTTTTTTTTTTTCAGGGAGACTTGAGAGAAAAAAAAATACAAAAAAAATGATTTTTTTCAGGAATAATTTAGAAACCAAAGAAAATAAAATGATTGTTTCAGGGAGAATTTAGAAAACAAATAAAACAAAAACTAGGCTTTCTAGGGCCCACTGAGTGACAGATGACGCACACAGGAGTCAGGAGTGGCACACAAGCCCAGAGGCCAATATTAATCTCCCACTGATTGATTTAGTGATTTTTTTTGGTAGATTTTGGAACCCAAATCAAGCAAAAAAATTAATAGGCTTTCTATGGCCCACAATTGGGGAGAGAGAGAGAGATGGCACACCCAGGAGTCAAGACTGGCACACAAGCAGAAGGGGCAATATGAATCTCCCACAGATTTTTTTTTTTTTTTTTCAGGGAGACTTGAGAGAAAAAAAATACAAAAAAAATGATTTTTTTCAGGAATAATTTAGAAACCAAAGAAAAGAAAATGATTGTTTCAGGGAGAATTTAGAAAACAAATAAAACAAAAAATAGGCTTTCTAGGGCCCACTGAGTGACAGATGATGCACACAGGAGTCAGGAGTGGCACACAAGCCCAGAGGCCAATATTAATCTCCCACTGATTGATTTAGTGATTTTTTTTGGTAGATTTTGGAACCCAAATCAAGCAAAAAAATTAATAGGCTTTCTATGGCCACAATTGGGGAGAGAGAGAGAGATGGCACACCCAGGAGTCAAGACTGGCACACAAGCAGAAGGGGCAATATGAATCTCCCACAGAATTTTTTTTTTTTTTTTTTTTTCAGGGAGACTTGAGAGAAAAAAAAATACAAAAAAAATGATTTTTTTCAGGAATAATTTAGAAACCAAAGAAAATAAAATGATTGTTTCAGGGAGAATTTAGAAAACAAATAAAACAAAAAATAGGCTTTCTAGGGCCCACTGAGTGACAGATGACGCACACAGGAGTCAGGAGTGGCACACAAGCCCAGAGGCCAATATTAATCTCCCACTGATTGATTTAGTGATTTTTTTTGGTAGATTTTGGAACCCAAATCAAGCAAAAAAATTAATAGGCTTTCTATGGCCACAATTGGGGAGAGAGAGAGAGATGGCACACCCAGGAGTCAAGACTGGCACACAAGCAGAAGGGGCAATATGAATCTCCCACAGAATTTTTTTTTTTTTTTTTTTTTCAGGGAGACTTGAGAGAAAAAAAAATACAAAAAAAATGATTTTTTTCAGGAATAATTTAGAAACCAAAGAAAATAAAATGATTGTTTCAGGGAGAATTTAGAAAACAAATAAAACAAAAAATAGGCTTTCTAGGGCCCACTGAGTGACAGATGACGCACACAGGAGTCAGGAGTGGCACACAAGCCCAGAGGCCAATATTAATCTCCCACTGATTGATTTAGTGATTTTTTTTGGTAGATTTTGGAACCCAAATCAAGCAAAAAAATTAATAGGCTTTCTATGGCCCACTATTTGTGAGAGAGATGGCACGCTCAGGACTGGCACACAAGCCCAGAGGCCAATATTAATCTCCCATTTTTTTTTTTTCCAGGGAAAATTTATAAACCCAATAAAAAAAATAATAATAAATAGGCTTTCTATGGCCCACTATCTGAGAGAGAGAGATGGCACGCTTAGGACTGGCACACAAGCCCAAAGCCCAATATTAATCTCCCACGGATTGATTGATTGATTTTTTCAGGTAGAATTATGAACCTAAATCAACCAAAAAAATAAATAGGCTTTCTATGGCCCACTATTTGTGAGAGAGATGGCACGCTCAGGACTGGCACACAAGCCCAGAGGCCAATATTAATCTCCCACTTTTTTTTTTTTCCAGGGAAAATTTATAAACCCAATAAAATAATAAAAAAATAGGCTTTCTATGGCCCACTATCTGAGAGAGAGAGAGATGGCACGCTTAGGACTGGCACACAAGCCCAAAGGCCAATATTAATCTCCCACTGATTGATTTAATGATTTTTTCAGGTAGAATTTAGAACCCAAATCAAGCAAAAAAATTAATAGGCTTTCTATGGCCCACTGAGTGAGAGATGGCACACACAGGAGTAAGGAGTGGCACACAAGCCCTGAGGCCAATATTTTTCTCCCACTGATTGATTGATTGATTTTTTCAGGTAGAATTAGGAACCCAAATCAACCAAAAAAATAAATAGGCTTTCTATGGCCCACTATTTGTGAGAGAGATGGCACGCTCAGGACTGGCACACAAGCCCAGAGGCCAATATTAATCTCCCATTTTTTTTTTTTTCCAGGGAAAATTTATAAACCCAATAAAAAAAATAATAATAAATAGGCTTTCTATGGCCCACTATCTGAGAGAGAGAGATGGCACGCTTAGGACTGGCACACAAGCCCAAAGGCCAATATTAATCTCCCACTGATTGATTGATTGATTTTTTCAGGTAGAATTATGAACCCAAATCAACCAAAAAAATAAATAGGCTTTCTATGGCCCACTATTTGTGAGAGAGATGGCACGCTCAGGACTGGCACACAAGCCCAGAGGCCAATATTAATCTCCCACTTTTTTTTTTTTCCAGGGAAAATTTATAAACCCAATAAAATAATAAAAAATAGGCTTTCTATGGCCCACTATCTGAGAGAGAGAGAGATGGCACGCTTAGGACTGGCACACAAGCCCAAAGGCCAATATTAATCTCCCACTGATTGATTTATTGATTTTTTCAGGTAGAATTTAGAACCCAAATCAAGCAAAAAAATTAATAGGCTTTCTATGGCCCACTGAGTGAGAGATGGCACACACAGGAGTAAGGAGTGGCACACAAGCCCTGAGGCCAATATTTTTCTCCCACTGATTGATGTTGTGATTTTTTCTGGTAGATTTTGGAACCCAAATCAAGCAAAAAAATAAATAGGCTTTCTATGACCCACTGAGTGAGAGATGACACAGACAGAGATGGCACTCTAGCAGAAATGTCAATCTTAATCTCCCACAAAAAAAAAAAAAAAAAAAAAAAAGGAACTGTCCTTCAATTACTATCTCCCTGCAGTAATCTCAGCCAGGTATGGCTGGCAGCAATAAGGAGTGGACTGATGCACAAATTAAATAAAAAGTGTGGACAAACAAACAAGATAGCTGTGCAGAAAGGAAGGAACAAGAGGATTTGTGCTTTGAAAAAAGCAGTTGGTTTGCACAGCGGCGTACACACAGCAATGCAGCTATCAGGGAGCCTTCTAGGGCAGCCCAATGAACTACAGCGCTGAGGAAAAAAAAAAAAAAAGGAGCTTCCACTGTCCCTGCACACCGAAGGTGGTGTTGGGCAGTGGAAATCGCTACAGCACAAGCGGTTTTGTGGTTAATGGACCCTGCCTAACGCTATCCCTGCTTCTGACGAAGCGGCAGCAACCTCTCCCTAAGCTCAGATCAGCAGCAGTAACATGGCGGTCGGCGGGAACTCCCCTTTATAGCCCCTGTGACGCCGCAGACAGCAAGCCAATCACTGCAATGCCCTTCTCTAAGATGGTGGGGACCAGGACCTATGTCATCACGCTGCCCACACTCTGCGTTTACCTTCATTGGCTGAGAAATGGCGCTTTTCGCGTCATTGAAACGCGACTTTGGCGCGAAAGTCGCGTACCGCATGGCCGACCACGCACAGGGGTCGGATCGGGTTTCATGAAACTCGACTTCGCCAAAAGTCGGCGACTTTTGAAAATGTTCGACCCGTTTCGCTCAACCCTACTCACCACACATCTAGATAAGTTCCTTAGGGGGTCTACTTTCCAAAATGGTGTCACTTGTGGGGGGTTTCAATGTTTAGGCACATCAGGGGCTCTCCAAACGCAACATGGCGTCCCATCTCAATACCAGTCAATTTTGCATTGAAAAGTCAAACGGCGCTCCTTCCCTTCCGAGCTCTGCCATGCGCCCAAACAGTAGTTTACCCCCACATGTGGGGTATCGGCATACTCAGAACAAAAGGCACAACAACTTTTGGGGTCCAATTTCTTCTCTTACCCTTGGGAAAATAAAAAATTGGGGGCGAAAAGATCATATTTGTGAAAAAATATGATTTTTTATTTTTACGGCTCTGCATTATAAATATCTGTGAAGCACTTGGTGGGTAAAAATGCTCACCACCCATCTAGATAAGTTCCTTAGGGGGTCTACTTTCCAAAATGGTGTCACTTGTGGGGGGTTTCAATGTTTAGGCACATCAGGGGCTCTCCAAACGCAACATGGCGTCCCATCTCAATTCCAGTCAATTTTGCATTGAAAAGTCAAACGGCGCTCCTTCCCTTCCGAGCTATGCCATGCTCCCAAACAGTAGTTTACCCCCACATGTGGGGTATCGGCATACTCAGAACAAAAGGCACAACAACTTTTGGGGTCCAATTTCTTCTCTTACCCTTGGGAAAATAAAAAATTGGGGCGAAAAAATCATATTTGTGAAAAAATATGATTTTTTATTTTTACGGCTCTGCATTATAAACTTCTGTGAAGCACTTGGTGGGTAAAAATGCTCACCACACATCTAGATAAGTTCCTTAGGGGGTCTACTTTCCAGAATGGTGTCACTTGTGGGGGGTTTCAATGTTTAGGCACACTAGGGGTTCTCCAAACGCAACCTGGCGTCCCATCTCAATTCCAGTCAATTTTGCATTGAAAAGTCAAACGGCGCTCCTTCCCTTCCGAGCTCTGCCATGCACCCAAACAGTGGTTTACCCCTACATGTGGGGTATCGGCGTACTCAGAACAAATGGTAGAACAACTTTTGGGGTCCAATTTCTTCTCTTACGCTTGGGAAAATAAAATGAATTGGAGCTGAAGTAAATTTTTTGTGAAAAAAAGTTAAATGTTAATTTTTTTTAAAACATTCCAAAAAATCCTGTAAAACACCTGAAGGGTTAATAAACTTCTTGAATGTGGTTTTGAGCACCTTGAGGGGTGCAGTTTTTAGAATGGTGTCATACTTGGTTATTTTCTATCATATAGACCCCCCAAAATGACTTCAAATGTGATGTGGTCCCTAAAAATTATTGGTGTTGTAAAAATGAGAAATTGCTGGTCAAATTTTAACCCTTATAACTCCCTAACAAAAAAAATTTTTGGTTCCAAAATTGTGCTGATGTAAAGTAGACATGTGGGAAATGTTACTGATTAATTATTTTACATGACATATCTCTGATTTAAGGGCATAAAAATTCAAAGTTGGAAAATTGCAAAATTTTCAAAATTTTCGCCAAATTTCCGTTTTTTTCACAAATAAACGCAAGTTATATCGAAGAAATTTTACAACTATCATGAAGTACAATATGTCTTGAGAAAACAGTGTCAGAATCACCAAGATCTGTTGAAGAGTTTCAGAGTTATAACCTCATAAAGGGACAGTGGTCAGAATTGTAAAAATTGTCCCGGTCATTAACGTGCAAACCACCCTTGGGGGTAAAGGGGTTAAATCTATTAAACATGTCCCTCGCTTGAATATGAAACATTCTAGTATCTGAACAATTTCTCCTCAGCCTCAGGAACTGACCCTAGCCTCCTGCATTGGAATAGCCATCATCCGGTCATTTTTTGCTTTTTACTTATTTACAGCAGGGTTTTTGCTCATTTTTTCTCTTGTTGTTTTAAACATGTAAATAAGTTGAACAAGTAGCACAGCAGAGGCAGAGTCAGGTCTGCAGATACAATCAAAATAGTAATTGTATAGGAAATTGGTATATTCCAGCAGAGATGCAGTTAATCTCAGGAATGTATACTGGTAACTTCCAGTATGAAAATAGTTAAACAAAAGAATAACAGTTTTAAATGCAGTCTGGAACCTTTCAGCAGGGTAATGCTAACAATAGTGAAATGACAGAAAATTGTATGCAGTCTGGCAATGGTTAATAGCAGTGATGTAACATAAATAAATGCAATCTGGTATCTTCCAGCAAAATAAAAGTTCATAACAATGAAGTAACAGAGAAGTAAATGCAATAAAGTATGTTTTAGCAGAGCAATAGCAGTGATATAACAAAGAAGTAAATGCAAATTGGAGACATACTTGAAGTTAAGTGTTGTCTTGATAGCAGAGACCAGATGTGAACAGGACTGAGAAAAGTTGCGAGGAGTTGTTAACTTTCTTGCTGAGTGGATGGTGTGGAAAACACCATTTGGACTGAGTTTGGAAATAAACTAGTTGTAGCATGGCAGTAAGGACTTCCAGAGATGATGAGAGATGTGTGCCTGGAACTCAACGAAGTGAAGTACAGTAGATAAAATTAATATCTAAGCACTTGACCTCTGCCATTGTATAATGTTGTCAGCAGAGCTTGCTGGGTTACGTGAGAAACCTGGAGTGTACTACAGTATATATAGATGGACATAGAATGTAGTGTTGGCCGATGCTTATGCAGTACAATTTAATAGCAGGCATGATCTCATGGGTATGGAACATTGTTATGGATTATACAAATAAAAATCAGATATCACTACAAATATGGTACCATCTTCCCTCACAGCCTAAAATTAAATTAACAAGAAGATGATAGTTGTTGTGAATTCTGTTGTCGAGCTCCCTCCTTTGGACGTGAATGGTACTTCGGCGAGTTCTGTCTATGGGCTCCCTCTGGTGGCTATGAGTGAAGCTGCTGCTTCTGAGGTTCCTTACACAGGTGACGTGGCTTATCCTTTGGTTGGCTGCTCTATTAAACTCCTCTCAGATCGTTACTCCATGCCAGCTGTCAATGTTTTTGCATTCGTTCAGTTCGCTCCTGGATCTCTCTGGTGACCTGCCTTCTCCTGCATAAGCTAAGTTCCTTATTGTCTTATTTTGTTCTCTGTTTTCTTGTCCAGCTGGTTTTCATGATTTTGTCTTGCTAGCTGGTAGCTCTGGGATGCAGAGAGGCCCCTCCGCACCGGGAGTCGGTGCGGACGTCTTTTTGCACACTCTGCGTGGTCTTTTGTAGGTTTTTGTGCTGATCGCAAAGTTACCTTTCCTATCCTCTGTCTATTTAGTAAGTCTCGCCTCCCCTTTGCTGAAACCTGTTTCACTTCTGCGTTTGTGACTTTCATCTTTTCTCACAGTCAATATATGTGGGGGGCTTCCTTTACCTTTGGGGAATTTCTCTGAGGCAAGGTAGGCTTTATTTTCTATCTCTAGGGCTAGATAGTTCTTAGGCTGTGACGAGGCGCCTAGGTCTGGTCAGGAGCGCTCCACGGCTATTTCTAGTGTGTGTGATAGGATTAGGGCTTGCAGTCAGCAGAGCTCCCACATCCCAGAGCTCGTCCTGTATGAGGTTTAATTATCAGGTCATTCCGAGTGCTCCTAACCACCAGGTCATAACAGATAGTCTACACTACAGGAAGACCAAATATTTTCTCTGTGTGCGTACTCGTTGTCAAAGAGGTGCTATTAATTTGAAGGTGAAGATAATTGTTGATTTTCAACCTTGTGAAACAACAATGTGATATGAACCCCAATTATGGATATATCATAGTCATGTTTGGTGTATCTAGGATAGTAAATATATATGTGTAAATATGGTGGTCATATTTTTTCACTAGGAGGGTCCTGTGGAAAAATATGACATATATCAGAATTTTGTCCTGAAACTTTCTTTCAATGGATATAATTAGTCTCCTCTAACCTGTCTAGGAAGAAGGGTGGGGGACCTGGATGAGGCTCTTTATAGTATCTCATCTGAACACTCCCATTGTCAGACTCATATGAAACAATGAGGGTTGCAGATCTGTCAAAATCTCCTCGGGTAGGTGAGTCGCCCGCCAGGGCTGTGTGGGGTACTCGGTACCGGGTCCTGCATTTCACAGGGAGATGTCACGGTGGCTGCAACCTGGTCCGTGACCCTGGGCGCCCATGTAAAAGGGAAAGGTCTTTAAAGAAAATAAAGTGTATGTTCGTGATGCCACCTGCGGTATTTGGTCAGTGGGGATCGACGCTGCTTTAAGGGGTCCTTTGGGGTGATGATATGGCAGCTAGATGGTATAACTTCCCACAGGTGAAGTATATCCCCAGGGCTCCCGGTGTGTAGATGGAAGATGGTGAATGGCACACTAAAGAATGAGGACACAGGTTTGCAGTCTCTTTACTATGTTTACTGTCGACTTCAGGCAGCCTTGGTCCAGGGCACCATATCACAGGGCAAGCAGGGTCCAGCCGGCTTCTGGGCAAGTTAGAAGTCCCCTTTTCCAGGCTGGAAATCAAAGCCTTCCTCTAGCGCTGTGGTGTAGTTCCTTACTGCCTATGGCTTCACATAAAGTTCTCACAGATGTTATCTCTCTCTTTGTCCCTCGGATAGGACATAACCCATATGACTGGTGACTTGAGCCAGTTTATAGGGACTCTAGCATGCCCCAGCCTCTAAGGGTGTCACCGTGCCTCCTGGGTATTAGGTCAGACAGGTAACTTGGAATTCAGCTGTCCTGCTGATGTAAGTCATAGAGGTCCTTACAACCTCGGTGTTCCGGCTACCAGTCTCTGCGCCTCAAAAGGAGGCAGCCTGTTTGGGGCTGGTCTCCCCCTAATATCCTCTCCTGTGCTTTGCTCTCCTGCACGTCCACTGCAATGTATTCGGCTTTCTAAATGCCTCTTTCCGGGAACTGCTACACAGCTCCGTAAACCCTCCTCTGCCTCAGACTGATCCAGCCTGTCTCCTGGCAAGAACTGACTGGACCATCCTGGAACTGACTGACTTTCCCTACAGACTACTATATATATATATATATATATATATATATATATATATATAGGGAGTCACCTAGTAAATAGGATCCAAAGCTCCCCCTGGTGGCCCGGAGTGTGAATGTTTTGCATGGTTGTGGTTCCTGGTTACAGTTATCCCTTCTTGCCTTCAAGCGTAACATCACTCTCCCCATGAGGAAAGCAATGCTACTGTGATGACCAGGACCTTGGGGCGCCACATAGGCAGTGTATTGACATACATCATTACCAACAATGACATGCCCCTCGTGATTATGTTGGTTCAAGTCAACGGCAAGGCTGGAAGACCTGGACCAAGAAGAAAAGAAAAGCAAGGGGATAACTGGACGGGAAACTGTGATGACTGGTCAAGTGATGGGAGAGCACAGGCAAGATGAGTATAACACTTTATTGATTTATAACCCCTGGTAGATTCGATCCTCACCAAATTTTGTTGATGTAAACTGAATCTGTGTCCTCATATTGAGTGAATTTGCTCAAATTGAATTTCGAGAGATTCAGACACATCTAATTGGTAGAATTAACAAAGATCACAATTCTTAATACTTTTTACATTCTATTGCTGACAGAGGAGAAAAGGAGGGCTCCTTGTTTGTCTTCTTTTGCCAAAAGAGTAATAAAAGGTGGATCTTTTTATTTTATAGATGAATACTGGGTTGTGAGAAGAAGAAGACATTGCTGGGACACATATAGAAGAAATCTTCATTCTTAAGACAAAATAAGGACAAAGGAGAACAGAATATTAAAATAGCACTTGTTGGGATTTTTTTTTACTTGTATATTTTTATGATAGTTTTTTAACTGGGTTCTATTACATTGCATATTGTACATTTCTGTTTTTCACAATAACTAATGTCATCAGTTTTCTTCAGCATAAGATATATGTATATTCAGCATATTCAGTAAAGTCTGTGGCAATCACATCCATTTCATTATAATTCTGAACTGAATGAAGTCTAATTTATAGAAATTGTTTGTGTTTGGCAGTTAATGTCTTCAATTAAGCATACATTGCTTTGTTTGGTTTGAACTTGCATCCCTCCATCTGACTCCTCATCAATGAACCCAAACAAGGTTTGACATGTGTAGTGATCCGATAAAACCTTGCAAGAACAGTAATGAAAGTTGTTTGAAGCTTTGAGACCTCAGAGTGACACAAGGATTTTACTGAAATGATGCTGAAAAATAGCAGTGCACAGGGGCACATGCTGGCAGCAACTTGTGCTAAAAAAACAGATGATTAACTTTGCTTCCTTCTTTGAAAGTGGGGCCTTAGTCTCCTGAGATCTGCACTTGGAATCCATATCTTCCATTTACATGTTTTAAATGCAGAGCTTCTTCAACTTCAAATAGGTGAAATTAAATTATCTTATGATGAGGCATTTGACACGATGACTCAGTCTTATGCTTTATGGCACAAATTGGAAAGCAAGAGAACAATTGAAGAAATCCTCACATTATTTAATTACTGATTTTTGTGTGCACATTACCTTGTACTGTATATCCTGAATATTTATGACACTTTATGTATGTTTTTTTAATCATTTGGTCTAATAAAATGTATACTTTTCTGTATATCTTAAATTCGACTAACTCTCATGTTTTTCTCCTGATTCTGAAGTATTTATGGAGTTCGAATTGCTCTGCGCGTGTCGGGCCACTACTTAGTATCCCCACTTAATGGCATTTACGATGCACCTGGGTTTGTTTGTATGCATAATGTTTTTAAGTGCGCTGAATCCAAAAATGACCTCCGTTATGTCATAGGACATCACATTTTCTGACAATTTAAGTAACTTTGTTAAATAAGACAATACCTCAAAATAAATGAAAATAGACTCATAAATTTTTTTTTTTTTTACAAATGTTTCATGAAAATCATTTTTTAACTGCAATGAGCTCACAAACTGTTATGATCCGGTGACCTTGGAGCTGCATGAGAACTTTCACTGGAGAAAGTGGCCACTATACTGACTGCAACCCTGAACTTAACACCGCAACTAGAAGTAGCCGTGGAGTGTACCTAACACACCTAGACACCTCGTCACAGCCGGAGGACTAAATTCCCCTAAAGATGGAAATAGGAATACTATCTTGCCTCAGAGAAAATCCCCAAAGGATAGACAGCCCCCCACAAATATTGGCGGTGAGTCGGAGAGGAAAAAACACACATAGGCAGAAAAAACAGGATTTAGCACAGGAGGCCACTCTAGCTAGATAGGACAGGATAGGACAGAGTTCTGTGCGGTCAGTATTAAAACCCTTCAAAAAATCCACAGCAGAATATACAAAAAACTTCCTACATCCAAGTAAAGATGTAGGAGCGTATATCTGCAACTCCAGTGAATCCTACAAACAGAGCAGGAGTAAACTGAAACAAGCACACAACAGTGTGCCACAGATACAAAAAACAAAACACTTATCTTTGCTGAAATTGGCAGCTAAGCAGGTGAGGCCAGGAAGAGATCCAATACTTCCAAAGAAACATTGACAACTGGCAAGGGCTAATGAATCCTGCACACTTAAATATCCCAGTCAGAACAGCAATTAGCAGATACACCTGGCCAGGACTGTGACTCAGAGACAACTGCATTCCCACCTACCACCACTGGTAACCCAAGAGCAGAATTCACAACAGTACCCCCCCTTGAGGAGGGGTGACGGAACCCTCACCAGGACCTCCAGGACGATCAGGATGAGCCAGATGAAAGGCACGGACCAAATCAGCAGCATGAACATCCGAGGAAAAAACCCAAGAATTATCCTCCTGGCCATAACCCTTCCATTTGACAAGGTACTGAAGCTTCTGCCTCGAAAAACGGGAATCCAAAATCTTCTCAACAATATATTCCAACTCCCCATCAACCAACACAGGAGCCGGAGGATCAACAGAGGGAACAACGGGCTCCACATATTTCCGCAACAAAGATCTATGGAAGACATTATGGATAGCAAAAGGGGCCGGAAGCGCCAGTCGAAAAGACACCGGATTAATAATCTCAGAAATCCTATCAGGACCAATAAACCGAGGCTTAAACTTAGGAGAATAAACCTTCATAGGAACATGATGGGAAGACAACCAGACCAGATCCCCAACCCGAAGCCGGGAACCAACACACCGACGACGGTTAGCAAAACGTTGAGTCTCCTCCTGAGACAACACCAAATTGTCCACCACATGAGCCCAAATCTGCTGCAACCTGTCAACCACAGAATCCACACCAGGACAGTCAGAAGGCTCAACCTGCCCAGAAGAAAAACGAGGATGAAAACCAAAATTACAAAAGAAAGGCGAAACCAAAGTAGCCGAACTAGCCCGATTATTAAGGGCAAACTCGGCCAATGGCAAAAAAGCCACCCAATCATCCTGATCAGCAGACACAAAGCATCTCAAATAAGTCTCCAAAGTCTGATTAGTTCGCTCGGTCTGGCCATTTGTCTGAGGATGAAATGCAGAAGAAAAAGACAAATCAATGCCCAGCTTGGCACAAAAGGCCCGCCAACACCTAGAAACAAACTGGGAACCTCTGTCAGACACAATATTCTCCGGAATACCATGCAAACGGACCACATGCTGAAAAAACATCGGAACCAAATCAGAAGAAGAAGGCAATTTAGGCAAAGGCACCAAATGAACCATCTTAGAGAATCGGTCACAAACAACCCAGATAACCGACATCCTCTGGGAAACCGGAAGATCGGAAATAAAATCCATAGAAATATGCGTCCAGGGCCTCTCAGGGACCGGCAATGGCAAAAGCAACCCACTAGCACGGGAGCAACAAGGCTTGGCCCGCGCACAAGTCCCACAGGACTGCACAAAAGAACGCACATCACGCGACAATGAAGGCCTCCAAAAGGACCTACCAACCAAATCTCTGGTACCAAAAATGCCAGGATGACCAGCCAACACGGAACAGTGAACCTCAGAAATCATTCTACTAGTCCATCTGTCAGGAACAAACAGTCTCCCCACAGGACAGCAGTCAGGTTTGTCATCCTGAAATTCCTGAAGAACCCATCGTAAATCAGGGGAAATGGCAGAAAGGACCACCCCCTCTTTCAGAATACCGACCGGCTCTAAGACCTAAGGAGAATCAGGCAAAAAACTCCTAGAGAGGGCATCAGCCTTAATATTTTTAGAACCCGGAAGGTAAGAGACCACAAAATCAAAACGAGAAAAAAACAAGGACCATCGAGCCTGTCTAGGATTCAACCATTTGGCAGACTCGAGGTAAATCAGATTCTTATGATCGGTCAAGACCACAATACAGTGCTTAGCTCCCTCAAGCCAATGTCGCCACTCCTTAAACGCCCACTTCATAGCCAACAACTCCCAATTGCCGACATCATAATTGCGTTCAGCAGGCGAAAACTTATGGGAAAAGAAGGCACACGGTTTCATTAAGGAACCAACAGGATCCCTCTGAGACAAAACAGCCCCTGCCCCAATCTCAGAAGCGTCAACCTCAACCTGAAACGGAAGAGAAACATCCGGTTGATGCAACACTGGAGCAGAAGTAAAACGACGTTTAAGTTCCTGAAAGGCAGAGACAGCCGCAGGAGACCAATTCGCCACATCAGCGCCCTTCTTTGTCAAATCAGTCAAGGGTTTAACCACGCTGGAAAAATTAGCAATGAAACGGCGATAAAAATTAGCAAAACCCAAAAATTTCTGAAGGCTCTTCATGGATGTGGGCTGAATCCAATCATGAATGGCCTGAACCTTAACCGGATCCATCTCTATAGACGAGGGAGAAAAAATAAAGCCCAAAAAGGAGACCTTCTGCACCCCAAAAAGACACTTAGACCCTTTCACAAACAAGGCATTGTCACGGAGGATCTGAAATACCATCCTGACCTGCTGCACATGAGACTCCCAATCATCGGAAAAAATCAAAATATCGTCCAAATATACAATCAAGAATTTATCAAGATAATCCCGGAAGATATCATGCATGAAGGACTGAAAAACAGATGGAGCATTAGAGAGACCGAATGGCATCACAAGGTATTCAAAATGGCCTTCGGGCATATTAAACGCAGTTTTCCATTCATCACCCTGTTTAATACGAACAAGATTATAAGCCCCCCGAAGGTCAATCTTAGTAAACCAACTAGCTCCCTTAATCCTAGCAAACAAATCGGAAAGCAAAGGTAAAGGATATTGAAACTTGACCGTGATCTTATTCAAGAGGCGATAATCAATACAGGGTCTTAAAGAACCATCTTTTTTAGCAACAAAAAAGAACCCCGCTCCCAACGGTGAAGAAGATGGTCGAATATGCCCTTTCTCCAAAGACTCCTTAATATAGCTCCGCATGGCGGTATGTTCAGGCAGAGACAGGTTGAAAAGTCGACCCTTAGGAAACTTACAGCCTGGAATCAAGTCAATAGCACAATCGCAGTCCCTGTGCGGTGGAAGGAAACTGGACTTGGGCTCATCGAATACATCCCGAAAATCAGACAAAAACTCTGGAATTTCAGAAGAGGAAGAAGAGGAGATTGACATCAAAGGAACTTCATTATGAACCCCCTGACAACCCCAACTAGTCACAGACATGGACTTCCAATCCAACACAGGATTATGTACATGCAACCACGGAAAACCCAGCATGATAGCATCATGGAAATTATGCAACACCAGAAATCGACAATCTTCCTGATGGACTGGCGCCATGGTAACCTGTGTCCAAAACTGGGGCTTATTTTTAGCCAAGGGTGTAGCATCAATGCCCCTTAAAGGAATAGGGTTCTGCAAAGGCTGCAAGGAAAAACCACAACGCTTGGCAAACTCAAAGTCCATTAAGTTCAAGGCAGCACCTGAATCCACAAACGCCATGACAGAAAATGATGACAATGAGCAGATCAAGGACACAGATAACAGAAATTTAGGTTGTACAGTACTGATGGTAATTGAACTGGCGATCCTCTTTGTCCGCTTAGGGCAGACAGAAATGACATGAGAAGCGTCGCCACAATAATAACACAACCTATTCTGACGTCTGAAACCTTGTCGTTCCGTTCTAGACAGAATCCTATCACACTGCATAGGCTCAGGAATTTGCTCTAAGGATAACTCCACAGCGCGCACAGTTCTGCGCTCCCGCAAGCGCCGGTCAATCTGAATGGCCAGAGACATAGAATCACTCAGACCGAAAGGCGTGGGAAACCCCACCATAACATCTTTAACGGATTCAGAAAGACCCTTTCTGAAAATTGCCGCCAAAGCATCATTATTCCATTTAGTCAACACCGACCATTTAGTCAACACCGACCATTTTCTGAATTTCTGACAATACAATTCTGCCGCCTCTTGACCCTGAGACAGGGCCAACAAGGTCTTCTCAGCTTGATCCACAGAATTAGGTTCATCATATAACAATCCCAAAGCCTGAAAAAAAGGAGTCTACATCAAGCAAAGCTGGATTCCCAGATTACAGGGAAAATGCCCAATCCTGCGGGTCGCCACGCAGCAGGGAGATGACAATTTTTACCTGCTGAATGGAATCACAGGAGGATCGAGGTCTCAAAGCAAAAAACAGTTTACAGTTGTTTTTAAAACTCAAACATTTGGACTTGTCACCAAAAAACAAATCAGGAGTAGGAATCTTCAGTTCTAAAACAGGAGTCTGAACAATATAATCAGAAATACCCTGTACCCGAGCAGCAAGCTGGTCTACACGAGAAGCTAATTCCTGAACATTCATGCTAGCACAAGGCTCTTCAGCCACCCAGAGATAAAGAGGGAGAAGACAAAGTAGACTGAAGAAAAAAAATGGCTCAAGACCTTTCTTCCCTTCTTCTGAGATGCATTTAACTCATTATGGGCCAGTTGTACTGTTATGATCAGGTGACCTTGGAGCAGCATGAAAACCTTCACTGGAGTAGGTGGTAACTATACTGACCGCAAACCCTGATCTTATCACCGCAACTAGAAGTAGCCTTGGGGTGTGCCTAACAAAACCTAGACACCTCGACACAGCCGGAGGACTAAATACCCCTATAGATGGAAATAGGAATATCTACCTTGCCTCAGAGCAGAACCCCAAAGGATAGGCAGCCCCCCACAAATATTGACTGTGAGTAGTAGAGGAAAAGACACACGTAGGCAGGAAACAGGATTTAGCAAATGAGGCACACACTAGCTAAATAGGAAAGGATAGGACAGGATACTAAGCGGTCAGTATTAAAAATCCTTCCAAAAATATCCACAGCAGAAAATACAAAAACTCCACCATCTAACTAAAGATGTGGAGCGTATATCTGCATCTCCAGAGAATTCAACAAGACCGAGAAAACACTGACACAGTCTAAGCTGGACAAGAGAAAAACAAATGAATAGCATAGAATATAAGCACACTGCATGTGTGCCACAGAAACAAAAACCAGACACTTATCTTTGCTGAATTGACAGCTGAGCAGGAGAAGCCAGAAAGTGATCCAACACTTCAGAAGAAACATTGACAACTGGCAAGGACTAATGAATCCTGCACACCTAAATATCCCAGTCAGAACTGCAATCAGCAAATACACCTGGCCAGGACTGTGACTCAGAGACAACTGCATTCCCACCTACAACCATTGGAGGGAACCCAAGAGCAGAACTCACAACACATTGGCCCTGGGTTCCTCCTAATGCAGGACAATACCAGACCTCATGTGGCTGGAGTGTGTCAGCATTTCCTGCAAGATGAAGGCATTGCAGCTATGGACTGGCCCGCCCATTCTCCAGACCTGAATCCGATTGAACACATCTGGGACATCATGTCTCGCACCATACACCAACGTCACGTTGCACCAAAACTGTCCAGGAGTTGGCAGATGCTTTAGTCCAGGTCAGGGAGGAGATCCCTTAGGACACCATCCACCACCTCTTCAGGAGGTCATACAGGCACCTGGAGGCCACACACACACTACTGAGCATCATTTGTTTGTCTTGAGGCATTTCCGCTGAAATTGGATCAGCCTGTAACTTCATTTTCCATTTTGATTTTGAGCATCATTTCTACTCCAAACGTCTGTGGGATATTAGTTGTGATTTATGTTGATCATTTTTAGGTTAGATTGTTCTCAACACATTCCACTATGTAATGAATAAAGATTTACAACTGGAATATTTCATTCAGTGATATCTAGGATGTGGGATTTTAGTGTTCCCTTCATTTTTTTGAGCAGTATATTATATATATCTATTGTATGTATATATATATATATATATATATATATATATATACTAGATTGTGGCCCAATTCTAACGCATCGGGTATTCTAGAATATGCATGTCCCCGTAGTATATGGACAATGATTATTCCAGAATTCGCGGCAGACTGTGCCCGTCGCTGATTGGTCGAGGCAACCTTTATGACATCATCGTCACCATGGCAACCATTATGACATCATCGTCGCTGTGCCTGTTGCTGATTGGTCGAGGCCTGGCGACCTCGACCAATCAGAGACGCGGGATGTCTACGTCCTTTATGACATCATCGTCGTTGTGCCCGTCGCTGATTGGTCGAGGCCTGGCGGCCTCGACCAATCAGAGACGCGGGATTTCCTGGACACACAGACAGACAGACAGACAGACAGACAGACAGACGGAAAAACCCTTAGACAATTATATATATAGATATATATATACTGTATATATTAGATAGAAGAAAAGCCGGCAATTCATGTGCGCATACAGTAAAATCACACTGACAGGTTAGAATAGAATATATAGAATAGCTATATACACATGGAACACATAGTTGTCAGCTAGATGTCAGTGGCACACACATACAGAAGAAAAGCCGGTAATTCATCTGCCGTGTTCTGTAAAATCACTGCAGAAGCTGACAGGATAGAAGAGATGGATTACATACAGTAAATACAAATAGAATAGGTAGATATTTATATATTTAGATGTCAGTGACAAATTCAATTAGTATAGTGTATCAAAAAAGAAGGAAAAAACGAGAAGCTATATGCCATAAAAATTCAAACTTTTATTAGTACAAATTAAAATAATAATGATAAAATATGGTCAAATAGTGAAAACAATGCAAAAATAGCCATAATGAATGGCACAGTGGCAAAAAAGGTGTACCACATGCATAATAAACCCTGTGCAGTTCAACTACTATAAGACCAAAGATCAGTAAATAATGTATCATTGTATACAAGGAGCAGAATAACAGATTCCAAAAAGAAGAATAATGTATCTCTAGGCCAAATGTGAAAAAGTCATGTGCGTTACATCCACCTGTTCAAAACAAATATCCCCGTGCCCAAGTCATAAAACGCTGGCAATGGTTGCGCATCAATCAGTTTTACACAAAAATAAATACAGATGATTAGGAAGTCAACAAGTAAGGGCTGTAGAAAAGAAGAATGGGTGTTAGCAGTATATGGGCACTGTACCTTTAAGTGGCGATGGCACCCTGACGTGCGTTTTGCGTTTAGATTTTTCCAGGGGGAAGTGTGTCCGCAGAGATACTTTTAATCCATTTGTCCCACAATGGGTCCAGCTCTGCTACATGTAGATGGCAGTCCACATGGTTGCGTGATGCGACCATGCAGCCTGTCATCCAGCAGACACACTGAGCACCGTGTGCTCAGTGTCTATGTGTGAACTGCTATTCCCTGTCTGAAGGCACCGCAGGAGTGAGCAAGTTCTCCTGCGAGTTCGCGGCCAATGAACTTACTTCACCTATGTGATGTCGGCGTGAGAGCCGTAGGAAATTTTCCCACGGCGCTTGCACTGACATAAGAAGGGTGAGGTGAGTTAACTGGCTATGAACTCCTGGGACCATGCAGCCTGTCATCCAGCAGACACACTGAGCACCGTGTGCTCAGTGTCTATGTGTGAACTGCTATTCCCTGTCTGAGGGCACCGCAGGAGTGAGCAAGTTCTCCTGCGAGTTCACGGCCAATGAACTCACTTCACCTATGTGATGTCGGCGTGAGAGCCATAGGAAATTTTCCCACGGCGCTTGCACTGACATAAGAAGGGTGAGGTGAGTTCACTGGCTATGAACTCCTGGGACCTGTCTGACAGCACCACGAGCAGGAGAACTTTCTCACGCTCTCAGTGCCCTCAGGCAGGGAATAGCAGTTCACACAGAGACACTGAGCACATACTGCTCAGTGTCGACTGGATGACAAGCCATATGGACACATCATGCATCCATGCAGCCTGCCATCTAGATTCAGCAGAGCTGGACCCGTCGTGGGACAAATGGATTAAAAGCACCTCTGCGGAAAGGTGAGAAATACTGTTGTTTGTTGTTTTACCTTTTTACAGATGGCAAGGGCATCGGGGGAATTAGCAAAGTCGTAAGTATGGTCTAATTAAGAATATTAAATTAGTCTGTGTCATTCTTTCATTAAAGGACTTTTTCTAGGTGTCTGTGTTTTCTTACAATGTGACTATGTGGCTAGTTATAGGGGCGTCTTATTGATGCCTCTCCATTACTAACCACTGGGCTTGATGTCACCTGACAATACAAAGGTGACATCAACCCCACAACTATCACCCCACTTGCCACCGCTACAGGGCAAATGGGAAGAGTGAGGCTAAGTGCCAGAATTGGCTCATCTTAGAGATCCGCCTTCTCTAGAGCGGCTGTAGAATACGGCGGTGAAAAAATGCGGTGATATTAGCTGCCCCATAGAAAAACACTAGTCCGAGTGCTATGCAATGTTTTCTAGCATAGCACTCGTTTGCATTCTACGCTAGTGTGACCCTGGCCTAACACTGAAAACACATCCCCTGTTCAACCTCACCCATAAAAAAAGAGAGAAGTTTGTGGGGGGGGGACCTGTTAACTTAGTGTTTGACCCATTCCTTTACTTGGGGGCTGAGGGTTCATCGGGGGTGCAAGGCACAATAGGCTTCCCCTGCCTACGGCACCAAAATACCTTGTCCCGGCCCTAGATGTAAGCCTTGATCTGCAATTACTTGTACACAATTTAATATTCTCTTACATTCAGCATCTACAGAGCATGAAGCATGATACATTATCAATATTATGATCACCATCATTATTAATATTATTATTGTTATCTGTTGTATAATTTCATTTTCACAAAAGGGACTCATATCAATGCATTTAAACAGAGCACCATCATGGAAATTCAATTCATTTAATTTTGCTAATGCTAATTTGCAGCATTTAAGCCTGAGATTTTCACTACAATAATGCCGTAGCATAAAGCTCTCATAATGCAGTTATGGTTATTTAATTGCTACATGGTGATTGCAATGTGGATTTAATTTAACTGACCTGAAACATTGGAGTAAACTGGAACATTGACTAACTCAGATACTATGTTTATGTATTAGATGTTATCTCAATTCTCTAATGAATTATGTTTGGTCTTTATGTTGGAAATAATTAAGACTTTGTTAAAATGTAATCACAACATTCATACCAGCCTCTTGGCAATCACTGAAATTCAAAAGGTTTTTTTCACTCAATGTAAAAAAAAATGATTTCAGATAAATCTGCTGAGAAAAATGAGGTTATGGAAACAGTCTCTGCCAGTAGCAAAGGCAAGCAGGTGGAATCACCCTGAGGTTAAGACACAGATCACACAGGATAAAAAATATAGATTTTTGTACTTGCTGAATTAAATATATGTACAGAGGCATGGCAAAAAATACACTTTTGTCATGCTCGTTCATATGTCAATTTTTCACACATAAGTTCTCTTAAGCCACGTTCACACGTTCAGTATTTTACATCAGTATTTGTAAGCCAAAACAAGGAGTGGAGTAATCAGTAGAAACATATGCACCACTTCTGCATTTATCACCCACTTCTGGATTTGGCTTGAAAATACTGATGTAAAATAGTGAGCAAATACTGAACGTGTGAACGTAGCCTTAGTATTTTTCACACCCTATGGGGCTGTTCACACATCCGACATATTTGATTTTGATCTCAATTACCAATCAAATTCGCCAATGAAAGTCTGTGAATCCCTGAAAAAAAACAGTCAATGCTTGGATGCCATTTCTGTGCTGTTTTTCACTGACTGATAGGAGAATCTTGAGAAACCTCAGTCATATCTTTTTTGCACAGAAGAAACTCTGATGGTAAAAACTGACACATTGACCAAAGTCTGCTATAAATTTGATTCAAAACACTTCTTAAAATCAGTAAGTTTTTTTGTGTACAATATTGGTGTAGGAAATGTATAAAAAATGAAAAGCACAAGGTTTATTTATTTGGAAAAGAAGGACCTGCTTGAGACATTTAGTAAAAAATAGAACATTCCCCAGTGTCAGTCCTGCTACAGATTACTTACTGTATTCCTTTCAGTGACATTTGGTAACTAAAGTGCAAGGGCAAAAAATGCAGACTATAGTGTCATTGCTTACCCGCATGTAGCAGAGAGTCACTTTTGACTATCATATTGAGGGACAATCCTTCAAAGTGTTTTCAGAAAAAACTTGTGCCACGCAAGTTGAGCAAACATGTTGGGACTTTGGCCATTTTCACTTCAGTTTGAAGATGCCTCTCTAAAATCAGTGGATCTGGGAAGGAGCCGAAGAAAGATGAGTCATCATGGCTACAACCACCAATGAAATTCAGCAAAGGTGCCAACATTTTGTACACCAGAAATGTTGCTCCAGACCCTAATTAGAGTAACTTTTCTTATGAGATACACAGAAGTGCACACTACTAATAAGATGTGCCAAATTCATTAAGTGGCTTAATGAATTTGTTGCATTTTATTCCTGCATGGCTCATATTAAGACTAGCTTCTTCATTCAGTCTTAATGAATCAGTGCTGTTGTGAATTCTGTGGCTGAATTCACTCCTGTGGTCACAAGTGGTACTGCGGCTTCTGAGCTTCCTCCCTCAGGTGTTCTGGTGAGCTCGTTGGCTGCTTTGTTATTTAACTCCACCTGATTCTGTCTTCCTTGCTCCTTGTCAATGTTCCAGTGTTGGACCTGAGCTTCTGGATCTTTCCTGTGGCCTGCTGCTCTACTTAGATAAGTGCTTCCTTGCTTTTGTTGCTACTTTTTTTGTCCAGCTTGTCTATTCGTTTTTGCTGGAAGCTCTGAGACGCAAAGGGTGCACCGCCGTGCCGTTAGTTCGGCACGGTGGGTCTTTTTGCCCCTTTGCGTGGTTTTTTGCTTTAGGGTTTTTTGTAGACTGCAAAGTTCTCTTTGCTATCCTCGCTCTATCTAGAATATTGGGCCTCACTTTGCTTAATCTATTTCATCCCTACGTTTGTCTTTTCATCTTGCTAACAGTCATTATATGTGGGGGGCTGCCTTTTCCTTTGGGGGATTTCTCTGAGGCAAGTCAGGCTTGTTTTTCTATCTTCAGGCTAGTCAGCTCCTCAGGCTGTGCCGAGTTGCATAGGTAGTGACAGGCGCAATCCACAGCTGCCTTTAGTTGTGTTAGGATAGGTTCAGGTATTGCGGTCTACAGAGATTCCACGTCTCAGAGCTCGTTCTATTTTTTTGGGTTATTATCAGATCACTGTTTGTGCTCTGATTGCTGGCACACTGTGTTTCTGGATTGCCTGCATAACACAGTGCCAAAGTGAAACATATATACAATCATGGCCGAAAGTGTCGGCACCCTTGAAATTGGTGCAGGAAATGAAGTATTTCTCTCAGAAAATTATTACAATTACACGTTTTGTTATACACTTTTATTTCCATTGTGTGTCCAAATTGGACATAATTTCACACAAAACCCCAAAAATGAGCTGAACAAAATTGTTGGCACCTTTCTAAAATTAAGGGTAAACAACTTTGTTTCAAACTTGTGATTATCACGATTTCTCCACTCAGTGAGTGATTGCTATGCTGTTCTATGGAAAATGGCTTGCTGAGTCGTCTGTCTTGATTGACACCTTAGCTGTCCAATCCTGTAATGGGCTTGTTGAGCTGTCAGTGCTTTGATTGACAGCTCAGCTTTCCAATCTGTGACTGGGAGGTGTGGGACTTTCTACAGGTGTTCAGTGTTCTGGTGATTGCCCAGCTTCTTAACTGAGCTGTCTGTCCTGATACCTGCCAGACGTAGTTTGTGCTTCTTGGTGAGTGTTAGCCTGATTCTGTTGCTCTGAGTTCTTATCTTCTGACCCATTGGACAGTGTTCAGACTATCCCTTTGTCTTTTCCTTTGTCTTGTGATCCGCTATTGATTGTTATAGGCCCTGGACTGTGACTTATGCCTTCGTCTTTTCCCTTGTTATCTACGTACCCTCTTGGTATTGACCCTGGAAAATCTGACTCTTCTGCCTCGTGGTCTGTCCGTGAGTGGTTACTAGCATCACAGTGATGCTCATTCAAACTCACCTGCTGCAAGTAACAGGTGTCGATAATATGAAAATCACACCTGAAATCAGATAAAAAGAAGAGATTGACTCAATCTTTACATGTGTGTCTGTGTGTGCCACATTAAGCATGGAGAACAGAAAGAGGGGAAGAGAACTGTTTGAAGACTTGAGAACCAAAATTGTTGAAAAATGTCAACAATCTCAAGGTTACAAGTTCATATCTGGTTGCAAACTTTTGGAAAAAATAACTGCAATCAATCTCTTCCTAGAACCATCGACAACATCAACAAGCTTCTTACCCCTCTCAACTGAATTTTTGGGCCACACTTCTTTTACATAGTGCTCTAGGCATCTCATATTTGAAGGGCTCCTTCTCCCAATAGGAATTGTATAATCTCTCCATAGGTGTTCAATGGGATTTAGATCCGGACTCATTACTGGCCACTTCAGTACTCTCCACCAGAATTTTGTCTCCATCTATTTCTGGGTGGTTCTTGAAGTATGTTTAGAGTTATTGTCTTGCTGGAAGACCCATAACCTAGGACTTAAATTCAGCTTTTTGACACTGAATACATCACGAATCTTCAGATTTCATGATACCTTGCACACAGTCAAGGCACCCAGTGCCAGTGGCAGTAACAAGAAACCATACATCTTTGAATGTCCACCATATTTGCCTGTAGGGCACAAACTGGTACAAACTGGCTATATACCTGAAGAAGTGGACAGGGCATCCACGAAATGCATAGTTTTATAGCCCTGAATAAAGTATGCAACTCTTCTGAACTCTGATTCCCATGCCTGATTTTGGAGGGGCGCGGAATTGTCGGCATCTTGAATATCCTATCCAGAATATCCACCATCCAGACTGTCCTGCATTGCAAACTTTCATCGTTTCTTTTCCACCGTCCTCATCCAGGGAGATTAGCTACAATGCCATGGGTTCTAAACGTCTTGATTTTGTTGCGCACCATGGACAAAATGGAACATCAAGATCTCTGTAGGTCTGAGGTTCTCTGACAGTTCTCTTCTCCTCTTTCTGTTCTCTATGCTTAGTGTGGCACACGCAGACACTGCAAAGATTGAGTGAATTTTTCCCTTTATCTAGTTTCAGGTGTTATTTTCACATTTCCCACTCTTGTTATTTGCCACAGGGGAGTTTGAACGAGCATCACTTGCTTGAAACCAAATTGTTTACCCACAATTTTGAAAGATGACAACATTTTCATCCTGCCCATTTTGGGGGTTGTGTGAAATTATGTCCAGTTTTTTTATTATGGTTCCAATACTTACAAAAGAAATAAACATGCGTATAATAAAACATGTGTAAGTGCAATCATTTTCTGGGAGAAATTCTTCACTTTCTGGAAAAATGTCAAGGGTGCCAACACTTTCGGCCATGACTGTTTATTGTATTTTCTTCTAGAGATATTGTACATAGAGGACGATAGCTTGAACATACTTTACCCAATGGAAGTTTTATGACAGCACACTCCATTCTTTGGTTCTGCCTTGTGAGGCTGCATGAGACTCCATGTGCCCTTATATACTCCTTGACTAGGGTATTTACATGCTTGTTGGTGAGATGAAAAATCATTATTTTGTATCTGCTTTATTCTGTTCTCTGAATAGTCCCTGCTGCACTTCTGCAGGAAGACACTGTTCACCTCTTTTCATAGATTTCCATTCTTAAGGTAAATGAGCTACAGGTAATTAATGCTTAGCAATGAGAGCAAATCTCTTAGGCACTGTAGCCATCAATGCATTGCAGACTAAACAGAAGTTGTTTCTGGCAATGATAAAGCAGAGCTGTTGCCCTGAGAATTACATCCGTAGTCCTATTCTAGCATACTACGTGCATTACTTCTGCAGCTGCAGGTGGAGTTAATGAGCCGCCTGTTCAACACAGCAACTGTTTGCTGTAAGATAACCTGGGGAATAACCAATTACAGTCTTTTTATTGCTGAATCTGGCTCAGTGCGATAAATAAGCGTTGAATGTTTTTTTTAATATTACTATTTAGTGCTCTCGGTTTTGTATGCATTATTAGAACTGTCTTGGAGGATTATTTTCTGCATTATCAAAACTAACTTGTAGCATTTACACAACTTTGCAATGTATTTTTCAGAGAGAATAACAGAAATAAAATCATGCTTAGGAATTGTGTAATTTCAGAACTTCAGGCCATTGTACAGTAGATGACTTCATTTTTTGATACACTGTACATTGTTGTGAGGGCTGTATTTATGTAAAAGGACAGTCTCACACGTCCAGATAATTCCGGTACCGGAAAAATCGGTACCGGAATTATCCGTGTCCGTGTGTCCATGTGCTCACGTGGTACATCAGTGTGGCACACGTGCGGCATCCGTGTGCCGCCCGTGTGCCGACTGGGTACCACACGCACCGTGCAGGAGACGGCGCTACAGTTAAGCGCTGTCCCCTGCATCTGGTGCTGAAGCCGCCATTCATTTCTTCTCTCCAGCATCTTTCGCTGGAGAGAAGATATGAAAAATCTTTTTTTTTTTTGGGTGTTTAAAAAAAAGATCCCTGTCCCCAACCCCCTCACACCCCCTGTGCGCCCCCCCGCTGTTAATAAAATACTTACTTGGCTCCCTCGCTGGCGCTGCTTGCTGTCCTCGCCGCAGCTTCTCCTGTGTGAGCGGTCACGTGGTGCCGCCTATTTAAGTGACGAATATGCGGCTCCACCTCCTATAGGGGTGGAGCCGCATATTCATCACTGTAGTGTAGTCTGGGTGCTGAAGGAGACAGCACACATCACTGTCCCCCACTCGCACTGTGATCAGCGCTAGCACTGGATAATGTTGAGAGTTCTATTCAACTGTTAACAGTAAGAATATTTATAAATAAACGAGAAAAAGGAGTACTGCGGTTAAAAAGATTATTTTATTGGCATCCCTTAGAGAAAGCAAAAAAAGCGAAATCCGCATTGGGGTCCTTTTCCATTTGGTCCGGTGCCTCCTGACAGCTGCACTTCATTCATGGTAAGCTTTGCCCTAACCAAGCTTTGCCCTAACCTGTTTAACATACACTGCTCAAAAAAATAAAGGGAACACTAAAATCCCGCATCCTAGATATCACTGAATGAAATATTCCAGTTGTAAATCTTTATTCATTACATAGTGGAATGTGTTGAGAACATTTAAACCTAAAAATTATCAATGTAAATCACAACTAATATCCCATGGAGGTCTGGAGTTGGAATGATGCTCAAAATCAAAGCGGAAATTGAAGTTGCAGGCTGATCCAACTTTAGTGGAAATGCCTCAAGACAAGGAAATGATGTTCAGTAGTGTGTGTGGCCTCCAGGTGCCTGTATGACCTCCCTAAAATGCCTGGGCATGCTCCTAATGAGGCTGTGGATAGTCTCCTGAGAGATCTACTCCCAGACCTGGACTAAAGCATCTGCCAACTCCTGGACAGTCTATAGTGGTGGATGGTGTGAGACATGATGTCCCAGATGTGTTCAATCGGATTCAGGTCTGGGGAATGGGTGGGCCAGTCCATAGCTTCAATGCCGTTTTTTAGGAGTCGAGCTTCCTCTGCTGCACAGGGGGAATCGCGATCCATGTCTGCTGCGGTCTCCCATTCTGCATCGGCCGCAGTGGAGCCTGCTCAGCGGAGACGTCGGTCCCAGCGTCTCGCTGAGACTGATACTGTGCAAAGGGTTACTGCTGCCTCTCCAGGCTCTGCTATTGTACCCTGCACTGATCTGCGGCAAGCAGGCTTTTCTGGGACTAAGTCCTGCTTTGCACACACTGAGCATGCCCAGGGCAAGATCTCTCAGTGGAGATCTAGGGTCACATGCTCAGGTACTGCAGCAACTTCCATTGGTCCTTCTTGGAAGGTCCTGTAGGTGCTAGGACTAAGTCCTGCTTTGCACACACTGAGCATGCCCAGGGCAAGATCTCTCAGTGGAGATCTAGGGTCACATGCTCAGGTACTGCAGCAACTCCATTGGTCCTTCTTTGGAGGTCCTATACATGCTGCAACTATTTAAGGCTCGCATGGCCGCACGGCCATGCACTAGTATCTTCTTAAGTTATGTGCTTTGCGCCAGTGTGGTCATGTGTTTGTATGTGTTCAGGGACCCGGCTGAAATAAGCCCCTAGAATGCTGGCACCTCCGGCGAGGAGATTGTATTTATGTGTATTCAGGGACCTGGCTGAAATAAGCCCCTAGAATGCTGGCACCTCCGGCGAGGAGTTTTGTGTGCATGCATGACCACTGACTGCTCTCATTTGGGTAGTTAGCCTATGCCTCTGTGAAAGTCTAACAGGGCACAGAGCCTTCCTTTCTCGGCTGCTCTGTGAAGCTAACAGAGCTAGTTCATACCGCCATATAGTGCCGCCATTTACTTAACAGCAGGTTCTTTCTCTAGTTTGCTGAAGGCTTCTTTCCACACTCTCTTGCACTTGGCGATACTGCTTTTGCCGTATGATATCCCAATTGGAGTCTTGAACTTCTGCGTCTGGTTTCAGAATTCCCATTTCTAGATCGATTGGTAATTGGCCGGGTCTTGCACGCATAAGGTAAGCTGGGGTGCAGTTGGTGGAGCTCACCGGGACATGATTATACAGATCCACCAAGTCAGGCAATTTCTCTGGCCATTGATTCCTTTCTGTCTCAGGTAAAGTCTTTAGTAGGTCTATTACAATATGGTTCATCTTCTCGCATAAGCCGTTTGTTTGTGGATGATAGGCCGTCGTCCGGATCTTTTTGCAACCATACATATTACAGAATTCTCTGAAGATCTCTGATTCAAAGGCTGTACCTTGGTCGGTGAGAACCTGTTCCGGATATCCATGGGGTCTACAAAAGTACGTTTGGAACGCTTTGGCTGCTGTTTTTGCTGTCAGATCTTTTACGGGTACTACTACCAAGAAACGTGAATAATGGTCCACGATGGTCAAGGCATAGACATAGCCGGACCGGCTTGGTGTCAACTTCACGTGGTCCATGGCTACAAGTTCAAGTGGTTGTTTGGTGATTATGGGCTGCAGTGGTGCTCTTTGGTTCTTTTGATCGTTTCTTCTGAGGTTACACGGGCCACAATTTCTGCACCACTGTTCGATTGATTTTCTCATCCCGACCCAATAAAATCTTTCTCTTAGAAGTACTTCTAACTTTTTCCAACCGAAGTGACCAGCACCATTATGGTAAGCTTCGAGGACCATCTTCACATCTTGTTTAGGCACAATAATCTGCCAAACCAATTCATGTGTTTTCGGATTGGTGTATCTTCTACAGAGCTTCCCTTGATACAGGAACATTTTGCCTCTCTCTTTCCAGAGTTGATGCGTCTCTTCTGGGGCATCCTCATCGGGATATGCACTTTGCTCAGTCAACAGTTCCTTCACCAACTTCACAGCCGGATTGCTGTCTTGGGTGTCAGCCCATCTATGGTGTGCTAACGGATTAAAATTCACCTCTTGTTGTTTCTGATAGGTACTTGACTGATGATGTTTTGCCTTGGGACGATGGAAGGCTGGTAGTTCAATTTCTTCAAGCTCCCCCGTTTCCTCTTCTACATCTCTCAAGTGTGGCATCCGGGATAGGGCATCGGCATTTCCATTCTTGCGACCTGCTCGATACTTGATTATGAAGTTGTAATTAGATAACCGGGCTATCCATCGCTGTTCTAACGCACCTAATTTGGCTGTGTCCAGGTGGGTCAACGGATTGTTGTCAGTATAGACAATAAATTCTGCAGCGGCCAGATAGTGTTTGAAACGCTCCGTCACAGCCCAAACTACTGCCAGTAGTTCCAATTTGAAGGAGCTGTAATTTTCTGAATTTCTTTCAGTAGGCCGGAGCTTTCTACTTGCAAAGGCGATGACTTTCTCCCGACCTTCTTGCTTTTGTGACAGCACCGCTCCTAGTCCCACATTACTGGCATCGGAGTAGAGGATGAAAGGTTTATGGTAATCTGGGTATGCCAGAACCTCTTCTCCGGTTAGTGCCTTCTTTAGTTGTTCAAAGGAGTCTTCCCTTTCGTCGTTCCACTGAAAAGGAGGGTTTCGGTTTGAAGGTATCTTCGTCTGCCCTACCAAGGTGTCTTGCAAGGGTGCTGCCAACTTGGTAAATCCTTTTATAAATCTGCGATAGTAACCCACCAATCCCAGGAATTGTCTCACTTCTTTTGCGCTGGTAGGTCTTGGCCAATCCCTTATGGCGCTTATTTTCTCGGGATCTGGTGCTACTCCCTCCGAACTCACGATGTGTCCCAGGTACTGTACCTTTGGCTTGAGAAGGTGACATTTGGATGGCTTGACTTTCATGCCATACCTGGATAAGGCTTCGAACACTTCTGCCAGGTCTATTAAGTGTTGTTCGTAAGTCTTTGAGTAGACGATCACATCATCTAGGTACAGGAGAACGGTCTCGAAGTTCTTGTGTCCGAGGCAGCATTCCATCAGCCGCTGGAAGGTACCGGATGCGTTGCAGAGTCCGAACGGCATGCGATTAAATTCACATAGACCCATTGGTGTGGTGAATGCCGTCTTTTCCTTATCTCTCTCAGCCACAGGGACTTGCCAATACCCGCTTGTTAAGTCTAAGGTGGAAAAATAATTAGCAGATTTCAAAGCAGTTAAGGACTCTTCTATCCTAGGCAAGGGGTAGGCGTCTTTATGGGTGATGTTATTAATCTTCCGGTAGTCTACGCACATTCTCATGGTTCCGTCCTTTTTTTTGACAATCACTAGAGGGGCCGCCCAGGGGCTACAGCTGTCTCTTATTACCCCGGCCTGTTTCATTTCCCTCAGCATATCTTTTGCACATTGATAGTGAGCGGGCGGTATGGGTCTATATCTTTCTTTTATTGGGGGATGGTCACCTGTGGGGATTGTGTGTTCTACCCCTTCTATCTGTCCGAAGTCCAATGGGTGTTTACTGAAGACTTGTTCATATTCCGTCACTAGCCTATACACCCCTTGTTTTTGATGGGTAGGTGTTGAATTTATGCCCACGTGTAGCTGTTGGCACCAATCCTCCATTTCTCCATCTGAGCCATTGCCTTCCACCTGACAGGTTGGTTCTAAGGGCTCAATGGTTGTGATGGCATTGTTGTCAACAGTATATAGCTTTGCCATTGTAGCATACCTTGGCAAAGTGACCTCTTCCTCTCCACAGTTCAAAAGTCGTACCGGCACTCGTCCCCGGTGTACCTCGACTATCCCTCGTGCTGTGAGTATAGTGGGCCTGCTGTCGGTGTACACTGGTTCTATTAAGGCTTGATAATCTCGTCCCTTAGTACCAATGGCTGCTCTACACCATACCAGCATTTCTGTTTTTGGTGGGATTACAATAGACGTTGGATCACTTACCCTCACACTGCCGATTTCTCCACCTGCAACTTCTACCTGTTGCCTTAACATCAATATTTTTATTTCCCTCCGGAGAACTCTCTGCTGGCAGGATTGGGCAGTTTCAGCAATTTGCTGTAAGACAGAAATGACTTCGGAAAAGCAGTTCTCTAACACATTCATTCCTATCAATACAGTTGGTTCACAGTTCCGCCGGTCAACATCAACAACAATTATACCCTGTTTCTTCAGTTCTACTTTACCAATCTTTATGGTCATCTCCCTGAATCCTAGTTTCGGTACCAACTTACCATTACTGGCCCATATATCTAGTTCAACATCAGAGGGCCCTTTATCAATATCTGCATCAGCCCAGTACCTCTTATAAAGGATATACGGTATAGATGAAATCTGGGAACCTGTGTCCAGCAAAGCGTTGAGGGGAATTCCGTCCAGCACGATAGGGATAATGGGTCGTCCTCCGATGTACCTGTCGTGCCAGGGTGTTGGGCCTTGAAAGTTCATTCCTGCGAAGCGGCCCGCATTCCCAGGGGATTCCCATTTAAATCACAATCTCGTGCAAAGTGGCCCGGCTGCTGGCAACGGCGGCAAATGGGCTGTCCATCCGGTTGGTAGCGGTCGCGGGGTCGTCCTCTCCATGTCGGGTATCTCCGGGGTCTCATCCATGGAACATCCTCTCTACAGTTTGCCAACTCCATCTTGTGTCCTCTCATCTCCTGCATGGTTTTAGCCATTGAAGCAACAACATCAGCTAAAGAGTCAAGCTTTTGTTGAAGAGCCTCATTAGTACTGGGCCCCAGGGGCTTAGCAATGGCCCCAGACATAGCTGATGTCACTGGCACTCCCTGTTGTTGAGGTGCCTCTGCCATGGGTTGCGCAGGATCCTGATCCCGAGGTGCCTCTGCCAGCTGGAGACGTATAGCGCTCTCCTTTAATTGGGCAAATGTCAATTCAGGGTTCTTAAAAACAAGCATGCTCACATGCCCCCGGTGAGAAGGGGTGTAGAGTCCCTCAATAAATTGATCTCTTAGCAGTTTATCCGCTCCGGTGTTAAAAATGGGTTCAGCCAGTGTAAGTGATTTAAGGGCTTCCTGCAGGTTTAAGGCAAAGTCTCTCACGCACTCATTAGCTTTTTGTTTGCAACTAAAGAATCGTATTTTAGCTTTGCTGCTGGCCGTGGTTTCAAATGTAGCTTTTAATCCAGCAAATATGCGTTCAACAGTGCCTTTTAGATCAGCTGCCCATGCTGTGACTTCTCGCTTAGCATGGCCACTTAACTGCATCATCAGGAGACTAACACGCTGAACTTCACCCACAGGGAACATGTCAAAATGGGCCAGCATCTTTTCTCTGAAATCGTCAAGGGTATTAGGCTCACCTTCATACATTGGAAGCCATGGGCCACCCGGGATATATGGCATCAGCACCGGCATGATGGGCGCCACTCCTTGCACCGCTGCGCTGCCGGACTCTCTATTGACACTCTGTCTTTCAGCTGCATTAGCGTTGCCGAGTGCTGCGGCGTCTCCGTGCTGCGACATACTGTGCCCCCTTAGTTAATCCGGACCCTTCTGGTCCTCCGCTTCCGTCTGGATAGTGTAGATTCATTCCGCTGTGCAGCAGGATCGATTTTCCCCTTGCTCTGATGTCAGAGCGCTCAGCTTGGTGCCGCCCACAATGACACGCCCCCTGCTGCTCCCACCCACCGCGCTTTGTAATGGCGGATTCTGAAGTTTTTCAGTTAGACTGGGGCTCAGGTGATGGCGTAGCTCAATTAACAGTCTCGTGCCTAACGGTTATGAAGTGATTACCTCAGGGGATGGCGGCCATCTTTACTCCATTATAACCAATGGGGAAAAGTCACTTTCAATAGTTTTCAATGGGGAATGGATTTTTCTTTAATAAAGTCAATTTTCAAGATTTTTCATCCCAGTTTTCACAGTTTTGGGCTCCAATCACGGCACACAATACCCGGTATACGGGCTGGCTAGATCCTGTTCGTGACGCCAATTGTGACGCCCAGGAGACCGGGATACCCAGCACCGGACCAATGGAGTCTGTCTCTTGAGGGGGATGTCACGGGTGGCTTGACCCGGTGCTGTGGCCTCAGGCAATGCACAGTGTAAGGGGTATCATGAGGGGACAGGCACTTACTTGATCAGCAGCAGGTTCTCCCAGCGGTGACGATCCTGATCCTGGATAGATGGCTATTGTCCAAATGAAAGACTGAGGCACTGAAACGTTTAACCAGTTTACTTTAACATAAAAGGATTTACAACCAGTCCTGTCACCGGAGTCTGTATGGGAACTCTGAGTTACTTTGACCCTGCCGGGGTCTTCGCCTCTTATTGTGCGCAATTTCTGTGTGGCCCTGCTGCTGTATGTGAACTGGCTGCCGGCCCAATCTGTCCCCTCCGGGTCCTGGTTCGACGGGCAACCCGAGTCCTTTTATCGGTTTACCCCCTCTGGGAGTACCGCTGAACTCTGTGTCTGTTGCTGCATCCGACCCTAGTGAAGCTGATATCACCTCCCGTTTTTCCGGTTGCTGTATTATATATAATGAATACAGCCACGGATCCGGTATCCGTCTTTGCGCCTGTTCTGGGTAGTGATTAATGCTACCCGGTTCTCACAATGTCCTTTTTCTCTATCCCTCTTCTCCTCAGGCCGGTGATTTAGGCCTGGTAACAGTCACAGGGCTGTTAGAGATTCAACTGTATGACCTCTCACTATCAGCTCCTTGGCCCAACTGCCATTTCTTCTCTCAGACCAGAATGGATCAAGGGGAGTCTCTGGAGCTCCCCCTTCTGGCCGGAGGTGGTAGTGCAGTCTTGCTATTTTAGTATTTGTACTTACTGTCAGTAACTATTTTTGTGGCAAATACCCCTAGGGGTGCCACACATGCATATTCTAGAATACCCGATGCGCTAGAATCGGGCCACAATCTAGTATATAAATAATTGCCTAAGGGTTTTTCTGTCTGTCTGTCTTTCCGTCTGTCTGTCTGTCTGTCTGTCCTGGAAATCCCGCGTCTCTGATTGGTCGAGGCCGCCAGGCCTCGACCAATCAGAGACCGGCACAGCATCGACGTAGAAATCCCGCGTCTCTGATTGGTCGAGGCCGCCAGGCCTCGACCAATCAGCAACGGGCACAGCGACGATGATGTCATAATGGTTGCCATGGCGACGATGATGTCATAAAGGTTGCCTCGACCAATCAGCGACGTTAGAATACCCGATGCGTTAGAATCGGGCCACAATCTAGTCTATATATATAATTGCCTAAGGGTTTTTCCGTCTGTCTGTCTGTCTGTCTGTCTGTCTGTCTGTCCTGGAAATCCCGGCTCTCTGATTGGTCGAGGCCGCCAGGCCTCGACCAATCAGAGAGCGGCACAGCATCGACGTAGAAATCCCGCGTCTCTGATTGGTCGAGGCCTGGCGGCCTCGACCAATCAGCAACGGGCACAGCGACGATGATGTCATAATGGTTGCCATGGCGACGATGATGTCATAAAGGTTGCCTCGACCAATCAGCGACGTTAGAATACCCGATGCGTTAGAATCGGGCCACAATCTAGTCTATATATATAATTGCCTAAGGGTTTTTCCGTCTGTCTGTCTGTCTGTCTGTCTGTCTGTCTGTCCTGGAAATCCCGGCTCTCTGATTGGTCGAGGCCGCCAGGCCTCGACCAATCAGAGAGCGGCACAGCATCGACGTAGAAATCCCGCGTCTCTGATTGGTCGAGGCCTGGCGGCCTCGACCAATCAGCAACGGGCACAGCAACGATGATGTCATAAAGGACGTAGACATCCCGCGTCTGATTGGTCGAGGCCGCCAGGCCTCGACCAATCAGCAACGGGCACAGCGACGATGATGTCATAAAGGACGTAGACATCTCACGTTTCTGTTTCAGCGACGGGCACAGTATCGACGTAGATGTCATAATGGTTGCCATGGCGACGATGATGTCATAAAGGTTGCCTCGACCAATCAGCGATGTGCACAGTCTGCCGCGAATTCTGGAATCATCATTGTCCATACTACGGGGACATGCATATTCTAGAATACCCGATGCGTTAGAATCGGGCCACAATCTAGAAGTGTCAGGAGGACTGATCAATACAGAATTGTCAGGAGGACTGATCAATATAGAAGTGTCAGGAGGACTGATCAAGATAGAAGTGTCAGGAGGACTGATCAATATAGAAGTGTCAGGAGGACTGATCAATATAGAAGTGTCAGGAGGACTGATCAATATAGAAGTGTCAGGAGGACTGATCAATATAGAAGTGTCAGGAGGACTGATCAATATAGAAGTGTCAGGAGGACTGATCAATATAGAAGTGTCAGGAGGACTGATCAATATAGAAGTGTCAGGAGGACTGATCAATATAGAAGTGTCAGGAGGACTGATCAATATAGAAGTGTCAGGAGGACTGATCAATATAGAAGTGTCAGGAGGACTGATCAATATAGAAGTGTCAGGAGGACTGATCAATATAGAAGTGTCAGGAGGACTGATCAATATAGAAGTGTCAGGAGGACTGATCAATATAGAAGTGTCAGAAGGACTGATCAATATAGAATGTCAGGAGGACTGATCAATATAGAGGTGTCAGGAGGACTGATCAATATAGAAGTGTCAGGAGGACTGATCAATATAGAAGTGTCAGGAGGACTGATCAATATAGAAGTGTCAGGAGGACTGATCAATATAGAAGTGTCAGGAGGACTGATCAATATAGAGGTATCAGGAGGACTGATCAATATAGAAGTGTCAGGAGGACTGATCAATATAGAAGTGTCAGGAGGACTGATCAATATAGAAGTGTCAGGAGGACTGATCAATATAGAGGTATCAGGAGGACTGATCAATATAGAAGTGTCAGGAGGACTGATCAATACAGAAGTGTCAGGAGGACTGATCAATACAGAAGTGGCGGCCTCGACCAATCAGAGTCGCGGGATTTCTACGTCGATGCTGTGCCGGTCTCTGATTGGTGATCAATATAGAAGTGTCAGGAGGACTGATCAATACAGAAGTGTCAGGAGGACTGATCAATATAGAAGTGTCAATCAGACTGGCGGCCTCGACCAATCAGAGACGCGGGATTTCTACGTCGATGCTGTGCCGGTCTCTGATTGGTGATCAATATAGAAGTGTCAGGAGGACTGATCAATATAGAAGTGTCAGGAGGACTGATCAATATAGAGGTATCAGGAGGACTGATCAATATAGAAGTGTCAGGAGGACTGATCAATATAGAGGTATCAGGAGGACTGATCAATATAGAAGTGTCAGGAGGACTGATCAATATTGAAGTGTCAGGAGGACTGATCAATATTGAAGTGTCAGGAGGACTGATCAATATTGAAGTGTCAGGAGGACTGATCAATATAGAAGTGTCAGGAGGACTGATCAATATAGAAGTGTCAGGAGGACTGATCAATATAGAAGTGTCAGGAGGACTGATCAATATAGAAGTGTCAGAAGGACTGATCAATACAGAAGTGTCAGGAGGACTGATCAATATAGAAGTGTCAATCAGACTGGCGGCCTCGACCAATCAGAGATGCGGGATTTCTACGTCGATGCTGTGCCGGTCTCTGATTGGTCGAGGCCTGGCGGCCTCGACTAATCAGCGACGGGCACAGCATGGCGACGATGATGTCATAAAGGTTGCCTCGACCAATCAGAGACGGGCACAGTCTGCCGTGAATTCGCCTCGACCAATCAGCGACGGGCACAGTATCGACGTAGATGTCATAATGGTTGCCATGGCAACGATGATGTCATAAAAGTTGCCTCGACCAATCAGCGACGGGCACAGTCTGCCGCGAATTCTGGAATCATCATTGTCCATATACTACGGGGAAATGCATATTCTAGAATACCCGATGCGTTCCAAAGCATAATGAATAGAATAATGGCAACCATTATGACATCTACGTCGATACTGTGCCCGTCGCTGATTGGTCGAGGCGAATTCGCGGCAGACTGTGCCCGTCGCTGATTGGTTGAGGCAACCTTTATGACATCATCGTCGCCATGCCTGGCGGCCTCGACCAATCAGAGACGCGGGATTTCCAGGACAGACAGACAGGCAGACAGAAAAACCCTTAGACAATTTTATATATATATATATATATGTATATATATTGTAGCGTGGCTAAAGGATGTCTAATCGATGGGAGATATGTGTCTTATAGATGGCTTGCTGCTGTGATGTAACCATAGCTACCTATATGTGTTTCAGGACCTGTGGTGATGTCAGAACCACATGTCTGGTCATGTGATGGGTTCTGGGTGTGGTTAGACATATAAAAGAAAGCCTAATGCTTAACACAGATAGACATGTGAGGAGGTGAAACCCTCCTGAGTGTGTCAAGGCTCCAGGACTGAGCCGGAAGGACTGGACATTTGTTTTTTTTTTCTTGAGCCAAAGGCTATTTGTTTTCTGTTATTTCGCCACATGGTTTATGATGCAATAAACCCTATGAACTTTTCAAGAAACGTGCCTCCTGAGTCTCAGACGTCGCACCCGAGTGAGTGAAATCCCTACAATTGGTGGAGAATGCGGGCAGCGTTCCCAGTGGAGACGAAGAGTCTGTTATTGGATGTCCTGGGTCAAGTCTGTGGTAAGCCAGCAAGCATTGCTGGAGAAAATGGAGGACCTGCTGAAACACTTGCTCCAGTCGCAGCAAGAGAGCAACAGGCTGTTGATGCAGCAGATTCAACAGAACCAGCAGCAGATACAAAAGAGCCAGCAGTAGCAACGGCAGCAGATACAACAGAGCCAGCAGGAGCAACGGCAGCAGATGCAGCTTCTGGCAACCGCCATCCAGGGCAAGACAAGCGCCCCAACCCCAGGTCTGGCTGATGACACCCACGTTCGGAAGACGGTAAGACGCGCGTTGCAAAAAATGACTCCCGGGGATGATGTTGAGGCCTTCCTGACGGTGTTTGAGAGGGTCGCTGAGCGGGAAAAACTTCCGCCAGAGCAGTGGGCAGAGGTACTGGCGCCATACCTGACGGGAGAACCCCAGAAGGCGTACTATGATTTGACCTTGCAGGATGCCAAGGAGTATCACAAATTGAAAGCCGAGATTCTCGCACGTTTGGGGGTGACACTGACTGTCAGGGCAAAGCGAGTTCACTGCTGGGCCTATCACCGGGACAAACCACCTCGTTCCCAAATGTTTGATCTGTTGCACGTGGTCCAGAAATGGCTGCAGCCAGAGTCATCTACACCTGCACAGATGGTAGAACGGGTGATGATGGATCGGTTTGTCCATTCCCTCCCAAGGCCTATACAGTCTTGGGTTGCCCAGGGTGATCCCCAGAATGCCGACGAGCTGATCGGACTGGTTGAGAGATACCAAGGGTTGGAAGGCTCCTTCGGGAGGCAGCCCATGCCGTACTGGGGGTCCCAGAAGGGAGCTAAGTCCCAAAAAGGGGTGGTGCGTCCAAGGTCACAAAGGGCGGGGGAGGTGGTGCCCAAGGTCCCTACGGGTGATATTATTTGTTGGAGGTGCCACGGGCCGGGACATATAGCTGCCCGTTGTTCCCAGACCACTGAGCAGATGGACTGCAGCATGGGACGCCGTTGTTCATACTATGCGTATCCAGCCTGTAGTGTGAACTCTCCATCCAACGAGGGACCTCAAGCGTGTCCCGTAAAGGTGAACGGTCAAGCAGTAACGGCACTGTTAGACTCGGGGAGCCTAGTGACCCTGGTGAGGGCCACTTTTCCTCTCCACCTGCTCCCAGGAAAGAAGGTCGGAGTGTGATGCATACATGGTGATGCAAAGGACTACCCTATGGCCAGGGTGGACATTGAAACGGCATGTGGCACTGAGTCCCACATAGTCGGCGTCGTTCAGGACTTGTTGCACCCTATAATTATTGGCCGGGATTTCTGTTTGTTTTGGGATTTGTGGGGGAAAGGTTCTGGGCTGCCTAGCAAGAGTAGGGAACCAATGAACCCTGGAAAGGTGTCGCCACACCCAGAGTCAGACAGGTTTCCTTTTTGTGTCCTGGTTGGAGATGAGGAGGAAGTGTCCCCTGCATCTGACATTCTGGAGTTAGAGGTATCCGGTGAAAATTTTGGGACTGCCCAACATAGGGACCACACTCTGAGGGAAGCCTTTAATAATGTCACAGTTATTGACGGGGTGGTACAGGAGCCGGGGCAGACACAAGATTTCCCCATTTTCTGATGAGTGGGGAGTTGTTGTACCGAGTCACAAAAATAAGGGAGGAGTTGGTAGAGCAGTTGGTAGTGCCGGGTCCGTATAGACGGAAGGTGTTGGACATGGCCCATTCACACATCTTGGGTGGACACCTAGGGGTGGAAAAAACGCAGGAACGGGTTGTGCAGAGGTTCTATTGGCCTGGGTGTCACCGGGAAATAGTGAACTATTGCAGGTCCTGCCCTACATGTCAGCTAACTGCTCCCACTCCTCATTTCCGGAACCCCCTTGTGCCACTGCCCATTATTGAGGTACCGTTCGAGAGAATTGCCATGGACTTGGTCGGTCCCTTAGTTAAATCAGCTCGGGGCCATCAGTATATATTAGTCATCCTGGACTATGCCACACGCTATCCTGAGGCAATTCCCTTGAGAAATTCTTCCTCAAAGAGCATAGCCCGCGAGTTGGTCCATGTCTTTTCCCGGACAGGTCTGCCGAAGGAGATCCTGACTGACCAGGGTACACCTTTCATGAGCAAGGTGATGAGGGAGTTATGCAAAGCCCTGAAAATCTCCCAGTTGAGGACCTCGGTGTACCATCCCCAGTCAGATGGCCTTGTTGAGAGATTTAACAAAACTCTGAAGAGCATGCTGAGAAAAGCTATTGAGAAAGACGGTAGAGACTGGGATTGTCTCTTACCCTATCTGATGTTTTCCATTCGTGAAGTTCCACAGGCCTCCACAGGGTTCTCACCATTTGAGCTTCTATATGGCCGACATCCATGAGGACTCCTGGATATAGCCAAGGAAACCTGGGAAGCCGAAGTCACGCCCCACAGAAGCGTCATTGAGCATGTGGCCCTGATGCAGCAGAGGATTGCAAAGGTGATGCCTATCGTGAAAGAGCACCTCCTCCAGGCACAAGAAGCTCAGGCCAGGGTCTACAACTGGTCTGCAAGAGTGAGGCAGTTCAATCCGGGAGACCGAGTTCTTGTGTTGGTTCCGACGGTGGAAAGTAAGTTCTTGGCCAAATGGCAAGGGCCATATGAGGTCATCGAGAAACTTGGTGAAGTAAACTATAAAATTCACCAACCAGGAAGACGGAAACCATTCCAAGTATACCATGTCAACCTTATCAAGCCGTGGCAAGATAGAGAGCCGACAGTAACTCCATCGTTGTTAAGCAACCCAGAAGATGAGGTTGGAGCGGTTACTATAGCGGAGACGCTATCGGAGTCCCAGAAACAGCAATGCCGGGAGTTACTCCAGAAAAACAGGGACCTGTTTTCCGAGTTGCCTGGGTACACGAAGGTCATAGAGCATGAGGTCCTGACAGAGCCCCATGTGCGCGTGAACGTGAAGCCCTATAGAATTCCTGAGGCCCGTCGAGAAATAGTCTCCAAGGAAGTGGAGCGTATGTTGAAGCTTGGAGTCATTGAGGAATCCAAGAGCGGTTGGTCGAGCCCAATTGTCCTGGTCCCAAAACCTGATGGGGAGTGGAGATTTTGCAATGACTATCGGAAGTTGAATGAGGTCTCAAAGTTCGACGCATATCCCATGCCCCGCGTTGATGAGCTCATCGAAAGGCTTGGGCCCGCCAGGTACATAACCACCTTGGATTTGACGAAGGGGTATTGGCAGATCCCCATGGCACAGGAAGCCAAGGAGAAGACGGCGTTTTCTACACCAGATGGATGCTTCCAGTATGTCTGGATGCCATTTGGCCTACAGGGAGCTCCGGCCACCTTCCAAAGGGCTATGGATAGAGTCCTTGCACCCCACAAGGCATACGCTGCTGCGTACCTAGATGATATCGTCATCTTTAGCCCAGACTGGGAGAGTCATCTGGAGAAAGTCCAAGCGGTGTTTGATGCTATAAGAGAGGCCGGATTTACAATAAACCCGAAGAAGTGTGCATTGGGTAAAGAAGAGGCTAAGTACCTTGGATACATAGTGGGTCATGGAGAAATAAAACCCCAAATCAGTAAAGTGGAGGCAATTCAAACATGGCCAAAACCAGTTTCCAAGAAGCAAGTTAAAGCCTTCCTAGGAATCGTGGGATATTACAGGAGGTTCATCCCAAACTTCGCCACAATGGCGGCGCCTCTGACTGACCTGCTAAAAGGGACAAAATCAGTAATGGTTAAGTGGTCCGAAGAAACAGATTCAGCCTTCCAAGAAATGAAAGAGGCTTTATGTAAGCAACCCGTTCTGATGGCCCCAAACTTCAAGAAAGAGTTTATTCTTCAGACAGATGCCTCAGATGTTGGGGTGGGAGCAGTCCTTTCCCAAGAACTACATGGAGAGGAGCATCCTGTTCTCTATCTGAGTAGGAAGCTGTCCTCGTCTGAAAAGAACTACTCAGTCGTTGAAAAGGAGTAAAAAAGGGGAGAAGCCAGCGCAGCCTAAGGTTAAGACGCAATACATAAAGTGCAAATGCACATATTAATTTCTAACTGTATTTTCAAAATGAGACATTTAGCAAACAATTGATCAATTCTTTGAGCCACCCCGCCTCTTCACAGCAATCTCATATTGGGGCAGTCCTACACTACGTTTTTTATATTCGCTGTGCCATAAAGGCCTCCTAAATGAACTAAAAGCAAGACCACATTAAAAGCATGCTGTACCTGGAGCATTACTGAGTCACCCCCATGGCGCCAGAGTAGGCAAGCGAGGATAAAGGTTGACCAGGTCCAGACAGACATTTCGGATTCAACCTCCACACTGCCCATCCAGCGCCACAGATGAAGAGTGAGACAGGCTGAGGCACAGGTGCATAATTAAACAAAGCCTGAGGCAGGGCAGGGCTGCTGTGAGTGTGAACATCAGCCTATCAATCACTGAGACACAGAAAGAATGGCGCACATAACCAGGCACGGCGCACGGCAACAGTGGTGGTCAGCCACTTACCAATAACAGAGCAAAAAAGGGGAGAAGCCAGCGCAGCCTAAGGTTAAGACGCAATACATAAAGTGCAAATGCACATATTAATTTCTAACTGTATTTTCAAAATGAGACATTTAGCAAACAATTGATCAATTCTTTGAGCCACCCCGCCTCTTCACGGCAATCTCATATTGGGGCAGTCCTACACTACGTTTTTTATATTCGCTGTGCCATAAAGGCCTCCTAAATGAACTAAAAGCAAGACCACATTAAAAGCATGCTGTACCTGGAGCATTACTGAGTCACCCCCATGGCGCCAGAGTAGGCAAGCGAGGATAAAGGTTGACCAGGTCCAGACAGACATTTCGGATTCAACCTCCACACTGCCCATCCAGCGCCACAGATGAAGAGTGAGACAGGCTGAGGCACAGGTGCATAATTAAACAAAGCCTGAGGCAGGGCAGGGCTGCTGTGAGTGTGAACATCAGCCTATCAATCACTGAGACACAGAAAGAATGGCGCACATAACCAGGCACGGCGCACGGCAACAGTGGTGGTCAGCCACTTACCAATAACAGAGCAAAAAAGGGGAGAAGCCAGCGCAGCCTAAGGTTAAGACGCAATACATAAAGTGCAAATGCACATATTAATTTCTAACTGTATTTTCAAAATGAGACATTTAGCAAACAATTGATCAATTCTTTGAGCCACCCCGCCTCTTCACGGCAATCTCTTTATACATTCAGGAGGCCATAATGGCACAACGTAAATAAAATACGAAGATTAGGACTGCCCCATTATGAGATTGCCGTGAAGTGGCGGGGTAGCTCAAAGAATTAATCAATTGTTTGCTAAATGTCTCATATTTGAAATACAGTTAGAATTTATGTGCAATTGCACTTCAGTTATTGCGTTCTGACCATAAGCAGTGCTGGCTTCTTCCCTTTTTTTTTGCTTTGCATTGGTATGTGGCTGACCACCACTGTTGCCGCGCACGCTGGGTTATGTGCGCCATTCTTTCTGTGTTCACTGTGATTGATAGGCTGCTGTGCACACACACAGCAGCCCTGCCCCGCCTCAGGCTCAAGTTAATTGTGCACCTGTGTCTCAGCCTGTCTCACCCTTCATCTTTGGTGCGGGTTTGGCAGTGTGGAAGCCAGATCTGAAATGTCCGCACTGGACCTGATCGGCCTTTACCTGCGCTTGCCTTTCCTGGCACCAAGGGAGTGATTCTGAAAATGCTCCAGGTACAGTTAGCATTTAATGTGGTCCTTTTTTTTTTTTTTTATACTCTTTATACATTCAGGAGGCCATAATGGCACAACGTAAATAAAATACGAAGATTAGGACTGCCCCATTATGAGATTGCCGTGAAGTGGCGGGGTAGCTCAAAGAATTGATCAATTGTTTGCTAAATGTCTCATATTTGAAATACAGTTAGAATTTATGTGCAATTGCACTTCAGTTATTGCGTTCTGACCATAAGCAGTGCTGGCTTCTTCCCTTTTTTTTTGCGTTGAAAAGGAGTGCTTGGCCATAAAATGGGCAGTCGACACATTACGGTACTATTTGCTGGGACGTAAATTTAGACTGATATCCGACCATGCCCCACTTAGGTGGATGAGGGAAACGAAGGCTAGAAATGCTACGGTCACACGTTGGTTCTTAGCCCTGCAGGACTTCTGTTTCCATGTGGAACATAGGGCCGGAAAGCTGCACGGTAATGCTGATGCCCTGTCAAGAATCCCTTGTCTAGTTGGGGAAAGTGCCAAGCCCCACGGCTTTAGGCAGAGGGGGGAGGTATGTAGCGTGGCTAAAGGATGTCTAATCGATGGGAGAGGGCCACTTTTCCTCTCCACCTGCTCCCAGGAAAGAAGGTCGGAGTGTGATGCATACATGGTGATGCAAAGGACTACCCTATGGCCAGGGTGGACATTGAAACGGCATGTGGCACTGAGTCCCACATAGTCGGCGTCGTTCAGGACTTGTTGCACCCTATAATTATTGGCCGGGATTTCTGTTTGTTTTGGGATTTGTGGGGGAAAGGTTCTGGGCTGCCTAGCAAGAGTAGGGAACCAATGAACCCTGGAAAGGTGTCGCCACACCCAGAGTCAGACAGGTTTCTTTTTTGTGTCCTGGTTGGAGATGAGGAGGAAGTGTCCCCTGCATCTGACATTCTGGAGTTAGAGGTATCCGGTGAAAATTTTGGGACTGCCCAACATAGGGACCACACTCTGAGGGAAGCCTTTAATAATGTCACAGTTATTGACGGGGTGGTACAGGAGCCGGGGCAGACACAAGATTTCCCCATTTTCTGATGAGTGGGGAGTTGTTGTACCGAGTCACAAAAATAAGGGAGGAGTTGGTAGAGCAGTTGGTAGTGCCGGGTCCGTATAGACGGAAGGTGTTGGACATGGCCCATTCACACATCTTGGGTGGACACCTAGGGGTGGAAAAAACGCAGGAACGGGTTGTGCAGAGGTTCTATTGGCCTGGGTGTCACCGGGAAATAGTGAACTATTGCAGGTCCTGCCCTACATGTCAGCTAACTGCTCCCACTCCTCATTTCCGGAACCCCCTTGTGCCACTGCCCATTATTGAGGTACCGTTCGAGAGAATTGCCATGGACTTGGTCGGTCCCTTAGTTAAATCAGCTCGGGGCCATCAGTATATATTAGTCATCCTGGACTATGCCACACGCTATCCTGAGGCAATTCCCTTGAGAAATTCTTCCTCAAAGAGCATAGCCCGCGAGTTGGTCCATGTCTTTTCCCGGACAGGTCTGCCGAAGGAGATCCTGACTGACCAGGGTACACCTTTCATGAGCAAGGTGATGAGGGAGTTATGCAAAGCCCTGAAAATCTCCCAGTTGAGGACCTCGGTGTACCATCCCCAGTCAGATGGCCTTGTTGAGAGATTTAACAAAACTCTGAAGAGCATGCTGAGAAAAGCTATTGAGAAAGACGGTAGAGACTGGGATTGTCTCTTACCCTATCTGATGTTTTCCATTCGTGAAGTTCCACAGGCCTCCACAGGGTTCTCACCATTTGAGCTTCTATATGGCCGACATCCATGAGGACTCCTGGATATAGCCAAGGAAACCTGGGAAGCCGAAGTCACGCCCCACAGAAGCGTCATTGAGCATGTGGCCCTGATGCAGCAGAGGATTGCAAAGGTGATGCCTATCGTGAAAGAGCACCTCCTCCAGGCACAAGAAGCTCAGGCCAGGGTCTACAACTGGTCTGCAAGAGTGAGGCAGTTCAATCCGGGAGACCGAGTTCTTGTGTTGGTTCCGACGGTGGAAAGTAAGTTCTTGGCCAAATGGCAAGGGCCATATGAGGTCATCGAGAAACTTGGTGAAGTAAACTATAAAATTCACCAACCAGGAAGACGGAAACCATTCCAAGTATACCATGTCAACCTTATCAAGCCGTGGCAAGATAGAGAGCCGACAGTAACTCCATCATTGTTAAGCAACCCAGAAGATGAGGTTGGAGCGGTTACTATAGCGGAGACGCTATCGGAGTCCCAGAAACAGCAATGCCGGGAGTTAATCCAGAAAAACAGGGACCTGTTTTCCGAGTTGCCTGGGTACACGAAGGTCATAGAGCATGAGGTCCTGACAGAGCCCCATGTGCGCGTGAACGTGAAGCCCTATAGAATTCCTGAGGCCCGTCGAGAAATAGTCTCCAAGGAAGTGGAGCGTATGTTGAAGCTTGGAGTCATTGAGGAATCCAAGAGCGGTTGGTCGAGCCCAATTGTCCTGGTCCCAAAACCTGATGGGGAGTGGAGATTTTGCAATGACTATCGGAAGTTGAATGAGGTCTCCAAGTTCGACGCATATCCCATGCCCCGCGTTGATGAGCTCATCGAAAGGCTTGGGCCCGCCAGGTACATAACCACCTTGGATTTGACGAAGGGGTATTGGCAGATCCCCATGGCACAGGAAGCCAAGGAGAAGACGGCGTCTTCTACACCAGATGGATGCTTCCAGTATGTCTGGATGCCATTTGGCCTACAGGGAGCTCCGGCCACCTTCCAAAGGGCTATGGATAGAGTCCTTGCACCCCACAAGGCATACGCTGCTGCGTACCTAGATGATATCGTCATCTTTAGCCCAGACTGGGAGAGTCATCTGGAGAAAGTCCAAGCGGTGTTTGATGCTATAAGAGAGGCCGGATTTACAATAAACCCGAAGAAGTGTGCATTGGGTAAAGAAGAGGCTAAGTACCTTGGATACATAGTGGGTCATGGAGAAATAAAACCCCAAATCAGTAAAGTGGAGGCAATTCAAACATGGCCAAAACCAGTTTCCAAGAAGCAAGTTAAAGCCTTCCTAGGAATCGTGGGATATTACAGGAGGTTCATCCCAAACTTCGCCACAATGGCGGCGCCTCTGACTGACCTGCTAAAAGGGACAAAATCAGTAATGGTTAAGTGGTCCGAAGAAACAGATTCAGCCTTCCAAGAAATGAAAGAGGCTTTATGTAAGCAACCCGTTCTGATGGCCCCAAACTTCAAGAAAGAGTTTATTCTTCAGACAGATGCCTCAGATGTTGGGGTGGGAGCAGTCCTTTCCCAAGAACTACATGGAGAGGAGCATCCTGTTCTCTATCTGAGTAGGAAGCTGTCCTCGTCTGAAAAGAACTACTCAGTCGTTGAAAAGGAGTAAAAAAGGGGAGAAGCCAGCGCAGCCTAAGGTTAAGACGCAATACATAAAGTGCAAATGCACATATTAATTTCTAACTGTATTTTCAAAATGAGACATTTAGCAAACAATTGATCAATTCTTTGAGCCACCCCGCCTCTTCACGGCAATCTCTTTATACATTCAGGAGGCCATAATGGCACAACGTAAATAAAATACGAAAATTAGGACTGCCCCATTATGAGATTGCCGTGAAGTGGCGGGGTAGCTCAAAGAATTAATCAATTGTTTGCTAAATGTCTCATATTTGAAATACAGTTAGAATTTATGTGCAATTGCACTTCAGTTATTGCGTTCTGACCATAAGCAGTGCTGGCTTCTTCCCTTTTTTTTTGCTTTGCATTGGTATGTGGCTGACCACCACTGTTGCCGCGCACGCTGGGTTATGTGCGCCATTCTTTCTGTGTTCACTGTGATTGATAGGCTGCTGTGCACACACACAGCAGCCCTGCCCCGCCTCAGGCTCAAGTTAATTGTGCACCTGTGTCTCAGCCTGTCTCACCCTTCATCTTTGGTGCGGGTTTGGCAGTGTGGAAGCCAGATCTGAAATGTCCGCACTGGACCTGATCGGCCTTTACCTGCGCTTGCCTTTCCTGGCACCAAGGGAGTGATTCTGAAAATGCTCCAGGTACAGTTAGCATTTAATGTGGTCCTTTTTTTTTTTTTTTATACTCTTTTTACATTCAGGAGGCCATAATGGCACAACGTAAATAAAATACGAAGATTAGGACTGCCCCATTATGAGATTGCCGTGAAGTGGCGGGGTAGCTCAAAGAATTGATCAATTGTTTGCTAAATGTCTCATATTTGAAATACAGTTAGAATTTATGTGCAATTGCACTTCAGTTATTGCGTTCTGACCATAAGCAGTGCTGGCTTCTTCCCTTTTTTTTTGCGTTGAAAAGGAGTGCTTGGCCATAAAATGGGCAGTCGACACATTACGGTACTATTTGCTGGGACGTAAATTTAGACTGATATCCGACCATGCCCCACTTAGGTGGATGAGGGAAACGAAGGCTAGAAATGCTACGGTCACACGTTGGTTCTTAGCCCTGCAGGACTTCTGTTTCCATGTGGAACATAGGGCCGGAAAGCTGCACGGTAATGCTGATGCCCTGTCAAGAATCCCTTGTCTAGTGGGGGAAAGTGCCAAGCCCCACGGCTTTAGGCAGAGGGGGGAGGTATGTAGCGTGGCTAAAGGATGTCTAATCGATGGGAGATATGTGTCTTATAGATGGCTTGCTGCTGTGATGTAACCATAGCTACCTATATGTGTTTCAGGACCTGTGGTAATGTCACAACCACATGTCTGGTCATGTGATGGGTTCTGGGTGTGGTTAGACATATAAAAGAAAGCCTAATGCTTTACACAGATAGACATGTGAGGAGGTGAAACCCTCCTGAGTGTGTCAAGGCTCCAGGACTGAGCCGGAAGGACTGGACATTTGTTTTTCTTTTCCTGAGCCAAAGGCTATTTGTTTTCTGTTATTTTGCCACGTGGTTTATGATGCAATAAACCCTATGAACTTTTCAAGAAACGTGCCTCCTGAGTCTCAGACGTCGCACCCGAGTGAGTGAAATCCCTACAATATATATATATATATATATATATATATATAGGAAACTAAGTGTTTGATACACTGTTATTTTTTGGAGCTGTCTATATTGCCACTTGGCTTCTTGGATCTTGCATATGGTCTAGGGAATATAATATTTTGGAGTTGGAAAAAATAAATTTACATTCAACAAAATGGCTTAGTAGTAGGGTTGAGCGACTTTAGTTTTTTAGGGTCGAGTCGGGTTTTGCGAAACCCGACTATCTCAAAAGTCGAGTGGAATCGGCCGATTATCGCGAAAAGTCGGGGATCGACCGAAACACGAAACCCAATGCAAGTCAATGGGGGAGCATAGTCGGCAGTGAGTGGAGGCCAGGAAAACATGTACAGTGCCCATTTTAATGGCAAAAACATCCATTCTTGTTACTGAAGCTTGTCAATCTTAATTTACGTTATAATAATGGTAAGGCATTGGAAATTGGGGGTCATTTGGCTAAAGTTGTGGGGGGTAGGGCTGGTTCAAGTATTTAGTGGGCCCAGGAAATGTGGACCACGTCACGGCAGTGGAGCAGGGAGAGGTAAGTCTTTAATCTTTGCAAGTGCTGTGATCCTGAGCAAGCAGGGGGGGCCCACTTGTTGGCATTGGCACTGGCACAGGGCCCCTCAAAGTACGGCGGTGCGTTTGCACGGCGGGGGCGCCTCCCACCGGCAGCGACACTTTTGCGTACTATGAGGGGCCCTGTGCCAGTGACGTCGCCAATGAGTATTCCTCCCCCCACCTGATGAAGGAACCTGCACTTTCATCTGCACCTTCCTCTTTGTCCCCGTGTAAGGTGGTATGGTATGCGGGAAGAGGAACCTGACTTTCAGCAGGGTCACAATCTTGCTGTGTAGCGTGCACGGGAAATGTTGCGTTATGGGTCAATGTACCAGCAGACTCATCTATCACTGGCTGGGCAATGGGCAGGATGAGGAGGAAACACAGATATAGGCCCAAAGAATAAAGTGGGCTAAATGCAGTTCAAAATTGGTAACAGGACTAACCAGGGGGCATTGCTTTGTTCAGTGGAGTACAACTGTAATGAGAGGCTGACACAGTGAGTAGGCCCAAATCAGTAAGTAGGCTAAATGCAGTTCAAAATTGGTAACAGAAGTAAACAGGCGGCACTGGTTTGTTCAGTGGAGGAGAACATCAAGGAGCGGCAGACACCGATAGTAGGCCCCAACCCAACTAGTAGGCCAAATGCAGTCTAACATTAACAACTACTTAACGAGAGCCTGAAAATGGAATTTCAGGACAGGAAACCAGGAGAACAGCAAGGAGCGGGACGGGAAGAAAAAACATTAGACTCGAACAAAGAAGACCCAGGAAAACATACTCAGAAGGGAGGTAAGAACATTTCTAAAACAATCCACAGCGAGGAGATTGGAACAAAACAAAATCCTCTAAACTGCATGCTCGCAAACGCCAGAAGCCTGACAAACAAGATGGAAGAACTAGAAGCAGAAATATCTACAGGTAACTTTGACGTAGTGGGAATAACCGAGACATGGTTAGATGAAAGCTATGACTGGGCAGTTAACTTATAGGGTTACAGTCTGTTTAGAAAGGATCGTAAAAATCGGAGAGGAGGAGGGGTTTGTCTCTATGTAAAGTCTTGTCTAAAGTACACTTTACGGGAGGATATTAGCGAAGGGAATGAGGATGTCGAGTCCATATGGGTCGAAATTCATGGAGGGAAAAATGGTAACAAAATTCTCATTGGGGTCTGTTACAAACCCCCAAATATAACAGAAACCATGGAAAGTCTACTTCTAAAGCAGATAGATGAAGCTGCAACCCATAATGAGGTCCTGGTTATGGGGGACTTTAACTACCCGGATATTAACTGGGAAACAGAAACCTGTGAAACCCATAAAGGCAACAGGTTTCTGCTAATAACCAAGAAAAATTATCTTTCACAATTGGTGCAGAATCCAACCAGAGGAGCAGCACTTTTAGACCTAATACTATCTAATAGACCTGACAGAATAACAAATCTGCAGGTGGTCGGGCATCTAGGAAATAGCGACCACAATATTGTACAGTTTCACCTGTCTTTCACTAGGGGGACTTGTCAGGGAGCCACAAAAACACTGAACTTTAGGAAGGCAAAGTTTGACCAGCATTGAGATGCCCTTAATCTGGTAGACCTGGACAATATCCTCAGAAATAAGAATACAGATAATAAATGGAAAATGTTTAAGAACATCCTAAATAGGCACTGTAAGCGGTTTATACCTTGTGGGAATAAAGGGAATAGAAATAGGAAAAACCCAATGTGGCTAAACAAACAAGACAGGCAATTAACAGTAAAAAGAAAGCATTTGCACTACTAAAGCAGGATGGCACCATTGAAGCTCTAAAAAACTATAGGGAGAAAAATACTTTATCTAAAAAACTAATTAAAGCTGCCAAAAAGGAAACAGAGAAGCACATTGCTAAGGAGAGTAAAACTAATCCCAAACTGTTCAACTATATCAATAGTAAAAGAATAAAAACTGAAAATGTAGGCCCTTTAAAAAAATAGTGAGGAAAGAATGGTTGTAGATGACGAGGAAAAAGCTAACATATTAAACACCTTCTTCTCCACGGTATTCACGGTGGAAAATGAAATGCTAGGTGAAATCCCAAGAAACAATGAAAACCCTATATTAAGGGTCACCAATCTAACCCAAGAAGAGGTGCGAAACCGGCTAAATAAGATTAAAATAGATAAATCTCCGGGTCCGGATGGCATACACCCACGAGTACTAAGAGAACTAAGTAATGTAATAGATAAACCATTATTTCTTATTTTTAGGGACTCTATAGCGACGGGGTTTGTTCCGCAGGACTGGCGCATAGCAAATGTGGTGCCAATATTCAAAAAGGGCTCTAAAAGTGAACCTGGAAATTATAGGCCAGTAAGTCTAACCTCTATTGTTGGTAAAATATTTGAAGGGTTTCTGAGGGATATTATTCTGGATTATCTCAATGAGAATAACTGTTTAACTCCATATCAGCATGGGTTTATGAGAAATCGCTCCTGTCAAACCAATCTAATCAGTTTTTATGAAGAGGTAAGCTATAGGCTGGACCACGGTGAGTCATTGGACGTGGTATATCTCGATTTTTCCAAAGCGTTTGATACCGTGCCGCACAAGAGGTTGGTACACAAAATGAGAATGCTTGGTCTGGGGAAAAATGTGTGTAAATGGGTTAGTAACTGGCTTAGTGATAGAAAGCAGAGGGTGGTTATAAATGGTATAGTCTCTAACTGGGTCGCTGTGACCAGTGGGGTACCGCAGGGGTCAGTATTGGGACCTGTGTTATGACCTGGTGGTTAGGACAATAATGGACCTGGTGGTTAAGAGCACACGGAAAGACCTGATAGTTACAATAATACAGGACAAGCTCAGGGACGTGGGAACTCTGCTGACCGCAATCCCTAATCCTATCACACACACTAGAAATAGCCGTGGATTGCTCCTAACGCTCCCTATGCAACTCGTCACAGCCTAAGGAACTAGCTAGCCCTAAAGATAGAAAAACAAGCCTACCTTGCCTCAGAGAAACTCCCCAAAGGAAAAGGCAGCCCCCCACATATAATGACTGTGAGTAAAGATCAAAATCACAAACACAGAGATGAAATAGATTTAGCAAAGAGAGGCCCGACTTACTGAACAGACAGAGGATAGGAAAGGTAACTTTGCGGTCAGCACAAAAACTACAAAAAAACCACACATAGGGCGCAAAAGACCCTCCGCACCGACTCACGGTGCGGAGGCGCTCCCTCTGCGTCCCAGAGCTTCCAGCAAGCAAGACAAAAAAAAACAAAATAGCAAGCAGGACAGAAAAATAGCAAACAAGAGAAAAACAAGCAGGAACTTAGCTTCTGCTGGAGAATACAGGTCACCAGAATGATCCAGGAGCGGACTAGACCAATACTAGAACATTGACAGGTGGCATGGAGCAATGATCTAAGTGGAGTTAATTAGAGCAGCCAGCTAACAAATTAACCTCATCACCTGTGGAAGGAAACTCAGAAGCCGCAGCCCCACTCACAACCACCAGAGGAAGCCCATGGACAGAACCAGCCGAAGTACCATTCATGACCACAGGAGGGAGCTCGACAACAGAATTCACAACAGACCTGTTCTCTTCAACATATTCATTAATGATCTGGTAGAAGGTTTACACAGTAAAATATCGATATTTGCAGATGATACAAAACTATGTAAAGCAGTTCATACAAGAGAAGATAGTATTCTGCTACAGATGGATCTGGATAAGTTGGAAACTTGGGCTGAAAGGTGGCAGATGAGGTTTAACAATGATAAATGTAAGGTTATACACATGGGAAGAAGGAATCAATATCACCATTACACACTGAACGGGAAACCACTGGGTAAATCTGACAGGGAGAAGGACTTGGGGATCCTAGTTAATGATAAACTTACCTGGAGCAGACAGTGCCAGGCAGCAGCTGCCAAGGCAAACAGGATCATGGGGTGCATTAAAAGAGGTCTGGATACACATGATGAGAGCATTATACTGCCTCTGTACAAATCCCTAGTTAGACCGCACATGGAGTACTGTGTCCAGTTTTGGGCACCGGTGCTCAGGAAGGATATATTGGAACTAGAGAGAGTACAAAGGAGGGCAACAAAATTAATAAAGGGGATGGGAGAACTACAATACCCAGATAGATTAGCGAAATTAGGATTATTTAGTCTAGAAAAAAGACGACTGAGGGGCGATCTAATAACCATGTATAAGTATATAAGGGGACAATACAAATATCTCGCTGAGGATCTGTTTATACCAAGGAAGGTGACGGGCACAAGGGGGCATTCTTTGCGTCTCGAGGAGAGAAGGTTTTTCCACCAACGTAGAAGAGGATTCTTTACTGTTAGGGCAGTGAGAATCTGGAATTGCTTGCCTGAGGAGATGGTGATGGCGAACCCAGTTGAGGGGTTCAAGAGAGGCCTGGATGTCTTCCTGGAGCAGAACAATATTGTATCATACAATTATTAGGTTCTGTAGAAGACGTAGATCTGGGGATTTATTATGATGGAATATAGGCTGAACTGGATGGACAAATGTCTTTTTTCGGCCTTACTAACTATGTTACTATGTTACTAACTAGTAGGCCAAATGCAGTTGTTCCATTTAACAACTATTTAACGAGAGCTAGAAGATAGAAGCTATGGAGAGGCAAGCTGGACAACACCTTGGAGCGGCAGACACCGTCTCTACAACCCAGACCCAACTTGTAGGCCTAATGCAGTGTTGTTTCAACAACTACTTAACGAGAGCTAGAAGATAGAAGCTATGGAGAGGCAACCTGGAGAACACCTTGGAGCATCAGACACCGTTAGTAGGCCCTACCGAAGTAGTAGCCCCAATGCAGTTTTCAAATTCCTATAGGCTGAAAACCAGACTATTGACGCTCAGCTTTTTTCAGGGGAGGACAGCTGTATTGAGTGGCGCAGACAGACACAGGTAGTAGGCCTTAAACAAAAAATTTGGCTCAATGCAGTTTAAAAAAGGTTACAGGGGTACACAGGCAGCATTGCTCTGGTCAGTGGAGGACAATTTCAATTATGGACCGCAGACAGACTTAGTACGCCTACAATTAAAAAAAGGATGCTCTATGCAATTTAAAATAGGTTCCAGGGGTACACGGGCAGCAGTGGTGTGGTCAGTGGAGGACTATTGGAAGGTGGGACCGCAGACAGGCTTAGTAGGCCTAACATAACAAAATTAGGCTGTAGGCACTTTAAAATAGGTTCCAGGGGTACACGGGCAGCAGTGGTGTGGTCAGTGGAGGACTATTGGAAGGAGGGACTGCAGACAGGCTTAGTAGGCCTAACATAACAAAAGTAGGCTGTAGGCACTTGGAATTATCTAGCAGGGGTACACAGGCAGCATTGGTGTTGTCAGCGGAGGCCAATTGTAATGAGTGTCTGACAGTTAGTACTCCCAAAAAATAAATAGATGTTAATGTCTCGCAATATAACAAAACCAAAAATCAAAAGGGTGGCATACTTAGGTACAGGGGTGGGCTCCTCTGCTGAGTTTCAGACCTAGTAATTTGGCACAAAGTATTTACTTGGGTAAATATAGGACACTGCCCCTGACTATTTTAAGTAGCATCATACATGTCAACACATTGGTATTGTCAGCGCCAGGCATTGAAGGATGTCACAGACTAAACATTGGTGGAGCTGTGAGAGATAATTTTGCAAATCGTAGAGCACTGTTTGAGCTGGGGGGGGGGGGAACTGTCTTGTGGCTGGCGGTACAGGCCCAGGGCCCCTCATGTTACAACGGTGTGTCTGACGTTGGTTGCGCGCCACCACCGCCAGAGACACTTTATTGTACTATGAGGGACCCAGTGGCAGTGCCGTCGACCAAAAGCGTGCACACCCACCTCTTCAGACAAACGGCACTTTCACGGGTGCTTGCGCTAAGTGGCGAGACCACGGCCCCGTGGGGGGAGTTTGGCCATTTAGGGAGGTGTAAACATGTCGTATGCTGGACAAACAGCTGCTACAAATTATGAGATTGGAAAACTCAGTCAGAGCAGTCCACAAGCAAGACCTTTTCATTGGAAAGCTAGGTGTCAGCCGGGAAAGGTGGGGCAAAATAATTCGAAATCCAGTAGTGGTTCATTTTAATGAAGGTTAGATCATCAACATTTTGGGTAGCCAGACGAGTCCTTTTTTCGGTTACTATTGAACCAGCAGCACTGAATACTCTTTCTGATAGCACACTAGCTGCTGGGCAAGCAAGCTCCTGCAATGCATATTCTGCCAATTCTGGCCAGGTGTCTAATTTGGATGCCCAATAATCAAATGGGAATGACGGTTGAGAGAGAACATCGATAAGGGATGAAAAATAGTTAGTAACCATACTGGACAAATGTTGTCTCCTGTCACTTTGAATTGATGCTGCAGTACCTGTCCTGTCTGCGGTCATAGCAAAAACACTCCACAACCTGGTCAGAAAACCCCTCTGTCCAATGCCACTTCTGATTTGTGCACCTCTAACATCTCTGGTCTGCTGCCCCCTGCAGCTCGTGTGAGAACGATCACCGGCGCTGTGTGCTGGGAATGCCTGAATCAAACGGTCAACAAGAGTTGATTGTTTGGTTGCTAATATTTGTTCCAGGTTCTCATGTGGCATAATATTTTGCAATTTGCCTTTATAGCGAGGATCAAGGAGGCAGGCCAACCAGTAATCGTCATCGGTCATCATTTTAATAATGCGTGGGTCCCTTTTGAGGATACGTAAGGCATAATCCGCCATGTGGGCCAAAGTTCCAGTTGTCAAATCTGCGGTTGTGCTGGGTTGAGGGGCAGTTACAGGCAAATCTACGTCACTTCTGTCCCTCAAAAAACCAGAACCCGGCCTTGCCACGCCACCAATTTCCAGTGGCCCCGGAGAAGCTTGCTCATTAAAAAAATACTCATCCCCATCATCCTCCTCGTCCTCCTCCTCCTGTTCGCCCGCTACCTCGTCCTGTACACTGCCCTGACCAGACAATGGCTGACTGTCATCAAGGCTTTCCTCTTCCTCTGCTGCAGACGCCTGCTCCTTTATGTGCGTCAAACTTTGCATCAGCAGACGCATTAAGGGGATGCTCATGCTTATTATGGCGTTGTCTGCACTAACCAGCCATGTGCATTCCTCAAAACACTGAAGGACTTGACACATGTCTTGTACCTTCGACCACTGCACACCTGACAACTCCATGTCTGCCATCCTACTGCCTGCTCGTGTATGTGTATCCTCCCACAAATACATAACAGCACGCCTCTGTTCGCACAGTCTCTGAAGCATGTGCAGTGTTGAGTTCCACCTTGTTGCAATGTCGATGATTAGGTGATGCTGGGGAAGGTTCAAAGACAGCTGATCGGTCTGCATACGGCTGGAGTGTACAGGCGAACGGCGGATATGCGAGCAAAGTCCGAGCACTTTGAGGAGCAGGTCCGATAACCCCGGATAACTTTCCAGGAAGCACTGCACCACCAGGTTTAAGGTGTGAGCCAGGCAAGGAATGTGTTTCAGTTGGGAAAGGGAGATGGCAGCCATGAAATTCCTTCCGTTATTACTCACTACCTTGCCTGCCTCAAGATCTACAGTGCCCAGCCACGACTGCGTTTCTTTCTGCAAGAACTCGGACAGAACTTCCGCGGTGTGTCTGTTGTCGCCCAAACACTTTATAGCCAATACAGCCTGCTGACGCTTGCCAGTAGCTGCCCCATAATGGGACACCTGGTGTGCAACAGTGGCAGCTGCGGATAGAGTGGTTGTGCGACTGCGGTCTGTGGACGAGCTCTCGCTTCTGCAGGAGGACGAGGAGGAGGAGGAGGCGGGGCGAACGGCTACAGCCAACTGTTTCCTAGACCGTGGGCTAGGCAGAACTGTCCCAATATTGCTGTCCCCTGTGGACCCTGCATCTACCACATTCACCCAGTGTGCCGTGATGGACACATAACGTCCCTGGCCATGCCTACTGGTCCATGCATCTGTTATCAGGTGCACCTTTGTACTCACAGATTGCCTGAGTGCATGGACGATGCGCTCTTTAACATGCTGGTGGAGAGCTGGAATGGCTTTTCTCGAAAAGAAGTGTCAACTGGGTAGCTCGTAGCGTGGTACAGCGTAGTCCATCAGGGCTTTGAAAGCTTTGCTTTCAACTAACCGGTAGGGCATCATCTCTAACGAGATTAGTCTAGCTATGTGGGCGTTCAAACCCTGTTTACGCGGATGCGAGGATGAGTACTTCCTTTTTCTAACGAGAGTCTCATGTAGGGTGAGCTGGACTGGAGAGTTGGAGATCGTGGAACTAGCGGGGGTGCCGGTGGACATGGCAGACTGAGAGACGGTTGGACGGTTGGAGACGGTATTCTTGCCTGTGCCCTACATGCAGTGTTTCCTACTATGAAACTGGTGATTCCCTGACCCTGACTGCTTTGGCCTGGCAACGAAACCTGCACAGATACTGCAGGTGGTGCGGAAAATGGTGGCCTTACAGTGACGGAAGGGATGTAGCATTGCTGACTAGCTTCATTGGCCGAGGGTGCTACAACCTTAAGGGACGTTTGATAGTTAGTCCAGAATTGCAAATGCATGGTGGTTAAATGTCTACACATGCAACTTGTATTTAGACTTTTCAGATTCTGACCTCTGCTTAAGGTAGTTGAACATTTTTGACAGATGACTTTGCATTGATCATTTGGATGTTGTTTAAAAAAATGCCAGACTGCACTCTTTCTAGCATCGGATACCTTTTCAGGCATTGCAGACAGCTTCTTTTGGCTTTGCCACGCGTTTTGGGCCAGATACGGGCCCGGCAGATGGAACCTGTTGCAATGTTGATGCCTGCTCCGGCCCCTCCTCCTCCGCTTCAGAACTACTGCCGCCTGCACCCTGTTCCCCCAATGGCTGCCAATCGGGGTCAACAACTGGGTCATCTATGACCTCCTCTTCTATCTCATGTGCAACTTCGTCTGTGTCACCGTGTAAGTCGGTGGATAGCATTCGTGACGGGGCGCCATAGTCTCATCAGGGTCTGATTCTGGATCAGTACACTGCGAGGGCAATGTTGTGGTCTGAGTCAAAGGAACAGCATAGTAATCTGGCTGTGGCTCTGTGCACTCCATGTCCAATTCAACTTGTAATGGGCATGGCCTGTTAACGGTTTCACTTTCTAACCCAGGAACGGTATGTGTAAAGAGCTCCATGGAGTAACCCGTTGTGTCGCCTGACGCATCCTTCTCTGTTGTTGTTTTTGCTGAACAGGACAATGGAGCGACTTGTCCCTGAGCGTGATCATCCACTAACGACGCGCTGCTTTTACATTTACCAGTTTCAGAAGAGGAGGCAAAAGAGCTAGAGGCTGAGTCAGCAAGGAAAGCCAAAACTTTCTCTTGCTGCTCTGGCTTTAAAAGCGGTTTTCCTACTCCCAGAAAAGGGAGCGTTCGATGCCTTGTGTAGCCAGACGACGAACCTGGCTCCACAGCTCGAGACTTAGGTGCTATATTGTTTTTCCCACGACCACTGATGCTCCACCACCACTACCATCATTACCAGCTGGCAATGAACGCCCACGGCCTCTTCCACCAGACTTCCTCATTGTTTTAAAAACGTAACCAAAGTAACGGTATTTGTTATTGTAAAACAACTTACAAGGTGAACTCAAACTTCTGTAGGATTTAGATATCCCTTTATAGGTGGGTGAGACTGCAAGGAAAATCAGGCACTATGTTACACACTCGGTTTTCTGTGGCACAAAATGAGACAGATGCCACACACGCAGGACTGGCACTGAAGCACAAATGCCAATATTAATCTCCCACTATTTATTTTTTTTCAGGGAGAATTTAAAAACCAAAAAAAAAAAAAAAAAACAGACACTAGGCTTTCTGTGGCCCACAATTTGAGAGAGATGGCACACACGACTGGCACTGAAGAACAAATGCCAATATTAATCTCCCACTATTTTTTTTCAGGGAGAATTTAAAAACCAAAATAAAAAAAACAGACACTAGGCTTTCTGTGCCCCACAATTTGAGAGAGATGGCACACACGACTGGCACTCAAGCACAAATGCCAATATTAATCTCCCACTATTTTTTTTTATTATTTCTGGGAGAATTGGCAAGAAATCAGGCCCACTGTTAGACTGTATGTTTTCTGTGCCAGAAAATGAGACACAGATGCCACACACAGGACTGCCACTGATGCAGATTTGCCAATTTTAATCTGCACCCTTTTTTTTTTATTCAGGGAGACTAGTGAATAAATCTGGGCCACTGTATTATAGTATATATTCTGTGGCAGAAAGTGGCTTGAACAGATGTAACGAAAAAAAAAAGGGACTGTCCTACAATTACTATCTCCCTGCAGTTATCTCAGCAATGTATGGCAGGCAGCAATAATAAGGAGTGGACTGCTGCACAAATAAATAAAAAGTGTGGACAAACAAACAAGATAGCTGTGCAGAAAGGAAGGAACAACAGGATTTGTGCTTTGAAAAAAGCAGTTGGTTTGCACAGCGATGTACAAACAGCAATGCAGCTATCAGGGAGCCTTCTAGGGCAGCCCAATGAGCTACAGCGCTGAGGAAAAAAAAATGTAGCCTCCACTGTCCCTGCAAACAAAAGGTGGTGTTGGACAGTGGAAATCGCTACAGCACAAGCGGTTTGGGGGTTAATGGACCCTGCCTAAACGCTATCCCTGCTTCTGACGAAGCGGCAGCAACCTCTCCCTATGCTCAGATCAGCAGCAGTAAGATGGCGGTCGGCAGGAACGCCCCTTTATAGCCCCTGTGACGCCGCAGACAGCAAGCCAATCACTGCAATGCCCTTCTCTAAGATGGTGGGGACTGAGACCTATGTCATCACGCTGCCCACACTCTGCGTCCACCTTCATTGGCTGAGAAATGGCGCTTTTCGCGTCATTGAAACGCGACTTTGGCGCGAAAGTCGCGTACCGCATGGCCGACCCCACACAGGGATCGGGTCGGGTTTCATGAAACCCGACTGTGCCAAAAGTCGGCGACTTATGAAAATGACCGACCCGTTTCGCTCAACCCTACTCAGTAGCATTTATCACATAATGCATACAATATTGTTGGGTAAAAAAAAAATCTAGCTTCAGCAAAATTTCGACAGCACTAATTTTCTGTAGAAAAAGAAAAGTGGTGGTGCAACATATTATGGGTGTCAGGTCCGAGTATTTCTACATGAACAGTTTCCTGGAAAGTGGATTGGTCGTCGTGGACCAGATGAATGGCCACCAAGATCTCCTGATCTGATCCCCTTAGACTTTTATTTTTGGGGTTATCTGAAGGCAATTGTCTATGCTATGAAGAGACAATATGTGCAGCATTTGAAACAACGGATACTAGAAGCCTGTGCTAGCATTTCTTCTGCTGTGTTGCTATCAGTGTGTCAAGAGTGGGAGAAGAGGTTTGCATTGATAATCCAACACAATGGGCAGCACTTTGAATACATTTTACAAGTGGTCATAAACTTGTAAATAACTCATGAAAGAATAAAGTTGTGTTAAAACCAAGCACACCATTGTGTTTCTTGTGAAATTCTCAATAAGTTTGATGTGTCACATGACCCTCTTCCCATTGGAAAAAATAAAGTAGGATGCAAAATGGCCGTCTTCAAAATGGCCACCATGGTCACACCCATCTTGAAAAGTTTTCCTCCCCCCTTATACTAATGTGCCACAAACAGGAAGTTGATATCACCAACCATTCCCATTTTATTTAGGTGTATCGATATAAATGGTCCACCCTGTATTAATATTACACTGAAAACACAATAGTAATTTTTGATTTGCCTCACATACTGGTATATGTTTTTCTGATATGCTTGTTGTGAACTTCATAACTCTTGTATGTTTTACTCCCCACAATTTTAACATATTTTTTTAACTTAATGTATCAATAAAATGTGTGTTTTTACATAGATTTTTCTTCCCATTGTGGTTATTCAATCTTTTGTGTAGCCTGCTTATGATTGTTTAGCTTCAGAAAGAGGAAGAATAACATGCCCCTAGTGAAATCTGTCTGGCAATGCGTACTTGAACTTTAAAGGGTACCTGTCATCAGGATTGTGCTGCGTAACCTACAGTGTCAGGTTGGCACCATTATACTGATTAAAATGATACCTTGGATGATGAAATCCATCTTGTGGTTGTTTTTGTCATTTTCATTTGTAGTTTTCAGTTAATGAGATTCTCGTGCTCCGGTGCGGTCTGTGCGCTGTAGCATGATCTGATCTATAATATCCAGTTTTTTTATTTTATTGAGTCATATAAATTTCTAAAGAAAAAAAAATTCTTCCTCAAAATGGCCTCAACAGTAGCATTTATCAGACCACCATCTTGGAGGAGACTTTTTTCCTCTAGTAAAATGGCGCCGGCGGTGGCGCATGCACAGAAGTATGATTCAGAGAGCGATAATTGCTACTCTGCAGTACCTATTCCTTTGTGTGTCAACATAATCATGAAACATTTGGTAAAAAGTCCTCTTTAACTCCTTCACCCTGAAGCCTGTTTCCACCTTCCTGACAAGGCCAATTTTTACAATTCTGACCACTTGCACTTTATTAGTTCATAACTCTGGAACGCTTCAATAGATCATACTGATTCTGAGAATGTTTTCTCATGACATATTGTACTTCATGTTAGCGGTAAAATTTCTTTGATATGACTTGCGTTTATTTGCGACAATATCAGAAATTTGGCAAAAATTTTGAAAATGTTGCAATTTTTAAACTTTAAATTTTTATGCCCTTAAATCAGAGAGTTATGTCACACAAAATAGTTAATAAATAACATATCCCACATGCCTACTTTACATCAATACATACATGCTAGCCACCTTAGGGAGAGACCCAAGTTGGGCTAAATGTAGCGGGACGAAAGAGACCGAAAAGCCCTCTACTCAAAGGAAATACATAGTGGATGCTTTCCTGAAACGGAAAGTACTTGCAAGCAGCATAATACAAAGAATAGCAGGTTTACCCAGAATCCTTTGCAGTAGGCGGAGCTATGCAAATCATCTCTTTCCACCCCTGTCTAATCCACAGCGCTTGGAACCGGAAAGAGATGGAAACTTGGAAAGAGATGATTTGCATAGCTCCGCCTACTGCAAAGGATTCTGGGTAAACCTGCTATTCTTTGTATTATGCTGCTTGCAAGTACTTTCCGTTTCAGGAAAGCATCCACTATACTTTACATCAACACACTTTTTGAAAAAAAAAAAAATTGTTAGGAAAATATAAGGGCTAAGGCTGCGTGTCCACGATCAGGATGGCCGGCGGTATCGTCGGAGCGGCTTTGCCGCTCTGTGCTAAGCCCCGCCCCCTTCTGGGATGCAATGATGCCGGATGTGTTTACAGCACACATCCGGCATCATCGCACCCATCACATAGGGCCCTGTGCTATATCTTGCGTCGCCGCAAGATATACGGACATGCTGCAATCTGAAAAGATGCGCAGCATGTCCGGAGTCGCAGGGCCGCCGCGTGCGTGTTACCACGCATAGTGGAGATGGGATTTCATTAAATCCCCTCCACTATGCTGTAACATCTGGACGCTGCGTGTCTGACGCTGCGGCTCTATGCAGCGTTTCCTGCATGTGGAAACATACCCTTAGAGTTAGCGATTTCTCATTTTTACAAAACAACTTGCAAAACCATTTGTTTAATAATAATCTTTATATAGCGCTAACATATTCCGCAGCACTTTACAGGTTGTACACATTATCGTCACTGTCCCTGTTGGGGCTCACAATCTAAATTCCCTATCAATATGTCTTCGGAATGTGGGAGGAAACCCACGCAAACACGCAGATGTTGTCCTTAGTGGGGTTTGAACCCAGGACCCCAGCGCTGCAAGGCTGCTGTACTATCCACTGCGCCACCTCACGTTTTAATTGACTTTGATGGGCTTATATGACAGAAAATACCCAAAAGTGACACCATTCTAAAAATCTCACCCCTCAAGGTACGCAAAATAACATTCATGAAGTTTAATAACCCTTCAGGTGCTTCACAGGAATTAATGAAATGTGGAAGGAAAAAATAAACATTTAACTTTCTTTCATAAAAATTTTCCTTTAGACCTATTTTTATTACTTTTGCAAGGGTAACAGGAGAAAATGGAGCATAAAATTTGCTGTGCAATTTCTCCTCAGCATGCTGATACCCCATATGTTTGAGAAAACCACTGTTTTGGAACACAGCAGGGCTCAGAAGCGAAGGAGTGCTATTTCACTCATTGAATGTGATGTACAATAACAAATTGTATTGTGGTACCGTGTTACAAATTGTAATCTTGCCTGAAGTAGGAGCCACTGTGCTCTGAAAGCTTGCAAACATATTATTTTCTGGTTAGCCAATAAAGGTATCACTCCTAGAATACTTCTGTCATCATTGGGCAGAAAAATAATCACATCCTTCACTCATTGAATGTAAAATTTGCTGGCATAATTAGCTTAAGAAATGTCCAGCTTCACCGAGTCCGTAAAAAGGCGATTTCTTTATTAAACTTTAAACATGGAGGATACAGACTTCAGCACAACCATATGGGTAAGAATCTCAACGCATATCTGGAGACTAGGCTCCCTTAATCATCATGGTCCCTTGGTCATGATTAAGGGAGCCTAGTCTCCAGATACGCGTTGAGATTCTCCATGTTTAAAGTTTAATAAAGAAATCGCCTTTTTACGGACTCGGTGAAGCTGGACATTTCTTTCTCTTTTTTTGGATCTTGCACGCCTGGACACAGCGGGTCCGTGCTCCCGAGGTTTGGTTGCTGAATCATGGGTGAGCTGGTTTATGTTCCTTCTTACATAATTAGCTTAGCCATGTCATGTTTGGAGAGCCCCTGATGTGACTAAACAATGGAAACTCTCGCAATTTAAGGTACCATCACATTTAGCGACGCTGCAGCGATATATAGACAACGAGCTGATCGCTGCAGCGTCGCTGTTTAGGTCGCAAGGAGACGTCAAACACCGGCAACAGCTGAGCGATGCAGGAGCGATCCAGTGACGTACTTATCGTTCTCGCTGGTTGTTCGCTCCATGGAAAAACATTGCAGGCATCGTTGCTTTTGCTGTCAAACATGACGAATCACGCCGACCTGACGACCAAATAAAGTTCTGGCCTTCTAGCTACGACCAGCGATGTCACAGCAGGATCATGATCGCTGCTGCGTGTCAAACACAACGAGATCGCTATCCAGGACGCTGCAACGTCACGGATCGCTGTCGTTCCCGTTTGTAAGTTGTTTAATGTGACGGTACCTTTACTCCCTTTTGGAAACTAGACCCCTTAGGGAACTTATCTAGATGTGGATTGAACACCTTGAACCCACAGATGCTTCACAGAAGTTTATAAACTAAAGCCGTGGAAATTTAAAAAAAAAAAAAAAAAATCACATTTTTCCCACATAAATCTTTTTTAGCTCCAAATTTTGCATTTTCATAAGGGTAAGAGGATAAATTGCTCCATACAATTTGTTGAGCAATTTCTCCTGAGTATGCCAATACCCCATATGTTTGGGGAATATTACAGTTTGGGCGCATGGCAGGGCTTGGAAGGGAAGGAGCATCATTTGACTCTTTGAATGTAAAATATCCTGGAATAATTAGCGGATGTCATGTCACGTTTGGAGAACCCCGATGTGCCTAAACAGTGGAAACCCCCCACAAATGACACCATTTTGGAAATTAGACCCTTTTTGAAACTTATCTACTGTAGATGTGTATTGAGCACCTTGAACCCCCAGGAGCTTCACAGAAGTTTATAATGTTAAGCCGTAAAAATAAAATAAAGAAAAATCACTTTTTCCCCCAAAAAATCTTTTTTTTAGCTCAAAATTTTGCATTTTCACAAGGGTAACAGGAGAAAATGGATCTTAAAATTTATGGTGCAATTTCTCCTGAGTTCACCGATAGCCCATATGTGGTCAACTACTACTTTTGAGGAACAGTGCAAAGCTCAGAAGGGAAGAAACGCCATATTATAGTGCAAATTTTGCTGCACTTGTTTGAGGGTGGCATGTTACATTGGCAGAGCCCATGAGGTGCAAGAACAGCAGAACCCTCCATAAGTCACCCCATTTTACAAGCTAAAACTCAAAATTAACCAAGTTGCACAGTGATTATATTGACACCACAAGTGTGTCACAGACTTTTATACCATTGGGCAGTGAAGAAAAAATAATTGACATTATAAGGTTGGGAAATGGGTAAAAATAGCACCAAAATTTGTCCCATAATTTCTGTTGAATGTAGAAATACCCCATATGTGGATGTACAACACTGCTTAGCCATTTAGAGAAACTCCGGAGGGACGGAGCGCTATTTGCCTCCTGGAGTACAGATTTTCCTAGAATAGTTTGCAGATTCATATAAATAGCCCCTAGAAGTGGAACATCCGATCAAGTGACCCCCATTTTAGAAATTTTAACCTGCTGGGAATTTATCTGCAGTACGCTGTAGTGACCGGTACCTTGCAGTCAACAGTACATTATGCCCAGCTCATGCTTCTAGAGACACTCACATGTACATTAGGTGGGCTTTCATCATGGAGGTACAACTCCAGGGTGGTGTCTGGCTGTGACAGCTGATCCCACTGGGGAAAGAAACACGGGTAGGCTGGTGGGCACGGCTAAGATACTGGCAGGCAGGCAATGCTGAGACACCGGCAGGCAGGCGGGCACGGCTGAGACACTGGCAGGCAGGCACGGCTGGCAGTCTGGCAGGACAGGTGAACACGGATGGTACTCTGGCAGAACAGGTACTGAGTAGGTAGGAACCGGAATAAAGGCAGGTATATGGAAACAGGTCGGGACCTGTTCAGACAGAAGGGTATATGGGAACAGTGGGAAAAGCAAACAGGCAAGGAACAACAGGAACAGACATAGGCCAGAGTACAGACACGGATACAAGAACAGGACCCGGATATTGGCCTGGGTATTGCAGCCCCCTGAAGGCACAGACAGCACTGGACATGGCAGCTCAGTAGCAAGATAATAACTGAGCAGACAATGGCTGACTGTCATCAAGGCTTCCCTCCTCCTCAGCAGCAGACGCCTGCTCCTTAATGTGCGTCAAACTTTGCATCAGCAGACGCATTAGTGGGATGCTCATGCTTATGATGGTGTCGTCTGCACTTACCAGCCGTGTGCATTCCTCAAAACACTGAAGAACTTGACAGAGGTCTTGAAGCTTCGACCACTGCACACCAGACAACTTCATGTCTGCCATCCAACTGCCTGCCAGTGTATGTGTATCGTCCCACAAATAAAGACAGCACGCCTCTGTTCGCACAGCCTCTGAAGCATGTGCAGTGTGGAGTTCCACCTTGTTGCAACATCGATTATTAGGCGGTGCTGGGGAAGATTCAGCGGCCACTGCTGGTTCAGCATATGGCTGGAGTGTACGATGGGCCGGCGGATGTGCGAGCAAAGTCTTTGCACCTTCAGGAGCAGAGCTGGTACCTCCGGATAATTTTTGAGGAAGCACTGCACCACCAGGTTCAAGGTGTGAGCCAGGCAAGGTATGTGTTTCAGTTCTGAAAGGGCTATGGCAGCCATAATATTCCTTCCGTTATCACTTACTACCTTGACTGGCTCAAGATGTACACTGCCCAGCCATGACTGAGTTTCTTGCTGCAAGTACTCGGCTAGTACTTCCGCGGTGTGTCTGTTGTCGCCCAAACACTTCATTTCTAACAAAGCCTGCTGACGTTTACCACTAGTTGTTCGATAATGGGACACCTCATGTGCAACACTGGCAGCGGTGGACGGAGTGGTCATGCGACTGCGCTCTGTGGACGAGCTTTTGCTTCTGGAGGAGGAGGAGGAGGAGGGGTGGCGAACGTTTACAGCCAACTGTTTCCTAGACCGTGGGCTAGGCAGAACTGTCCCACTATGGCTGTCCCCTGTGGACCCTGCATCCACCACATTAACCTAGTGTGCTGTGATGGACACGTAACATCCCTGGCCATGCCTACTGGTCCATGCATCTATTGTGAGGTGCACCTTTCTACTGACCGATTGCCTCAGTGCATGGACAATGCGGTCTTTGACATGCTGGTGGAGGGCTGGGATGGCTTTTCTTGCAAAGAAGTGTCGACTGGGTAGGTCATAGCGTGGTACTGCGTAGGCCATCAGTGCTTTGAAAGCTTTGCTTTCAACCAACCGGTAGGGCATCATCTATAACAAGATTAGTCTAGCAATGTGGGCGTTCAAACCCTGTGTACGCGGATGAGAGGATGAGTACTTTCTTTTCCTAACGAGAGTCTCTTGTAGGGTGAGCTGGACTGGAGAGGTGCATATGGTGGAACTAGCGGTGGTTGTGGTGGTGGACATGGCGGATTGAGAGAGGGTTGGTGATGGCATTCTCGATGTTGGCCTACATACAGTGTTTCCTACCAATACCCTTGTGATTCCCTGACTGCTTTGGCCTTGCGACGATACCTCCACATTTGCTGCTGGTGGTGTCCTAACCGGTGGGCTTACAGTGAGGGAAGCAATGTAGAATTGTTGACTACCTTCATTCTGAGCAGGTGCACTAACGGTACGTGACGTTTGGTAGTTAGTCCAGGCTTGCAAGTGCATGCTGGTTAAATGTCTAAGCATGCACGTTGTATTTAAATTTTGAAGATTCTTCCCTCTGCTAATGGTCTTTGAGCATTTCTTACAGATAAATTTTGACTGATCATTCGGATCTTGGTTAAAACATTGCCACACTGCACTCTTCCTACTATGGAAAACCTTTTCAGGCATTGCATGCTGTGCTACTTTCACCGGATGGCCACGCCTGTCCTAAAACTGTTTTTATTTTTGACAAACGATTTTGGCCTGATATGGGCCTGCCAGATGACAGCCAGATGGCTGCTGCGGATCATCTTCCTCCGCTTCAGAGCTACTGGCAGCAGCACCCTCTTAACCCCAGTGGCTTCCAATCTGGGTCAACAACTGGGTCATCTATCACCTCCTCTTCAATGTCATGTGCACCTTCCTCTGTGTCACCGTGTAAGGTGCTATAGCGTTCAGGACGGGGCACCATAGTCTCATCAGGGTCAGATTCTGGCTCAGTACACTGTGAGGGCAATGTAGTGATCTGAGTCAATGGAACAACATTATAATCTAGCTGTGGCTGTGCATCAGTGCACTCCATGTCCGATTCATCTTGTAATGGGCAGTTAACAATTTCCCGTTCTAACCCAGGCACGGTATGTGTAAAGAGCTCCATGGAGTAACCTGTAGTGTCTCGCCTGATGCATCCTTCACTTTTGGTTTGGGTGAAGGACACAAGGAAACATCTTGTTCCTGACCGGGAGCATCCACTGAAGACTCGCTGCTTTTATATTTGGAACTTTCTGAAGAGGAGGCGAAAGAGCTAGAGGCTGAGTCAGCAAGGAAAGCCAAAACTTTTTCCTGCTGCTCCGGCATTAAAAGCCGTTTTCCTACTTCCAGTTAAGGGAGCCTTTGAGGCCTTGTGTAGCCAGACGATGACGCTGGCTCAACACCTCCAGCCTTAGGCGCTATTGTGCTTTTTCCACTACTACCAGATGCACCACCACCATCAGTGCCAGCTCGCAACCACCGCCCACGGCCTCTTCCACCTGACTTCCTCATTTTTTGGAAAATCTAACCAAAATAACAACCATTATATGGTACTGTAAAACAAGGTAGAAGGTCGATATAGACGTGTTGAGATTTTAAATCTCCCTTTTTTTTTGGGGGGGGGGGGGGGCTAAACCAAACCTCAGGCCCTGTGCATAAAACAACACAATGTAAGTGGCAGAAAGTGGCTGGCTGATATACCACAAACTAACAGGATTGAAATATATCCACTTTGTGATAATTTGAATCTCACTTTTTTGGGGGGGAGACTAAACCAAACCTCAGGCCCTGTGCAAAAAACAACACAATGTAAGTGGCAGAAAGTGGCTGGCTGATATACCACAAACTAACAGGGCTGAAATATATCCACTTTGTGATAATTTGAATCTCACTTCTTTGGGGGGAGACTAAACCAATCCTCAGGCCCTATGCATAAAACAACACAATGTAAGTGGCAGAAAGTGGCTGGAAGATATATGAAAAAATACAAGGACTGCGGAGAGAGATGTGGAGAGAAGCGGTTCCGAGAAATATAGACCACCGCTTGGTCACCGGTAATGTACGGAGGAGAGTTAGAGAGAGAGTTGCGGCAGAAGCCATGCGACCGCGAGACCTCGCGTGCCCCGGCCAGATGCAAAGCTGAGGTAGCGGTCGGAGGGGTTGGGCGGAGCTACAGGGGATGTCACCAAGCTACGGGGCTAAAGAGGACAGGTGTGCTGATACAGCTAACCAACCAACGCATTTCAAGGGCTCCAGCCCTCTTCATCAGGGTTAATGTTGACCGTATGTGTTCCTGCTCTTTTATAGCGATGTGCCCTTCCCTCCTGTGTGCAACTACTGCCAATATTTATTCAATTAGTGGATCGCATCTTGATTGAATGATTGATTGTGCGCCAGTAAAGGGAAGTTGCTAGTTTATGATTGTGTGTTAAACTGTGGATCTTAATTGAATTGCCTGCTGGTTATTGCTGGAAGCGTGTATTCTGTGGGATTAAAAACAGGGAAATTGTTAAAAGGTTAAACATTTTTTTATTATAGGTAATTAAAAAGCTTAAAAAAATATATATAATACATCTAAAGAATAAAAATAGAAATACAATTTTGTCTCTCAAAGAGACCAACTGGACATAAAAACCACATCAGTATGTGTGGAATTATAAAAAATATGCAAATATTAAGAATACATAAAATATGTCTTTTTTTATAAAATATTGCAGCTCTCTAACACTTTTCTGGGCAATCACCTCTATATGTGGTTTCCCATTAATAATGTTAACATGGGATGCTTGTGGATTCCATTGTTTTTAACTGTATTACAATCCATTTTTCCAGACCCTCCACTACTGTGTTTTAGGCAGCCCCCAAATCTAAGAAGCATCATTGTCAAGAGCTCCCTGTCCTCTCCAACAGCTGCAGGTACCTTTCCTTGCAACCAGAAAAAATGTAAAACCTGTCCATTTATTATGACCATGGACAAGATAAAGATCCCCAATTCACATCACGACTACAAGATACCAGGTACTTTCAGCTGCGTCACTTCTAATGTGGTGTACCTAATTATTTGTACTAAATGTCCAACTGGGGGTCTGTATGTGGGGGAGACAGGGCAGAAACTGAGAACAAGGATGAACTCTCATCGCCATACAATAAGAGAAAAAAGAATGGATCTACCTGTAGCAATACATTTTTGTCTCCCAAATCATAACATTATGGACATGAAATTACTTTTGTTGAAAGGTAGCTTCAAATCCCAGAGAGACAGAAGAGTCTGGGAATATAAACTGATGATGACCTTTGACACTCACACTGCAGGAATGAATGTGTCGCATGGATTTATGTCTTTTTACATCAACTAAGGAACTTGCCCCTCATACCATGTGGGGTCATCACAACAGAGACCCTAATCACAGGACAATAAAACAATCATCTAAGAATTGGCCCAACATTTATGGACGTAACTGTTTATCACCCATGGTAATTCTGCTTCATGTCACCTGTCTTATCCATGGTTTTTCCCTTTTTTTCTATGCCATGTTGTGCATAAATATGTGATTCTTCAGAATTTGTTTTAGTCTTTGCCTGACGAAGAGACCTGTGTAGTCTCGAAAGCTTGCAATTTGTTACCATCTTTTCAGTTAGCCATCAAAAGGTATCAACCACTGAGGACCCTCAATTCTAAATATTTTTCTGTCAAATTGTTTGCATTATTTAACTTGTATTTTGTTATCCTTCTTTTCCCAGTCCGGGAGTACTGGATTTAATGTGGGGAATGTGGCACCCCAAGAGTTTGGGTACCACAGTAGTGCTGTCTTCCTCAAGAAGAGGATAGTGCTATGTCTGGAGACAAGTGAGGTTTCCTTTGGTAGGTATACACACAAACAACACCTTCCACTTCCAGGTCAGGAGGGGGAGCTCCAAGCCCTGTTTTAGGGCAGCTTCCCTCAATAAAGATCTTGGTTTGGAGGTTGAGACAGCTCAGTTTGTAGCAGAAGTCTGTGTGCGAAAGAGAGAGCTCCAGGAGGCCATGAGCAGGCCTCTGAAGAGTATCAGCGCAAGAATCCAGGTACTGGGAGCCCGAGGCTTTTGTGGATTATAAAACACAGAGCAGAACCGGAGTTTATTGTTCTACAAGGACTTTGCCCATAATTACCTGTGGTACAGCAGCACCTAGGAGCCTGGAGTCACTGAGAACAGACCCCAGTTCACACGGCCCTCGCTGCCTGCCATACAGGTCCTAGGACAGCAGAACGATTAAAAACCTTGTTGAGACACTTAGTGGCTGCAGGGACTTAGAGACAGAAAGCGCAGAGTGGTAGGCTCCCACCTGACTTACCCAGGGGAACTTGCTTGGCTCTGGACTGCCCGGACTTCTCTGCCTGCCCTGTGGTCAGGTGCCCTGGACTGTGGATGCTGAGGTCTTCAGTAAAGGTAAAGAGACTGCAACCTTGTGTCCTCGTTCTTCTCTGCACCTCTCACTATACCACCATCTGCACACCGGGAGCCCTGGGGATATACTTCACCTGTGGGAAGATATACCATATAGCTGCCATAACATCACCCCAGTGGACCCCTTAAAGCAGCATCGGTCCCCACTGACTGAATACCATAGGTGACGTCACGAACATAAACTTTATCCCTTTAAAGACCTTTCCCCTTTTATATGGGCGCCCAGGGCCACAGACCAGGTCACAGCCACCGTAACATCCCCCTGTGAACACCGGACCTGATACTGAGTACCCCTAGCCCGCTGGACGACTCAAATGCATATAGAATAGGTAGATATACAGATGTCTGTGACAAATACAATTAGCACAATGTAAGTTCAGCTTATTGTTCATGTATTTAATTAGTAAAAGATAATTTTTCAGGAAAAAAATGGTGTGGGCTCCCTGGTAATTTTTTTTAACCAGCAGAGGGGTAGACAACTGCTGGGGCCAATGTTTGTAGCCTGGGAAGGGGGTAATACCCATGGAACTTCCCAGACTATTAATATCAGCTCACAGCTGTACACTTAGCCTTTATTATTATTATTATTATTTATTTATATAGCACCATTAATTCCATGGTGCTGTATATGAGAAAGGGTTTACATACAGAGTTATAGATATCGTTTACAGTAAACAAGTTTACAGTGACAGACTGGTTCAGAGGGGAGAGGACTCTGTCCTTGCGGACTTAGATTCTATGGCTTTACTGGCTATTAAAATGGGGGACTGTGAAAAATGACATAAGGTCCCCCTATAATTAATAACCAGCAAAGGCTATGTAGACAGCTGCAGGCTGATATTGATTGCCTAGAAAGGGGCATAGATACTGTCCCAATCCCAAGCTAAAATCATCAACTCTCAGTCGCCCCAGAAAAGGTGCATCTCTAAGATGTGCCAATTGTGGCACTTAGCCTCTCTCTTCCCTCTTGCCCTGAAGTGGTGACAAGTGGGGTGATAGGTGTGGGGTTGATGTCACCTTTGCATTGTCAGGTGACATAAAGCCCTGAGTAAGTAATGGAGAGGCGTCAATACCCATAGTCACATTGTATGAAAACACAGACACCCAGAATAAAGTCCTATAATTGAAAGAATGACACAGATTCCTTTAATAAATCTTAATTAAACCATACCTACAACCTCACCCATTCCACTGACAACCTTGTTATCTGCAAAAGAGTTAAAATAAAAAAAAAATATTCCTCATCTTTCCGCAGAGATGCTGCTAATCCATTTGTCCCACGACAGGTGGGACATGTAGATAGACTCTGTTACATGTAGATGGCAGGCTGGATGGTTGCATGATGTGACCATACAGCCTGTCACCCAGCAAAAACTCAAGGACCTCTATGGTTACAATGTACAAGCATCGCCGACCTCCGATCATGTGACGGGGGTCGGCGATGCGATCATTTCCGGCCGCCCGGCCGGAGGCGGTAATTAAGTGCCGCTGTCTGCATTTGACAGCGGCATTTAACTAGTTAATAGGTGCGGGCAGATCGCGATTCTGCCCGCGCCTATTACGAGCACATGTCAGCTGTTCAAAACAGCTGACATGTCCCGGCTTTGATGCGGGCTCACCGCTGGAGCCCGCATCAAAGCGGGGCTTCTGACCTCGGACGTACTATCCCGTCCGAGGTCAGAAAGGGGTTAAACAACTTCTCAAACCAGTGGCGTAACTAGAGTCCACTGAGCCAGATACAAAATAGTAATGTCCCCATCTCGGTAGGCTCCTACTTGGTATATATTTTCCTCATCCTGGTTTATGTTCTCCATGAAGGCATATTTGTTCCCCATATCCCTCATCCTGGTTTATAAGTCCATTATTCTTGCCCCAATCCTGATATATGTTTGCTATCCTGTTCCCATCCTGGTATATACTGTATATCCCCATTCTGATCTATATGTTCCCCATCCTGGTATATATCCCCCATTCGGCCAATGTTATTTAATGCCTACAGAAAATGTAAATGGTTATCTGCTCCCCGGCTGCGCGGCATCCTCTTCTGAAGCTGGCAGCTGACTTAAACGTGCAAGTGATGGGCAGTGCATGATGTAACTGCCATGCCCCTCTAATCAAGTGTACGCTGACGTTAGCTGTGGGCCTCTCATTATCTGGCAGTGCGTTTTGCAGCATATGGGCCCAGCAGATGTCTGCGCCGCAGTATACTTCACCTGAATGCGCGTCCTTGGACACACATCCAGTTGACGTTTGCGCTGGGGTTCGGCTGGCCCCCCACCTGCATGAACCCTGGTCGCGTCCTCTGCAACCATAATCCATATGTCCCTTTCTCAACCGTTACAGTCCTTTTAACCTATTGCACCCTTGTGCAGATACACAGGTTGCACCAATGGCTTGTCCTCCCCTGGCCCTGTGTACATGTAGCCTTAAACCCTCTATGCACCTTTGAAATGTTAGGCAGACATTCTAATGTGTATGGGGGTCCTGGACACATCATTATCAGGGAAGATGATATCTGCCGATCCTTTAATTCTCTCTGAAATAACCCCTTGTCAGAGATGTCTGGCAAAGGTTCTTAGAACATAGGAGCTCAGCAAAGCGAACACTCTTGTGTATGGGAGAAATGGACAAGATAGCTGCCCCAGTGTTGTGAATTCGGTGGCTGAATTCACTCCTGTGGTCACAAGTGGTACTGCAGCTTCTGAGCTTCCTCCCCCAGGTGTTCTGGTGAGCTCGTTAACTGCTTCATTACTTAACTCCGCCTGATGCTGCTATCCTTGCTCCTTGTCAATGTTTCAGTGTTGGATCTGAGCTTCTCCTGATTGTTCCTGTGACCTGCTGCTCTGTATAGCTAAGTGCTTTTTGCTTTTTTGTTGCTTTTTTTCTGTCCAGCTTGTCTTTTGTTTTGCTGGAAGCTCTGAGACGCAAAGGGTGTACCGCCGTGCCGTTAGTTCGGCACGGTGGTTTTTTTTTGCCCCCTTTGCGTGGTTTTGCTTTAGGGTTTTTTGTAGACTGCAAAGTTCGCTTTACTGTCCTCGCTCTGTCCTAGAATATCGGGCCCCACTTTGCTGAATCTATTTCATCCCTACGTTTTGTCTTTTCATCTTACTCACAGTCATTATATGTGGGGGGCTGCCTTTTCCTTTGGGGAATTTCTCTGGGGCAAGTCAGGCCTATTTTTCTATCTTCAGGCCAGCTAGTTTCTTAGGCTGTGCCGAGTTGCCTAGGTAGTTGTTAGGCGCAATCCACAGCCGCTTTTAGTTGTGTTTAGGACAGGATCAGGTGTGCAGTCTACAGAGTTTCCACGTCTCAGAGCTCGTTCTTGTATTTTTTGGTATTTGTCAGATCACTGTGTGCGCTCTGATCGCTAAGCACACTGTGTTTCTGGATTGCCTTCATAACACCTGTCATTAGCAAACATAACAGTACAAGGAGCCAAACTAATGATTCTCAATAGAGGGAAAGAAAAAGTTCTGACATCATTTTTTTTTTTTTTTTTTCTGCTCTGTGTTCACTTTTTTTTTTTTCCCCTAGACATTTGGGTGATTCTGGACACAGGTGTGGACATGGATGTTCAGGGTCTGTGCTCTTCAATGGATAATCTCGTTATAAATGTACAAAAGATTCAAGATACTATTGATCAGAAATCTATGTTAGAACCAAGAATTCCTATTCCTGATTTGTTTTTTGGAGATAGAACTAAGTTTCTAAGTTTCAAAAATAATTGTAAGCTATTTCTGGCCTTGAAACCTCATTCTTCTGGTAATCCTATTCAACAGGTTTTGATTATTATTTCTTTTTTGCACGGCGACCCTCAAGACTGGGCATTTTCTCTTGCGCCAGGAGACCCTGCATTGAGTAGTGGCGATGCGTTTTTCCTGGCGCTCGGATTGCTGTACGATGAGCCTAATTCAGTGGATCAGGCTGAGAAAAATTTGCTGGCTTTGTGCCAGGGTCAGGATGATATAGAAGTATATTGTCAGAAATTTAGGAAATGGTCAGTACTCACTCAGTGGAATGAATCTGCGCTGGCAGCTTTGTTCAGAAAGGGTCTCTCTGAGGCTCTTAAGGATGTCATGGTGGGATTTCCTATGCCTGCTGGTTTGAATGAGTCTTTGTCTTTGGCCATTCAGATCGGTCGACGCTTGCGCGAGCGTAAATCTGTGCACCATTTGGCGGTACTGCCTGAGGTTAAACCTGAGCCTATGCAGTGCGATAGGACTATGACTAGAGTTGAACGGCAGGAATACAGACGTCTGAATGGTCTGTGTTTCTACTGTGGTGATTCCACTCATGCTATTTCTGATTGTCCTAAGCGCACTAAGCGGTCCGCTAGGTCTGCCGTCATTGGTACTGTACAGTCCAAATTCCTTCTGTCCATTACCTTGATATGCTCTTTGTCGTCGTTTTCTGTCATGGCGTTTGTGGATTCGGGCGCTGCCCTGAATCTGATGGATTTGGATTATGCTAAACGTTGTGGGTTTTTCTTGGAGCCTTTGCGGTGTCCTATTCCATTGAGAGGAATTGATGCTACACCTTTAGTCAAGAATAAACCTCAATACTGGGCCCAGCTGACCATGTGCATGGCTCCTGCACATCAGGAAGTTATTCGCTTTCTGGTGTTGCATAATCTGCATGATGTGGTCGTGTTGGGGTTGCCATGGCTACAAACCCATAATCCAGTATTGGATTGGAATTCCATGTCGGTATCCAGCTGGGGTTGTCAGGGGGTACATGGTGATGTTCCATTTTTGTCGATTTCGTCATCCACCCCTTCTGAGGTCCCAGAGTTCTTGTCTGATTATCAGGATGTATTTGAAGAGCCCAAGTCCGATGCTCTACCTCCGCATAGGGATTGTGATTGTGCTATCAATTTGATTCCTGGTAGTAAATTCCCTAAAGGTCGATTGTTTAATTTATCCGTGCCCGAACACGCCGCTATGCGCAGTTATGTGAAGGAATCCCTGGAGAAGGGACATATTCGCCCATCGACATCACCACTGGGAGCAGGGTTCTTCTTTGTAGCCAAGAAGGATTGTTCGCTGAGACCGTGTATTGATTACCGCCTTCTTAATAAGATCACTGTTAAATTTCAGTATCCCTTGCCATTGTTATCTGACTTGTTTGCTCGGATTAAGGGGGCTAGTTGGTTCACTAAGATAGATCTTCGTGGTGCGTATAATCTGGTGAGAATCAGGCAAGGAGATGAATGGAAAACTGCATTCAATACGCCCGAGGGTCATTTTGAGTATCTAGTGATGCCGTTCGGACTTGCCAATGCTCCATCTGTGTTTCAGTCTTTTATGCATGACATCTTCCGTGAGTATCTGGATAAATTCCTGATTGTTTACTTGGATGACATTTTGATCTTCTCAGATGATTGGGAGTCTCATGTGAAGCAGGTCAGAATGGTTTTTCAGGTCCTGCGTGCTAACTCTTTGTTTGTGAAGGGATCAAAGTGTCTCTTCGGTGTGCAGAAAGTTTCATTTTTGGGGTTCATCTTTACCCCTTCTACTATCGAGATGGATCCAGTTAAGGTCCAAGCCATCCAGGATTGGATTCAGCCGACATCTCTGAAAAGTCTGCAAAAGTTCCTGGGCTTTGCTAATTTTTATCGTCGCTTCATCTGTAATTTTTCTAGCATTGCCAAACCATTGACCGATTTGACCAAGAAGGGTGCTGATTTGGTTAATTGGTCTTCTGCTGCTGTGGAAGCTTTTCAGGAGTTGAAGCGTCGTTTTTGTTCTGCCCCTGTGTTGTGTCAGCCAGATGTTTCTCTTCCGTTCCAGGTCGAGGTTGATGCTTCTGAGATTGGAGCAGGGGCGGTTTTGTCACAGAGAGGTTCTGATTGCTCAGTGATGAAACCATGTGCTTTCTTTTCCAGGAAGTTTTCGCCCGCTGAGCGTAATTATGATGTGGGCAATCGAGAGTTGCTGGCCATGAAGTGGGCATTCGAGGAGTGGCGTCATTGGCTTGAAGGAGCTAAGCATCGCGTGGTGGTATTGACTGATCATAAGAACTTGACTTATCTCGAGTCTGCCAAGCGCTTGAATCCTAGACAGGCCCGTTGGTCGTTATTTTTTGCCCGCTTCGACTTTGTGATTTCGTACCTTCCGGGCTCTAAAAATGTGAAGGCGGATGCTCTGTCTAGGAGTTTTGTGCCCGACTCTCCGGGTTTATCTGAGCCAGCGGGTATCCTCAAGGAAGGAGTCATTGTGTCTGCCATCTCCCCTGATTTGCGGCGGGTGCTGCAAAAATTTCAGGCGAATAAACCTGATCGTTGTCCAGCAGAGAAACTGTTCGTCCCTGATAGGTGGACTAATAAACTTATCTCTGAACTTCATTGTTCGGTGTTGGCTGGTCATCCTGGAATCTTTGGTACCAGAGAGTTAGTGGCTAGATCCTTCTGGTGGCCATCTCTGTCACGGGATGTACGTACTTTTGTGCAGTCCTGTGGGATTTGTGCTAGGGCTAAGCCCTGCTGTTCTCGTGCCAGTGGGTTGCTTTTGCCCTTGCCGGTCCCAAAGAGGCCTTGGACACATATTTCGATGGATTTCATTTCTGACCTTCCCGTTTCTCAAAAGATGTCAGTCATTTGGGTGGTCTGTGATCGCTTTTCTAAAATGGTCCATCTGGTGCCCTTGGCTAAATTGCCTTCCTCCTCTGATTTGGTACCTTTGTTCTTTCAGCATGTGGTTCGGTTGCATGGCATTCCTGAGAATATTGTTTCTGACAGAGGTTCCCAGTTTGTTTCAAGGTTTTGGTGAGCCTTTTGTGGTAGGATGGGCATTGACCTATCCTTTTCCTCGGCTTTCCATCCTCAGACTAATCGCCAGACCGAACAAACCAATCAGACCTTGGAAACATATCTGAGATGTTTTGTTTCTGCAGACCAGGATGATTGGGTGTCCTTTTTGCCGTTGGCTGAGTTCGCCCTTAATAATCGGGCCAGCTCGGTTACCTTGGTTTCTCCATTTTTTTGCAATTCTGGGTTCCATCCTCGTTTCTCTTCAGGACAGGTTGAGTCTTCGGACTGTCCTGGTGTGGATTCTGTGGTGGATAGGTTGCAGCAGATCTGGACTCAGGTAGTGGACAATTTGATCTTGTCCCAGGAGAAAGCTCAACTTTTCGCTAATCGCAGACGCCGTGTGGGTCCCCGACTTCGTGTTGGGGATCTGGTTTGGTTATCTTCTCGTCATATTCCTATGAAGGTTTCCTCTCCTAAATTTAAACCTCGTTTTATTGGTCCGTATAGGATTTCTGAGGTTCTCAATCCTGTGTCTTTTCGTTTGACCCTCCCAGACTCCTTTTCCATACATAATGTATTCCATAGGTCGTTGTTGCGGAGATACGTGGCACCTATGGTTCCATCTGTTGAGCCTCCTGCCCCGGTTTTGGTGGAGGGGGAATTGGAGTATATTGTGGAGAAGATTTTGGATTCTCGTGTTTCTAGACGGAAACTCCAGTATCTGGTTAAATGGAAGGGTTATGCTCAGGAAGATAATTCCTGGGTTTTTGCCTCTGATGTTCATGCTTCCGATCTTGTTCGTGCCTTTCATGCGGCTCATCCTGGTCGGCCTGGGGGCTCTGGTGAGGGTTCGGTGACCCCTCCTCAAGGGGGGGGTACTGTTGTGAATTCTGTGGCTGAATTCACTCCTGTGGTCACAAGTGGTACTGCAGCTTCTGAGCTTCCTCCCTCAGGTGTTCTGGTGAGCTCGTTAACTGCTTCATTACTTAACTCCGCCTGATGCTGCTATCCTTGCTCCTTGTCAATGTTTCAGTGTTGGATCTGAGCTTCTCCTGATTGTTCCTGTGACCTGCTGCTCTGTATAGCTAAGTGCTTTTTGCTTTTTTGTTGCTTTTTTTCTGTCCAGCTTGTCTTTTGTTTTGCTGGAAGCTCTGAGACGCAAAGGGTGTACCGCCGTGCCGTTAGTTCGGCACGGTGGGTTTTTTTTGCCCCCTTTGCGTGGTTTTGCTTTAGGGTTTTTTGTAGACTGCAAAGTTCGCTTTACTGTCCTCGCTCTGTCCTAGAATATCGGGCCCCACTTTGCTGAATCTATTTCATCCCTACGTTTTGTCTTTTCATCTTACTCACAGTCATTATATGTGGGGGGCTGCCTTTTCCTTTGGGGAATTTCTCTGGGGCAAGTCAGGCCTATTTTTCTATCTTCAGGCCAGCTAGTTTCTTAGGCTGTGCCGAGTTGCCTAGGTAGTTGTTAGGCGCAATCCACAGCCGCTTTTAGTTGTGTTTAGGACAGGATCAGGTGTGCAGTCTACAGAGTTTCCACGTCTCAGAGCTCGTTCTTGTATTTTTGGGTATTTGTCAGATCACTGTGTGCGCTCTGATCGCTAAGCACACTGTGTTTCTGGATTGCCTTCATAACACCTGTCATTAGCAAACATAACACCCCAGTACATAAAACATACTTTTAATTAGATCAAAGTGACAACCTTATACACTATATGAGTATATGGTAAATTTGTCTGCATATTCCTTTGCAGTTTTTCTGTTAGTTTATCTATTATTCCTTTGGGTATGTTTCAGATGACAAGCTACTGTGTCTCAGCAGTTCTGAAAGCTATGTGCCTGGAATGCGGTCAATGAATCTGTCTGAATTCCATTAAAAAATATATATAATTTGAAAAACTGCCTGGAGCTCTGGCGACTTTATGTCGGAATTCTGTTCTGACTGGTTATAGCGCTATCATCAATGTATGTTGTAGACTGCAGTATTTAGGGAATTATTTGACTAGACAGAAGGCTACAGATGATATGAATAACACAGGACTAAATTGATATAAATGAAATTACAGACTGGCACACCACTTAGATGATGCTTTAAATCCTCTGTGACATCTCAAAGATGACAAACAAGGACTTGTACGAAACCATCTGTCCTCATTATCCTTAATAGTAGGGTTTGTGTAGTGCATGAACGAGAGAGAAATCAGAATACCTTTTCCATCACACAAAACTCCTCTTGTAAGGGGCAGAGGGTAATAAACTATTTCTCTGCTCAGTAAAGCAAGGACATCACGTTATTAAACATTAATAAAAGCAAGATTTAGGGAGTTGAAAACGGGCCATGTTTGTGAAGGGAAACTTGATAGTGATGGAAGATGTCATCTTCCTAATGACACTTGATGTGTGCATTACGCAGTGAATATGTTGTATTAATCTAACTAAAAAGCTGACAGCCGCACTGATTCTGATTTAACCTGTTTGCTTGTTCTTTTCAGCGAAGGTACTATAAAAAGATGAATATTTTAGAAACTGTTGTCTTCCATTTAATAAACTCCTCATTCCTTTTTTTCTGATTTTTTTTTGCTAAATACTCAATATTTAAAATACTGCATATTGTCTGTTTTACTATATTCCTTGAAGTAATTTTCATAAACAGAACAGAGAATATTTAAAGTCACAACAAGTACAAAGAAAGATATCAGTGTACAATAAATATACACCATTTACAAAAAGTTAGGTATATTTGCCTTTCGGGCAAAATTTCAGGATGAACCTAAAATGCCCTCTAACCTTTTCATGTGAACTCAATGTGGCCTTCTCTAAACTTTTGAATGCACATGTCCAACTGTACAATGTTTCAGTACGTTTTGCACAACTTGTTGTTCTCTAACAAGAAGCTTCATGGCAAAATGGAAGGAACTGAAACTCAATATTGCTCAGAGACAACCTTGAAACTTGAAAGATCCCGAATATCTATATGGTGGAGTGGGCCAAAATCCCTGCTGTCGTGTGTGCAAACTTGGTCACGAGCTGCAAGAAAATTCTCAGTTTAACTGATTTTTCTCTTTAGGCTAAGTGCACATGTTGCAAAATTACCGCGGAAATTTCTGCGGCAATTCTGTAACTCCCTGGCGCGGGTATATCACAAGCAGAATTGGCATGCATAGTGTTTTGCAAGCATAATTAGCTTGCAGAATGCTAGCGTTTTCCAAGTGATCTGTAGCATCACTTGGAAAACTGATTGACAGGTTGGTCACTCTTGTCAAACATAGTGTTTGACAAGTGTGACCAACTTTTTACCATTGATGCAGCATTTATAGTAAAAAGATATAATGTTAAAAATAATAAACAAAATAAAAAATGGTGATATCCACACCTTCCGGCATCCCCGGCAGCTTTCTCGCTCCTCGCGATGCTCCCGTTCCCAGTAATGCCTCGCGGCAATGACCCCAGGTGATGTAGCGGTCTCGCGAGACCGCTACGTCATCACAGGTCATTTTCACAAGGCATTAATAGGAATGGGAGCATCACGAGGAGCGGGAAGGCGGCGGGAGACGCCGGAAGGTGAGAATATCATGATTTTTTATTTTAATTCTTTTTTGTAATAATTATATGGTTCCCAGGGCCTGGAGGAGAGTCTCCTCTCCTTCACCCTGGGTACCAACTGCACATGATCCGCTTACTTCCCGCATGGTGGGCATAGCCCCATGCGGGAAGTAAGCGGATCAATGCATTCCTATGTATGCGGAATCCCAGTGATTCCGCAGAAAGAATGAACATGCTGTGATTTTTTCTGTAATGTGATTCCGCCGTGGAAAAAACGCAGCATGTGCACAAAAAATGCGAAATGCATTAAAAATTATGGGTTGTTTATGTAAGCGTTTTTTTGGCGGAAAACTGCTGAAGAAACGCTGAAAAAGCGCTAAAAATCCTGAACATGTGCACATAGCCTTATAGGTATATTTTTGAGTAAAATGTAAATTGTTCTTTTATTCTATAAACTACTGACAACATGTCTCCGAATTTCCAAGCAGTACATTTTGTATTTATTTTCTGAAAATGAGAAACGGTCAAAATAACAAAAAATACATTGCTTGCTGACCTTAAATAGTGCAAAAAAATCAAATTCATAATCATGTAGAAACAACAATACTAATGTTTTTAGCTCAGGTAGCGTGCAGAAATCAATATTTTGTGGAATAATCATGAATTTTATTCACAGCTTTCATGCGTCTTGGCTTGCTTTCCACCCGTCTTTCACACTGCTTTTGGGTGACCTTATGCCACTCTTGGCACAAAAATTTAAGCAGTTCTTCTTTGCTTGATGGCATCCCCAGAACAACACGTGGTCGTCTATTGGTTAGACAGATCTGGACAGGCTTACAGGCCACAGTGTCTTGCACCCACTGTGACATTTGGTGGAGGATCGGTGATGATCTTGGGATGCTTCAGCAAGGCTGGAATTGGGCAGGTTAATTTTTGCGAAGGACGTATGAATCAAGCCGCATACAATGTTATCCTGGAAAACAGTAGATTCCTTCTGCTCAGGCAATGTTCCCCAACTCTGAGGACTGTTTTTTCCAGCAGGACAATGCGCCATGCCATGTAGCTAGGTCAATCAAGGTGTAAATGAAGGGCCACCACAATAATTCCCTGTCATAGCCAGCCCAATCTCCAAACCTGAACCCCATTGAAAACCTCTGGAATGTAATCAAGAGGAAGATGGATAGTCAGAAGCCATAAAACAAAGAAGAACTGTTTACATTTTTATACCATGAGAGGCATAAGGTCACCCAAAAGCAGTGTGAAAGACTGGTGGAAAGCATGCCAAGAATCATGAAAGCTGTGATTAAAAAACATGGTTATTCCACAAAATATTGATTTCTGAACTCTGTCTGAGTTAAAACATTAGTATTGTTGTTTCTAAATGATTATGAACTTGGTTCTTTTTGCATTATTTAAATGGACTCTGTCACCTGAATTTGGAGGGAACAATTTTCAGCCATAGAGGCGGGGTTTTCGGGTGTTTGATTCACCCTTTCCTTACCCGCTGACTGCATGCTGGCTGCAATATTGGATTGAAGTTCATTCTCTGTCCTCCGTAGTACACGCCTGTGCAAGACAAGATTGCCTTGTGCAGGCGTGTACTACGGAGGACAGAAAATGAACTTCAATCCAATATTGCAGCCAGCGGAACTTCGAGACATGTTGTCAGTAGTATATAGAATAAAAGAACAATTGACATTTTACTCAAAAATATACCTATAATGAGGAAAATCAGACAAACTGAAAATTTTGCAGTGGTCTCTTAATTTTTACCAGAGCTGTATATATACTGTAGCGTTTCCCTTACTTCAGGCATTGGGGGACACTCGCTTTGCACGGGAATAATGCATACAAGCATGATTTCTCACACAAATTAAGTCAGTTCCAGTTTATTATAGCGTCATAAACCGCACCGTAAGCCAGGTTACACACAGTCTGTTACTTTAACACGTGTGGCTTTACAAAACATTCAGTAGTCACGTGTTTTCTCTTCATTACATTACATGCATCAACGGAACATATTAAACCCCGACAGTCTGTTCCAATGGCAGATATGTCTCTGCCGTATATTACAGGTTTTATCCCATACCAGGGATTACCTCAGGAGCTTCGGCTCTACACACTGACTCCTGCCAGTGTTCGTTCACAGGGAAACTGCCTCACTGGGATCACCGTCCTTGTGACCAGTACACCTCGGATAGTCCAGACCCAAAGTAGGAACTGTAGCTTCCCCAAACACAGAAACCGTCTCAGGCTCTGTAGATGCAGCCTTTCCATGCGCTCCCAGGAAGTCCAATCACAGGCACTTCCAACACACAGGCCATCAGTCCATGATCTTACCAGGTGCTTACAAGACTCCAGCCCATCCCAGGACAATCCAACACCCTTGAGCATTCAGTCCATAGCCTCAGCAGTGCTTCCAGGACTCCAGCCCACTTCAGAACAATCCATCACTCAGGCTAATGCAGGACTCACGGTCTCAGTGCTTCCAGGACTCCAGCCCATACCAGGACAATCCAACACTGACAGTTCATCAGGTCCATGGTCTCAGGTGCTTACAGGACTTCTCCAATACCAGGAGACTCCAACACCGACACTCCAACACCGACCGTCCAGGACCTTGCACATGGACCAAACGGATCATACACAAGAACCATGTGACCCACACCCTGGTCACATTATATACCTTTTAACCACTCCCCTGGGTGGGAGTGTGGGTGTGTGTGGCTAGTCTGACCCTCCCATCTCTCATAACTAGCGCTGCCAATCTCCCATTAGAACTACACAATTACTTGTGGGACTACAGGTCCCAGCACACCAACCAAACTTCAGACTGACAGCGCAGTGTGTCTTCCTCTGCAACACACACACCGGCCATTTACACTCCTGCCGGACTTTGTCTCATCACATTTATGCCTCCAAGCGCATCTTGAAGCGCACACACAGCGCCACCTGGCTGTAACGTGGGTCCCTGCACCACAATATATATATATATATATATATATATATATGTGTGTGTGTGTGTGTGTACATATATGTGTATATATATTTATAGAATTGCCCTGTAATGTTTTAATTTCCTGTTCTGTCCAGATGTCACCGTATCCCAGAATTCCAAGTGGAGGAAGTTCCCCGACGACCATATTGGCTCACCCAAGTGATGGGTGTCTCAATATAGAAACTGCTCCTGGTACCAACCTATTGCGCGGTACCACCAGCGGAACACCGTCGCACCACACACACGCACTCTATATGCCTTGTGCACCACTCACACACTCTTACACACTCACACAGCCTCTTGCGTGGTACCACCAGCAGAACACTGTCACAAACACGCCGCCGGGATCAGCCGAATGATTCACTGACTGCCACCATCTTTGTACAGGAGAAGTGCATGTACAGTTTTAACGTGTCCCCCGCAATTTGTCTGCACAAAGATGGCGGCGGTCTGATTTTCTGCGCCTGCGCGAATTACACGCAGGTGCAGTGAATCATTTGGCTAATCCCAGCGGCTGATACGCAACGTGTCTACAGGCAGAGGAAACTGGTCACATTATAAAGGGGTTTTCCTACGAATAAAAGTTCATTTTCAAAATTGACTGTGTCTGACGATGTACTGTTGTGAATTCTGTTGTCGGGCTCCCTCCTGTGGTCATGAATGGTACTTCGGCTGGTTCTGTCCATGGACTTCCTCTGGTGGGTGTTTCTGAGTTTCCTTCCACAGGTGATGAGGTTAATTCGTTAGCTGCTGCTCTATTTAACTCCACTTAGATCTTTGCTCCATGCCACCTGTCAATGTTCCAGTATTGGTCTAGTTCACTCCTGGATCGTTCTTGTGACCTGTCTTCCCATCAGTAGCTAAGTTCAGCTTGTATTTCTTTGGTTTGCTATTTTTCTGTCCAGCTTGCTATTTAATTTATTGTCTTGCTTGCTGGAAGCTCTGGGACGCAGAGGGAGCGCCTCCGCACCGTGAGTCGGTGTGGAGGGTCTTTTTGCGCCCTCTGCATGGTCTTTTTGTAGGTTTTTGTGCTGACCGCAAAGTAACCTTTCCTATCCTCGGTCTGTTCAGTAAGTCGGGCCTCACTTTGCTAAATCTATTTCATCTCTGTGTTTGTATTTTCTTCTTTACTCACAGTCATTATATGTGGGGGGCTGCCTTTTCCTTTGGGGAATTTCTCTGAGGCAAGGTAGGCTTTATTTTTCTATCTTCAGGGCTAGCTAGTTTCTTAGGCTGTGCCGAGTTGCATAGGGAGCGTTAGGCACAATCCACGGCTATTTCTAGTGTGTTTGATAGGTTTAGGGATTGCGGTCAGCAGAGTTCCCACGTCCCAGAGCTCGTCCTTTATTATCAGTAACTATCAGGTCATTCCGTGTGCTCTTAACCACCAGGTCCATTATTGTCCTGACCACCAGGTCATAACAGTACAGGTGGCCCAAAGTACTAATGCATCTCAATAGAGGGATAAGAGAAGTTCTGAGACCATTTTTTTTTCTTTGCAGTGTGTTTTGTCTCTCTTTTCCCCTTTACCTCTGGGTTGTTCAGGACACTGGTGTAAACATGGACATTCAAGGTCTGTCCTCTTGGATGGATAATCTCACTACAAGGATACAAAACATTCAAGATTTTGTGGTTCAGAATCCGATGTCAGAGCCTAGGATTCCAATTCCTGATTTGTTTTTTGGTGATAGATCTAAGTTCTTGAATTTCAAAAATAATTGTAAATTGTTTCTTGCCTTGAAACCTCGCTCCTCAGGTGACCCTGTTCAACAAGTAAAGATCATTATTTCTTTGTTACGTGGTGACCCTCAAGACTGGGCATTTTCCCTTGCGCCAGGAAATCCGGCATTGCGTGATGTTGATGCGTTTTTCCTGGCGCTTGGATTGCTTTATGACGAACCTAATTCAGTGGATCAGGCAGAGAAAATCTTGCTGGCTCTGTGTCAGGGTCAGGATGAAGCGGAGATATATTGTCAGAAGTTTAGAAAGTGGTCTGTGCTCACTCAGTGGAATGAATGTGCCCTTGCAGCAATCTTCAGAAAGGGTCTCTCTGAAGCCCTTAAGGATGTCATGCTGGGGTTTCCCATGCCTGCTGGTCTGAATGAGTCTATGTCCTTGGCCATTCAGATCGATCGACGCTTGCGTGAGCGTAAAGCTGTGCACCATTTGGCGGTACTATCTGAGCATGGGCCTGAGCCTATGCAATGTGATAGGACTTTGACCAGAGCTGAACGGCAAGAACACAGACGTTGGAATGGGCTATGTTTTTACTGTGGTGATTCCTCTCATGCTATCTCCGATTGTCCTAAGCACACTAAGCGGTTCGCTAGGTCTGCCACCATTGGTATGGTACAGTCTAAATTTCTATTGTCTGTTACTCTGATTTGCTCTTTGTCATCCTATTCTGTTATGGCATTTGTGGATTCAGGCGCTGTCCTGAATTTGATGGACTTGGAGTATGCTAGGCGCTGTGGTTTTTTCTTGGAGCCCTTGCAGTATCCTATTCCATTGGGAGGAATTGATGCTACGCCTTTGGCCAAGAATAAGCCTCAGTATTGGACCCAATTGACCATGTGCATGGCTCTTGCACATCAGTAGGATATCCGCTTTCTGGTGTTGCATAATCTGCATGATGTGGTCGTTTTGGGGTTGCCATGGCTACAGGTTCATAATCCAGTATTGGACTGGAAATCTATGTCTGTGTCCAGCTGGGGTTGCCAGGGGGTACATGGTGATGTTCCATTTTTGTCTATTTCGTCTTCCACTCCTTCTGAAGTTCCAGAATTTTTGTCGGATTATCGGGATGTATTTGATGAGCCCAAAGCCAGTGCCCTACCTCCTCATAGGGATTGCGATTGTGCAATTAATTTGATTCCTGGTAGTAAGTTTCCTAAGGGCCGATTGTTCAATTTATCTGTGCCAGAACACACCGCTATGCGGAGTTATATAAAGGAATCCTTGGAGAAAGGCCATATTCGCCCGTCGTCATCATCGTTAGGAGCAGGGTTCTTTTTTGTGGCCAAGAAGGATGGTTCTTTGAGACCTTGTATTGATTACCGCCTTCTTAATAAAATTACAGTCAAATTTCAGTATCCTTTGCCGTTGCTGTCTGATTTGTTTGCTCGTATTAAAGGGGCTAGTTGGTTCACCAAGATAGATCTTCGAGGGGCGTATAATCTTGTGCGTATTAAACAAGGCGATGAATGGAAAACAGCACTTAATACGCCCAAGGGCCATTTTGAGTACCTGGTTATGCCATTCTGGCTTTCCAATGCTCCATCAGTATTTCAGTCCTTTATGCATGACATCTTCCGAGAGTACCTGGATAAATTCCTGATTGTGTATTTGGATGATATTTTGGTCTTTTCGGATGATTGGGAGTCTCATGTGAAGCAGGTCAGAATGGTGTTCCAGGTCCTTCGTGCGAATTCCTTGTTTGTGAAGGGGTCAAAGTGTCTCTTTGGAGTTCAGAAGGTTTCATTTTTGGGGTTCATTTTTTCCCCTTCTACTATCAAGATGGACCCTGTTAAAGTCCAGGCCATTTATGATTGGACTCAGCCGACATCTGTGAAGAGCCTGCAAAAGTTCCTGGGCTTTGCTAATTTTTATCGGCGCTTCATTGCTAATTTTTCTACTGTTGCTAAACCGTTGACTGATTTGACCAAGAAGGGTGCTGATGTGGTCAATTGGTCTTCTGCGGCTGTAGAGGCTTTTCAGGAGTTGAAGCGTCGTTTTTCTTCTGCCCCTGTGTTGTGCCAGCCAGATGTTTCGCTTCCGTTTCAGGTTGAGGTTGATGCTTCTGAGATTGGAGCAGGGGCTGTTTTGTCGCAAAGAAGTTCTGATGGCTCGGTGATGAAGCCATGTGCTTTCTTTTCTAGAAAGTTTTCGCCTGCTGAGCGTAGCTATGATGTTGGTAATCGTGAATTGTTGGCCATGAAGTGGGCATTCGAGGAGTGGCGTCATTGGCTGGAAGGAGCCAAGCATCGCGTGGTGGTCTTGACAGATCACAAGAATTTGACTTATCTTGAGTCTGCCAAACGGTTGAATCCGAGACAGGCTCAATGGTCGTTATTTTTCTCCCATTTTGATTTTGTGGTTTCGTACCTTCCGGGCTCTAAGAATGTGAAGGCTGATGCCCTGTCAAGGAGTTTTGTGCCTGACTCTCAGGGTGTTCCTGAGCCGGCAGGTATTCTCAAAGAGGGGGTAATTTTGTCTGCCATCTCCCCTGATTTGCGGCGGGTGCTGCAAAAATTTCAGGCTGATAGACCTGACCGTTGCCCAGCGGAGAAACTGTTTGTCCCTGATAGATGGACTAGTAGAGTTATCTCTGAGATTCATTGTTCAGTGTTGGCTGGGCATCCTGGAATCTTTGGTACCAGAGATTTGGTGGCTAGATCCTTCTGGTGGCCGTCTTTGTCGCGGGATGTGCGTTCTTTTGTGCAGTCCTGTGGGACTTGTGCTCGGGCTAAGCCCTGCTGTTCTCGTGCCAGTGGGTTGCTTTTGCCCTTGCCGGTCCCGAAGAGGCCCTGGACGCATATTTCTATGGATTTTATTTCGGATCTCCCCGTCTCTCAAAAGATGTCGGTCATTTGGGTGGTTTGTGATCGCTTTTCTAAGATGGTCCATTTGGTACCTTTGTCTAAATTGCCTTCCTCCTCTGATTTGGTGCCATTATTTTTCCAGCATGTGGTTCGTTTGCATGGTATCCCGGAGAACATCATTTCTGACAGAGGTTCCCAGTTTGTTTCAAGGTTTTGGCGATCCTTTTGTGCTAGGATGGGCATTGATTTGTCTTTTTCCTCGGCTTTCCATCCTCAGACAAATGGCCAAACCGAACGAACTAATCAAACTTTGGAAACATATCTGAGATGCTTTGTTTCTGCTGATCAGGATGATTGAGTGTCCTTTTTGCCGTTGGCTGAGTTCGCCCTTAATAATCGGGCCAGCTCGGCTACTTTGGTTTCGCCGTTTTTCTGCAATTCTGGTTTCCATCCTCGTTTCTCTTCAGGGCAGGTTGAGTCTTCAGACTGTCCTGGTGTAGATACTGAGGTGGATAGGTTGCAGCAGATTTGGACTCATGTGGTGGACAATTTGACATTGTCCCAGGAGGAGGCTCAATGTTTCGCTAACCACCGGCGCTGTGTGGGTCCCCGACTTCGTGTTGGGGATTTGGTTTGGTTGTCGTCTCGTTATGTTCCTATGAAGGTTTCCTCTCTTAAGTTTAAGCCTCGTTTCATTGGTCCGTAAAAGATTTCTGAGGTTATCAATCCTGTGTCATTTCGTTTGGCCCTTCCTGCTTCTTTTGCCATCCATAATGTGTTCCATAGGTCGTTATTGCGGAGATACGTGGCGCCTGTGGTTCCATCCGTTGATCCTCCTGCCCCGGTGTTAGTTGAGGGGGAGTTGGAGTATGTGGTGGAGAAGATTTTGGATTCTCGTGTTTCGAGACGGAAACTCCATTACCTGGTCAAGTGGAAGGGTTATGGTCAGGAAGATAATTCCTGGGTTTTTGCCTCCGATGTTCATGCTGCCGATCTGGTTCGTGCCTTTCATTTGGCTCATCCTGGTCGGCCTGGGGGCTCTGGTGAGGGTTCGGTGACCCCTCCTCAAGGGGGGGTACTGTTGTGAATTCTGTTGTTGGGCTCCCTCCTGTGGTCATGAATGGTACTTCGGCTGGTTCTGTCCATGGACTTCCTCTGGTGGGTGTTTCTGAGTTTCCTTCCACAGGTGACGAGGTTAATTCGTTAGCTGCTGCTCTATTTAACTCCACTTAGATCTTTGCTCCATGCCACCTGTCAATGTTCCAGTATTGGTCTAGTTCACTCCTGGATTGTTCTTGTGACCTGTCTTCCCATCAGTAGCTAAGTTCAGCTTGTATTTCTTTGGTTTGCTATTTCTCTGTCCAGCTTGCTATTTAATTTATTGTCTTGCTTGCTGGAAGCTCTGGGACGCAGAGGGAGCGCCTCCGCACCGTGAGTCGGTGCGGAGGGTCTTTTTGCGCCCTCTGCGTGGTCTTTTTGTAGGTTTTTGTGCTGACCGCAAAGTAACCTTTCCTATCCTCGGTCTGTTCAGTAAGTCGGGCCTCACTTTGCTAAATCTATTTAATCTCTGTGTTTGTATTTTCTTCTTTACTCACAGTCATTATATGTGGGGGGCTGCCTTTTCCTTTGGGGAATTTCTCTGAGGCAAGGTAGGCTTTATTTTTCTATCTTCAGGGCTAGCTAGTTTCTTAGGCTGTGCCGAGTTGCATAGGGAGCTTTAGGCGCAATCCACGGCTATTTCTAGTGTGTTTGATAGGTTTAGGGATTGCGGTCAGCAGAGTTCCCACGTCCCAGAGCTCGTCCTTTATTATCAGTAACTATCAGGTCATTCCATGTGCTCTTAACCACCAGGTCCATTATTGTCCTGACCACCAGGTCATAACATGTACTGAGCATACCACATCTCCTGGGTAGGGGAGGAAGCAAAATATAATACTGATATTGCAGCAGGGGATCACAGTGGATTTATTTTGTGAGGTAAATTATTTCACTGACTGTTTTTAAAAAATATTCTACTTCACTAAATGTATCCTCTGCGATCTCCTGCTGCAATGTCAGTATTGTCTTTTGCTTCCTCCCCTGCCCAGGAGCTGTGGTATGTTCTGTACATGATTAGACACAGGGGTGAGTGTGTCTGACCGTGTACGGCGCATAGCACATCTCCTGGGCAGGGGAGGAAGCAAAAGACAATACTGACATTACAGCAGGGGATCACAGTGGATTCATTTTGTGAGGTAAAATATTTCACTGACTGTTTTTAAAAAATATTTTACCTCACAAAATGTATCCTCTGCAATCTCTTGCTGTAATGTCAGGATTGTCGTTTGCTTCCTCCCCTTCCCAGGAGCTGTGGTATGTTCGGTACAAGGTCAGACACAGACAATTTTTAAAATGAACTTTTGTTCGTGGCGACACCCCTTTAAAAAGCAAATATCAACGCAAACATGGCTCCTCATAAAAGTATGCCAATGACAATGAAAGGAAAGCTGCAAAGACACAACATCGAAGACAACAAAGGGCAATTGAGACTTTTGAAGAGCAACAGCATCACTAGGACAAAACAATGCATGTAAGCGTAGGCGTCAAACATAAGAGTCCCCTGATGCAAAAGTCATTAGATTATCACATGATGACATTGGGCAACAACAGCGCCGCATACCTGCCCCCATCGTGACATTACCGCCCTTCCGATGTGATAGCATCGGGCCTCTAGTATATATTTTTATTTTTTTTATGTTTTATTTTTCGCACACACACAGCTACCAAGGTATACACTATACAGTGCCAGTATTGGATAAACAGCGGAGCGTGCAACTCCATGTATTGCTAAGTGGCCGCACGCACCACTCTGGAGTGCCAGTGGCAGAGCCGGGTTTTAACATGCGAGACTCGGCTGTATTTCACGCAATTGAGTATGAGCCCTTAGCCGAAAAAACATCGGTACACACCTTGGCCTAATATAGTTATTGGGGCTATGCACATGTCCAAATTTTTTCCTCAAAGACACTCTGGGAGGCGCCAGGAATCTCCCGCCGCACAGGGTAGATCCCAAGCCTCGCCTGCATCTGTGGTCTCCCATTCTTCTTTGTCCGCTTTTAAACATAGACGTTGTTCTCAGCATCTTGCTCAGGATCGTGCTGTTCATCTGGTTACTGCTGGCTCTTCAGCCAAGCCTATGGTAACCAGCAGTAGGCAGCAACGAGCGAGCATGCTCGTGATGTGCCGACTTCTCATTTGTGGTTGGTCGTCAGCTGCTCTGGTGATGTGGCAGTTCGGGATTGGCCCATGTGCAAGGTCCTGACCGACTGGACATAAACTGAACATATAAAAGGGTCTCAGAGGTGCACGTGGGCGTGCTAGTGTCAACCTCTTTCCATGTGTTAATGAGACTTTGCAACAGTGTGGTCAGCATGTGCTCAGGGTTGGAAGTAAACCGTTAGAATTCCGGCACCTCCAGAGAGGAGTTTGGCTATATGGATTCAGGGCAGGCATCTAGCCATTAGAATTCTGGCACCTCCAGAGAGGAGTTGGTTGAGTGCTTTTGCTGACTGTGTGACCACTGTTTGCTACTTATCCCATTAGTGGGCTTTGATCCCCTGTGAGGTTAACAGGGATCGTATCTATCGTCATATCTACTTTGTTACTGTGTGCGAGTGACACAGCTCTATTTCAAAGCATCTACAGTACTTTGTTTCTGTGTACGAGTGACACAGCTCTATTGCGGAGCATCTACTTCGTTACTGTGTGCGAGTGACACAGCCCTATAGCAGAGCATCTATTCTGTTTCTGTGTGAGAGTGACACAGCTTCGTGTGCTGTTCACTGAGTGGTGTTTAACTCAGTGCAAGCTAGCAGTCGCTCGCTGTGTGTTCCGCCATTGTACACATTAGCTGCAATTTTACATCTATTCACTGTGGACCCTGGGTTGCGATTGCACTTCTTTATTACATTTATTTAGTGCAAACCGCCAACCCTAACACAGTCTGTCCAAGGAAAAAATAATTCTGGATATTCATATCACACTTGGCCATGCAAGTCAATGAGTGCATTGTCAACATCAGAATGCACTCTGATGACATCTTAGTGCAGTCCCATTTCTGTGAACTGTCACAATGGAGAAGATGGAGAAATTTTGTTTCCCATCTTATCACACTAAACTGGCACTCTGATCAAATTCTGACAGTCTGCATGAGCTTTATGAAATATTAGTTTCCTTGTTATTATTCTACTGCACATACATCAACACAAGATGGTGCTTTTGATGTCAATAAGCCTGGAGTCACACTTGCGAGTGCAATGCGAGAAACTTGCACAAGTCTCCTGCATCAATACTCGGCACTACCACCGGAGCGTGCAGCTGCATGCATTTCTATGCAGCTTACAGCTCCATTCCTAAGTGGCGGCGGCAGTGCTGGGTATTGATGCGAGAGACTCATGCAAGTTTCTCGCATTGCACTCGCAAGTGTGACCCCAGCCTAACAGTTTTATTGGGCAATAATAGTCTCCTCAGGATAAGCCATCAAAATCAGAGGCAAAAATCTAACCTCACCATCAGAGGCGCTAGTGAAGAACAGGTAGCTACTTAGTCACTCCCCTCCATGGTAAGCCCAGTCAGTGGTGCAGTGGGTACACACTCACCAGTGTTACACCAATCAGATGATAGAGAGGCTAAAGCTTCCTGCATTTAGTAGTGTATGTAACTAGTACTTCAATTAGTATTTTTTTCTTGCTAGTAGTATAGTAAATATGCACTCTCTAATAATTCTGCCTCTGCTGTAATATAAAATAGGTCATTGTGCACTGATTTTCTAGCGAGCCTGTAATAAATACATACTTAGGCCGGCTTCACACTCAGCGTATGAAAATACGGTCCGTTTTTTACGGCCATAATACGCCTCAAAATTAGAAATACGGTGATCCGTAAGAACTCCGTAGGCAAGGTGTGGTCGCGTATTTTGCGCATGTAATGTTGCGTATGTAATCCGTATGTCCACCGTAATGCGTATTTTTCACGCAACCTGACAAAATGGACATTTAACGGTTTTGGCGGCTGAAATTGATTTAAATTACCCTCATCAACCCTATTTAAGCCTGTACAACATGTGGCTCACTCCCATATGGTCATTTTGTGGTTTGTCAACTGTTGGAGTGTTGTGGTAACATTTGTACCATGTCTGACCACCTGCAGTTCACCCTAACACAGCGGGTTTTGTTCAACTGGCTATTGTCTTGTCGGTTTGGGCACCCATACCCTGTGATTGTGGATCCGCGAAGGAGGAGCAGAAGAATGTGGGTGCATCCTCTTCTGACTAAGCGCCTCACTAAAGGCCATTTTCATCGGCTATATACGGCTCTGCGGGAACATCCTGAAAAGTTTTATCTCTACTGTCGCATGACAATACAAACATTTGACAGATTGTTGGAGATATTACGCCCAGGAATAACATTTCAGGACACAAGGCTGCGCAAAGCTATCTCCGCTGAGGAGCGTCTTCTCCTCACATTACGGTATGTATTCTACATCCTCACATACTGTATGTTGATGACCTTTTTTTAAAAAACTTTTGTTTTTTTATTTTTATTTTTTCCCCAGAATATGTGTACATTATGGCCAAAGCAGATGTGACAAAGTGACGTAACTGTTATAGTTAAGCCCCTTAAGGACATTTTTCCCTTTCCAGCGTTAATCTAGTATCAGACAAATGCAAATATGATTGTGCTTATTCATGTTTTGTGTTCACTCTTGAAACAGTCCTGATAAGTGTTTTCTTTTTCACTTACAGATTTCTGTCCACTGGATTGTCCTTTGCGGGTCTCCAACTTGAATTTTTGATTGGCCGCTCCACCATTTCTGGCATTGTGCGGTTAACCTGTCGCCAAATATGGGATAGACTTAAGGACCTTGTGATGCCTGAGCCAAAACAGGCTGATTGGCTCAAAATAACCCGTGGTTTCCAGGTCAATTGTGACTTCCCAAACTGCATTGGAGCGGTGGATGGGAAACATATTAGGGTACGTAAGCCGCCGAACTCTGGCTCCCAATTCTACAACTATAAGCAGTTTTTCTCTGTAGTTCTGTTTGCTGTAGTTGACAGTAACTACAGGTTTATAATTGTAGACATTGGGGCCTATGGCCGAACTGGAGACTCTAGGGTCTTCAATTCGTCTATAATGGGTCGGCGGCTACGTGACAACCAGTTAGACCTCCCACCACCACAACAACTCCCAGGCTCCACTGCAGAAGCACTGCCTTTTTTTTTGGTTGGAGATGAGGCCTTCCAACTCACCAGACACGTCATGAGGCCTTATCCCCGGCGCAACCTGGACCACCGTCGGAGGATATTTAATTTGCGCCTTTCTAGGGCGCGCAGACTGGTGGAATGCGCCTTTGGTATTCTGGTGGCCAAATGGCGTGTCCTACAGACTGCCATACAGCTCAGTGAGGCTACAGTAAATGAAGTAATCAAAGCATCAGTAATTTTGCACAACTATACCCACATACATGATTGCTTCTCAGATGGTAATGATGAACACATGTTGCGTAGTGTAATTAGTCCAACACCACATGGCCCTCCTCCGCGCCGTCCCCTTTCTGGCATCAAAGTTAGGGATGTATTGACCAATTATTTTGTTTCTCCTCAGGGTTCTACTCCCTGGCAAGATTATGCTGTTTCTCAGTTGTGATTTCATTTTTTTAAAGATATGTTTTGGAAATATACTATTTTCATCCACTGAAACCGTACTGTGTGTGTTTTGTTTCCTTACTGACCATATGTTTCTGTTTTCTGAATATGTGTGTGATGCAAAAATGATTAATCCACAAACATCAATTGGCTTTGTTGAGAACTTTTTACTAACATAGCAACCCTTTTGTTTGGTTCTTTACACCATATTTTAGCCATATGGTTTGTATAACCCTTTTTATGGGTTGCTTTATAACAAGGATCCACAACAAAGTGGAAATGGTTTGCAAACACAAAATTAACATGGTAGCCAGCTACCAAAATAAAAACAAAATAAACAAGCAAAAATAACAAAATATTACAGGTCCCTGTAAGTTGGTGGGGGAGATGTTGCCAGCTCTGGGTCCTGGTCAGGGGGCCTTTGTTGTGCCGATGGCAGTTCATCCTGTGAGGATGCAGTGGCTTGTGGCCCAGAATACTGGCCTTGTCCATATTGTCCAGATGTGTGGTGACCATAAGCCAAATGGCTCTGTGCATCATGCTGTCGTACAGATTGCCTTGCATCATACCCCAACCCAAAATGGCCATGTTGTCCAAACCCAGGTTGGGACCAGCCAACATCACTGGGTCTGGAGAAGTGGCCATATTGGGATTGGGGGTTGTAGCCTGCCATTTGGTAGTCTGATGGCCTTTGTAGATTTTGGGATGGGAGGGGTTGAAGTGGTGGCATACGTGGAGTAGGTGCAGCAAATCCTGATTGATTTTGCTCCTGTTGAGGGAATTGAAGGCGCAAGAGGTTGGTTTGGCCAAGCTGCCTTCGCTCCAGATATTCAAAAACCTCATAGGGGTTATTTGGAGGGGTGCTTAAATCAATTAGGATTTGCATACACCCTCTCACACGTAGCCTCACCTCACGGGGAAGGGGTCTAAGGTAACGGGCAAGGCTGTGGGCAAAGGCCTCCTCGCCATCATCCGTGGCTGCCCTGGCCAAATAATTGAGGACCCCAGCATCAACATCACTTCTTCTGGCTTCAAGCTCTCTCCTTCGCCGGGATCTCCGTAAAGGCCCAGCTGCCTGTGGGGATGACACCAGTGGGCCTGTAGGGCTGCTGCTGTGGCCATGTTCCACAAGCCTTTCTGCATCATGTGCTGCTGAGGGTGGTGGTGCAGCATCTTCCTCACTTGCTGCTGCCTGCAGTGATGATGATGCTGATGGGTCCTCAAGGATGGATGCTGATGAAGCCAAAGATGGTCCTGCAACCTCTTCCTCCACACTTACAGGATCTATGATAGGGTCAGATTCTGATCCGGTTTCCCTCTCTGTGAGGTTAGACTGTGTTCTGTTAATAAAACAATAAAAGGTAATTATTTTGTGGACATTGTTTAATTACACATCTGTGTGCAATATTACCACAAAAAAAACACAACCTCAGATCAGCACAACATCTCCTTCTCTACTCCCCTCTTATTTCATATTCACACAAGAATATACAAGATTTGTCTTGTTGATCCCCACAAATGTACCCAACACTATCACAACACATCATAATGTGGCATACCATTTCAAGCTAGACCAAAACCATGAGGAACCACCTCTTCAAACAATCAGATAACATGCAGTAACAACCCATCCCACAAAACACTGCATGAACATCTCTAAACTTGCATACTACATTCTCACCCATCCCTTGTTGAAGCTTGGGATGCTTTGCAGGCAGGGTCCTCTCTCCTCCAGGACACTTTTGGAATTTATGCTTGTTTACATTATTGTTTGCACTATATTGACACATCCTTACATGGAATTTGCAATGTCATAACCCTAATCCACAAAACAGACTATGATTTAGTTTCATTACAAATGTGTTGAGTGGTTTTTACTTACTGCCTAAGATCCATACTGGCATCCAAAAAGGAAAGACGGTCATAATATATGTATTTGCGCTTCTTCAGTGGGGCTGCTGACCCACTCCTAGCCCGCTGCTGTCTTTCCCGCCGGTATTGGTCTCGGATGCTGCGCCATCGTGTCATAACATCATCCACTGCAATTACATGGTCAGAAATAATGTTCAATATCATTCTGAACATAGCTTATTCCAGTTGTCAGTCATATTTTTTATTTTTGTTCAAAAAGTTGGTAGAGCACCATAATTTCCATGGTGAGGCAGATGATAAAGGGGTTACATGCAGAGGTCTATATATCGCCCACAGTAAATAACTTGACAGTATCAGACTGGTAGAGAGGGGAGAGAACCCTGTTCTTGCAAACATACATTAGGTAAGATAGGATAGGATAGTACAGGAAAATGCCTTGTGCAATAATGAGACAACTGTGCAAAATTATGTAAAAATAAGACAAGGGACAACAACCCTCTGGACGGGGTATGAGGCCAAGAAAATATTTAGCAGGGCAAGATCAAGATGAACTATGTCCAGAAACACTTTGGCATGTTACTCAGCTTTAGAAAATGCCAAAAAGGCCATAAATGACATATAAAGATAAAAATGATTGCTCAAGTAATCATGTAGGGAAAGCATCTTGTAAAGTTCAATCTTGTGAATACATGAGTGTACTTACATAGACTTGTCTGCTCCGCACGTGGCCGTTGGGCATAATTGGGGAATAGGAGCCCACAGATGGCCCTCCAAGCTGCCTCTTTCCTGGCCCGGTTGGAGTAGTTGGGATCCCGCTGGTCCCATATTTCTGGCCTTTCTTGGACCAGGATGAGGAGCATATCCACGTTAATGATGGATGCCATGCTGCTTGGAACTCTGTGGAGGTGAGCACCAGACTTCCGGGATGTCTGTGTGGCTTTTTGAGCTAATTAGCATGTCTGAGTTTCATGATTGAGGGCTTGGCTCAATTCCTTGCACCTGGCGATGTCTGGAGATGTCTGGCGTATTTAACGCAAGTCACACTGTTGGTCCGTGTGTAATCCGTATATTTCTCGCCCCCATAGACTTTCATTGGCGAATTTTTTGCGCACTACGGTGACAAACGCAGCATGCTGCAATTTTCTACGGCCGTAGAAGGCCGTATAATACGGATTCGTAAAATACGGCAGGTAGAAGCTTGGCCATAGAGATGCATTGTACCGTGTGCAATCCGTATTTTCTGCACCTCTCTTACGTCCGTAAAACTCGCTAGTGTAAGGCCGGCCTTAAACACAGATGCCAATCAAAAGGGGCAATTGCCGCATCAGGAGGGAAAGAACAGCAGACCTCTGTAGGTAATGCAGCTAATCTACCCCTGGGGGACCTAGGTTCAGAAAGTCACATTGCTTAATTAATCGCAGGTCCTCCTTAGAGCCCATTTGACTATTACCTTGATTTGGAGTGGATTCACTGTCATTTGGTGCTGGAGGGGTTAAGGACCCATTTCCTTCTGGCTGTAAACCTAAAGCTTTATAACTCAGCTTTAGCACCTTGTGACCACTTTTTTCCACTATATAAACCTGCTGCTAGCTTCATTCCTTGCCAGTTATAGATCCTCTATACTGACCTCTTTAAAAGAGCTTGTCTCTGGATAAGCTGTGGTGTTTGTTCCTGTTGGAGAAGCTGAAGAGTGCTATTTGTTGTGTATTTTCCTACCCGTTTGTCTTACCTTCCTCGTGTTGTCTTATTGTAGTAGTGGAACTAGTGTCTAACTTACCTATGCACTAGACAGGGTAAGTTCAGGGCCAGTGAGGGCCTATTCACGTGATGAAACGGGGGGGGGGGGGGATGACCTTTCTCGGGACGATAGGGAGTGCAGGGGTCTGAATCAGATCTTTGTTAGGTGAATCCTCTCCCTTCTCCCTCTCGCCAGTGCCTTCCTTGTACATATTTCCTGATGTTCAGCTCCTGTTTGCTCCGCACATTGGGCGTCCTCTCGCCTTCAGCGTGACACCTTATTCAGTAATCATGCTGTGGCACCCCTAGGGGTATTTGCCACAAAAATAGTTACTGACAGTAAGTAGAAATACTAAAATAGCAAGACTGCACTACCACCTCCGGCCAGAAGGGGGAGCTCCAGAGACTCCCCTTGATCCATTCTGGTCTGAGAGAAGAAATGGCAGTTGGGCCAAGGAGCTGATAGTGAGAGGTCATACAGTTGAATCTCTAACAGCCCTGTGACTGTTACCAGGCCTAAATCACCGGCCTGAGGAGAAGAGGGATAGAGAAAAAGGACATTGTGAGAACCGGGTAGCATTAATCACTACCCAGAACAGGCGCAAAGACGGATACCGGATCCGTGGCTGTATTCATTATATATAATACAGCAACCGGAAAAACGTGAGGTGATATCAGCTTCACTAGGGTCGGATGCAGCAACAGACACAGAGTTCAGCGGTACTCCCAGAGGGGGTAAACCGATAAAAGGACTCGGGTTGCCCGTCGAACCAGGACCCGGAGGGGACAGATTGGGCCGGCAGCCAGTTCACATACAGCAGCAGGGCCACACAGAAATTGCACACAATAAGAGGCGAAGACCCCGGCAGGGTCAAAGTAACTCAGAGTTCCCATACAGACTCCGGTGACAGGACTGGTTGTAAATCCTTTTATGTTAAAGTAAACTGGTTAAACGTTTCAGTGCCTCAGTCTTTCATTTGGACAATAGCCATCTATCCAGGATCGAGATCGTCACCGCTGGGAGAACCTGCTGCTGATCAAGTAAGTGCCTGTCCCCTCATGATACCCCTTACACTGTGCATTGCCTGAGGCCACAGCACCGGGTCAAGCCACCCGTGACATCCCCCTCAAGAGACAGACTCCATTGGTCCGGTGCTGGGTATCCCGGTCTCCTGGGCGTCACAATGCCTTCTTGCTTTATCATAAAACAGTATACTAGTGCTCCACATACCTATTCTCATTATTATTTTTTTTCTGTTTAGAAGATGCAGCTTTTGCATATTTCATTTTGCTGAATATTAACTGGTTTCTCATTTCACTATTTGGAGTACAGGACACAAAACATTAATTATTAATAATAGACTGAAAGTCCAAGTTTTCTCAGTGGACAAAGGAAATAAATATAATTTATGAACCACACTAATGCGGTCGCATGAAACAAAACTGCCTTGTAATACAATTTTCTTATAAGAAACGTATTAATTTACACAGTAAACTGCTTGAGCAGTGGGCCAAGATGGCTATGGCTCTGACGGAAATGCAATGTACTACATTTCTGTATGTATTACTTTTTAAAAATGGGCAACATAGAAAGTGTTGTGTTTATTTATTGTACCTAGTCTATAGACTATTCTAATTTTAGCCCCTTTACGACAAGAAGTATTTTTGGCTTTGCATTTTCATTTTTTGCTTCCATCCTTCCCAAAGTCATAACTTTTTAATTTTTTGGTCAATATGGCCATGTGAGGGCTTGTTTCTTGCGGGACGAGTTTTACTTTTGAACAACACATTGGCTTTAATATATTGAGCACTGGAAAACGGGAAAAAAAATTCCAAGTGTGGTGAAATTGCAAAAAATGTCAAATAACACAGTTGTGTTTTGTTTTGCTTTTTTTTTTCTATTTTCGCTAAATGCTAAAACTGACCTGCAATTATGATTCTCCAGGTCATTATGAGTTCATAGACACCAAACATGTCTAGGTTCTTTTTAATCTAAGTGGTAAAAAAAAATTCCAAACTTTGTTAAAAAAAAATTGTGCCATTTTTCGATACCCGTAGTGTCTCAATTTTTCGTGATCTCGGGTTTGATGAGGCCTTATTTTTTGCACTCCGACCCGACATTTTTACTGATACCATTTTGGTGCAGATATGATCTTTTGATCATCAGCTATTGCATTTTAATTGTCGTGGTGACCAAAAAACCTAATTCTGGCGTTATTACTTTTTTTCTCGCTACGCCGTTTAGCCATCAGGTTAATCTTTTTTTATTGATAGATCAGGTGATTCTGAATGCGCGGATACCAAATATATGTCTGTGTGTATGATTTTTTTTAAAATTGTTTTATATTTAACCCCTTTCTGACCTCGGACAGGATAGTACGTCCGAGGTCAGAAGCCCCTCTTTGATGCAGGCTCCGGCGGTGAACCCGCATCAAAGCCGGGACATGTCAGCTGTTTTGAACAGCTGACATGTGCCCGCAATAGGCGTGGGCAGAGTCGCGATCTGCCCGCACCTATTAACTAGTTAAATGCCGCTGTCAAACGCAGACAGCGGCATTTAACTACCGCATCCGGCCGGAAATGACGGCATCGCCGACCCCGGTCACATGATCGGAGGTCGGCGATGCTTCAGTATTGTAACCATAGAGGTCCTTGAGACCTCTATGGTTACAGATCCCCAGCAGCTGTGAGCACCACTCTGTGGTCGGCGCTCACAGCACACCTGATTTTCTGCTACATAGCAGCGAACAGCAGATCGCTGCTATGTAGCAGAGCCGATTGTGCTGTGCCTGCTTCTAGCCTCCCATGGAGGCTATTGAAGCATGGCAAAAGTTAAAAAAAAAAAATGTGAAAAAAATAAAAAAAATATAAAAGTTTAAATCACCCCCCTTTCGCCCCAATCGAAATAAATCAATAAAAAAAAATCAAACCTACACATATTTGGTATCACCACGTTCAGAATCGCCCAATCTATCAATAAAAAAAAGCATTAACCTGATCGCTAAACAGCGTAGTGAGAAAAAAATTTAAAATGCCAGAATTAGGTTTTTTTGGTCATCGCGACATTGCATTAAAATGCAATAATGGGCAATCAAAAGAACATATCTGCACCAAAATGCTATCCTTAAAAATGCCGGCTCAGCATGCAAAAATAAGCCCTCAACCGACCCCAGATCATGAAAAATGGAGATGCTATGAGTATCGGCAAATGGCGCAATTTTTTTTTTTTTTTTTTAGCAAAGTTTGGAATTTTTTTTCACCACTTAGGTAAAAAATAACCTAGTCATGTTACGTGTCTATGAACTTGAAATGACCTGGAGAATCATAATGTCAGTTTTAGCATTTAGTAAACCTAGCAAAAAAGCCAAACAAAAAACAAGTGTGGGACTGCACTTTTTTTGCAATTTCACTGCACTTGGAATTTTTTTCCTGTTTTCTAGGACACGACATGCTAAAACCAATGATGCCGTTCAAAACTACAACTCATCCCGCAAAAAATAAGCCCTCACATGGCCAAATTGACGGAAAAATAAAAAAGTTATGGCTCTGGAAAAGAGGGGAGTGAAAAACGAACATGGAAAAATGAAAAATCCCAAGGTCATGAAGGGGTTAATGGGGCGAAGGGGGGTGATTTAAATTTTTATATATTTTTTTTTTTATTTTTTTTAAATGGTTTTTCAAAACTTTTTTTTTTACTTTTGGCATGGCAGATTAGAAGCTGCCATAATCCCGACTCTGCTACATACAGGTGATGATAAGATCAGGCAGGCATTAACCTCCAGGCAGCATTCACAGCAAGGCGGCAGTGACAACCATAGAGGTCGCCAGGGGACCTCTGGATGTCATGCCAACCCATTGGAGACCCGTGATCATCACTGATGGGCGGATTTCCGGTGTAATTGCCAGAAGCGCATGTTAAATGCCGCTGTCAGCGTTTGACAGGGGCATTTAACAGGTTAGACGCCAAGGGTGGATCACGATTCCACCTGCCGCTGTTTCAGGCACATGTCAGATGTTTTAAACAGCTGACGTGTCAGGAAAGATGTCGGCTCACCGCTGGAGCCCACATGAAAGGGAGGGTGTCTGACATCAGCGTACGTTTACGCCCGATGTCGGTAAGAGGTTAAACAGCATTTTTAAAGCAAATGTAATTTTAATCTAATAAAAAAAATTTGAACCACTTTGCAAATCTAGGGCCTGACTCATTATTGCATTTTGTTGTTTGTCTAGTTTTCGGGTGTTTTTGCCTGTTTTTAATTTATGTCTCATTTTTATTTTAATTTGCACCTGTTTTAGAATTCTTCTCTGGTTATTTCATTTGCCATTGAGGGCGTAGTTTAGGTTTCCCACATGTTTTCACCTGATTCATAATTTGTGACTTTTTCAAAAAGTTGCAAAATTTGATGCACATGTGTTCCAATCCCTCCCTGTAGTAAATTTATGTGAGACAGTTATTTTGTGGCAGTTTTTGCACCATTTTGCAGTAAAAAGTTTGGAAAAAGGATGAAAGGGTGGCATCAGTAGTGTGATCAAGTCATGTTATCATGCTGCTGACATCCCATACATTGGTGGTAAGTGCCTGAAGATTAAGTTTAATGGGGGATATTCACTCTGTAGGCGTGTTTACTTTGTAAGGATATTTACTGTGTGGGATTATTTACTGTGTGTGGGGGTGATTTACTGTGTGGGGAAGATTTAGTGTAACGGGGCTGGAGGAGATTTACTGTGAGGGGTATTTCTACTGTGTGTGGAAGATTTAGTGTAACAAGGCTGGGAAGAAGTACTTTGCGGGGGATTTACTGTGGTGAGAGATTTAGTGCAACGGGGCTGGGGGAGATTGTGTAACTGGGGATGATTTGAGGATACACGTTTAGGGGGCAAGGAGGGGACAGGTGCAGACACAATATAGTGAGAAATTTGAAGAGACAGTAGGAGCATCAAGGGATGATATGGGGGTATGTATAAGGAAACAGTGTTTGGAGATGGGTGCAGACACAGTATGAAGAGCAAGGGGAAAATGTATGCGGACACAGTATGGAGAGTGAGGGTGATTTGGTGTGTGCGGACACAGTATGGGGGAATTGGGGTGATGTGTGTGTAATCAGTATGGAAAGTGAGAGTTTAAATGTATGAGGAGGGAGGGGAAACGTGTGAGGATGCTGTTAAGGAGAATAGTGAGAGGAGACATCATGGGGGAGAAAAGTCTGAGTTGGAACAGAATAGAGACTGAGTAGTATGGGGGGACAATATAAAGGCACAACCAGGAAGAGATAGAAAGCCAAGAATGGGGGTGTAGTGAGAGGGCATAATATAGAGACTGGGCCCTATAGGGGAGACACAGTATGAGCGGACAGTGTGAAGGGGGGCGCAGTATGGAAAGGAGATAGCAGTGTGGAGAGCATGTTCCAGAAGAGCACCAGCGTGGGTCATATTTTGTGCAGGAAATATAGTAGGAGACAATTTTTTTACTCAGGGTATCAGTGAAGGGCAGATATTTTTATTCAGGAGCAATATAATGACATTGCTATCTTTAAGGGCATAGTGTGTTGATGCACAGCAGAAGGCAGGAGAAGATGGAAGTTTGTAGAGACAAGCAGTGGATGAGAAAACTCAAAATGTCATCTGGACAAGATGAAGAAGGAAAAAAAGAGTGACTCCAGAGACAACGTCACTTATCAGGTACCTTAATGTTATTATTTTTTGTGATACTGACTACTTCTCACATTTTTATTTTGGGAGCAGTAAAGGGATTGTCCATGTTTGTGATGAGTCTGCAGTCTTTCTATGTGACTGCAGGCTTCTGAATTATCACAGTGTGTATACTGCATTATCACAGTGTGCATATATGCAAATAGCCGGCACGAGAGAAACCTGACAGTGTCAGGTTTCTCTCGTGCCGGCTATTTGCATATATGCATTCACGTGCAGACTAGACATGCATGGCTTTACTCGATGAAAATGAATTGAGCGAGGCTGGAGAAGTCTAGACGGAATGTGGCCAGAAGTATACAAATCACATACAGTACTTGTGCAAGGGAGAATCCTAAAAGTCTGAAGTGCATGCTGTGATGCAGGGATCACTAATGGGTTGGTGAATACTTTCTTGGAATATGAGCATAGGAACACTTTCCACTTTAAACAGTCTATGCGGTTTATTTTACATAAACCCTACCACGAACAGTCCATTACACACTGTATAGGAACATAACATTAAGTTGCAGTCACTAAACATGCTGGACCTCACTCCGTACAGTTACCATGGGTGACTTCTCAGTTCACTTACTGACCCTCGTCAGTGCACACAGTCCCCCAACTCTGGGTGACCTTCCTGGAGCTCCTACTCCACACACTGACCTCCTGTCAGTCCTCTCTCCTGGGAAAGCTGGTGTTGTGAATTCTGTTGTCGAACTCCCTCCTGTGGTCATGAATGGTACTTCGGCGAGTTCTGTCTATGGGCTCCCTCTGGTGGCTATGAGTGAAGCTGCTGCTTCTGAGGTTCCTTACACAGGTGACGTGGTTTATCCTTTGGTAGGCTTCTCTATTTAACTCCACTCAGATCGTTACTCCATGCCAGCTGTCAATGTTTTAGCATTGGTTCAGTTCGCTCCTGGATCTGCCTGGTGACCTGTCTTCTCCTGCAGAAGCTAAGTTCCTTATTGTTATTTTTGCTCATTGTTTCTTTGTCCAGCTGGTTATCCTGATTTTGTCTTGCTAGCTGGAAGCTCTGGGATACAGAGTGGCACCCCCCGCACCGTGAGTCGGTGCGGAGGACCCTTTTGCACACTCTGCGTGGTCTTTTGTAGGTTTTTGTGCTGACCGCAAAGATTCCTTTCCTATCCTCTGTCTATTTAGTAAGTCTGGCCTCCCTTTGCTGAAACCTATTTCATTTCTGCGTTTGTGACTTTCATCTTTACTCACAGTCATTATATGTGGGGGGCTGCCTATTCCTTTGGGGAATTTCTCTGAGGCAAGGTAGGCTTTATTTTCTATCTCTAGGGCTAGCTAGCTCTGAGGCTGTGACGAGGCGCCTACGGAGCGTCAGGAGCGCTCCACGGCTATTTTTAGTGTGTGCGATAGGATTAGGGCTTGCGGTCAGCAGAGCTCCCACATCCCAGAGCTCGTCCTGTATGAGTTTAACTATCAGGTCGGGTGCTGCTAACCACCAGGTTATAACAGCGGGTGAACTGGGATCACCGTGCCTGTGACCAATGCACTCCTGACAGTCCAGATCCTCAGACGGGCGATAGCTCCCCCAAATGCAGTGCCATCACCGACTCTGCAAACACAGCCTCTCTGTGTGCTGTTAGGGACGTCAGTCCCCACTTGGAACCATCCAGCACACAGGCCACCAGGTCCAAAGCCTCAGCATGTGCTCTTCAGGAAGTTAGAACCTCCAACACATAAGCCTTCCAGGATCTTACACACGGTCCATACACTCTCTGCCATGTGACCACACCATGGTCACATTATATATTTGCAACCACTTCCACAGTTGGGAGGTGTGTGTGTGGTTAGTCAGACACACACAGGTCTCCAAATAACCCTGTAAGCCTTCCTTTAAAGATACAAATATTTGTCGGACTACAGGTCCCAGAACAACATTACTTCAGGCTTACAGCGCACACTCCCTCTGCAACACATACCGGCCATTTACAATCATGCTGGACATTTTTTTCATCATCATAGATATGCCTTCAACTGCTATGCATTCCCATGGCCTCAATACGCCTCGTGCGTTTTCTGAGGAGACCATATAGCGCCCCCTAAGGATCACTGCATCACAATGCGCTGTGAGAATTCAGAAGACTGCAGACCTTCATCTTAAACCTGATCAAGCCCTTTAATTATAAAATGAAGCCCTGCAGCCAATCCTAACAGTGTGATATACTCACTGTCAGGATTAAGCTCTGCTGAATGGTTCCAGCACTAACCACATTGCCAGTTCACTCATAACCAATTTTCAATCTTACGCTGACATGATAACTAGCTTCTCTTCCTGTTTCTCTCAGTTCTTCACTGAACATTAAGAGAAATAGGAAGAGCAGCTAATCGGCACGTGACTAAGTGTGCCAATAGCATTGGTGCTTTGGGGAGGGTGAGGCGCCAAACTGAATTCTTGCCTGGGTGCAAGAAAACCTAGATACGCCTTTGCACTGGACCACTGCAAAAAAATTCCAACTCATTTGGAGCCCCTAAAAATGCTCCTTGGTTATATTTTTTTTCCTTTTACTTTGTGACCAACAAACTATATTTAACTAGCAGGGATCACTTTACACTCTGTTCGATTTTTAAAATAGCCATGTTGAACATATGGACAGACTTATGCAGCTATTTCCCAGCCAAAAATATGCCAAGATGATACACTACATAAATCTTTTAAATGTCTGTCGGGAATTAATTAATGAAATCTAAAAATAAAAGACAATGTAATATTCTCACCCTACATACTCTTTTATCATACCTCCTTAATAAATTGTCTAATTGGAATTTAAATATCCATGTTGACATGAATACCATAGCAATGGTACATTTAAACTTCATTGAGAATTTACCCTACACTACTACACCACACTTGTTGCATCCCTGTGTGGTCGGCGGACGCGTCAAAACGACGCATACATCTGCATGTCCTGCTTCCCAATGTTAAAGATAAAACGAATGCAGAAGTAGGTGGACCTAAATGGAAGAAGTGCGGAAGTGGGTGGAGCTTCAGGGAGGAAGTACGCAGCCGTCTGCAAAGCCCCGGTACGCAAGTGTGAACGTAGCCTTAGGCCACTTCCGTCGGTACGGGCCCGTCGCAATACATCGGGCCGACGTACCAACAGACGTTGTGAAATAACTGCAAGACGTGGGCAGCGGATGCAGTTTTTCAACGCATCCGCTGCCAATTCTGCAGTCCGGGGAGGAGGGGGTGGAGTTTCGGCTGCGCATGCGCGGTCACAAATGGCGGACATGTCACAAAAAAAAGTTACATTGAACGTTTTTTGTGCGTCGCATCTGCCAAAACATGACGGATCCGTCGCACGACGGATGCGATATGTGCCCATCCGTCGCGATCCGTTGCTAATACAAGTCTATGGGCAAAAAACGCATCCTGTAAGCACATTTGCAGGATCCGTTTTTTGCCCATAACGACGGATTGTGACGGAGGACAAAAGAAGGAAGTGTGAAAGTAGCCTTAGATATACAAGCGACATTCAACTAAGGCTTCTTTCACACTTCTGTCGATGTGCGTCCGTCATAATGCGTCATCGCGACGTATCGACGCATTTGTGAAAAATAGTGAAAAACGGATGCAACGCATGCAGTATTTTGACGGATCGGCTAGACGGTTCCATCGAAAAACTGGATCCGTTGCATCCGTTTTGTCCATTTTTACCATCCGTTTCATCCGTTTTTTTTGACGGATCAGCTTTCCATGCCTACACATGTGAGTCTCCCAAATGTGATTGGCTACTAGAAAAAAAGGGAAACCTATACATTTAGTGTTTTAACACCCCATCTTTGACAGGGTTTAGAGCAAGTGGCAGAGATGGAAGGAGTGCTAGTAAAGATTGCAACCATATGTTCTGATTTTACTTTTGAGGCCAATAGGCTGGCAATCATAGTTCGGGAAAAGAAGGCAGCAAGAGAGCGCATCCTTGGACAGCGACGTCACCAGTGCCGCCTATGGATACATCCCATCAATGCACAGCGAATGACCCAGGGTTTGTGTTCTACACTCTACATGGAGTTGAGAAAGAACCCGGAAAAATTCTTTAACTATGTGCACATGAAACCGGAACACTTCGACTTTTTGGTGGAGCATGTATGGGATTTAATCCAAAGGAGGGACACATATTTTAGGCTTTCCATCTCACCGACGGAGCATATGATGGTGACACTGCGGTAAGCCTTTTTTTATGTATTTTGTTTTATCATTGTTCATAGTTCATGCCATGTGCACATGTTGCGTATTTTTGCAGCGGGTACATAGCAAATTTTACGCTGTGTATTCGCATAATTTTTCCTTTTGTTAACAGTGCTCTGTAAACCTATGGAAAACCACAACTGCAGTGAAGGTGCTGCAGAAAATTCTGTGCTGAAACACTGTGTTGCATTTTCTGCCACATGTCAATTATTTGTGCCCATTCCACAGTTTTTAACACCTTCTCCATAATAGGAATGCACAGCTGTAAAAACACAGGTTTAAATGTGCAATAAAACAGAAAAAAACATCTGCAGTGCCGTTTAACAACAATTAAAAAAAAAAAATCTTTAAAGATTAAATTAAAGATAATATTCTTCTATGTGTGAAAATTGCCTTGTTGCTTGCAGTTTGTAATAATAATTTTTTTTTCCACAGATTCCTTGCGACTGGAGCATCACTTGCATCCCTCCATTACCAGTTTCTGGGAATTTCCACAAATTCTGGAATTGTAAAAGTGACATGCCGCGCATTATGGGATAGTTTGCATGAGGACTTCATTCCTTATCCCACAATGGACATCTGGAGGGAGAGTGCAGACAATTTTGAACAACTTTGCCATTTCCCTAATTGCTTGGGTGCCGTCGATGGCAAGCACATACGGATTTCAAAACCTGCAGGATCTGGCTCGGAGTACTATAATTACAAAAAGTACTTTTCTATAGTGCTTATGGCCATAGCGGATGCCCATTGTAAGTTTATTGCGGTTGATATTGGAGCATATGATTCACAGGTCTTTAAATCATCTGCTATGGGCCATTGTCTATATGGATAAATAGGGCAGCACACTGCAGCGCCAAAACATGCAAACTTGAAAAAACGAAATTTGAACTGCATTACTGCACTAGAAATATGAAAAATGAGAGCTTTTAGCGCACAAAAATGGCCAATTTTATGTGTACCTCGTAGCCACGTTAAGGCATCTCTCTTATACGAGGTCCTACGTTTGACCTACCTCACTGAGAATAAACGTCTCCATCTGAATGGGTACATGTAAAAACCTCTTCTTGGACTCAAATTCTCTCTCTATGTGGAGGGGTATTGGACCTACTATAATTAAAACACCTGAAGCTAGGAGGCGGGGAGTGCACGATCAGAAGGCTAGAGAATACATTTCAAAAACCTGACCTGCACATCCAAACATAGACTGAGTGTGAACAGGTGCTGAACCCAGAGTCGCCAACTCGTATATAGTTAAATAAATAGGGCAGCACACTGCAGCGCCAAAACATGCAAACTTGAAAAAACGAAATTTGAACTGCATTACTGCACTAGAAATATGAAAAATGAGAGCTTTTAGCGCACAAAAATGGCCAATTTTATGTGTACCTCGTAGCCACGTTAAGGCATCTCTCTTATATGAGGTCCTACGTTTGACCTACCTCACTGAGAATAAACGTCTCCATCTGAATAGGTACATGTAAAAACCTCTTCTTGGACTCAAATTCTCTCTCTATGTGGAGGGGTATTGGACCTACTATAATTAAAACACCTGAAGCTAGGAGGCGGGGAGTGCACGATCAGAAGGCTAGAGAATACATTTCAAAAACCTGACCTGCACATCCAAACATAGACTGAGTGTGAACAGGTGCTGAACCCAGAGTCGCCAACTCGTATATAGTTAAATAAATAGGGCAGCACACTGCAGCGCCAAAACATGCAAACTTGAAAAAACGAAATTTGAACTGCATTACTGCACTAGAAATATGAAAAATGAGAGCTTTTAGCGCACAAAAATGGCCAATTTTATGTGTACCTCGTAGCCACGTTAAGGCATCTCTCTTATACGAGGTCCTACGTTTGACCTACCTCACTGAGAATAAACGTCTCCATCTGAATGGGTACATGTAAAAACCTCTTCTTGGACTCAAATTCTCTCTCTATGTGGAGGGGTATTGGACCTACTATAATTAAAACACCTGAAGCTAGGAGGCGGGGAGTGCACGATCAGAAGGCTAGAGAATACATTTCAAAAACCTGACCTGCACATCCAAACATAGACTGAGTGTGAACAGGTGCTGAACCCAGAGTCGCCAACTCGTATATAGTTAAATAAATAGGGCAGCACACTGCAGCGCCAAAACATGCAAACTTGAAAAAACGAAATTTGAACTGCATTACTGCACTAGAAATATGAAAAATGAGAGCTTTTAGCGCACAAAAATGGCCAATTTTATGTGTACCTCGTAGCCACGTTAAGGCATCTCTCTTATACGAGGTCCTACGTTTGACCTACCTCACTGAGAATAAACGTCTCCATCTGAATGGGTACATGTAAAAACCTCTTCTTGGACTCAAATTCTCTCTCTATGTGGAGGGGTATTGGACCTACTATAATTAAAACACCTGAAGCTAGGAGGCGGGGAGTGCACGATCAGAAGGCTAGAGAATACATTTCAAAAACCTGACCTGCACATCCAAACATAGACTGAGTGTGAACAGGTGCTGAACCCAGAGTCGCCAACTCGTATATAGTTAAATAAATAGGGCAGCACACTGCAGCGCTACGAGGTGGCTACGAGGTACACATAAAATTGGCCATTTTTGTGCGCTAAAAGCTCTCATTTTTCATATTTCTAGTGCAGTAATGCAGTTCAAATTTCGTTTTGTCAAGTTTGCATGTTTTGGCGCTGCAGTGTGCTGCCCTATTTATTTAACTATATATGAGTTGGCGACTCTGGGTTCAGCACCTGTTCACACTCAGTCTATGTTTGGATGTGCAGGTCAGGTTTTTGAAATGTATTCTCTAGCCTTCTGATCGTGCACTCCCCGCCTCCTAGCTTCAGGTGTTTTAATTATAGTAGGTCCAATACCCCTCCACATAGAGAGAGAATTTGAGTCCAAGAAGAGGTTTTTACATGTACCCATTCAGATGGAGACGTTTATTCTCAGTGAGGTAGGTCAAACGTAGGACCTCGTATAAGAGAGATGCCTTAACGTGGCTACGAGGTACACATAAAATTGGCCATTTTTGTGCGCTAAAAGCTCTCATTTTTCATATTTCTAGTGCAGTAATGCAGTTCAAATTTCGTTTTTTCAAGTTTGCATGTTTTGGCGCTGCAGTGTGCTGCCCTATTTATTTAACTATATACGAGTTGGCGACTCTGGGTTCAGCACCTGTTCACACTCAGTCTATGTTTGGATGTGCAGGTCAGGTTTTTGAAATGTATTCTCTAGCCTTCTGATCGTGCACTCCCCGCCTCCTAGCTTCAGGTGTTTTAATTATAGTAGGTCCAATACCCCTCCACATAGAGAGAGAATTTGAGTCCAAGAAGAGGTTTTTACATGTACCCATTCAGATGGAGACGTTTATTCTCAGTGAGGTAGGTCAAACGTAGGACCTCGTATAAGAGAGATGCCTTAACGTGGCTACGAGGTACACATAAAATTGGCCATTTTTGTGCGCTAAAAGCTCTCATTTTTCATATTTCTAGTGCAGTAATGCAGTTCAAATTTCGTTTTTTCAAGTTTGCATGTTTTGGCGCTGCAGTGTGCTGCCCTATTTATTTAACTATATACGAGTTGGCGACTCTGGGTTCAGCACCTGTTCACACTCAGTCTATGTTTGGATGTGCAGGTCAGGTTTTTGAAATGTATTCTCTAGCCTTCTGATCGTGCACTCCCCGCCTCCTAGCTTCAGGTGTTTTAATTATAGTAGGTCCAATACCCCTCCACATAGAGAGAGAATTTGAGTCCAAGAAGAGGTTTTTACATGTACCCATTCAGATGGAGACGTTTATTCTCAGTGAGGTAGGTCAAACGTAGGACCTCGTATAAGAGAGATGCCTTAACGTGGCTACGAGGTACACATAAAATTGGCCATTTTTGTGCGCTAAAAGCTCTCATTTTTCATATTTCTAGTGCAGTAATGCAGTTCAAATTTCGTTTTTTCAAGTTTGCATGTTTTGGCGCTGCAGTGTGCTGCCCTATTTATTTAACTATATACGAGTTGGCGACTCTGGGTTCAGCACCTGTTCACACTCAGTCTATGTTTGGATGTGCAGGTCAGGTTTTTGAAATGTATTGTCTATATGGAGACACCTATCAAGACCACTCCCGGGAACATCTGGCCCACCTATGCCATTCGTCTGTGTTGGTGATGAGGCATTCCAGCTGTCACCACACCTACTGAAACCTTATTCCAGCAGTGAACTAACCAGAACCAAACAAGTTTTTAATTATCATTTAACTAGAGCCAGACGAGTGGTGGAGTGTGTGTTTGGCATTTTAACAGCAAAATGGCGAGTGCTGCTAATCGCCATCAAACTACAGACAGAGACTGTGGATGAGGTGGTCAAGGCCTGTGTGGTGCTGCATAATTACGTGATTTCCCAGGTGCCAGTTTCCATGGATGAAGAAGACTCTGAGACAACCTTGTGGGACTATCAAAGCAACTCTGTTCGTACCGCAGTTGCGGTTTCCAGAATGAGGGATCACTTTGCTGATTATTTAATGTCACCTGAAGGCAGAGTCCCATGGCAAGACGACATTGTTTGAGATGTTTCTTTGATGTCTACGGCAATAATGTTTCTGTACAAAGTCACTCTTCTGATTTTCTTGACACCAAGTTTTACTTATTTCCCTAAAGTTTGGTATGTTTTCTAATAAACCAAACATGTTATACCTGTTAGAGACGAGATTTTCTCTCTAATGGAAACCAACCTCAGGTATCGTTGTTGATAGGCACCTATAGTATGGAGAAATAAATCAGAGAGACAGACAGCAGTTGTCTTTCCAATATAGTCTGTTTTAATACCACCCCAACCTTCTTTTATAACCCAAAAGTCACAAGGTTACAAGGAGTATAGGTTACACAACATTTGGCAACAACACACTTATTATTTGATGGCTTGTCACCCATTCCCAAGATAGAATGCGGGAATGCTTTTTACATATTTCTTGTCAACAAGGGATTTGGCCAAACTATGTAGGTTACCTTGGAAAAAGGGCAAATCAGATGTACATCCTTGAGAGGATATCAACTCCCAACATATTAATGTTTCTCCCAGAATAACTGACCTTTCACTAGATGGAATGTACGGGAAACTGGACTCAAGGAGACTTAGATGATAATACTTGACCCTTTGCATAGAAATATATTTTATTTATTTCAAATTAACCATTTTCTTTCACAATTCCCCTCTTTTTATCATCTAATTTACCTTGCCCTATCTGATCTCTTCCTACCACTAGGTCTGCAGGATAGCCCTACTTCACGAAATCCACAGCTTGTCTGTTGTATATCATGGGATGCCAGTCCTGCTGCGCATCCATTCAGACTATACCTGGGAATCAGACCCACTTTCCCTTGTTTGCCCTGATTAATACAGAAGGTATTAACTATGGGGATTCGCTATGTGCATAGATATAGGATTAATATAGTAAGATATATATATGAGTATATAGGAGTTGGATAAATAGATATATATATTTCAACGTATAAATGCAAAGTTCATATTTGAAGAAAGTTCATTCGATAAAGAATTCTTGTTGAGGTCTTGTGAGCATCCTTCTTTCCGTTAGACCAACGGCCTTCCACATTGCATACAATCCGAAAGGTCCACGGAAGTTTGTTTGTTGCAGAAGATGCATTCACGCTGGAGTGAAGTTATAAAGGTAGTCATCATTACTTGAGTGGACTTTATCTCTGAATCAGTATCGATCTTTAATTCACGTTTACCTGGAAAACAGTTGCATTTAGAACTGAGAATTTTCTTAATCAACAGAATGAACAACTTAACAGCTACTACGAGGATCAAAATAACGAACACAACTTGAACAAGGAAATGCATTATTCCTGACAACCATCCGCCTACTCCCTTGAACCAATTCAAAGGATTTAGCCAGGAGAGCCACTCAGGGAAGGGCAAATTTTCTAGTGAATTAGCTTTTCGCACTCCTTCCTTGATTAACCTTGCTTGCTCTATGTCATGGCTAATTCTCATTAGTCCAGTAGGATCTATATAGTGACAGCATGCAGGTCCCACCACCTGACAGAATCCTCCCTGTGAGGCAGTGAGATAGTCAAGGACCATAGAATGCTGGTTGGTAATTACTATGAGCTGTTTAGTATATATGCGGATTCGACGTTAAGAGCGTCAAACAAATATTCAGTTACATTATCAAAGATATCTCCCAGTTCTTCTATCATTTGAGCATTTCTTACAGTTCCAAACATAAGTCCAAGGGGACCAGTCATTATCATCCCTGTTTTAAGGTACCAGGGGGTTTGCATTAGATGGCCTTTTTGGTTTTGTGTGGATGGCACACTCCGCTTTATTATCATGTGGTCTGGAATATTATTGTATGGGAAATCTTTTTCTTCCCATACCCACGTGGCTGGCTCTAGTCTGGCCAGAGTACAGGCACCTTCTGCCCCCCGGGGAATCCACCTGTATGCATTACTTCCACATACTATGTATATTCCCTTGGGCAACTCAAACTGATATTCACTCGTGAGAGCCACTGCTATTGAAACCAGGAGTGTGGTGTCAGAATATAGGCACCAGGAGTCATCTAAATCGGTGGTGACTGACCTATAGTATCGTAGTGGCTGGCATTGGGGAGTAGTATTAATGCTTATAGACATTTCAGCTGCCCCATCCCCAAGCTGGCCCTTCCTGGTTTCTTCATCTATATGGACAGCTTCTCTTTCCTTACATAAGTTAGTGTCTCCTCCCATAAAGAAATAATTCCTTGACCAGTTGGTGTTATGCAGCATCCGTTCTAGACAGACACCCCTATAACATCGGAGTTTATCTTCCTTGGGGAAAGGGACTTTGGCAGCAAAGCTAACTCTCAGCTCCTGATCTGGGACCTTTCCTATATAATTCCGGTCTACTTCTCTATTTCCCCAAGTGCCATCATTATCCTTGAATTCAAATAGATTATTTGGACGCTTGCTTAACCCCTTTCTGCCATCAGACGTACTATTGCGTCCATGGGGGGGTGGGCCCTACTTCCCAAGGACGCAATAGTACGTCATATGCGATCGGCAGCGCTCACGGGGGGAGCGGCGCCGATCGCGGCCGGGTGTCAGCTGCCTATCGCAGCTGACATCCGGCACTATGTGCCAGGAGCGGTCACGGACCGCCCCCGGCACATTAACCCCCGGCACACCGCGATCAAAGATGATCGCGATGTGCCGGCGGTGCAGGGAAGCACCGCGCAGGGAGGGGGCTCTCTGCGGGCTTCCCTGAGACCCCCGCAGCAACGCGATGTAATCGCGTTGCTGCGAGGGTCTTGCCGCCCTCCCTCCCTGCTCTAGCCCCGGATCCAAGATGGCCGCGGATCCGGGTCCTGCAGGGAGGGAGGTGGCTTCACAGAGCCTGCTCAGAGCAGGCACTGTGAAGCCTGCACTGCTGCATGTCAGATCAGTGATCTGACAGAGTGCTGTGCAAACTGTCAGATCACTGATCTGTGATGTCCCCCCCTGGGACAAAGTAAAAAAGTAAAAAAAAAAATTTCCAAATGTGTAAAAAAAATAAAAAAAAAATATTCCTAAATAATGAAAAAAAAAAAAATATTCCCATAAATACATTTCTTCATCTAAATAAAAAAACAAAAAAACAATAAAAGTACACATATTTAGTATCGCCGCGTCCGTATCGACTCGCCCTATAAAACTGGCACACTAGTTAACCCCTTCAGTAAACACCGTAAGAAAAAAAAAAAAAACGAGGCAAAAAACGACGCTTTATTATCATACCGCCGAACAAAAAGTGGAATAACACGTGATCAAAAAGACAGATATAAATAACCATGGTACCGCTGAAAGCGTCATCTTGTCCCGCAAAAAACGAGCCACCATACAGCATCATCAGCAAAAAAATGAAAAAGTTATAGTCCTGAGAATAAAGCGATGCCAAAATAATTATTTTTTCTATAAAATAGTTTTTATCGTATAAAAGCGCCAAAACATAAAAAAAATGATATAAATGAGATGTCGCTGTAATCGTACTGACCCGAAGAATAAAACTGCTTTATCAATTTTACCAAACGCGGAACGGTATAAACGCCTCCCCCAAAAGAAATTCATGAATAGCTGGTTTTTGGTCATTCTGTCTCACAAAAATCGGAATAAAAAGCGATCAAAAAATGTCATGTGCCCGAAAATGTTACCAATAAAAACGTCAACTCGTCGCGCAAAAAACAAGACCTCACATGACTGTGTGGACCAAAATATGGAAAAATTATAGCTCTCAAAATGTGGTAACGCAAAAAATATTTTTTGCAATAAAAAGCGTCTTTCAGTGTGTGACGGCTGCCAATCATAAAAATCCGCTAAAAAACCCGCTATAAAAGTAAATCAAACCCCCCTTCATCACCCCCTTAGTTAGGGAAAAATAAAAAAATGTATTTATTTCCATTTTCCCATTAGGGCTAGGGTTAGGGCTAGGGTTAGGGCTAGGGTTAGGGCTAGGGTTAGGGCTAGTGTTAGGGTTAGGGCTAGGGTTAGGGCTAGGGCTAGGGTTAGGGCTAGGGTTAGGGCTAGGGTTAGGGTTAGGGCTAGGGTTAGGGTTAGGGCTAGGGTTAGGGCTAGGGTTAGGGCTAGGGTTAGGGCTAGGGTTAGGGCTAGGGTTAGGGCTAGGGTTAGGGTTGGGGCTAGGGTTAGGGTTAGGGCTAGGGTTAGGGCTAGGGTTAGGGCTACAGTTAGGGTTGGGGCTAAATTTACAGTTAGGGTTTAGATTACATTTACAGTTGGGAATAGGGTTGGGATTAGGGTTAGGGGTGTGTCAGGGTTAGAGGTGTGGTTAGGGTTACCGTTGGAATTAGGGTTAGGGGAGTGTTTGGATTAGGGTTTCAGTTATAATTGGGGGGTTTCCACTGTTTAGGCACATCAGGGGCTCTCCAAAAGCGACATGGCGTCCGATCTCAATTCCAGCCAATTCTGCGTTGAAAAAGTAAAACAGTGCTTCTTTCCTTCCGAGCTCACCCGTGTGCCCAAACAGGGGTTTACCCCAACATATGGGGTATCAGCGTACTCAGGACAAATAGGACAACAACTGTTGGGGTCCAATTTCTCCTGTTACCCTTGGGAAAATACAAAACTGGGGGCTAAAAAATAATTTTTGTGGGAAAAAAAAGATTTTTTATTTTTACGGCTCTGCGTTATAAACTGTAGTGAAACACTTGGGGTTCAAAGTTCTCACAACACATCTAGATAAGTTCCCGGGGGGGTCTAGTTTCCAATATGGGGTCACTTGTGGGGGGTTTCTACTGTTTAGGTACATTAGGGGCTCTGCAAACGCAATGTGACGCCTGCAGACCATTCCATCTAAGTCTGCATTCAAATGGCACTCCTTCCCTTCCGAGCCCTCCCATGCGCCCAAACAGTGGTTTCCCCCCACATATGGGGTATCAGCGCACTCAGGACAAATTGGACAACACATTTTTGGGTCCAATTTCTCCTGTTACCCTCGGGAAAATACAAAACTGGGAGCTAAAAAATAATTTTTGTGGGAAAAAAATTTTGTTTTATTTTTACGGCTCTCCATTATAAACCTCTGTGAAGCCCTTGGTGGGTCAAAGCGCTCACCACACATCTAGATAAGTTCCTTAGGGGGTCTACTTTCCAAAATGGTGTCACTTGTGGGGGGTTTCTACTGTTTAGGTACATTAGGGGCTCTGCAAACGCAATGTGACGCCTGCAGACCATTCCATCTAAGTCTGCATTCAAATGGCACTCCTTCCCTTCCGAGCCCTCCCATGCGCCCAAACAGTGGTTTCCCCCCACATATGGGGTATCAGCGCACTCAGGACAAATTGGACAACACATTTTTGGGTCCAATTTCTCCTGTTACCCTCGGGAAAATACAAAACTGGGGGCTAAAAAATAATTTTTGTGGGAAAACATTTTTGTTTTATTTTTACGGCTCTCCATTATAAACCTCTGTGAAGCCCTTGGTGGGTCAAAGCGCTCACCACACATCTAGATAAGTTCCTTAGGGGGTCTACTTTCCAAAATGGTGTCACTTGTGGGGGGTTTCTACTGTTTAGGTACATTAGGGGCTCTGCAAACGCAATGTGACGCCTGCAGACCATTCCATCTAAGTCTGCATTCAAATGGCACTCCTTCCCTTCCGAGCCCTCCCATGCGCCCAAACAGTGGTTTCCCCCCACATATGGGGTATCAGCGCACTCAGGACAAATTGGACAACACATTTTTGGGTCCAATTTCTCCTGTTACCCTCGGGAAAATACAAAACTGGGGGCTAAAAAATAATTTTTGTGGGAAAAAATTTTTGTTTTATTTTTACGGCTCTCCATTATAAACCTCTGTGAAGCCCTTGGTGGGTCAAAGCGCTCACCACACATCTAGATAAGTTCCTTAGGGGGTCTACTTTCCAAAATGGTGTCACTTGTGAGTGGTTTCTACTATTTAGGTACATTAGGGGCTCTGCAAACGCAACATGGCGTCTCATCTCAATTCCTGTCAATTTTGCATTGAAAAGTCAAACGGCGCTCCTTCCCTTCCGAGCTCTCCCATCCGCCCAAACAGTGGTTTACCCCCACATATGGGATATCAGCTTACTCAGGACAAATTGTACAACAACTATTGGGGTCCAATTTCTTCTCTTACCCTTGGAAAAATAAAAAATTGGGGGCGAAAAGATAATTTTTGTGAAAAAATATGATTTTTTATTTTTACGGTTCTACATTATAAACTTCTGTGAAGCACTTGGTGGGTGAAAGAGCTCACCACACCTCTAGATAAGTTCCTTAGGGGGTCTACTTTCCAAAATGGTGTCACTTGTGGGGGGTTTCAATGTTTAGGCACATCAGGGGCTCTCCAAACGAAACATGGCGTCCCATCTCAATTCCAGTCAATTTTGCATTGAAAAGTCAAATGGCGCTCCTTCGCTTCCGAGCTGTGCCATGCGCCCAAACAGTGGTTTACCCCCACATGTGGGGTATTGGCGTACTCAGGACAAATTGTACAACAATGATTGCAGTCCATTTTCTCCTGTTACCCTTGGTAAAATAAAACAAATTGGAGCTGAATTAAATTTTTTGTGAAAAAAAGTTAAATGTTCATTTTTATTTAAACATTCAAAAAATTCCTGTGAAGCACCAGAAGGGTTAATAAACTTCTTGAATGTGGTTTTAAGCACCTTGAGGGGTGTAGTTTTTAGAATGGTGTCACACTTGGGTATTTTCTATCATATAGACCCCTCAAAATGACTTCAAATGAGATGTGGTCCCTAAAAAAAAATGGTGTTGTAGAAATGAGAAATTGCTGGTCAACTTTTCACCCTTATAACTCCCTAACAAAAAAAAATTTTGGTTCCAAAATTGTGCTGATGTAAAGTAGACATGTGGGAAATGTTACTTATTAAGTATTTTGTGTGACATAGCTCTGTGATTTAATTGCATAAAAATTCAAAGTTGGAAAATTGCGAAATTTTCATAATTTTCGCCAAATTTCCGTTTTTTTCACAAATAAACGCAGGTACTATCAAAGAATTTTTACCATTGTCATGAAGTACAATATGTCACGAGAAAACAATGTCAGATTCACTGGGATCCGTTGAAGCGTTCCAGAGTTATAACCTCATAAAGGGACAGTGGTCAGAATTGTAAAAATTGGCCCGGTCATTAACGTGCAAACCACCCTTGGGGGTAAAGGGGTTAAAGGATCTTGGTTTCCAGTAAGGTTAAATTGAAACCATGGTTGTCTAGTCCATCCTGTGATGGGTAAAGCAGCGGCTGTTTTACTCTGCTGCTCAGAGAGATCTAAAGGCCGCATGTCCCAACATCCCCTTACGAACAGGTCCTGTTCTGATAATGGAGTTACAAAATAAGGCATAGTCTTAGCGGCTATAGGGGCATGGGAACAGATCCAACAATTTGACAAGTTTCGGGCCTGTACAATATAATTATGATACTGGACAAATTTATTAGTCCACTGTTTTGATAGATCACTATCCCAAACCTCAGGTATTTCATTGCTTAGTTTACCATGCACCAAGGAAACAAGCATGAGAAATGTGAAGGAATAGTACTTTCCTAGTATCATTTCCTTTTAGTTCTTGTGAAATCTTTTACAGTGAGATGCGTGGATCCAGGCAGGTTTTCCTTCCAACTTGACTGAAGTTGGTGTGGTCAGCTGGACTTGATATGGTCCCTCAAATCGGGGGTCAAGGCTTTTTCTCAGATGCTTCCGCGTCACCACCCAGTCTCCAGGCTTGAGATCGTGCGAACCTGGCAAGGAGGAGGGATCTGGAATGGAACTAAAAACACGGGTGTGAATTTGCTGCAATATTTGTTGCAATGCGCCAACATAAGCTGTCATATTTGAATGAGAGACTTGCATCTGCTGAGGGAAATACAACCCTGTTTTTGGAGGTCCCCCAAAAAGAATCTCGTATGGACTCAGACTGGTCTTTTTAGTTGGTGTAACCCTTACTGTATACAATGCAATGGGAAGACACTCAGTCCATGGTTTACCTGTTTCTGCCATTGCTTTCTGGATTTTCATTTTTAAAGTACCATTCAACCTTTCCACCTTACCGCTGCTTTGCGGGTGGTACGGAGTGTGGAATGATTGCTCAATTCCTAGAGCTCGAGTGATTTCTTGACACACCTGTGAAGTGAAGTGACTACCTCTGTCACTTTCAATGACCTCGGGTACTCCAAATCTGCAGACTACCTCTGATAACAGTTTCTTTGCGACAGTGCGTGCATTAGCACAAGCACAGGGCCAAGCTTCTGGCCAGTTGGAAAATAAATCAATGCACACTAGTACATATTCATAGGTGCCCACCCTTGGAAGCTGTATAAAATCAATTTGTACTCGCTGAAAAGGATACAATGGTCTGGCGGTGCACTTTGGCGGCACCTTCACCGTTTTTCCTATGTTATGGCAGGCACAGATTACGCATCCCTGTATGAATTTGGCAGCAGCATAGTGGAAACCTGGAGCGACCCAACTTGCTTTAACCTGACTTACCATTGCGTCTTTAGACTGATGCGTTTTGCCATGAGAGAGAGAGCACATCATGGGGAACAATGCCCTTGGAAGGCAGTACTTACTGTCGACTCCCCACAGACCATCTTCTTCCTTCACACATAGGTGCCTTTGCCAGTCTTCTTTTTCCGGAGTAGAGGCCTGTTCTTGCAGGCTCTGAAGTAGTTGTAGGTCCATTCCCCCGGACACCTGCACAGTGTATATCTCTGCGGGGAGAGGAAAAAGTGCAGCAGCTTTGGCTGCAATGTCAGCTCTATTATTGTCTTCGGCTTCTCTAGTGCGCTCTTTAGTATGAGCCTGCACTTTAATTATTGCAACTCTCTTTGGCAGTTCCAGTGCTCTCAGGAGTTGAGCTACCAACTCTGCATTTTTAATGGGTTTACCAGAGGAACCAACAAACTGTCTGCTCTTCCATATGGGACCGTAATCATGGCAAATGCCAAAAGCATAGCGACTGTCTGTGAAAATATTTGCTATTAGATGTTCAGCCATTATACACGCCTCAGTGAGTGCCCTCAATTCAGCTTCCTGAGCAGACATCCCAGGTGGTAGTGCTTCGCTTTTAACTACACCATGTTGGTCAACTACAGCATACCCCGTGTGGGGTACTCCATCCTGATAAAATCGTGACCCATCTACATAGAGCTCTAGATCTGCATTAGGAATCGGTGTCTCTTGCACATTGGCAAGCGGTTGTGTTTCTGCATCCATTAGCTCAAAGCAATTATGCTGAGCTTCAATTTCTTGGTCATCATCTGTGTCAGGCAACAAAGTGGCTGGGTTCAGAACCGTACACCTTTTTATTGTCACATTTGGAGGTGTCAGCAAAGCCACTTCATATTTTGTCAGTCTGTTCATTGACAAATGTTTTGTTCTGGCTTGGAGCAATAGCTCCTGTACAGAGTGTGGTACTAAAATCTCCAAAGGATTGTCCAGCACCAAATCTGCAACTTTTTCTTTTAGTACTGCACATGCAGCAACTGCTCTGATACATGTAGGTGCTCCTTTGGCCACTATATCCAGTTGAGCGGAATAGTATCCCAAAGGGCGATGTTTTCCTCCATGTTCCTGTGTTAATACACCTTTAGCATGTCCTCCCGATTCATGACAGTACAAACGAAAAGGGAGGTCATAGTTTGGAATTCCGAGTGCTGGGGCTGAGAGAATGGCTCCCTTCAGGTCCCTGAACCCCTCTTTGGCTTCTGGGGTCAGTTGGTATGACTGCCCCTTGTTGCATGTGGACAATACATCAAAGAGGGGCTGCATCAATTGAGATGCAGCAGGAATCCATTCTCGACAATAGCCTATCAACCCCAAGAATGTTCTGAGTGCGGGGATTGATGCGGGCTCTACTGCTTGGCTAATAGCCTTTTTCCTTTCTGGTGTTATGTGTTTCAACTGTGATGAGATGCAGTGTCCCAAAAACGTGACCTTTTCCTTTGCTATCTGCAATTTTTCTTTGGACACTTTGCATCCCTCATGATACAAAAATATTAGTAGAGAAACTGTTTCATTTAGGCAGAGTTTTCTGTTAGGGGTACATAGTAGTAGATCATCAACATATTGAAGCAGCTGTACCTCACCATTTTCAGGGTGCCAGGAGAGCAGAATTCCCGCCATTGCCTCAGAAAACAAAGAGGGAGATGTTGCTCCTCCTTGAAGCAAGCGTGTCCAACAATACTGTTTACCTGCATGGGTGAATGCAAACAGCAGTTGGCTTTCCTCATCAATAGGCACCGAGAAAAAGGCATTGCTTAGATCTATTACAGTGAAACATTTTGCACTGCTTGGAATTTGATTTAGTAAAGTGTGTGGGTTTGGCACTATGGGTAGGTCAACAATCATTAGTTTGTTAATTTCTCTTAGATCATGTACCATGCGGTAAACCGCTGGTTGTCCCTCAATCTGCTTCTTTTTTACCGGAAAAAGAGGTGTATTATATACGGATTTTCTCTCGGTCAATATTCCTGCTTTCAGATACGTAGATACCTGAGTTGAGATGGCCTCTGTCTGTTCTCTACTTAGAGGATACTGTCGAATACGTACCGGTACTGTTCCTGGTCTTAATTTAGTTGATACAGGTGATATTCTCAACAATCCCACGTCAGTTTTGTCTTTTACCCATAGTGCTGATGGTACTTGTTCAAGCATCTGCTGGACTTCCATATCTTGCTCAATTGGCAGGTTCTCGGCATCATCCAGCACAGTCATTGACATCATAGTAGAAAGTATTTCTTCTGACAACGGGCCTGCAACAGTAATACCTTTCTTTCCAAATTTAATAATTGCATTTACTGCATTTAGAATGTCTGCACCTATTAAATTTAGTGGGCATTTGTCTGAAACTAGCAATTGGGCACACAAATCAGTGGTATGTGCTATTCGCACCTTCATAGGCTCAGTTTCATACAAAGGATGAGTTGTTCCTCCAGTTCCCAGCCCTGGAATCGTTTTTCCTGTCATGAATTGCTGTGGCATATCATTTTTTCGTATAATAGTACGGCTCGCCCCCGTATCAATCAGGCAGTCTAATTGCTTCCCATTAGGAAGTTGTAATTGTGTGATGGCCATTGGACCATCGCGTGGGGGAACCACTATTACAGAAGTATGCCGGGGGCTGCCAAATTCCTAGTCTGAAGTATTTCCGTCCTCCTCTGTCATTACCATTGCAACATGGGTTGGGTCTGGTTTGGTTGCTGTTCGTCGGGGACAATTTCTCTTAATATGCCCCCTTTGGCCACAACCAAAACAGAGCCCCTTCTTTCTGCATTCCTCCGAGTCAGGTACCCCATATCTTCTTCCCTGAGCGCCCTGCCATGTTCCTCTATTTTGCAACCCTGCTGCCTGCACTGCGGTTTTGACAGCATTGTTGAAAGCATCAGGGGGTATGTTGACCATAACTGGAGTTGGTTTCTGCTGTTTCTTTGCCTTTCTACTGTTAATCTGATCCTCCACCCCTCTAAACATGGGAAGGGACTGGTCAAGGGTGGCATAAATGCATTCTGGTCGAACACGCATTACTTCTGTCCGTATTTCTTCCCTTAATCCTGTTATGAACATATTTTTGAGAAATCTGGCTTCTCTTGGATTCTTAAGGTCATAGTCATGGTCTGTGAACACGGCTGTACATCTAGCATAGAATCTGTTAATTGGTTCATCTGCCCCCTGAAATACCTCTGGTAACCCTGATGCTAGTTCCTCTGCCTGTTTTTTGGCAACTACCAGTAATCTAGCCAGGAACTGCAGTCCTGAGTCCCTAGTTTTCTTGTCCTCTGGTACAGCTTGTATTGATGCATCTACTTGGACTGCCTTCACCTTTTCAACAAGTGGCACTCCGGCAGAAATACGACATAATGGTTCTAAGTCATTCCATGCAGCATCGTAATTATCAGCTGCACTTTCCATGGCTTTGTAAAACCCAAGAGGATTTTTGTACGGGTCTGGGAAACTATTGGCCATAGTAAGCTGCTCAGATCTACTCCATGGCTTATACCAAGTAGTGGTATCTACCTTTGCATCCTCTCCCACTTCTGGTGGTCTGCTGGTTGTTTGTGTGATGACTGGGAGGGCTGTGGCCATGTCACTTCTCTCTATCCTAGTACAGAAGTCACATTGGGATTTTCCCTTGTCATTTTGTCTATGACACTTGTCACAGATCCAAGTACTGGATCTCATTGCCCTCCTTTCTTCTAGACTACCCTGTAAACTGCTAGCTGGGTGTGAGGGTGCAATCTCTTTGGGCGATGCTTCCTTCCCACAGGACTGCCCATTGTTCAAACATGTCCATCCATTGTCGCCCTTGGTTAGGACTATCTTTTCTACAACCCTATTGTCATCTGGAGATGCAATCTCTCCTGGAGAGGGCGTAGAGGTAGTTAATAGACGAAAATGGCTGTTGCCCTGTTCAGGAGAGACCCCCTGATGACTTGGGCTATTTTGTGGAGTAAAAAAACTGTCAGGAGATCCTTTTGGCAATCCTGGATAGTGATCTGTAGATGAATATTGAGGAGGGGACAGGTCATGGGCAGGATAGCTCAACTGCACCGGCCCTGGAGTCTGCATGTTGCAAGATCCTGGCCTTGCTATTCCCAAAGGAGATGGAAATGATGGGGAAGAAATAAAACTTTCGGGCAAGTAAGGTATTGTACTAGCCCCTGAATTATTATCTGGGGATCCAGAAGAGCCAGAAAGCATCTCTTTCTGACACACAGTTACTCTTTTTACTTGAGTACTGGAATCGGGAGGAATCTGATCCCTCCCGGCTAGGGGGGCGGAGGGAGTTATTTGCTCCAGCTGGCCATGTGAAGGAGGGGCTGCCTTTCCCAGCTCCGATGAGCCCTGTAAGGGAGGGGGCCCTAGTGCCTGCGGGGGAATTGAGGATCTGTTTACATACATTCTGCCTCTCATATGGGCTTCATCATTCTCATCCTCATCATTCTTTTCAGTATTATAATACGGATCATGACGTTCAGAAGTTCTGATCCATGCAGCCACTTGCTCCTCATACCCATGCTTGCCAATCCACGCAGCATGCTCTCTGCTGAACCGCTTCCATCTCTCAGCATCCAAACATCCATTTCTCGGCATCCCTGCCTTTTCTAAAATCCTTGCTGCATTCCTGACAGCCTTTTTACCATGCTCTAGACACACCAGGTCCTTCATTTTATATCTTGGATCCATATTTTGTCCTGACCTAGTAAATCTAGCACCCATAACAGCCGTCAAAGGGAGCGACCCCTGTCTTCAGTCCTGCTATGTTCTCACCAGAATCCACTGCCCTATTAGAATAGTCAGTGATTCCTGTGTCTATGGCAATTAGCTGTACTGCAGCTCTCTGTTCTTTCCTGATGCCGGAGTAAATTCTTTCAAACAAATAAATGCATACCCACATGAATATTGCAATTCCAAAAACCAGTGCTATATATTCTTCATTCAACATCTGAGATCCCACTGAAATATGAGTATGTCAAAACAATTTAAGAATCTTATTTTATGAAGTATTAAAATAATACTCATGAGTGACCATGTCCTGCCACTGAGGCATATACCATCTAGTATTTATGATGTATGTCCAACTTTTACTCAACATCTGAGGGTGTGGGACTACGTGACAAGAAAACACTCTATATAACTTATTTCTTCGGCTATACTGATGCGGAAATACAGGTGACAAATGCACTCTTTTCAAAAACCAATCTTCCTCACCACCTACCCGCTTTTTAACTATGGTGACAGAACACAGACAGTGTGTACAAGGCATATAGCATGAGAAGAGAAGAGAAGAAAAAAAAACTTCCTAGTTTCCTGCAACTTGTGGACGTCACAACCAGATAGTCACTAAGTACTTTTCCTGAACTACTCTGGATGTTACAAAATGTTTAAACAAACTTAATACACTTGGTTATCCAAACAAACAACATTACAGTAGTAAACCATAATAATGTGATCAATCAACAAATACAAAGCAAAAATAGCACAGACAGTGAGATAAAGGGAGCACATATAACAAGGCATAATATAATTTATACTACCAATCTCTGAAACTAATTTTAGCAGTAGCGCACAATAAGATTAAACAACAAGAAGTAACAGCAAAATCCGGAACCAGTTCGGATGTAAGGTATTTTGTGAATGCACAATCTGGACCACAGTACACAACGCAGACAGGACACACTGTTTCGACAATTTACAACAGTTAGCGGCAACGTTTAACGGGACAGATGGGCTTGCAGGTGAATTTGATTACTGTACCACAATTTAAACACACAAGCAAAATCAACAGTGACGGATAACGGATTATGAAGACTATCATTATAAGAGAATATGACAACACAAAAATACAAAAATACAGATATTACCACAAATAACACAGAACACAGATGTTTTCTACCTGAAGGGATTCCCGTTGGAAAAACCCTGCAGACTGACCCTCTACCGGCCTCCCCGTCCGGAGAGACAGGAAAAGAAGTGCGAGCAATAGCTCACTTACCCGGGTTCTAATTTTCCTCCCTCTCTCGGACCAGGCGGTAGGCAGCCTTGTTCAGTCTGGAACGGTAGTCGAAGGGGAATGGAGTGGAAATCTCGCTGGGGCCTCCAAGTTGTTAGAGACGAGATTTTCTCTCTAATGGAAACCAACCTCAGGTATCGTTGTTGATAGGCACCTATAGTATGGAGAAATAAATCAGAGAGACAGACAGCAGTTGTCTTTCCAATATAGTCTGTTTTAATACCACCCCAACCTTCTTTTATAACCCAAAAGTCACAAGGTTACAAGGAGTATAGGTTACACAACATTTGGCCACAACACACTTATTACTTGATGGCTTGTCACCCATTCCCAAGATAGAATGCGGGAATGCTTTTTACATATTTCTTGTCAACAAGGGATTTGGCCAAACTATGTAGGTTACCTTGGAAAAAGGGCAAATCAGATGTACATCCTTGAGAGGATATCAACTCCCAACATATTAATGTTTCTCCCAGAATAACTGACCTTTCACTAGATGGAATGTACGGGAAACTGGACTCAAGGAGACTTAGATGATAATACTTGACCCTTTGCATAGAAATATATTTTATTTATTTCAAATTAACCATTTTCTTTCACATACCTTTACAACGTGTTATGTTTATGTACCTTTTTTTTTACCATAGTTAAATGAAGACACTTGACAATAATTTTTTTTTTTTAACAAAACCACATTTTTATTACACTTTTTATTAACCACTTTTTGTAATCATAGATTAAGCACATTTCTTTTTATCACTTTTTATGAAACACATTTTTTCACAATTTTTATTAAACAACTTTAACAATTTTTAACAGATTAATCTTTACAAATCTGTAAACTGTGAGGTGGAGATACTAACGGAGGGGCTGGAAGGTTGGACCACGTCGATAGTGGGGGAAAGCCTACTGGGTTGGGGTTGATCTGTAGTGGAAGGGGGGAAAAACATGAGGCTGAGTAGGGAGGTCGGGTTGGACAGGGGGTGGTGTTGGGGAAGGTGGAAAACTATACTGGGAAGGAAAATTTAACAGGGAAGGAAACAGTGGGGAGGACATTTGAAATTGGGCCTGGGTTGGGATTTGGGCCTGGGATGGGAATTGGGCCTGGGTTGGGAAACGGCAAGTATTTTGGATAGGGTTGGTAGGAGAGACAGTGGCTGTGTGGAGAGGTGTGGGAGTTGGAGGGGTTTGGGCGATGGCCTGCGCTAGAGTAGCATGGCAGCCTTGCATTACATGCATCTGCTGGTCAAGAGTTAGCTTTTCCATGCTCCTGAGCATTGATTGAAAAAAAAGGTTATTTGGACATTCCCTTGCATCTGAATGCAGCCTATCCAAGTGACTGCTGAGTTCACTGATGCTTTTGTTCACCACGCTGAACCCAGCAGTCACTTGCTCTCCCAAAAGTTTGATAGAGCTCTGGAAGCCTGCTTTCAGATGCCAGAAATCAGGAGCATAACTCCTTTCCTGACCCCTCTGTCATTGCCACCCCAAACCTTATGATGTTCTAGAGGTGGCAGGATCAGAGAGATGGGGTAAAGGGAACGCTAATGTTATGAACAGGTAATTCAGAACCACAATGGACATTGAAGTTCAGAGCACACAAAGTGACGTGACAATTACCAAAAACATAGGACGAGCTCTGAGACGTGGAAACTCTGCTGACCGCAATCCCTAATCCTATCACACCACACTAGAGGTAGCCGTGGATTGCGCCTAACGCTCCCTATGCAACTCGGCACAGCCTGAGAAACTAACTAGCCCTGAAGATAGAAAAATAAGCCTACCTTACCTCAGAGAAATTCCCCAAAGGAAAAGGCAGCCCCCCACATATAATGACTGTGAGTAAAGATGAAAATACAAACACAGAGATGAAATAGATTTAGCAAAGTGAGGCCCGACTTACTGAATAGACCGAGGATAGGAAAGATAGCTTTGCGGTCAACACAAAAACCTACAAACAACCATGCAGAGGGGCAAAAAGACCCTCCGCACCGACTAACGGTACGGAGGTGCTCCCTCTGCGTCTCAGAGCTTCCAGCAAGCAAGAAAATCCAATATAGCAAGCTGGACAGAGAAAATAGCAAACAAAAATAACACAAGCAAAACTTAGCTTATGCAGGATAGACAGGCCACAGGAACGATCCAGGAGGAAGCAAGACCAATACTAGAACATTGACTGGAGGCCAGGATCAAAGCACCAGGTGGAGTTAAATAGAGCAGCACCTAACGACTTAACCTCATACCTGAGGAAGGAAACTCAGAAGCCGCAGTACCACTCTCATCCACCAAAGGAAGCTCATAGACAGAACCAGCCGAAGTACCACTCTCGACCACAGGAGGGAGCTTGGCCACAGAATTCACAACACGCTAACTCGTCACCAGCAGCTTCATGTAACGAAGTATGCGATGATGCTCCAGCACTGGCGGATGTTGATGTGGATGGGGCCGAGGTACCAGAAGTGAGGGAAGGGTCAGATGAGGGGTCAGAGGGGTGGGGTCTACCGACATGGCCCACGGTGGTGGACTCCTGTGGGATCACTCCAGAGGGGTCCAAGGTAGAAGCAGGCTCCCGAGTGCTACAGAAGGTGCTGTAAAATAATAGAAAAAAAACAATTAATATATTGATAGGAAAAAGCCCTGCCTGAAAAAAAAAGGTTAGACAGGTAAACATGGTGAATTATTAAATGGGCTGTTGAATATTTACCTTCTACTCAACATCGTGGACCGGAGGAATGACAGCGCACGGCTGTATTTATATTGTGTCCTGCATTCTCTTGAGCCACTCGGGGCCTGCATCTCCTTGTTGAACTCCCTCTTGAAGCGATCCCTGAGTGACCGCCACCGCTTCATAACCCTTTCACCTGTAAAGAGAAGAATGAAATAAAAAATTGGTTAAGTACAACACATTCCGTCCTGCTACCGAAATTACTGAAATGTGACTACTTGCATAATCGAGTCTGCTGCCTTGGTTCATGATCCTCCCAGTTGTCCACAACGTTCACACATATTTGCTCCCAGAGCCGACGGGTCACAAATGGCTGCGGTCAGCCATATTCCACAGCGGCACCCACTTGCGGACCTCCTCTATGAGGCGGTCCACATCTATTTCGCCATCCTAAACATCTGAGTCGGGAGCACGCTGTGAATACTGTGAAAGGGCAAAAAAAAGTTAGTACACAGAAACACAAAACTACTAAGAGAAGAAAGAACGAAAAAAAAGACTTACGGCTGGCAGACCGCTGCCGCGATTACGACTCCGATTCTGGGAGCTGCTGGGAGGACCATCATGGCATTGGCCAGAATGTGCAGCAGACTAAAAAAAAAGAAAATGAATTATGTTGGCTGCTTCAGCTTCCTGTGAAAACATAATTAATGCATACAGTGTTTAACCAAAATTTTAACAAGAACCAAAAAAAAAGAATTTTTAAATTACCTCACTAGGCACATGCTGTAAAGTAGGGCTCCCAGAAGAAGACACTTTGTTTGGCTCGGTGGTCCCCGATGTATCTGCAAGTATAAAGACACTTGAAAGCTACTATACAAATTAAATTCCAAGCTTTGTGGTCTTTAATACTTACATCAGGAGACTGGATTGCTGGCTCGGTGGTCCCAGCTGGCTTGGTGTTCCCTGCTGGCTCGGTGGTCCCTGCTGGATCTGCAAGTATAAAGATGCTTGTAAGCTACTATACAAATTAAATTCCAAGCTTGGTGGTCTTTAATACTTACATAAGGAAACTGGCTTGCTGGCTCGGTGGTCCCTGCTGGCTTGTTGGTCCCTGCTGGCTCAGTGGTCCCTGCTGGATCTGAAAGCATAAAGATAATTTATACTTAGACCCACAAACCCCCCAAAATAGCTAATGTAAAATATTTAAAAACTACCATGCTCAAATGTTGTATCTGAGCAATGTCCAAGCAGGCCAAAAAAACAACGTTTTGAGAAACCACCCAAAAAATATACCCAAGGCATACCAGTCTGAACTGGATATCCTAGTTCAATAATATGCACAAGCTGTAAAACCATTCCCCGCCCCCCCCACCCCCAAAAAATAAAAATGAACAAAATACCCTCATTTAAAATTAAAATACATAAACACCAGTTGAAAATGTATTGACCACATATGTGATTTGATAAGATCCCTTTAAAAATTACAAAAAGAGAATAAAAAAACCTCTTAAAATTTTCCTAAACCTTTTATATTAAAGAAATACACGTAACTTTAAAATTTATCTTTGTGAAATGATACGAACAGTTTCAATTAAAAAAAATTAATAATTTTTTTATTTTTTATTTATTTTTTACCATCACAATTAGGAGCTACAATGCTCTTTATTTTAAATACAAGTACATTAACTGTAAATGTTTTCAGCAATACAATTAAAAAAAAAAAATTATAATAAAAAACCCAACATAACACACCCGCAAGACACACACGCTCACACCACCATTACACACGCACTGAAACCACATGCTGCACATGCCACACTACTTTATAAATACATCACAGTAAAAAAAATGCAGGCACACAGACGCACGCACATGCACGAAAGCACACAGACGCACGCAAACACACACAGACGCACACACACATGCATGCATGCACACACACGAAAGCACATTGGTGCACACAAACATAGATGCATGCACGCACACACAGACGCACACACACATGCACACGCACGAAAGCACACAGGCGCACACAAACAAACAAGTGCACGCACACACAGATGCGCACACACAGATGCACGCACACACACACAGACGCGCACACACAGACGCACACACACACAGATGCACACAAAAATGGCAGGACTCACACTGGCTGGCAGGCCTCTGGCTGGATGCTGACTGGCGTCTGGCTGGATGCTGGCTGGCCTCTGTCTGACCTCAGGCTGGCCTCTGGCTGGACGCTAGCTAGCCTCTGGCTGGACGCTAGCTGGCCTCTGGCTGGACGCTGGCTGGCCTCTGGCTGGACACTGGCTGGCCTCTGGCTGGATGCTGGCTGGCTTCTGGCTGGCCTCTGGCTGGATGGTGGCTGGATGCTGACTGGCGTCTGGCTGGATGCTGGCTGGCCTCTGTCTGACCTCAGGCTGGCCTCTGGCTGGACGCTAGCTGGCCTCTGGCTGGACGCTAGCTGGCCTCTGGCTGGACGCTGGCTGGCCTCTGGCTGGACACTAGCTGGCCTCTGGCTGGATGCTGGCTGGCTTCTGGCTGGCCTCTGGCAGGATGGTGGCTGGATGCTGGCTGGCTTCTGGCTGGATGCTGGCTGGCTTCGGGCTGGATGCTGGCAGGAGTCTTGCTGGCACATTTAGGGGTGAAGCCCCAGGCCAGGTTTACATACATTTGGGGCTGTCTGGCCAATTGGCTACAAAATCTTGATTTGAAGCATGCTCTGTGGAAAAAGACATATTCCAGCGCTGGATTCCTTCATACGACGTGCCACAATGGATCCTGCGTCCATTGGCTTCCAGTCTAGCCAACGACGTATGCCACAGGATGCGTCGATGCACGTTTTTCCAGCGCAGACAAAAAACATTACATTGACTGTTTTTTCCAGACGACGTGTTGCCAAATTCCGACGGATCCAGTGGACGACTGACGAAACGGCGCTAATACAAGTCTATGGGAAGAAACGCATCCTGCGAGCAAATTTGCAGGATGCGTTTTTTTCACAAAACAACGCATTGTGACGGGAGCTGAAAGACGGAAGTGTGAAAGAGGCCTAAGCTCTGTTATCTAAAGCTTTTATTAGAAATTAGACTTTTCTCAACATATCCTGCTAAGTTTGGCAGGATCTGCTAACAAGCATATGTCCACAGGGCCTGGAAGACTCTCGTCTCAAGAAGGCTGTCATGGAAACATATTCAGTTGCTCATCTTATTGAAATAATGTTAACATTTGGATGTGACATGTTCACACTGATGGTGATGGATAGCTGATTCATCGACAGTTACCTTTAAGCAAATGCACTGAGAAGTGATGAAAGTGGACAGAAAGACTAGTGTAAACAGATTTTAGTTATTGAACTGCTTGTTGGGACAAGACAATATTTGAATATTTGGCTGCAAAACAGCTACAGTAATTCAATAATATATATTGACTAGCAAAATCTATTGCCTCAAGTGCAAGGCTAGAAAATTTATTTCTAGTAGAGATGTTTCACAGTTTTATTGTTTTAAGATTAAAAGAAGACTCAGGTCCATCAAATTCAATCTGTTATCCTAAAGTGTTGATCCAGAGGAAATAAAAAAACCAAAGAGGCAGATGATAATTGCCCCATATTGTAGGGAAAATCATTTTTAAGCTCCACATACGGAAATTAGACTAGTTCCTTGGATCAACATGGCATCACAGAATCTAGTACCAATTACCTGTATTACTATATTTTTTAAGAAAGGCATCCAGGCCCTCCTTGTAATTATTTAGTGAATCAACCATTATATTGTGTGGCAGAGAGTTCCATAGTCTCACTGCTTTTACAGTAAAGAATCAGCGTCTGTAATTATGATTAAACCTTCTTTCCTCTAGACATAGAGGAAGCCTATTCATCATGTTTGCAGGCCTAGAGGCAAAAAGGTTATTAGAAATATCTCTGTACTGTCTCTTCACATACTTGTACAATTGTAATGAGCTCACCCATAAGCTTTCATTTTTCCAAACTCAATGAGCTCAAGTTTATTAATCTATCATGGTACTGCAGTCCATCCATTCTCTTTATAAGCTTGGTGGCTCTTCTCTGCATCAGCTCTAGTTTGGCTCCGCATTTTTATGCGCTGTAGACACTCTGGCTATGGCGGTGATCTGTAGGGCACCAATGCAAAATACAAACTTTACAGAAGAAGATCTCAGCATTACAGGAAAGTATTTTGCCAATATTCATCAAGGCTGGCATTTTGTATGAAAATTATGAACTCTACAAGGATTCACCAAATTCAGTAAGTAATGGGCCACTTGAATTTGGTTCATTTTTTACTTGCAGTTGCCCAGCAGAAGGAATATACGCTAGAGAATATTCTGTTCTGGAGAACTTTTAGTTTTATTTCATGCCACTTTACCCTTTGTTCAAAATGTTTGTCAAAGCTGGCTGTAACTGGCCAATAGTTGCAACGTTTTTGTGTAAAGTGTAAAGGCTGAGTCACACATAACGATATCGTTAACGATATCGTTGCAACGTCACGCTTTTGGTGACGTAGCAACGATCCTGCTAACGATCTCATTATGTGTGACAGCGACCAACGATCAGGCCCCTGCTGGGAGATCGTTGGTCGTTGGGGAATGATCAGGACCTTTTTTTGGTTGCTGATCACCCGCTGTCATCGCTGGATCGGCGTGTGTGATGCCGATCCAGCGATGTGTTCACTTGTAACCAGGGTAAATATCGGGTTACTAAGCGCAGGGCCGCGCTTAGTACCCCGATATTTACTCTGGTTACCATTGTAAAATTAAAAAAAAAAAACACTACATACTCACTCACATTCCGGTGTCTGTCACGTCCCCCCGGCGTCCACAGGAAACTGCTTTCGGCTGACTGTGTCAGCGCCGGCCGTAAAGCCGAGAACAGTTGTGACGTCACCGCTGTTACTTCCAGCGCTGACACAGTCAGTGCAGGGAAGCTGACGGCGGGGGACGTGACAGACATCAGAATGTGAGTATGTAGTATTTTTTTTTTTACTTTTACAATGGTAACCAGGGTAAATATCGGGTTACTAAGCGCAGCCCTGCACTTAGTAACCCGATGTTTACCCTGGTTACCCGGGTGCTGCAGGGGGACTTCGGCATCGTTGAAGACAGTTTCAACGATGCCGGAGTCGTTCCCCTGACCGCTGGTTGCTGGAGAGAGCTGTCTGTGTGACACTCCCCAGCGACCACACAACGACTTACCAACGATCACGGCCAGGTCGTATCGCTGGTCGTGATCGTTGGTAAGTTGCTCAGTGTGAAGGTACCTTAACTTAATTGATGGGATTAGCTCCTGTAAGTTTGCTGCTTTTTATTTATACAAAATTGCCCAAATTAAATAAAATGCATTAATTTGCGATGTCTTGCAAGATTTCTGTTTAGAGGTGTTCCAATCCCATAAGGAAATTTTAAAGAGTAAATGAATTAAAATAAAAAATAAATAAACCTTTCTTATTTACCTATAAATTCCATCTTGCTCCCATGCCAAAGGTTCCCTGGATGGTCACTTGCCCACATAACTGGTATCACCCAAACAGCTAGTGATGAGCATGGGAGATGGTGGCCATTGGTACAGGGCCATCAGGGAGATTTTTAAAGCTACAGTTTGGTCATGTGTACTTCTCTTAAAAATATTATGGGTCTGTCACCAATAGGTTGAATATTTGCCAAGTACAGAGGCTGTCAACATTTAAATACAATGTTAATTTTTTTTTTAGAATTGCTAATAAATAAAATAATCATGAATGAGTGTATTGTCTTTGGGTGGACTGTATTGTGAATTACCTTCCACATATTTCCTAGCACTTTCTCTAAAGATGATAATCCTTCAGTAAAATATTAAATAATTTGTATTTCACATGAAAATTATTTGTGGCTATGAAAATTGTTACCCATAGTACACCATGAACACATCCTTGAATAATTCAGTATGATGGTAGAATTGACCATGAACCTTTTAGAGAAGACACGGTGACCATTTTTATTTTCATTCTCATCACCTCTATAAAGTAACGATCACTGTGGATTGCTTCCCATATGTTATTCTTTATATTTGTTGTTTTTACTTACACACTGCTGCAAAGGAAGCATTTATTAGAAATGTTCGGCCGCTGGGTTTCCCCGAGCGACAGAGAAATAGATTTTGGTTGTTCTCTTTTATGGCTGCACTCTTGCTCATAACACCATTGAGAAGTAAGCACTGCAGCAGAGTTCAGGTGCGGTGCAAAGGTTTATTTGTCGTCTTCTACAGAAACTCAGCTATAAGTTTACTTTGATGTGGTTGTGCCAAATAAAGCTACTAACCAGATCTAATAATAATAATCTTTATATGGCGCCAACATATTCCGCAGCACTTTACAGTTTAACAGTTTCAAACACAAGTCATAAGTAACAATGTTAACAATACAATAATTAAAGCACAATAAGATGATCCTGCTCGTGAGAGCTTACAATCTACAATGAGGTGGGGAGATGCAAAGTATACGAGCTTATTTGCAATGATGTATTTACAATGATGGTCCAGCCATCTACAGGGGGTGGGGATAGATGGAGATAGTGAATGGGCTACAAACACGCCCGGCCCCTTACACATAAAATTACTTTTATTAGGGAACGTGATAGGCCGCTCTGAACAAATATGTTTTGAGGGCGCGCCTAAAACTATGCAAATTGTGAATGGTCCTAATTAATAAAGGGGATGGGAGAACTACAATACCCAGATAGATTAGCGAAATTAGGATTATTTAGTCTAGAAAAAAGACGACTGAGGGGCGATCTAATAACCATGTATAAGTATATAAGGGGACAATACAAATATCTCGCTGAGGATCTGTTTATACCAAGGAAGGTGACGGGCACAAGGGGGCATTCTTTGCGTCTGGAGGAGAGAAGGTTTTTCCACCAACATAGAAGAGGATTCTTTACTGTTAGGGCGGTGAGAATCTGGAATTGCTTGCCTGAGGAGGTGGTGATGGCGAACTCAGTCGAGGGGTTCAAGAGAGGCCTGGATGTCTTCCTGGAGCAGAACAATATTGTATCATACAATTATTAGGTTCTGTAGAAGGATGTAGATCTGGAGATTTATTATGATGGAATATAGGCTGAACTGGATGGACAAATGTCTTTTTTCGGCCTTACTAACTATGTTACTATGTTACTATGTTCTTGGAGTGGAGCATTCCAGAGGATTGGTCCAGCATGGGAGAAGTCTTGGAAACAAGAGTGGGAGGTATGGATTAGTGCAGAGGTAAGTCGAAAGTCATTTGCAGAGCGCAGTGGTCGGTTAGGCCGATAGACAGAAATAAGGGAGGAGATGTAAGGGGGTGCCGGTCTGTGAAGAGCTTTGTGGGTGAGAACAAGTACTTTGAATTGGACTCTATAATGAATGGGCAGTCAGTGTAACTACTGGCGAAGAGCGGCTTCATCTGAATACCGATTAGCCAGGTCGATGACCCTGGCTGCTGCAGTAAGGTTAGACTGGAGAAGGGGAAAATCGAGTGAGGGGGGAGGCCAATTAATAGAGCATTACAGTAGTCCAGGCGGGAGTGTTTCAGGGCAACAGTGAGGGTTTTAGTTGTTTCCATGGTGAGAAAAAGGCAGATTCTAGAGAATTTCTTTAGGTGTAAGCACTACAGCATGAGCAGGCAAGAGAGCGTATGTGAGAAGTGAAGGAGAGATTGGTGTCAAATGTAAGACCCAGACAGCGCACCTGCTGCCGTGGTGTTATTATGGTGACACCCACGGAGAGGGAAATGTCAGGTTTAGGGAGGTTAGTAGATGGTGGGAGCAGAAGAAGTTAAGTTTTGGAGAGGTTGAGTTTCAGATAGAGGACAGACATGATGTTGAGGCTGCGAACATACAGTCACTGGCGTTCTGTAATACAGTGGGTGTAAGTTCAGGGGATGACATACATATTTGTGTGTCATCGGCATAAAGATTGTACTGAAAGCCAAATCTGCTGGTGATCTGTCCAATTGAAGCCGTGTAGAGAGAGAAGAGAAGTGGGCCAAGGACTGAGCCCTGAGGTACCCTGAAAGTGAGAGGTAAAGCGGACGAAGTCGAGCCAATGAACGGTACACTGAACGAGTGGTCAGAAAGATAAGAAGAGAACCAGGAGAGAGCAGTGTCCTTAATGCCTAGTGACTGGAGCTTAGAGAGTAGGAGATCGTGGTCAACAGTGTCAAAAGGTGCAGACAGGTCGAGAAGAATGAACAGAGAATAGTCACCGTTACACTTTGCTATCAGAAGGTCATTGGTCATTTTGATTAGTGAAGTTTCTGTCGAGTGCAGGGGGCGGAAGCCGGACTGTGAAGGGTATAGGAGGGAGTGAGTGGGTAGGTGATGGGTAAGGCTAGAATAGACCAGGCGCTCCAAGCGTTTAGAGATGAAGGGGAGGTTGGAGACTGGTCTTTAGTTGTTTGTGCAGGATGGATCGAGAGAGGGTTTCCTTAATAATAGAGTAATGATAGAGTGTTTGAAGGAGGATGGGAAGATGCCCGACTAGAGGGAGAGATTAAAGATTGTAGTTAGGTGAGTTGTGATGACTGGAGAGAGCGACTGGAGGAGGTGTGAGGGAATGGGGTCAGTAGTGCATGCAATCGGACAAGAAGAAGAGAGGAGCCTGGAGACTTCTTCTTCTGTAGTGGGATCAATTGTGGAGAGTGAGCCAGGGGACATGCAGGGAGGGATGGGAGTCACTGCACTTGATGGCTGGGAGAAGATTTCCTGATGGATATTATCTATTTTCTCTATGAAGAGGGAGGTCAGGTCATCAGCACAAATGTCTGTGATAGGGGCTAGTACTTTTGGCCTGAGGAGGGAGTTAAAGGTGTCAAAAAGTTTCTTGGGGTTGTTGGATAGTTAGGAGATCAGGCTGGTGTAGTAGATCTGTCTGGCAAGGTGAAGGGCAAAATTATAGGTTCTTAAAATAAATTTGAAGTGGATGAAGTCTTCAAGTATGCGAGTTTTCCTCCATAAGTGTTCAGTACTTCTAGAGCATCGATGGAGAAGCCGAGTTTGCGATGTGAGCCAGGGCTGTTTTACTCTGCTTTTGGAGGTTCTGAGGGTGAGGGGCGCTACTTGGTCCAGGGTGCTTCTAAGCGTGTCATTGTAATGGAGTACAGCCAGGTCAGGACAGGAAAAAGAGGAGATTGGGGACAGTGATGAGTGTAAGGAGTCTGAAAGTGTATGAAAGTTAATGGAGTGTAGATTTCTGAATGTGTGGTACGTAGGAATGTACTGTATGGGTGAGGGAATGTGCGTGCGAAGGAGAGAATGTTGTGGTCAGAGAGGGGAAGCGGTGAGTTATCTAGGTAGAAGATTGAACAGAGCCGAGCAAAGACCAGGTCAAGGGTGTTACCGTCTTTGTATGTTTCAGAGGTTGAGAGCTGTGAGAGGCAGAGAGAAGTGGTTAGTGATAGAAGCTGGGATGCAGATGTGGAAGTGGGGCTGTTTAAAGGGATGTTGAAGTCTCCCAGGATAAGGGTTGGGAGTTCTGAGGACATGAAGTGCAGCAGCCAGACTGAGAAGTGGTCAAGGAACTGGGTGGGCGAGCCTGGAGGACGATATATGACCACTATTCTGAGGGAGAGGGGACGGAAGAGCCTGATGGTGTGGACCTCAAAGGAAGGGAATGAGAGTAATTGAACTGGGGGATGGCCTGGAAGGTGCATTGTGGGGACAGGAGTATGCCGACTCCACCACCATGTCTGTTTGTGGGTCTTGGGGAATGGGAGAATTGTAGGCCACTATGGGAAATGGCAGCAGGGGAGACAGTGTCAGAATCCTGAATCCATGTTTCAGTGAGGGCCAACAGATTCAAAGAGTTGTTCAGAAAGTGATTGTGTTTGCTACATACGGACCGTGGATTCCAAAGGGCACAAGTAAAAGAAGGATATGAAGGAGTGCAAGTAATATTAATAAGATTAGTGTGGTTTTGATACAAGGTAGGATAGGGATTGAGGGTGGGGGATGGTGGACCAGGGTTTGGGGGAGATATCCCCCAAGATCAGAAGGAGTGGGAGGATAAAGAGCAAGTAGGTATTGGAATTGTAAGAAGTTTTTGTGTGCAATGTGTTTGGGCAAGATGGGCTGAGAATATTCAGGAAGCTGAGAAGCGCATTGGAGCTGTACATGGGAGAGGGAAGGAGAGAGAGTCTGATGTGTATGAGTCGTGATTGAGGGGGGATGGCACGGTGAATGTGGATTGCAAGGGAACACAGAAGGATAGGAATAAAGCACATGGAGTGAAGGGAGAGCAAAGTGTGGGATACCTGACTCCTGCCCTAACTAACTGCCATAGAATATATGCCTTTTGATCGATGCTCATTTTCTGGGATGCTTTGCTTCAGCGATATTTTCGTGCACCCCAACATGCGTTCACCCCTACGGAGATGTCTAAATTTATAGTCCAGAATGCTGGGTTAGAAGAGATGGATTGTGGGAACTGATTAGGGATAATTTGGCAGCTGGGGCCAGCACACCAGGGGGTGGTTAGATGATCAAAGACATTGGGGCTGGCTACATCTATATGCTATAACACCTTGCACCAGATAACATAGAGTGACCACAGTCATGGATATACATCAAACAGTGAGTAAAACATACAATGCAAATCTAATGACAATTGGACATTTAATAATGGTACACAGTTTTATATCCCATTTTCCCTATATAAATGTAAATATACGTCATATTGCACTTTTAATTGCAAAATAATAACTTCTTTCAGACTTCTCTTTCAGAATTGTGGCATAGAATAGCTGACATGCATAACTGTAAATATTAGGGGATTAGTGATGCATGACCTCCAGCAGTTACCTGAATACCTGTGATAAAAGTAAGAACCTAGATATGTAAATCATAAAAGTGGAAATCTTTCACAGTTTCCTGTCCTTGTGATTTCGAGCAAATCAAACTATCTCTCCATGCTGAATACATTAACCTTACACTGCGTAAGGTCAACTATTGTTAGAAAATCTCTCTAGAGCAGAGTATAACCAGCAGGTGCGTATATATACTGTTAGATACACTTATGTCCACTTGATGGAGTATAATTGTGCTCTAAAAATGGAGAACATGATAAAAAGGTTATTCCCTTTGAGATGGATATAAAGCTGAATTATTAGGAGAATCAGGCATTCTATGGCCCAGTCTATCAAGTGGGAAATCAAGAGGGAAGGGGATTCAGATGTGTATATGAGGATAGAGGTATGACTAAATTTGGCATGATATAAATTAGTAAGTTTAAAAGGTCTTTTGGAGAATAAGTACTAATATGGCTTTTGTATATTTTTATAAATGATACGTACACTTAATTGCCACTTTATTAAAGATGCCCACCTACCTGTCATGTTGAAACCACGACAGAGGATCCAGAAGCTGCAATGTCTGGTTTCATGAATGCCTGCACTGTACTTCAGGATCGCATTAAAAAGTGTAGGTATTTTCCTTGATAGCAGTGCAAGGTTTAATCTGTTCAGTTGAAACTCCTGGAGCTTTCCTGCTTGGATTGTGTCACCTTTTCAGTGTTGCCCCCTCCCCTCTGCTGTATATGCTCACCTCTGGCGCTTAGGGCCAGTGTTTGTTCTTACTGCCTGGTTCTGGAGTTGGAGGTGTTGTTTGTGTTTGGTGGTGATTAGGGTTAAGTGACTTTTACTCTTTCAGGATCGAGTCGGGTTTCGCGAAACCCGACTTTGTCAAAAGTCGGGTCGGGTGAAATCGGCCGATCATTGCGAAAAGTCGGGGGGCCGACTGAAACACGAAACCCAATGCAAGTCAATGGGGAATAAAAGTCGGCAGTGAGTGGAGGACAGAAAAACACCTACAGAGCCCATTTTAATGTCAAAATCATCAATTCTTGTTACTTAAGCTTGTCAATCTTAATTAACCTTATAATAATAGTTAGGTATTGAAAATTGGGGGTCATTTGGTTAAAGTTGGGGGGGGGAGGGCTGGCTCAATTTTTTCTTGGGCCCAGGAAATGTGGAATACGTCACAGCGGTGGAGCAGGGAGAGGTAAGTATTTCAACTTTGCAAGTGCTGTGATCCTGAGCAAGCAGGGGGGGCACACTCGTTCGCATTGCCACTGGCACAGGGCCCCTCAAAGTACGGCGTTGTGATTGACGGCGGGGGCGCCTCCCACCGGCAGTGACACTTTTGCGTACTATGAGGGGCCCTGTGCCAGTGACATCGCCAACGAGTATGCCCCCCCCACCTGTTGAAGGAACCTGCACTTTCATCTGCACTTTCCTCTTTGTCCCCATGTAAGGTGGTATAGTATGCGGGAAGGGGAACCTGAGTTTCAGCAGGGTCAGATTCAGGCTGTGTAGAGTGCAAGGTGAATGTAGTGGTCTGTGTCAATGTACCAGCAGACTCATCTAGCAGTGGCTGGGCAATGGGCAGAAATGAGGAGGAAACACAGATATAGGCCCAAAATTAAAAAAGTAGGCTAAAAGCTGTTAAAAATTGGTAACAGGAGTAAACAGGCGGCTTTGGTTTGTTCAGTGGAGGAGAACAACAATCAGCGGCAGACACCGCATATCCGCATGTGTTCACCACCCTCCCTGCACCGCATGATTGCATGTGAATAAATCGCTTTTTGCTCAACACCGGTGAGTGTGCTGTTACTTTTCTTACTCTGGATACTTTTATACAAATTGTTTTTTTCATGAAGCAGCACCCAGGTGGAGCTTGTATAGCGATTTTTTTCTATTGTGACTAAAGGCTTATACGGTGTGGCATTCAATATCCCTGAAGTAGAAAGGGTCTTGCATGTAGCGGCTGTGCGATTGCAATATTTCTGGACTGCAGACATGGAGTTGTCTGGTGTGCAGTGGTCGACGCCATCATAAGAATTAACATCCCACTTATGCGTCTGCTGATGCAAAGTTTGACGCACATTAAGGAGCAGGCGTCTGCAGCCGAGGAGGAAGGAAGCCTTGATGACAGTCAGCCATTGTCTGCTCAGGGAACTGTACAGGACGAATTGGCGGACGAAAAGGATGAGGAGGAGGATGATGGGGATGAATATGTATGGGAGGAGGATGATTCTCAGGTGGCAATAGAAACTGGTGGCATTGCAAGGTCTGGTACAGGTTTATTGCAGGACACTTGTGAAGTTGATTTGCAAGAAAGTGGGCCTCAACCCAGCAGAAACAGTTAATTCACACCTGGAACATTGGCCTACATGGCTGAGTATGCCTTGCGTATCCTAAAAAGGGACCCCCGCATTTTTAAACTGATGACCGATGACGACAACCAGTTGGCCTGCCTCCTGGATACAAGATATAAAGGAAAACTGCAACCTAGGTCAAATATTGGCTACCAAACAAGCAACTCTTGTAGACCGTTTGGTTCAGGCATTCCCAGCACACAGCGCTGGTGATGGTTCTCACACGAGCTGCAGGGGGCAACATGGCAGAGGTGCTAGAGGTGCAGAAATCCGAAGTGGCGTTGGACAGAGGGGTTTTACGACAAGGTTGTGGAATGATTTCGCAATGACCGCTGACACGACAGGGACAGCTGCATCAATTCAAAGTGACAGGAGACAGCATTTGTGCAGTATGGTTACAAACTACTTCTCCGCCCTTATCGATGTTCTCCCTCTCAGGTCATTTCCCTTTGATTACTGGGCATCTAAACTAGACACCTGGCCTGAATTGCCAGAATATGGATTACAGAACCTTGATTGCCCTGCTGTCAGTGTGCTTTCAGAAAGAGTGTTCAGTGCTGCTGGTTCAATACTGACTGACAAAAGGACACGTCTGGCTACCAAAAATGTTGATGATCTAACCTTCATTTAAATTAACCAATCATGGATTTCACATTCTTTTGCCCCACCTTCCCCTGCTGACACGTAGCTTGCCTGAAAGATGACTTGCTTTTGGGGGGAGACACAGAACCCCAACTCTGGCCCAGTGGTATAACAGTAAACTATGAACGTGCCAGAAAGTGGCTGCCTGATATGTACAACACACTAGCAGTACAGCAGAATATACACTGTGTGCGAATTTAAATCTCCCTTTTTTTGGGGGGGAGACACAGAAGCACAACTCTGGCCCAGTGGTATAACAGTAAACTATGAACGTGGCAGAAAGTGGCTGCCTGATATATACGATACACTAGCAGTACAGCAGAATATACACTGTGTGCCAATTTTAATCTCCCTTTTTTTTGGGGGGGGGGAGACACAGAACCAGAACTCTGGCCCATTGGTATAACAGTAAACTATGAACGTGGCAGAAAGTGGCTGCCTGATATATACGATACACTAGCAGTACAGCAGAATATACACTGTGTGTGAATTTTAATCTCCCTTTTTTTTGGGGGGGGGGAGACACAGAACCACAACTCTGGCCCAGTGGTATAACAGTAAACTCTGATCGTGGCAGAAAGTGGCTGCCTGATATATATGACACACTAGCAGTACAGCAGATTATACACTGTGTGCAAATTTTAATCTCCCTTTTTTTTTTGGGGGGGGGGGGGGAGACACAGAACCACAACTCTGGCCCAGTGGTATAACAGTAAACTATGAACGTGGCAGAAAGTGGCTGCCTGATATATATGACACACTAGCAGTACAGCAGAATATACACTAAGTGCGAATATTAATCTCCCTTTTTTTTGGGGGGGAGACACAGAAGCACAACTCTGGCCCAGTGGTATAACAGTAAACTATGAACGTGGCAGAAAGTGGCTGCCTGATATATATGACACACTAGCAGTACAGCAGAATATACACTGTGTGCGAATTTTAAACTCCCTTTTTTTTTGGGGGGGGGGGGGGGAGACACAGAACCACAACTCTGGCCCAGTGGTATAACAGTAAACTATGAACGTGGCAGAAAGTGGCTGCCTGATATATGCGACACACTAGCAGTACAGCAGAATATACACTGTGTTCGAATTTTAATCTCCCTTTTTTTGGGGGGGAGACACAGAAGCACAACTCTGGCCCAGTGGTATAACAGTAAACTATGAACGTGGCAGAAAGTGGCTGCCTGATATATATGACACACTAGCAGTACAGCAGACTATACACTGTGTGCGAATTTTAATCTCCCTTTTTTTGAGGGGGAGACACAGAAGCACAACTCTGGCCCAGTGGTATAACAGTAAACTATGAACATGGCAGAAAGTGTCTGCCTAATATATATGACACACTAGCAGTACAGCAGAATAAACACTGTGTGCAAATTTTAATCTCCCTTTTTATTTGGGGGGGAGACAAAGAACCACAACTCTGGCCCAGTGGTATAACACAACACTATAAACGTGCCAGAAAGTGGCTGGAATTATTATTTAAAAAAAAAATAAAATAAAAAAAAAAACAAGCTCCCTACAATGAGCTCAGGACAAGTATGGCAGCAATAAAAAGGACTGCTTAACCCCTTAATCCCATATGACGTACTATCCCGTCCAGGTGACCTGGGACTTAATTCCCATGGACGGGATAGTACGTCATATGCGATCGGCCGCGCTCACGGGGGGAGCGCGGCCGATCGCGGCCGGGTGTCAGCTGCCTATCGCAGCTGACATCCGGCACTATGTGCCAGGAGCGGTCACGGACCGCTCCCGGCACATTAACCCCCGGCACACCGCGATCAAAGATGATCGCGGTGTGCCGGCGGTGCAGGGAAGCATCGCGCAGGGAGGGGGCTCCCTGCGGGCTTCCCTGAGACGATCGGTACACGGTGATGTGCTCACCGTGTACCGAGCGTCTTCTCCCTGCAGTCCCCGGATCCAAAATGGCCGCCGGGCTGCATCCGGGTCCTGCAGGGAGCACTTCCGGGTCAGGATCAGGCTGCAGCTGCAGCTCTAATCCTGCCCGGCTGTATGTTAGATCACCGATCTAACAGAGTGCTGTGCACACTGTCAGATCGGTGATCTGTGATGTCCCCCCCTGGGACAAAGTGAAAAAGTAAAAAAAAAAATTTCCACACTTGTAAAAAAAAAAATAAAAAAAAAATTCCTAAATAAAGCAGAAAAAAAAAAATATTATTCCCATAAATACATTTCTTTACATAAAAAAAAACAAAAAAACAATAAAAGTACACATATTTAGTATCGCCGCGTCCGTAACGACCCGACCTATAAAACTGGCCCACTAGTTAACCCCTTCAGTGAACACCGTAAGAAAAAAAAAAAAAAAACGAGCCAAAAAACAACGCTTTATTATCATAACGCTGAACAAAGAGTGGAATAACACGCGATCAAAAAGACGGATATAAATAACCATGTTACCTCTGAAAACGTCATCTTGTCCCGCAAAAAACGAGCTGCCATATAGCATCATAACCAAAAAAATAAAAAAGTTATAGTCCTCTGAATAAAGCGATGCCAAAATAATTATTTTTTCTATAAAATAGCTTTTATCGTATAAAAGCGCCAAAACATAAAAAAAATGATATAAATGAGGTGTCGCTGTAATCGTACTGACCCGAAGAATAAAACTGCTTCATCAATTTTACCAAACGCGGAACGGTATAAACGCCTCCCCCAAAAGAAATTCATGAATAGCTGGTTTTTGGTCATTCTGCCTCACAAAAAAATCGGAATAAAAAGCGATCAAAAACTGTCACGTGTCCGAAAATGTAACCGATAAAAACGTCAACTCGTCCCGCAAAAAACAAGACCTCACATGACTCTGTGGACCAAAATATGGAAAAATTATAGGTCTCAAAATGTGGAGACGCAAAAACTTTTTTGCTATAAAAAGCGTCTTTTAGTGTGTGACGGCTGCCAATCATAAAAATCCGCTAAAAAACTCGCTATAAAAGTAAATCAAACCCCCCTTCATCACCCCCTTAGTTAGGCTAGGTTCACATTGCGTTAATGGGTTAACGCTAACGGACAGCGTTGCACGGCGAAAATGTCACAATTAACGCCGTGCAACGGGTCCGTTAGCACAACCATTGACAGCAATGTGATTTTCAGGTGTAGCGCATCGCTAGAGCGTGCCATTTTCGGCTCGCGCTAGCAAGGTGCCATTCTTTTGTGGCGCGCCTCAGACGCTGCTTGCAGCGTCCGCGGCGCGCCCGAGGTCCGATCCCCGATCTTCCAGAGCGGGGACGTTAACGCGACCACTAAACACGACACCTAAAAAGACATTGTGTTAGCGCAATCCGCTAGTGCTAAACGGATTTCCCTAACGCAATGTGAACCTAGCCTTAGGGAAAAATAATAAAATTAAAAAAAATGTATTTATTTCCATTTTCCGGTTAGGGTTAGGGTTAGGGCTAGGGTTGGGGCTAGGGTTAGGGTTTGGATTACATTTACGGTTGGGATTAGGGTTGGGATTAGAATTAGGGGTGTGTCTGGGTTAGGTGTGTGGTTAGGGTTACAGTTGGGATTAGGGTTAGTGGTGCGTTTGGATTAGGGTTTCATTTATAATTGGGGGGTTTCCACTGTTTAGACACATCAGGGGCTCTCCAAACGCGACATGGCGTCCGATCTCAATTCCAGCCAATTCTGCATTGAAAAAGTAAAACAGTGCTCCTTCACTTCCGAGCTCTCCCGTGCGCCCAAACAGGGGTTTACCCCAACATATGGGGTATCAGCGTACTCGAGACAAATTGGACAACAACTTTTTGGGTCCAAGTTCTCTTGTTATCCTTGGGAAAATAAAAATTTGGGGGGCTAAAAATCATTTTTGTGGGAAAAAAAAGGATTTTTATTTTCACGGCTCTGCGTTGTAAACTGTAGTGAAACACTTGGGGGTTCAAAGTTTTCACAACACATCTAGATAAGTTCCATGGGAGGTCTAGTTTCCAATATGGGGTCACTTGTGGGTGGTTTCTACTGTTTGGGTACATCAGGGGCTCTGCAAATGCAACGTGACGCCTGCAGACCAATCCATCTAAGTCTGCATTCCAAATGGCGCTCCTTCCCTTCCGAGCTCTGCCATGAGCCCAAACAGTGGTTCCCCCCCACATATGGGGTATCAGCGTACTCAGGACAAATTGAACAACAACTTTTGGGGTCCAATTTATTCTGTTACCCTTGTAAAAATACAAAGCTGGGGGCTAAAAAATCATTTTTGTGAAAAAAAAAAGAATTTTTATTTTCACGGGTCTGCGTTATAAACTGTAGTGAAACACTTAGGGGTTCAAAGTTCTCACAACACATCTAGATAAGTTCCATGGGAGGTCTAGTTTCTAATATGGGGTCACTTGTGGGGGGTTTGTACTGTTTGGGTACATCAGGGGCTCTGCAAATGCAACGTGACTCCTGCAGACCAATCCATCTAAGTCTGCATTCCAAATGGCGCTCCTTCCCTTCCGAGCTCTGCCATGCGCCCAAACAGTGGTTCCCCCCCACATATGGGGTATCAGCGTACTCAGGACAAATTGGACAACAACTTTTGGGGTCCAATTTATTATGTTACCCTTGTGAAAATACAAAACTGGGGGCTAAAAAATTTTTGCGAAAAAAAAATAAATTTATTTTAACAGCTCTGCGTTATAAACTGTAGTGAAACACTTGGGGGTTCAAAGCTCTCAAAACACATCTAGATAAGTTCCTTAGAGGGTCTAGTTTCCAAAATGGTGTCACTTGTGGGGGTTTTTAATGTTTAGGCACATCAGGGGCTCTCCAAACCAACATGGCGTCCCATCTTAATTCCAGTCAATTTTGCATTGAAAAGTCAAATGGCGCTCCTTCCCTTCCGAGCTCTGCTATGCACCCAAAAAGTGGTTTACCCCCACATATGGGGTATCGTCGCACTCAGGACAAATTGCACAACAATTTTTGTGGTCTAATTTCTTCTCTTACCCTTGGGAAAATAAAAAATTGGGGGCGAAAAGATCATTTTTGTGAAAAAATAAGATTTTTTATTTTTACGGCTCTGCATTATAAACTTCTGTGAAGCACTTGTTGGGTCAAAGTGCTCACCACACATCTAGATAAGTTCCTTAAGGGGTCTACTTTTCAAAATGGTGTCACTTGTGAGGGGTTCCAATGTTTAGGCACATCAGGGGCTCTCCAAACGCAACATGGCGTCCCATCTCAATTCCAGTCAATTTTGCATTGAAAAGTCAAATGGCGCTCCTTTCCTTCCGAGCTCTGCCATGCGCCCAAACAGTGGTTTACCCCCACATATGGGGTATCGTCGCACTCAGGACAAATTGCACAACAACTTTTGTGGTCTAATTTCTTCTCTTACCCTTGGGAAAATAAAAAATTGGTGGCGAAAAGATTATTTTTGTGAAAAAATATGATTTTTTATTTTTACGGCTCTGCATTATAAACTTCTGTGAAGCACTTGTTGGGTCAAAGTGCTCACCACACCTCTAGATAAGTTCCTTAAGGGGTCTACTTTCCAAAATGGTGTCACTTGTGGGGATTTCAATGTTTAGGCACATCAGGGGCTCTCCAAACGCAACATGGCATCCCATCTCAATTCCAGTCAATTTTGCATTGAAAAGTAAAATGGCGCTCCTTCCCTTCCGAGCTCTGCCATACGCCCAAACAATGGTTTACACCCATATACGGGGTATCAGCGTACTCAGGACAAATTGGCCAACAATTTTTGAGGTTCAATTTCTTCTCTTACTCTTGGGAAAATAAAAAATTGGGGGCGAAAAGATCATTTTTGTGAAAAAATATGATTTTTTATTTTTACGGCTCTGCATTATAAACTTCTGTGAAGCAATTGGTGGGTCAAAGTGGTCACCACACATCTAGATAAGTTCCTTAGGGTGTCTACTTTCCAAAATGGTGTCACTTGTGGGGGGTTTCAATGTTTAGGCACATCAGTGGCTCTCCAAACGCAACATGGTGTCCCATCTCAATTCCTGTCAATTTTGCATTTAAAAGTCAAATGGCGCTCCTTCCCTTCCGAGCTCTGCCATGCGCCCAAACAGTGGTTTACCCCCACATATGGGGTATCAGCGTACTCAGTACAGATTGTACAACAATGTTTGGCATCCATTTTATCCTGTTACCCTTGGTAAAATAAAACAAATTGGAGCTGAAATAAATTTTGTGTGAAAAAAAGTTAAATATTCATTTTTATTTAAACATTCCAAAAATTCCTGTGAAACCCCTGAAGGGTTAATAAACTTCTTGAATGTGGTTTTGAGCACCTTGAGGGGTGCAGTTTTTAGAATGGTGTCACACTTGGGTATTTTCTATCATATAGACCCCTCAAAATGACATCAAATGAGATGTGGTCCCTAAAAAAAAATGGTGTTGTAAAAATGAGAAATTGCTGGTCAACTTTGAACCCTTATAACTCCCTAACAAAAAAAAATTTTGGTTCCAAAATTGTGCTGATGTAAAGGAGACATGTGGGAAATGTTACTTATTAAGTATTTTGCGTGACATATCTCTGTGATTTAAGGGCATAAAAATTTAAAGTTGGAAAATTGCGAAATTTTCAAAATTTTCGCCAAATTTCCGTTTTTTTCACAAATAAACGCAAGTTATATCGAATAAATGTTACTACTAAAATGAAGTACAATATGTCACGAGAAAACAATGTCAGAATCGCCAAGATCCGTTGAAGCGTTCCAGAGTTATAACCTCATAAAGGGACAGTGGTCAGAATTGTAAAAATTGGCCCGGTCATTAACGTGCAAACCACCCTCGGGGCTTAAGGGGTTAACACAAAAATGTGGACAAATAAACAAGATTGGTAACTGTGCAGAAAGGAGCAACAGGAATTTTGCTTTAAAAAAAGCAGTTGGTTTGCACAGCACCGTGCACACAGCTATGCAGCTGCTGCACTAAAATATGACCTCCACTGTCCCTGCACAAAAAGGTGGTGTGGGACAGTGAAAATTGCTCCAGCACAAGCGGTTTGGGGGTTTATATTTCCTCCCTAACTCTGTCCCTGCTTCTGACTAACTGCAGCAACACCTCTCCCTATGCTCAGATCGGCAGAAGTAAGATGGCGGTCGGCGTGAACGCCCCTTTATACCCCCTGTGACGCCACAGACAGCAAGCCAATCACTGCCATGCCCTTCTCAAAGATGGTGGGGACCGAGACCTATGTCATCACGCTGCCCACACTCTGCATCCTCCTTCATTGGATGAAAAAAGCGGTGACAGCGTCATATGAAACGCGACTTTGGCGCTCTGATCGTGTACCGCATGGCCGATCCCACTGTAGGATCGGTTCGGGTTTCATGAAACCCGACTTTGCCTAAAAGTCGCCGATTTATGAAAATGACCGATCCGTTTCGCTCAACCGTAGTGGTGATGTTTGGAGATTGTTGCTTAGAGTTTTGTCTCTGTGTGCACACTCATCCTCTCCTATTTGTTTTTTCCTCCCTTTAACTCCCCTATGTCCCTCTCTGTTGTTTGAATGTCTTTTGTATGATTGGTATTTTCATTTATCCCTATCTGTTTTCCCTTGTTTGTCTGGTTAGTGTGTTCCTATACACTTCAGTATCCCACTACCTTGGGTGAGAGAGGGGACAGATCAGGGTAGATAAAGGAGTGAAGCAAGGCATGAGAACCCACCATCTCCACCTTCAGTAGTAATCTGGGGGACAGGGATACTTACTAGGTCCCTAGAACTAAAGTCCCTACACCTGCATGATACTACCATAGTTGATCTCCTTTTGTCTTTACTAGGGTTGAGCGAAACGGGTCGTTCATTTTCAAAAGTCGCCGACTTTTGGCAAAGTCGGGTTTCATGAAACCCGATCCGACCCCTGTGCGGGGTCGGCCATGCGGTACGCGACTTTCGCGCCAAAGTCGCGTTTCAATGACGCGAAAAGCGCCATTTCTCAGCCAATGAAGGTAAACGCAGAGTGTGGGCAGCGTGATGACATAGGTCCTGGTCCCCACCATCTTAGAGAAGGGCATTGCAGTGATTGGCTTGCTGTCTGCGGCGTCACAGGGGCTATAAAGGTGCGTTCCCGCCGACCGCCATCTTACTGCTGCTGATCTGAGCTTAGGGAGAGGTTGTTGCCGCTTCGTCAGAAGCAGGGATAGCGTTAGGCAGGGTCCATTAACCACCAAACCGCTTGTGCTGTAGCGATTTCCACTGCCCAACACCACCTTCGGTGTGCAGGGACAGTGGAAGCTACATTTTTTTTTTTTTCCCCTCAGCGCTGTAGCTCATTGGGCTGCCCTAGAAGGCTCCCTGATAGCTGCATTGCTGTGTGTACGTCGCTGTGCAAACCAACTGCTTTTTTCAAAGCACAAATCCTCTTGTTCCTTCCTTTCTGCACAGCTATCTTTTTTGTTTGTACACACTTTTTATTTAATTTGTGCATCAGTCCACTCCTTATTGCTGCCTGCCATACCTGGCTGAGATTACTGCAGGGAGATAGTAATTGAAGGACACTCCCTGTTTTTTTTTTTTTTTTTGTGGGAGATTAAGATTGACATTTCTGCTAGAATGCCATCCCTGTGTGTGCCATCTCTCAGTCAGTGGGCCATAGAAAGCCTATTAATTTTTTTGCTTGATTTGGGTTATAAAATCTACCTGAAAAAATCACTACATCAATCAGTGGGAGAAAAATATTGGCCTCAGGGCTTGTGTGCCACTCCTGACTCCTGTGTGCATCATCACTCACTCAGTGGGCCATAGAAAGCCCATTTTTTTTTTTTTTTTGCTTTATTTGGGTTCTAAATTCTACCTGAAAAAATCAATAAATCAATCAGTGGGAGATTAATATTGGCCTTTTGGCTTGTGTGCCAGTCCTAAGCGTGCCATCTCTCTCTCTCAGATAGTGGGCCATAGGAAGCCTATTTATTATTTTTTTTATTGGGTTTATAAATTTTCCCTGGAACAAAAAAAAAAAAGTGGGAGATTAATATTGGCCTCTGGGCTTGTGTGCCAGTCCTGAGCGTGCCATCTCTGTCACAAATAGTGGGCCATAGAAAGCCTATTTATTTTTTTGCTTGATTTGGGTTATAAAATCTACCTGAAAAAATCACTACATCAATCAGTGGGAGAAAAATATTGGCCTCAGGGCTTGTGTGCCACTCTTGACTCCTGTGTGTGCCATCTCTCAGTCAGTGGGCCATAGAAAGCCTATTTATTTTTTTGCTTGATTTTGGTTCTAAAATCTACCTGAAAAAATCACTACATCAATCAGTGGGAGAAAAATATTGGCCTCAGGGCTTGTGTGCCACTCCTGACTCCTGTGTGAATCATCACTCACTCAGTGGGCCATAGAAAGCCCTTTTTTTTTTTTTTTTGCTTTATTTGGGTTCTAAATTCTACCTGAAAAAATCAATAAATCAATCAGTGGGAGATTAATATTGGCCTTTGGGCTTGTGTGCCAGTCCTAAGCGTGCCATCTCTGTTGTGAATTCTGTGGCTGAGTTCACTTCTGTGGTCACAAGTGGTATTGCAGTCTCTGGGCTTCCTCCCTCAGGTGTTTTGGTGAGCTCGTTGGCTGCCTTGCTATTTAGCTCCACCTGAGTCTGTCTTCCTTGCTCCTTGTCAATGTTCCAGTGTTGGATCTGAGCTACTGCATCTTTCCTTGGGCCTGCTGCTCTGCTAGATAAGTGCTTCTAGTTTGTTTTCTGTTTTTTCTGTCCAGCTTGCTATTAACTTTTGCTGGAAGCTCTGAGAAGCAAAGGGGTGCACCGCCGTGCTGTTAGTTCGGCACGGTGGGTCTTTTTGCCCCTTTGCGTGGTTTTCGTTTTAGGGTTTTTTGTAGGCTGCATAGTTCTCTTTGCTATCCTCGCTCTGTCTAGAATATCGGGCCTCACTTTGCTGAATCTATTTCATTCCTACGTTTGTCTTTTCATCTTGCTAACAGTCATTATATGTGGGGGGCTGCCTATTCCTTTGGGGTATTTCTCTGAGGTAAGTCAGGCTTGTATTTCTATCTGCAGGCTAGTCAGCTCCTCAGGCAGTGTCGAGTTGCATAGGTAGTGATAGGCGCAATCCACTGCTGCTTATAGTTGTGTGAGGATAGATCAGGTACTGCAGTCTACAGAGATTCCACGTCTCAGAGCTCGTCCTATTGTTTTTGGTTATTGCCAGATCTCTGTATGTGCGCTGATTACTGCACGCTGTGTGGCCTGATTGCCAGCCATAACAGTACAAGGAGCCTCTCCAATGATTTCCAATAGAGGGAAAAAAGAAATCCTGACATCATTTTTTTTTCTTAGCTCTGTCTTCAGTCTTTTTTTTCCCCTAGACATTAGAGTGCTTCAGGACACAGCTGTGGACATGGATATTCAGGCTCTGTGCTCCTCAATGGATAATCTCGTTGTAAATGTACAAAAGATTCAAGATACTATTGATCAGAAATCGATGCTAGAACCAAGAATTCCGATTCCTGATTTGTTTTTTGGTGACAGAACTAAGTTCCTGAGCTTCAGAAATAATTGTAAGCTATTTTTGGCCTTGAAACCTCATTCTTCTGGTAATCCTATTCAACAGGTTTTGATTATTATTTCTTTTTTGCGCGGCGACCCACAGGACTGGGCGTTTTCTCTTGCACCAGGAGATTCTGCATTGAGTAATGTTGATGCATTTTTCCAGGCGCTGGGATTGCTTTACGATGAGCCTAATTCAGTGGATCAAGCTGAGAAAAATCTGCTGGCTTTATGCCAGGGTCAGGATGATGTAGAAGTATATTGTCAGAAATTTAGGAAATGGTCAGTACTCACTCTGTGGAATGAATCTGCACTAGCGGCTTTGTTCAGAAAGGGTCTCTCTGAAGCTCTTAAGGATGTAATGGTGGGATTTCCTATGCCTGCTGGTTTGAATGAGTCTATGTCCTTGGCCATTCAGATCGGTCGTCGCTTGCGCGAGCGTAAATCTGTGCACCATCTGGCGGTATTGTCTGAGAGTAAGCCTGAGCCTATGCAGTGCGACAGGACTATGACTAAAGTAGAACGGCACGAACACAGACGTCTGAACAGACTGTGTTTCTATTGTGGTGATTCTACTCATGCTATTTCTAATTGTCCTAAACGCACTAGGCGGTTCGATAGCTCTGCCGTTATTGGTACTGTACAGTCCAAATTCCTTTTGTCCATTACCTTAATGTGCTCTTTGTCATCATATTCTGTCATGGCGTTTGTGGATTCAGGCGCTGCCCTGAATCTGATGGATTTGGATTATGCTAAACGTTGTGGATTTTTCTTGGAGCCTTTGCGGTGTCCTATTCCGTTGAGAGGAATTGATGCTACACCTTTGGCCAAGAATAAGCCTCAGTACTGGGCCCAGCTGACCATGTGCATGGCTCCTGCACATCAGGAAGTTATTCGCTTTCTGGTACTGCATAATTTGCATGATGTGGTCGTGTTGGGGTTGCCATGGCTACAAACCCATAATCCAGTATTGGATTGGAACTCTATGTCGGTAACCAGCTGGGGTTGTCAGGGAGTACATGGTGATGTTCCATTTTTGTCTATTTCGTCATCCATTCCTTCTGACATCCCAGAGTTCTTGTCGGACTTTCAGGATGTATTTGAAGAGTCCAAGTCTGATGCCCTACCTCCGCATAGGAATTGTGATTGTGCTATCGATTTGATTCCTGGTAGTAAATTCCCTAAGGGTCGTTTATTTAATTTGTCCGTACCTGAACACACCGCTATGCACAGTTATGTGAAGGAGTCCCTGGAGAAGGGACATATTCGCCCATCGTCGTCACCATTGGGAGCAGGGTTCTTTTTTGTAGCCAAGAAGGATGGTTCGCTAAGACCGTGTATTGATTACCGCCTTCTTAATAAGATCACTGTTAAGTTTCAGTATCCCTTGCCATTGATATCTGACTTGTTTGCTCGGATTAAGGGGGCTAGTTGGTTTACTAAGATTGATCTTCGTGGTGCGTATAATCTGGTGAGAATCAGGCAGGGAGATGAATGGAAAATGGCATTTAATACGCCCGAGGGTCATTTTGAGTATCTGGTGATGCCGTTCGGACTTGCCAATGCTCCATCTGTTTTTCAGTCTTTTATGCATGACATTTTCCGTGAGTATCTGGATAAATTCTTGATTGTTTACTTGGATGACATTTTGATCTTCTCAGATGATTGGGAGTCTCATGTGAAGCAAGTCAGAATGGTTTTCCAGGTACTGCGTGCTAATTCCTTGTTCGTGAAGGGATCAAAGTGTCTCTTCGGTGTGCAGAAAGTTTCATTTTTGGGGTTCATCTTTTCCCCTTCTACTATCGAGATGGATCCGGTTAAGGTTCAGGCCATCCAGGATTGGACTCAGCCGACATCTCTAAAAAGTCTGCAGAAATTCCTGGGCTTTGCTAATTTTTATCGTCGCTTCATCTGTAATTTTTCTAGCATTGCCAGACCATTGACCGATTTGACCAAGAAGGGTGCTGATTTGGTTAATTGGTCTTCTGCTGCCGTGGAAGCTTTTCAGGAGTTGAAGCGTCGTTTTTGCTGTGCCCCTGTGTTGTGTCAACCTGATGTTTCTCTTCCGTTCCAGGTCGAGGTTGATGCTTCTGAGATTGGTGCAGGGGCGGTTTTGTCACAGAGAGGTTCTGGTTGCTCAGTGTTCAAACCATGTGCTTTCTTTTCCAGGAAATTTTCTGCTGCTGAGCGTAATTATGATGTGGGCAACCGAGAGTTGCTGGCCATGAAGTGGGCATTCGAGGAGTGGCGTCATTGGCTTGAGGGTGCTAAGCATCGCGTGGTGGTTTTGACTGATCATAAGAACCTTACTTATCTTGAGTCTGCCAAGCGCTTGAATCCTAGACAGGCCCGTTGGTCGTTATTTTTTGCTCGTTTTGATTTTGTGATTTCATACCTTCCGGGCTCTAAAAATGTGAAGGCGGATGCTCTGTCTAGGAGTTTTGTGCCCGACTCTCCGGGGTTATCTGAGCCGGCGAGTATCCTCAAGGAAGGAGTCATTGTGTCTGCCATCTCCCCTGATTTGCGGAGAGTGTTGCAGAAATTTCAGGCTAATAAACCTGATCGTTGTCCGGCCGAGAAACTGTTCGTCCCTGATAGGTGGACTAGTAAAGTTATCTCTGAACTTCATTGTTCGGTGCTGGCCGGTCATCCAGGAATCTTTGGTACCAGGGAGTTGGTTGCTAGATCCTTCTGGTGGCCATCTCTGTCACGGGATGTGCGTGCTTTTGTGCAGTCCTGTGGAATTTGTGCTAGGGCTAAGCCCTGCTGTTCACGTGCCAGTGGGTTGCTTTTGCCCTTGCCGGTCCCGAAGAGGCCTTGGACACATATTTCGATGGATTTCATTTCTGACCTTCCCGTTTCTCAAAAAATGTCGGTCATTTGGGTGGTCTGTGATCGCTTTTCTAAAATGGTCCATCTGGTGCCCTTGGTTAAATTGCCTTCCTCCTCTGATTTGGTGCCTTTGTTCTTCCAGCATGTGGTTCGTTTACATGGCATTCCTGAGAATATTGTTTCTGACAGAGGTTCCCAGTTTGTCTCGAGGTTCTGGCGAGCCTTTTGTGGTAGGATGGGCATTGACCTATCTTTTTCCTCGGCCTTCCATCCTCAGACTAATGGCCAGACTGAACGAACCAATCAGACCTTGGAAACATATCTGAGATGTTTTGTTTCCGCTGACCAGGATGATTGGGTGTCATTTTTGCCGTTGGCTGAGTTCGCCCTTAATAATCGGGCCAGCTCGGCTACCTTGGTCTCTCCATTTTTCTGCAATTCTGGGTTCCATCCTCGTTTCTCTTCAGGACAGGTTGAGTCTTCGGACTGTCCTGGTGTGGATTCTGTGGTGGACAGGTTGCAGCAGATCTGGACTCAGGTAGTGGACAATTTGACCTTGTCCCAGGAGAAGGCTCAGCTTTTCGCTAATCGCAGACGCCGTGTGGGACCCCGACTTCGTGTTGGGGATCTGGTTTGGTTATCTTCTCGTCATATTCCTATGAAGGTTTCCTCTCCTAAATTTAAACCTCGTTTTATTGGTCCGTATAGGATTTCTGAGATTCTCAATCCGGTGTCTTTTCGTCTGACCCTCCCAGACTCCTTTTCCATACATAATGTATTCCATAGGTCGTTGTTGAGGAGATACGTGGCACCTATGGTTCCATCTGTGGAGCCTCCTGCCCCTGTTTTGGTGGAGGGGGAATTGGAGTATATTGTGGAGAAGATTTTGGATTCTCGTGTCTCTAGACGGAAACTCCAGTATCTGGTCAAATGGAAGGGTTATGCTCAGGAAGATAATTCCTGGGTTTTTGCCTCTAATGTCCATGCCCCAGATCTTGTTCGTGCCTTTCATGTGGCTCATCCTGGTCGGCCTGGGGGTTCTGGTGAGGGTTCGGTGACCCCTCCTCAAGGGGGGGGTACTGTTGTGAATTCTGTGGCTGAGTTCACTTCTGTGGTCACAAGTGGTATTGCAGTCTCTGGGCTTCCTCCCTCAGGTGTTTTGGTGAGCTCGTTGGCTGCCTTGCTATTTAGCTCCACCTGAGTCTGTCTTCCTTGCTCCTTGTCAATGTTCCAGTGTTGGATCTGAGCTACTGCATCTTTCCTTGGGCCTGCTGCTCTGCTAGATAAGTGCTTCTAGTTTGTTTTCTGTTTTTTCTGTCCAGCTTGCTATTAACTTTTGCTGGAAGCTCTGAGAAGCAAAGGGGTGCACCGCCGTGCTGTTAGTTCGGCACGGTGGGTCTTTTTGCCCCTTTGCGTGGTTTTCGTTTTAGGGTTTTTTGTAGACTGCATAGTTCTCTTTGCTATCCTCGCTCTGTCTAGAATATCGGGCCTCACTTTGCTGAATCTATTTCATTCCTACGTTTGTCTTTTCATCTTGCTAACAGTCATTATATGTGGGGGGCTGCCTATTCCTTTGGGGTATTTCTCTGAGGTAAGTCAGGCTTGTATTTCTATCTGCAGGCTAGTCAGCTCCTCAGGCAGTGTCGAGTTGCATAGGTAGTGATAGGCGCAATCCACTGCTGCTTATAGTTGTGTGAGGATAGATCAGGTACTGCAGTCTACAGAGATTCCACGTCTCAGAGCTCGTCCTATTGTTTTTGGTTATTGCCAGATCTCTGTATGTGCGCTGATTACTGCACGCTGTGTGGCCTGATTGCCAGCCATAACACATCTCTCTCTCTCAGATAGTGGGCCATAGAAAGCCTATTTATTATTTTTTTTATTGGGTTTATAAATTTTCCCTGGAACAAAAAAAAAAAAAGTGGGAGATTAATATTGGCCTCTGGGCTTGTGTGCCAGTCCTGAGCGTGCCATCTCTCTCACAAATAGTGGGCCATAGAAAGCCTATTTATTTTTTTGCTTGATTTGGGTTATAAAATCTACCTGAAAAAATCACTACATCAATCAGTGGGAGAAAAATATTGGCCTCAGGGCTTGTGTGCCACTCTTGACTCCTGTGTGTGCCATCTCTCAGTCAGTGGGCCATAGAAAGCCTATTTATTTTTTTGCTTGATTTTGGTTCTAAATTCTACCTGAAAAAATCAATAAATCAATCAGTGGGAGATTAATATTGGCCTTTGGGCTTGTGTGCCAGTCCTAAGCGTGCCATTTCTCTCTCTCAGATAGTGGGCCATAGAAAGCCTATTTATTATTTTTTTTATTGGGTTTATAAATTTTCCCTGGAACAAAAAAAAAAAAAAGTGGGAGATTAATATTGGCCTCTGGGCTTGTGTGCCAGTCCTGAGCGTGCCATCTCTCTCACAAATAGTGGGCCATAGAAAGCCTATTTGTTTTTTTGCTTGATTTGGGTTATAAAATCTACCTGAAAAAATCACTACATCAATCAGTGGGTGAAAAATATTGGCCTCAGGGCTTGTGTGCCACTCTTGACTCCTGTGTGTGCCATCTCTCAGTCAGTGGGCCATAGAAAGACTATTTATTTTTTTGCTTGATTTTGGTTCTAAAATCTACCTGAAAAAATCACTACATCAATCAGTGGGAGAAAAATATTGGCATCAGGGCTTGTGTGCCACTCCTGACTCCTGTGTGCATCATCACTCGCTCAGTGGGCCATAGAAAGCCCTTTTTTTTTTTTTTTGCTTTATTTGGGTTCTAAATTCTACCTGAAAAAATCAATAAATCAATCAGTGGGAGATTAATATTGGCCTTTGGGCTTGTGTGCCAGTCCTAAGCGTGCCATCTCTCTCTCTCAGATAGTGGGCCATAGAAAGCCTATTTATTATTTTTTTTATTGGGTTTATAAATTTTCCCTGGAACAAAAAAAAAAAAAGTGGGAGATTAATATTGGCCTCTGGGCTTGTGTGCCAGTCCTGAGCGTGCCATCTCTCTCACAAATAGTGGGCCATAGAAAGCCTATTTATTTTTTTGCTTGATTTGGGTTCTAAAATCTACCTGAAAAAATCACTACATCAATCAGTGGGAGAAAAATATTGGCCTCAGGGCTTGTGTGCCACTCTTGACTCCTGTGTGTGCCATCTCTCAGTCAGTGGGCCATAGAAAGCCTATTTATTTTTTTGCTTGATTTTGGTTCTAAAATCTACCTGAAAAAATCACTACATCAATCAGTGGGAGAAAAATATTGGCCTCAGGGCTTGTGTGCCACTCCTGACTCCTGTGTGCATCATCACTCACTCAGTGGGCCATAGAAAGCCCATTTTTTTTTTTTTTGCTTTATTTGGGTTCTAAATTCTACCTGAAAAAATCAATAAATCAATCAGTGGGAGATTAATATTGGCCTTTGGGCTTGTGTGCCAGTCCTAAGCGTGCCATCTCTCTCTCTCAGATAGTGGGCCATAGAAAGCCTATTTATTATTTTTTTTATTGGGTTTATAAATTTTCCCTGGAACAAAAAAAAAAAAAGTGGGAGATTAATATTGGCCTCTGGGCTTGTGTGCCAGTCCTGAGCGTGCCATCTCTCTCACAAATAGTGGGACATAGAAAGCCTATTTATTTTTTTGCTTGATTTGGGTTCTAAAATGTACCTGAAAAAATCACTACATCAATCAGTGGGAGAAAAATATTGGCCTCAGGGCTTGTGTGCCACTCCTGACTCCTGTGTGCATCATCACTCACTCAGTGGGCCATAGAAAGCCCATTTTTTTTTTTTGCTTTATTTGGGTTCTAAATTCTACCTGAAAAAATCAATAAATCAATCAGTGGGAGATTAATATTGCCCTTTCTGCTTGTGTGCCAGTCTTGACTCCTGGGTGTGCCATCTCTCTCTCTCTCTCCAATTGTGGGCCATAGAAAGCCTATTATTTTTTTAGCTTGATTTGGGTTCCAAAATCTACCTGAAAAAATCACTACATCAATCAGTGGGAGATAAATATTGGCCTCTGGGCTTGTGTGCCACTCCTGACTCCTGTGTGCGTCATCTCTCACTCAGTGGGCCATAGAAAGCCTTTTTTTATTTTATTTGTTTTCTAAATTCTCCCTTAAAAAATCATTTTATTTTATTTGGTTTCTAAATTCTTCCTGAAAAAATCATTTTATTCTATTATTTTTTTTCCTAAAGTCTCCCTGAAAAAAAAAAACAAAACAAATCAGTGGGAGATTAATATTGCCCTTTCTGCCTGTGTGCCAGTCTTGACTCCTGGGTGTGCCATCTCTCTCTCTCTCTCCAATTGTGGGCCATAGAAAGCCTATTATTTTTTTAGCTTGATTTGGGTTCCAAAATCTACCTGAAAAAATCACTACATCAATCAGTGGGAGATAAATATTGGCCTCTGGGCTTGTGTGCCACTCCTGACTCCTGTGTGCGTCATCTCTCACTCAGTGGGCCATAGAAAGCCTTTTTTTGTTTTATTTGTTTTCTAAATTCTCCCTGAAAAAATCATTTTATTTTATTTGGTTTCTAAATTCTTCCTGAAAAAATCATTTTATTCTATTATTTTTTTTCCTAAAGTCTCCCTGAAAAAAAAAAACAAAACAAATCAGTGGGAGATTAATATTGCCCTTTCTGCCTGTGTGCCAGTCTTGACTCCTGGGTGTGCCATCTCTCTCTCTCTCTCCAATTGTGGGCCATAGAAAGCCTATTATTTTTTTAGCTTGATTTGGGTTCCAAAATCTACCTGAAAAAATCACTACATCAATCAGTGGGAGATAAATATTGGCCTCTGGGCTTGTGTGCCACTCCTGACTCCTGTGTGCGTCATCTCTCACTCAGTGGGCCATAGAAAGCCTTTTTTTGTTTTATTTGTTTTCTAAATTCTCCCTGAAAAAATCATTTTATTTTATTTGGTTTCTAAATTCTTCCTGAAAAAATCATTTTATTCTATTATTTTTTTTCCTAAAGTCTCCCTGAAAAAAAAAAACAAAAACAAATCAGTGGGAGATTAATATTGCCCTTTCTGCTTGTGTGCCAGTCTTGACTCCTGGGTGTGCCATCTCTCTCTCTCTCTCCAATTGTGGGCCATAGAAAGCCTATTATTTTTTTAGCTTGATTTGGGTTCCAAAATCTACCTGAAAAAATCACTACATCAATCAGTGGGAGATAAATATTGGCCTCTGGGCTTGTGTGCCACTCCTGACTCCTGTGTGCGTCATCTCTCACTCAGTGGGCCATAGAAAGCCTTTTTTTGTTTTATTTGTTTTCTAAATTCTCCCTGAAAAAATCATTTTATTTTATTTGGTTTCTAAATTCTTCCTGAAAAAATCATTTTATTCTATTATTTTTTTTTCCTAAAGTCTCCCTGAAAAAAAAAAAAAAAAAAAAACAGTGGGAGATTAATATTGCCCTTTCTGCTTGTGTGCCAGTCTTGACTCCTGGGTGTGCCATCTCTCTCTCTCTCTCCAATTGTGGGCCATAGAAAGCCTATTATTTTTTTTAGCTTGATTTGGGTTCCAAAATCTACCTGAAAAAATCACTACATCAATCAGTGGGAGATAAATATTGGCCTCTGGGCATGTGTGCCACTCCTGACTCCTGTGTGCGTCATCTCTCACTCAGTGGGCCATAGAAAGCCTTTTTTTGTTTTATTTGTTTTCTAAATTCTCCCTGAAAAAATCATTTTATTTTATTTGGTTTCTAAATTCTTCCTGAAAAAATCATTTTATTCTATTTTTTTTTTTCCTAAAGTCTCCCTGAAAAAAAAAAAAAAAAAAAAACAGTGGGAGATTAATATTTACATTTGTGCTTGTGACAGTCCTGCGTGTGTGGCATCTCTCTCATTTGTTGCCACCAACAACAGAGTGTGTAACATTGTGCCTGATTTTCGTTGTGGTCTCACTCACCTGTAAAGGGGTAGCTAAATCATACTGAAGTTATAGCTCACCGTGTAATTTGTGTGACAGCAACAAATACCGTTAGTTTGTTTACGTTTTTAAAACAATGAGGAAGTCTGGTGGAAGAGGTCGTGGCCGGGGGCGTTCATTGTCAGCTGGTAATGAGGGTAGTGGTAGTGGTGGAGCATCAGCTGGTCGTGGGAAAAAAAATATTGCACCTAAGTCTGGAGCTGTGGAGCCAGGTTCGTCGTCTGGCTACACAAGGCCTCGAACGCTCCCTTTTCTGGGAGTAGGAAAACCGCTTTTAAAGCCGGAGCAGCAAGAGCAAGTTTTGGCTTATCTTGCTGACTCAGCCTCTAGCTCTTTTGCCTCCTCTTGTGAAACTGGTAAATGTCAAAGCAGCGCGTCGTTAGTGGATGTTCACGGTCAGGGACAAGTCGCTTCCTTGTCCTCTTCAGCAAAAACAACAACAGAGAAGAATGCAGCAGGCGACACAACTGGTTACTCCATGGAGCTCTTTACACATACCGTCCCTGGCTTAGAAAGTGAAGCAGTTAACAGGCCATGCCCATTACAAGTTGAATCTGACATGGAGTGCACTGATGCACAGCCACAGCCAGACTACTATGCTGGTCCTTTGACTCAGACCACAACATTGCCCTCGCAGGGTAATGATCAAGAATCAGACCCTGATGAGACTATGTTGCCCCATCACGAACGCTATACCACCGACCGACACGGTGACACAGACGAAGTTGCACACGAGCTACAAGAAGAGGTAATAGATGACCCAGTTCTTGACCCCGATTGGCAGCCATTGGGGGAACAGGGTGCAGGCGGCAGCAGTTCTGAAGCGGAGGAGGAGGGGCCGCAGCAGGCATCAACATCGCAACAGGTTCCATCTGCCGGGCCCGTATCTTGCCCAAAACACGTGGCAAAGCCAAAACCTGTTGGAGGACAGCGTGGCCATCCGGTTAAAGCTCAGTCTGCAATGCCTGAAAAGGTATCCGATGCTAGAAAGAGTGCAGTCTGGCATTTTTTTAAACAACATCCAATTGATCAGCGCAAAGTCATCTGTCAAAAATGTTCAACTACCTTAAGCAGAGGACAGAATCTGAAAAGTCTCAATACAAGTTGCATGCATAGACATTTAACCACCATGCATTTGCAAGCCTAGACTAACTACCAAACGTCCCTTAAGGTTGTAGCACCCTCGGCCAATGAAGCTAGTCAGCAACGCAACATCCCTTCCGGCAGTGTAGGGCCACCATTTTCCGCACCACCTGCAGTATCTGTGCAGGTTTCTTTGCCAGGCCAAAGCAGTCAGGGTTAGGGAATCACCAGTTTTGTAGTAGGAAACACTGCATCTAGGGCACCGGCGGCAACAATACCATCTCCCACCGTCTCTCAGTCTGCTATGTCCACCGGCACCCCCGCTAGTTCCACGATCTCCAGCTCTCCAGTCCAGCTCACCCTACATGAGACTATGGTTAGAAAAAGGAAGTACTTAGCCTCGCATCCGCGTATACAAGGTTTGAACGCCCACATAGCTAGACTAATCTCGTTAGAGATGATGCCCTACCGGTTAGTTGAAAGCGAAGCTTTCAAAGCCCTCATGGACTACGCTGTACCACGCTACGAGCTACCCAGTCGACACTTTTTTTCCAGAAAAGCCATCCCAGCCCTCCACCAGCATGTTAAAGAGCGCATCGTCCATGCACTCAGGCAATCTGTGAGCACAAAGGTGCACCTGACAACAGATGCATGGACCAGTAGGCATGGCCAGGGACGTTACGTGTCCATCACGGCACACTGGGTAAATGTGGTGGATGCAGGGTCCACAGGGGACAGCAAGTTTGGGACAGTTCTGCCTAGCCCACGGTCTAGGAAACAGTTGGCTGTAGCCGTTCGCACCCCCTCCTCCTCCCCTTCGTCCTCCTGCAGAAGCGAGAGCTCGTCCACAGACCGCAGTCGCACAACCACTCCATCCGCAGCTGCCACTGTTGCACACCAGGTCTCCCATTATGGGGCAGCTACTGGCAAACGTCAGCAGGCTGTATTGGCTATGAAGTGTTTGGGCGACAACAGACACATCGCGGAAGTTCTGTCCGAGTTCTTGCAGAAAGAAACGCAGTCGTGGCTGGGCACTGTAGATCTTGAGGCAGGCAAGGTAGTGAGTGATAACGGAAGGAATTTCATGGCTGCCATCTCCCTTTCCCAACTGAAACACATTCCTTGCCTGGCTCACACCTTAAACCTGGTGGTGCAGTGCTTCCTGAAAAGTTATCCGGGGTTATCCGACCTGCTCCTCAAAGTGCGTGGACTTTGCTCACATATCCGCCGTTCGCCCGTACACTCCACCCGTATGCAGACCTATCAGCGTTCTTTGAACCTTCCCCAGCATCGCCTAATCATAGACGTTGCAACAAGGTGGAACTCAACACTGCACATGCTTCAGAGACTGTGCGAACAGAGACGGGCTGTTATGTTTTTGTGGGAGGATACACATACACGGGCAGGCAGTAGGATGGCAGACATGGAGTTGTCAGGTGTGCAGTGGTCGAAGATTCAAGACATGTGTCAAGTCCTTCAGTGTTTTGAGGAATGCACACGGCTGGTTAGTGCAGACAACGCCATAATAAGCATGAGCATCCCCGTAATGCTTCTGCTGATGCAAAGTTTGACGCACATAAAGGATCAGGCGTCTGCAGCTGAGGAAGAGGAAAGCCTTGATGACAGTCAGCCATTGTCTGGCCAGGGCAGTGTACAGGACGAGTTAGCGGGCGAAGAGGAGGAGGAGGACGAGGAGGATGATGGGGATGATTATATTTTTAATGAGGAAGCTTTTCCGGAGCCACTGGAAATTGGTGGCGCGGCAAGGCCGGGTTCTGGTTTTTGGAGGGACACAAGTGACGTGGATTTGCCTGAAACTGCCCCTCAACCAAGCACAACCGCAGATTTGAGAACTGGAACTTTGGCCCACATGGCGAATTATGCCTTACGTATCCTCAAAAGGGACACACGCATAACTAAAATGATGAACGATGACGATTACTGGTTGGCCTGCCTCCTTGATCCTCGCTATAAAGGCAAATTTCAAAATATAATGCCACATGAGAACTTGGAACTAATATTAGCAACCAAACAATCAACTCTTGTTGACCGTTTGCTTCTGGCATTCCCTGCACACAGCGCCCGTGATCGTTCTCACACGAGCTGCAGGGGCCAGCAGACCAGAGGAGTTAGAGGGGCAGAAATCAGAAGTGGCGTTGGCCAGAGGGGTTTTCTGACCAGGTTGTGGAGTGATTTTGCTATGACCGCAGACAGGGCAGGTACTGCAGCATCAATTCAAAGTGACAGGAGACAACATTTGTCCAGTATGGTTACAAACTATTTTTCATCCCTTATCGATGTTCTCCCTCAACCGTCATTCCCATTTGATTACTGGGCATCAAAATTAGACACCTGGCCAGAATTGGCAGAATATGCATTGCAGGAGCTTGCTTGCCCGGCAGCTAGTGTCCTATCAGAAAGAGTATTCAGTGCTGCAGGTTCAATGCTAACAGAAAAAAGGACTCGTCTGGCTACCCAAAATGTAGATGATCTAACCTTCATTAAAATGAACCACAACTGGATTTCGAAATCTTTTGCCCCACCTTGCCCGGCCGACACCTAGCTTTCCTATGAAAAGGTCTTGCCTGTGGACTATTCTGAATGCCTTTTCCAATCTCGTAATTTTCTGCACCTGATTGTCCAGCATACGACATGTTTACACCTCACTAAATGGCCAAACTCCCCACACGGGGCCGTGGTATCGACACTTGGCGACAGCACCCGTGAGAGTGCTGTTTGTCTGAAGAGGTGGGTGTGCCCGCTTTTGGTCGACGGCACTGCCACTGGGTCCCTCCTAGTACAATAAAGTGTCTCTGGCGGTGGTGGTGCGCACCCAACGTCAGACACACCGTTGTAATATGAGGGGCCCTGGGCCTGTACCGCCGGCCACAAGACAGTTCCCCCCCCCCAGCTCAAACAGTGCTCTACCACTTGCAAAATTATCTCACAGCTCCACCAATGTTTAATCTATGCGCTGACATCCTTCAATGCCTGCCACTGACAATACCATTGTATTGACATTTTTGTTATGTTAGGCCTTCGAAGCCTGTCTGCGGTCACTCCTTCCACTATGCCTCCACTGACCACACCACTGCTGCCCATGTACCCCTGGAACCAATTTAAAATTGCCTACAGCCAGCCCAATTTTTTTATTTTAGGCCTTCGATGCCTGTCTGCGGTCCGTTCTTTCTACTACTACTACACTGACCAGGCCACTGCTGCCCGTGTACCCCTGGAACCAATTTAAAATTGCCTACAGCCATGTGTTATTATTTTAGGCCTTCGATGCCTGTCTGCGGTCACTCCTTACAATATGCCTCCACTGACCACACCACTGCTGCCCGTGAACCCCTGGAACCAATTTAAAATTGCCTACAGCCAGCCCAATTTTTTTATTCTAGGCCTTCGATGCCTGTCTGCGGTCCATTCTTTCCACTACTACTACACTGACCAGGCCACTGCTGCCCGTGTACCCCTGGAACCAATTTAAAATTGCCTACAGCCATGTGTTATTATTTTAGGCCTTCGATGCCTGTCTGCGGTCACTCCTTACAATATGTCTCCACTGACCACACCACTGCTGCCCGTGTACCCCTGGAACCAATTTAAAATTGCCTACAGCCATGTGTTATTATTTTAGGCCTTCGATGCCTGTCTGCGGTCACTCCTTACAATATGTCTCCACTGACCACACCACTGCTGCCCGTGTACCCCTGGAACCAATTTAAAATTGCCTACAGCCAGCCCAATTTTTTTATTTTAGGCCTTCGATGCCTGTCTGCGGTCCGTTCTTTCTACTACTACTACACTGACCAGGCCACTGCTGCCCGTGTACCCCTGGAACCAATTTAAAATTGCCTACAGCCATGTGTTATTATTTTAGGCCTTCGATGCCTGTCTGCGGTCACTCCTTACAATATGCCTCCACTGACCACACCACTGCTGCCCGTGAACCCCTGGAACCAATTTAAAATTGCCTACAGCCAGCCCAATTTTTTTATTCTAGGCCTTCGATGCCTGTCTGCGGTCCATTCTTTCCACTACTACTACACTGACCAGGCCACTGCTGCCCGTGTACCCCTGGAACCAATTTAAAATTGCCTACAGCCATGTGTTATTATTTTAGGCCTTCGATGCCTGTCTGCGGTCACTCCTTACAATATGCCTCCACTGACCACACCACTGCTGCCCGTGTACCCCTGGAACCAATTTAAAATTGCCTACAGCCATGTGTTATTATTTTAGGCCTTCGATGCCTGTCTGCGGTCACTCCTTCCACTAGGCCTCCACTGACCACACCACTGCTGCCCGTGTACCCCTGGAACCAACATCAGAAAATATAAAAATATGTATTTTGCTTATAAAAAAGAAAATACTGGAGAGATATCAAATGCAGACATTTTAACATTAAAAACAAACACATACAACAAAAATCTGGTACAGTACTAAAAATGGCCACCAGCTACAATAACTTTCTCCTGCAAGTAGTTAACTGAAAGTTTTTTTCAATTTAAAACACAGATATGGCATCCACCGAGTGTTGTCCTGTCGCGTCTTCTTTATATTATTGCCAAGAAGATGCAAAACAATGAAAATAATAAAATCATTATTTACCAAAAAAATAGAGTAAGTCAAAACCACATTGCAAATAAACATTCATTACAAATAAAGAAGCAGGGCGCGTCCGAGGGTGAGTATATACCTAATAAGAATATAATCACCCTCGGACGCGCCCTGCTTCTTTCCGACAGCCTTCCTTCCTAAGAATCAGCCCTTCCATGGTGTAGAGAGAGGGTTTGTTACACTCCAAGGTGTTCCCCAGGTTGCCTTTCCTGAGCTTCGATCTTCATGCTCTCGTTTAGTAATTGTCGGAAAGTAAGCTGCATTAGGCCTACAGATTGGGTATGGGGTGGAGAGAGATGGTGTGTTACACTCCAAGGTGTTCCCCAGGTTTCCTTGCCATTGCTTCGGTCTTCCGACTCTCGTTTAGTAGTTGTAGAAAACTACACTGCATTAGGCCTAAAAAATGGGTATCGGGTGGAGAGAGATGGTGTGTTACACTCCAAGGTGTTCCCCAGGTTGCCTTTCCTGAGCTTCGATCTTCCGGCTCTCGTTTAGTAGTTGTTGGAAACTACACTGCATTAGGCCTACAAATTGGGTATGGGGTGTAGAGAGATGGTGTGTTCCACTCCAAGGTGTTCCCCAGGTTGCCTTTCCTGAGCTTCGATCTTCCGGCTCTCGTTTAGTAGTTGTTGGAAACTACACTGCATTAGGCCTACAAATTGGGTATGGGGTGTAGAGAGATGGTGTGTTCCACTCCAAGGTGTTCTCCAGGTTGCCTTTCCTGAGCTTCGATCTTCCGGCTCTCGTTTAGTAGTTGTTGGAAACTACACTGCATTAGGCCTACAAATTGGGTATGGGGTGTAGAGAGATGGTGTGTTCCACTCCAAGGTGTTCTCCAGGTTGCCTTTCCTGAGCTTCGATCTTCCGGCTCTCGTTTAGTAGTTCTTGGAAACTACACTGCATTAGGCCTACAAATTGGGTATGGGGTGTAGAGAGATGGTGTGTTCCACTCCAAGGTGTTCTCCAGGTTGCCTTTCCTGAGCTTCGATCTTCCGGCTCTCGTTTAGTAGTTCTTGGAAACTATACTGCATAAGGCCTACAAATTGGGTATGGGGTGTAGAGAGATGGTGTGTTCCACTCCAAGGTGTTCTCCAGGTTGCCTTTCCTGAGCTTCGATCTTCCGGCTCTCGTTTAGTAGTTCTTGGAAACTACACTGCATTAGGCCTACAAATTGGGTATGGGGTGTAGAGAGATGGTGTGTTCCACTCCAAGGTGTTCTCCAGGTTGCCTTTCCTGAGCTTCGATCTTCCGGCTCTCGTTTAGTAGTTGTTGGAAACTACACTGCATTAGGCCTACAAATTGGGTATGGGGTGTAGAGAGATGGTGTGTTCCACTCCAAGGTGTTCTCCAGGTTGCAATTCCTGAGCTTCGATCTTCCGGCTCTCGTTTAGTAGTTCTTGGAAACTACACTGCATTAGGCCTACAAATTGGGTATGGGGTGTAGAGAGATGGTGTGTTCCACTCCAAGGTGTTCTCCAGGTTGCCTTTCCTGAGCTTCGATCTTCCAGCTCTCGTTTAGTAGTTCTTGGAAACTACACTGCATTAGGCCTACAAATTGGGTATGGGGTGTAGAGAGATGGTGTGTTCCACTCCAAGGTGTTCTCCAGGTTGCCTTTCCTGAGCTTCGATATTCCAGCTCTCGTTTAGTAGTTGTTGGAAACTACGCTGCATTAGGCCTACAAATTGGGTATGGGGTGTAGAGAGATGGTGTGTTCCACTCCAAGGTGTTCCCCAGGTTTCCTCGCCAATGCTTCGATCTTCATGCTATCGTTTAGTAGTTGTTGGAAACTACGCTGCATTAGGCCTACAAATTGGGTATGGGGTGTAGAGAGATGGTGTGTTCCACTCCAAGGTGTTCTCCAGGTTGCCTTTCCTGAGCTTCGATCTTCCGGCTCTCGTTTAGTAGTTCTTGGAAACTACACTGCATTAGGCCTACAAATTGGGTATGGGGTGTAGAGAGATGGTGTGTTCCACTCCAAGGTGTTCTCCAGGTTGCAATTCCTGAGCTTCGATCTTCCGGCTCTCGTTTAGTAGTTCTTGGAAACTACACTGCATTAGGCCTACAAATTGGGTATGGGGTGTAGAGAGATGGTGTGTTCCACTCCAAGGTGTTCTCCAGGTTGCCTTTCCTGAGCTTCGATCTTCCGGCTCTCGTTTAGTAGTTGTTGGAAACTACACTGCATTAGGCCTACAAATTGGGTATGGGGTGTAGAGAGATGGTGTGTTCCACTCCAAGGTGTTCTCCAGGTAGCCTTTCCTGAGCTTCGATCTTCCGGCTCTCGTTTAGTAGTTCTTGGAAACTATACTGCATAAGGCCTACAAATTGGGTATGGGGTGTAGAGAGATGGTGTGTTCCACTCCAAGGTGTTCTCCAGGTTGCCTTTCCTGAGCTTCGATCTTCCGGCTCTCGTTTAGTAGTTCTTGGAAACTACACTGCATTAGGCCTACAAATTGGGTATGGGGTGTAGAGAGATGGTGTGTTCCACTCCAAGGTGTTCTCCAGGTTGCCTTTCCTGAGCTTCGATCTTCCGGCTCTCGTTTAGTAGTTCTTGGAAACTACACTGCATTAGGCCTACAAATTGGGTATGGGGTGTAGAGAGATGGTGTGTTCCACTCCAAGGTGTTCTCTGTTGTGAATTCTGTGGCTGAGTTCACTTCTGTGGTCACAAGTGGTATTGCAGTCTCTGGGCTTCCTCCCTCAGGTGTTTTGGTGAGCTCGTTGGCTGCCTTGCTATTTAGCTCCACCTGAGTCTGTCTTCCTTGCTCCTTGTCAATGTTCCAGTGTTGGATCTGAGCTACTGCATCTTTCCTTGGGCCTGCTGCTCTGCTAGATAAGTGCTTCTAGTTTGTTTTCTGTTTTTTTCTGTCCAGCTTGCTATTGTCTTTTGCTGGAAGCTCTGAGAAGCAGAGGGGTGCACCGCCGTGCTGTTAGTTCGGCACGGTGGGTCTTTTTGCCCCTTTGCGTGGTTTTCGTTTTAGGGTTTTTTGTAGACTGCATAGTTCTCTTTGCTATCCTCGCTCTGTCTAGAATATCGGGCCTCACTTTGCTGAATCTATTTCATTCCTACGTTTGTCTTTTCATCTTGCTAACAGTCATTATATGTGGGGGGCTGCCTATTCCTTTGGGGTTTTTCTCTGAGGTAAGTCAGGCTTGTATTTCTATCTTCAGGCTAGTCAGCTCCTCAGGCAGTGCCGAGTTGCATAGGTAGTTGTTAGGCGCAATCCACTGCTGCTTATAGTTGTGTGAGGATAGATCAGGTACTGCAGTCTACAGAGATTCCACGTCTCAGAGCTCGTCCTATTGTTTTTGGTTATTGCCAGATCTCTGTATGTGCGCTGATTACTGCACGCTGTGTTGCCTGATTGCCAGCCATAACAGTACAAGGAGCCCCACCAATGATTCCCAATAGAGGGAAAAAAGAAATCCTGACATCATTTTTTTTTCTTAGCTCTGTCTTCAGTCTTTTTTTTCCCCTAGACATTAGAGTGCTTCAGGACACAGCTGTGGACATGGATATTCAGGCTCTGTGCTCCTCAATGGATAATCTCGTTGTAAATGTACAAAAGATTCAAGATACTATTGATCAGAAATCGATGCTAGAACCAAGAATTCCGATTCCTGATTTGTTTTTTGGTGACAGAACTAAGTTCCTGAGCTTCAGAAATAATTGTAAGCTATTTTTGGCCTTGAAACCTCATTCTTCTGGTAATCCTATTCAACAGGTTTTGATTATTATTTCTTTTTTGCGCGGCGACCCACAGGACTGGGCGTTTTCTCTTGCACCAGGAGATTCTGCATTGAGTAATGTTGATGCATTTTTCCTGGCGCTCGGATTGCTTTACGATGAGCCTAATTCAGTGGATCAGGCTGAGAAAAATCTGCTGGCTTTATGCCAGGGTCAGGATGATGTAGAAGTATATTGTCAGAAATTTAGGAAATGGTCAGTACTCACTCTGTGGAATGAATCTGCACTAGCGGCTTTGTTCAGAAAGGGTCTCTCTGAAGCTCTTAAGGATGTAATGGTGGGATTTCCTATGCCTGCTGGTTTGAATGAGTCTATGTCCTTGGCCATTCAGATCGGTCGTCGCTTGCGCGAGCGTAAATCTGTGCACCATCTGGCGGTACTGCCTGAGAGTAAACCTGAGCCTATGCAGTGCGACAGGACTATGACTAAAGTAGAACGGCAAGAACACAGACGTCTGAACAGACTGTGTTTCTATTGTGGTGATTCTACTCATGCTATTTCTAATTGTCCTAAACGCACTAGGCGGTTCGATAGCTCTGCCATTATTGGTACTGTACAGTCCAAATTCCTTTTGTCCATTACCTTAATGTGCTCTTTGTCATCGTATTCTGTCATGGCGTTTGTGGATTCAGGCGCTGCCCTGAATCTGATGGATTTGGATTATGCTAAACGTTGTGGATTTTTCTTGGAGCCTTTGCGGTGTCCTATTCCGTTGAGAGGAATTGATGCTACACCTTTGGCCAAGAATAAGCCTCAGTACTGGGCCCAGCTGACCATGTGCATGGCTCCTGCACATCAGGAAGTTATTCGCTTTCTGGTACTGCATAATTTGCATGATGTGGTCGTGTTGGGGTTGCCATGGCTACAAACCCATAATCCAGTATTGGATTGGAACTCTATGTCGGTAACCAGCTGGGGTTGTCAGGGAGTACATGGTGATGTTCCATTTTTGTCTATTTCGTCATCCATTCCTTCTGACATCCCAGAGTTCTTGTCGGACTTTCAGGATGTATTTGAAGAGTCCAAGTCTGATGCCCTACCTCCGCATAGGAATTGTGATTGTGCTATCGATTTGATTCCTGGTAGTAAATTCCCTAAGGGTCGTTTATTTAATTTGTCCGTACCTGAACACACCGCTATGCGCAGTTATGTGAAGGAGTCCCTGGAGAAGGGACATATTCGCCCATCGTCGTCACCATTGGGAGCAGGGTTCTTTTTTGTAGCCAAGAAGGATGGTTCGCTAAGACCGTGTATTGATTACCGCCTTCTTAATAAGATCACTGTTAAGTTTCAGTATCCCTTGCCATTGATTTCTGACTTGTTTGCTCGGATTAAGGGGGCTAGTTGGTTTACTAAGATTGATCTTCGTGGTGCGTATAATCTGGTGAGAATCAGGCAGGGAGATGAATGGAAAACGGCATTTAATACGCCCGAGGGTCATTTTGAGTATCTGGTGATGCCGTTCGGACTTGCCAATGCTCCATCTGTTTTTCAGTCTTTTATGCATGACATTTTCCGTGAGTATCTGGATAAATTCTTGATTGTTTACTTGGATGACATTTTGATCTTCTCAGATGATTGGGAGTCTCATGTGAAGCAAGTCAGAATGGTTTTCCAGGTACTGCGTGCTAATTCCTTGTTCGTGAAGGGATCAAAGTGTCTCTTCGGTGTGCAGAAAGTTTCATTTTTGGGGTTCATCTTTTCCCCTTCTACTATCGAGATGGATCCGGTTAAGGTTCAGGCCATCCAGGATTGGACTCAGCCGACATCTCTAAAAAGTCTGCAGAAATTCCTGGGCTTTGCTAATTTTTATCGTCGCTTCATCTGTAATTTTTCTAGCATTGCCAGACCATTGACCGATTTGACCAAGAAGGGTGCTGATTTGGTTAATTGGTCTTCTGCTGCCGTGGAAGCTTTTCAGGAGTTAAAGCGTCGTTTTTGCTGTGCCCCTGTGTTGTGTCAACCTGATGTTTCTCTTCCGTTCCAGGTCGAGGTTGATGCTTCTGAGATTGGTGCAGGGGCGGTTTTGTCACAGAGAGGTTCTGGTTGCTCAGTGTTCAAACCATGTGCTTTCTTTTCCAGGAAATTTTCTGCTGCTGAGCGTAATTATGATGTGGGCAACCGAGAGTTGCTGGCCATGAAGTGGGCATTCGAGGAGTGGCGTCATTGGCTTGAGGGTGCTAAGCATCGCGTGGTGGTATTGACTGATCATAAGAACTTGACTTATCTCGAGTCTGCCAAGCGCTTGAATCCTAGACAGGCCCGTTGGTCGTTATTTTTTGCTCGTTTTGATTTTGTGATTTCATACCTTCCGGGCTCTAAAAATGTGAAGGCGGATGCTCTGTCTAGGAGTTTTGTGCCCGACTCTCCGGGGTTATCTGAGCCGGCGAGTATCCTCAAGGAAGGAGTCATTGTGTCTGCCATCTCCCCTGATTTGCGGAGAGTGTTGCAGAAATTTCAGGCTAATAAACCTGATCGTTGTCCGGCTGAGAAACTGTTCGTCCCTGATAGGTGGACTAGTAAAGTTATCTCTGAACTTCATTGTTCGGTGCTGGCCGGTCATCCAGGAATCTTTGGTACCAGGGAGTTGGTTGCTAGATCCTTCTGGTGGCCATCTCTGTCACGGGATGTGCGTGCTTTTGTGCAGTCCTGTGGAATTTGTGCTAGGGCTAAGCCCTGCTGTTCACGTGCCAGTGGGTTGCTTTTGCCCTTGCCGGTCCCGAAGAGGCCTTGGACACATATTTCGATGGATTTCATTTCTGACCTTCCCGTTTCTCAAAAAATGTCGGTCATTTGGGTGGTCTGTGATCGCTTTTCTAAAATGGTCCATCTGGTGCCCTTGGTTAAATTGCCTTCCTCCTCTGATTTGGTGCCTTTGTTCTTCCAGCATGTGGTTCGTTTACATGGCATTCCTGAGAATATTGTTTCTGACAGAGGTTCCCAGTTTGTCTCGAGGTTCTGGCGAGCCTTTTGTGGTAGGATGGGCATTGACCTATCTTTCTCCTCGGCCTTCCATCCTCAGACTAATGGCCAGACCGAACGAACCAATCAGACCTTGGAAACATATCTGAGATGTTTTGTTTCCGCTGACCAGGATGATTGGGTGTCATTTTTGCCGTTGGCTGAGTTCGCCCTTAATAATCGGGCCAGCTCGGCTACCTTGGTCTCTCCATTTTTCTGCAATTCTGGGTTCCATCCTCGTTTCTCTTCAGGACAGGTTGAGTCTTCGGACTGTCCTGGTGTGGATTCTGTGGTGGACAGGTTGCAGCAGATCTGGACTCAGGTAGTGGACAATTTGACCTTGTCCCAGGAGAAGGCTCAGCTTTTCGCTAATCGCAGACGCCGTGTGGGACCCCGACTTCGTGTTGGGGATTTGGTTTGGTTGTCTTCTCGTCATATTCCTATGAAGGTTTCCTCTCCTAAATTTAAACCTCGCTTTATTGGTCCATATAGGATTTCTGAGATTCTCAATCCGGTGTCTTTTCGTCTGACCCTCCCAGACTCCTTTTCCATGCATAATGTGTTCCATAGGTCGTTGTTGAGGAGATACGTGGCACCTATGGTTCCATCTGTGGAGCCTCCTGCCCCTGTTTTGGTGGAGGGGGAATTGGAGTATATTGTGGAGAAGATTTTGGATTCTCGTGTCTCTAGACGGAAACTCCAGTATCTGGTCAAATGGAAGGGTTATGCTCAGGAAGATAATTCCTGGGTTTTTGCCTCTGATGTCCATGCCCCAGATCTTGTTCGTGCCTTTCATGTGGCTCATCCTGGTCGGCCTGGGGGTTCTGGTGAGGGTTCGGTGACCCCTCCTCAAGGGGGGGGTACTGTTGTGAATTCTGTGGCTGAGTTCACTTCTGTGGTCACAAGTGGTATTGCAGGCTCTCGTTTAGTAGTTCTTGGAAACTATACTGCATAAGGCCTACAAATTGGGTATGGGGTGTAGAGAGATGGTGTGTTCCACTCCAAGGTGTTCTCCAGGTTGCCTATCCTGAGCTTCGATCTTCCGGCTCTCGTTTAGTAGTTCTTGGAAACTACACTGCATTAGGCCTACAAATTGGGTATGGGGTGTAGAGAGATGGTGTGTTCCACTCCAAGGTGTTCTCTGTTGTGAATTCTGTGGCTGAGTTCACTTCTGTGGTCACAAGTGGTATTGCAGTCTCTGGGCTTCCTCCCTCAGGTGTTTTGGTGAGCTCGTTGGCTGCCTTGCTATTTAGCTCCACCTGAGTCTGTCTTCCTTGCTCCTTGTCAATGTTCCAGTGTTGGATCTGAGCTACTGCATCTTTCCTTGGGCCTGCTGCTCTGCTAGATAAGTGCTTCTAGTTTGTTTTCTGTTTTTTTCTGTCCAGCTTGCTATTGTCTTTTGCTGGAAGCTCTGAGAAGCAGAGGGGTGCACCGCCGTGCTGTTAGTTCGGCACGGTGGGTCTTTTTGCCCCTTTGCGTGGTTTTCGTTTTAGGGTTTTTTGTAGACTGCATAGTTCTCTTTGCTATCCTCGCTCTGTCTAGAATATCGGGCCTCACTTTGCTGAATCTATTTCATTCCTACGTTTGTCTTTTCATCTTGCTAACAGTCATTATATGTGGGGGGCTGCCTATTCCTTTGGGGTTTTTCTCTGAGGTAAGTCAGGCTTGTATTTCTATCTTCAGGCTAGTCAGCTCCTCAGGCAGTGCCGAGTTGCATAGGTAGTTGTTAGGCGCAATCCACTGCTGCTTATAGTTGTGTGAGGATAGATCAGGTACTGCAGTCTACAGAGATTCCACGTCTCAGAGCTCGTCCTATTGTTTTTGGTTATTGCCAGATCTCTGTATGTGCGCTGATTACTGCACGCTGTGTTGCCTGATTGCCAGCCATAACAGTTCTCCAGGTTGCAATTCCTGAGCTTCGATCTTCCGGCTCTCGTTTAGTAGTTCTTGGAAACTACACTGCATTAGGCCTACAAATTGAGTATGGGGTGTAGAGAGATGGTGTGTTCCACTCCAAGGTGTTCTCCAGGTTGCCTTTCCTGAGCTTCGATCTTCCAGCTCTCGTTTAGTAGTTCTTGGAAACTACACTGCATTAGGCCTACAAATTGGGTATGGGGTGTAGAGAGATGGTGTGTTCCACTCCAAGGTGTTCTCCAGGTTGCCTTTCCTGAGCTTCGATATTCCGGCTCTCGTTTAGTAGTTGTTGGAAACTACGCTGCATTAGGCCTACAAATTGGGTATGGGGTGTAGAGAGATGGTGTGTTCCACTCCAAGGTGTTCCCCAGGTTTCCTCGCCAATGCTTCGATCTTCATGCTCTCGTTTAGTAGTTGTTGGAAACTACGCTGCATTAGGCCTACAAATTGGGTATGGGGTGTAGAGAGATGGTGTGTTCCACTCCAAGGTGTTCTCCAGGTTGCCTTTCCTGAGCTTCGATCTTCCGGCTCTCGTTTAGTAGTTCTTGGAAACTACACTGCATTAGGCCTACAAATTGGGTATGGGGTGTAGAGAGATGGTGTGTTCCACTCCAAGGTGTTCTCCAGGTTGCCTTTCCTGAGCTTCGATCTTCCGGCTCTCGTTTAGTAGTTCTTGGAAACTACACTGCATTAGGCCTACAAATTGGGTATGGGGTGTAGAGAGATGGTGTGTTCCACTCCAAGGTGTTCTCCAGGTTGCCTTTCCTGAGCTTCGATCTTCCGGCTCTCGTTTAGTAGTTCTTGGAAACTACACTGCATTAGGCCTACAAATTGGGTATGGGGTGTAGAGAGATGGTGTGTTCCACTCCAAGGTGTTCTCCAGGTTGCCTTTCCTGAGCTTCGATCTTCCAGCTCTCGTTTAGTAGTTCTTGGAAACTACACTGCATTAGGCCTACAAATTGGGTATGGGGTGTAGAGAGATGGTGTGTTCCACTCCAAGGTGTTCTCCAGGTTGCCTTTCCTGAGCTTCGATCTTCCGGCTCTCGTTTAGTAGTTGTTGGAAACTACGCTGCATTAGGCCTACAAATTGGGTATGGGGTGTAGAGAGATGGTGTGTTCCACTCCAAGGTGTTCCCCAGGTTTCCTCGCCAATGCTTCGATCTTAATGCTCTCGTTTAGTAGTTGTTGGAAACTACGCTGCATTAGGCCTACAAATTGGGTATGGGGTGTAGAGAGATGGTGTGTTCCACTCCAAGGTGTTCTCCAGGTTGCCTTTCCTGAGCTTCGATCTTCCGGCTCTCGTTTAGTAGTTGTTGGAAACTACACTGCATTAGGCCTACAAATTGGGTATGGGGTGTAGAGAGATGGTGTGTTCCACTCCAAGGTGTTCTCCAGGTTGCCTTTCCTGAGCTTCGATCTTCCGGCTCTCGTTTAGTAGTTCTTGGAAACTACACTGCATTAGGCCTACAAATTGGGTATGGGGTGAAGAGAGATGGTGTGTTCCACTCCAAGGTGTTCTCCAGGTTGCCTTTCCTGAACTTCTTTCTTCAGGCTCTCATTAAATTGTGGTTAAACGGAACAACTGCATTTGGCGTACTAGTTGGTTTGGGGCCTACTATCGGTGTCTGCCACTCCTTGCTGTTCTCCTGGTTTCCTGTCCTGAAATTCCATTTTCAGGCGCTCGTTAAGCAGTTGTTAATGTTAGACTGCATGTGGCCTACTAGTTGGGTTGGGGCCTACTATCGGTGTCTGCCACTCCTTGCTGTTCTCCTCCACTGAACAAAGCTGTGCCGCCTGTTTACTACGGTTGCCAATTTTGAACTGCATTTCGACTACTTACTGATTTGGGCCTACTCTCTGTGTCAGCCTCTCATTCCAGTTGTCCTCCACTGCAATGCCCCCTGGTTATTCCTAGGTTACCAATTTTGAACTGCATTTAGCCAACTTTATTCTTTGGTCCTATATCTGTGTTTCCTCCTCATCCTGCCCATTGCCCAGCCAGTGATAGATGAGTCTGCTGGTACATTGACCCATAACGCAACATTCCCCGTGCACGCTACACAACAACATTGTGACCCTGCTGAAAGTCAGGTTGCTCTTCCCGCATACCATACCACCTTACACGGGGACAAAGAGGAAGGTGCAGATGAAAGTGCAGGTTCCTTCATCAGGTGGGGGGAGGAATACTAGTTGGCGACGTCACTGGCACAGGGCCTCTCATAGTACGCAAATATGTTGCTGCCGGTGGGAGGCGCCCCCGCCGTGCAAACACACCGCTGTACTTTGAGGGGCCCTGTGCCAGTGCCAATGCCAACGAGTGGGCCCCCCCTGCTTGCTCAGGTTCACAGCACTTGCAAAGTTGAAATACTTACCTCTCCCTGCTCCACTGCTGTGACGTGGTCCAGATTTCCTGGGCCCACTAATTACTTGAACCAGCCCTACCCACCACAACTTTAGCCAAATGACCCCCAATTTCAAATGCCTTCCAATTATTATAAGGTAAATTACGCTTGACAAGCTTCATTAAGAAGAATGGATGGTTTTGACATTAAAATGGGCACTCTAGGTGTTTTCCTGGCCCCCACTCACTGCCGACTATGCTGCCCCATTGACTTGCATTGGGTTTCGTGTTTCGGTCGATCCCGACTTTACGTCATAATCGGCCGATTTCACTCGACCCGACTTTTGAGATAGTCGGGTTTCGCGAAACCCGGCTCGACTCTAAAAAGGTCAAGGTCGCTCAACTCTAGTCTTTACAACTGCAGCATTTTAAAATGGCATAGATTCCACTAGGTGCTGAAAATTATTCTACTAAATTATTGGCCAGTGCAGACAGGAAAGCTTCTCAAATTGATGCAAATTATATTGTTATACTGACATTCTCTGAAATGCCACTTGTCACAGATATGTTCTATCAGACAGAAATCAGGGGATTGTTAAGAGCAGGGGAGCAATGAAAAAAACTCACTGCATGCAGTGCATGACTATATGACTTTTGTGGCATAGTGCATTGTCCTGCTGAAATTGAATTTGGTCAACCATAATGTTTAGGTAAGCCCTAAGGGAGATAAATACAGAGTAATTGGGCCCTCTGTATGAATGAACCTTTACAGGGTGGAACCTGGGTGTCTGACTGATGTCCCCCTGACATTAGTGAGATCTGAATTGTTTGATCGGGAAATTTTTTTATGAAGCTCTTTCACGCTTACATGTGATGTGTGAGAGTATTTCTTTAATACTCATTAGTTGTGGTGACGATACATGAGAATATCTTTTTTTCTCCTCCTTTCTGTTTGATTATTTAGGATATACAACGATATCCAATTTATAGGATTATTGTTGCTGTTTTGCATTCTGGATTTGGTGGAACATAGCAGGTGTCAGAATTTTTTGTCATGGTTTGCTCAGAAGTTCTTTGGCAGTGCTTCCAGGGTTAACACCATGTGGCCTCTCTTTGGTTGGGGGAAGGGTATATTTAATGTTTGTGCTGTACCCTTTGTCAGTTATACATCCAACCTTGGCTGAGCAGCTGACCCTGTGAATACCTGTGTGTATTGCTTGTATCTGCTTGCGTGCTTGTGTATTGCCTGGTCTGTTCCCCGTTTTGCATTTGTCTTCTGATTTGGTACTTCTCATGATACTCCTTGTTTTGATCTCTGCTTTGTCCCCCGACTGTCTGCTTGTTAATCCCTCTGGTTTCTCGTATCTCTCTCTGGCTTCTTGCCTCAGCTTGTCTCTTACTACGCTATTTGTCTGTCCCCTTGGCTACAGCGCTGTTCTCTAATCTGACCTCGGCTCTTCTCTGGGCTTCCCCGGCTCCTGTCATGATCCCTGGGAGTTCAGGACCTAGCCCCATCTCCAAACCACTCCCACGGTTGTCACATGCTGCAGGTCATGTTCACCTGCAGGCGTGCTCAGAGCTAGGGTTGAGCGAAACAGATCGGCCAATTTCAAAAGTCGCCGACTTTTGGCAAAGTCGGGTTTCGTGAAACCCGACCCGATCCTACTGTGGGATCGGGTCGGAGGTCGGCGATCTTCGCTACAAAGTCGGGTTTCGTTTTTTATATATATATATGTCATTGAGACACATATATATATATATGTATATATATATATTTATATTTACTTCAGCGCGATATAGCAGAAAAGCCGGTAATTCAATTGCCGGCTTTTCTTTTCTCCTTCCTAAACCCGACATGATATGAGACATGGTTTACATACAGTAAACCATGTCATATCCCCATTTTTTTGCATATTCCACACTACTAATGTTAGTAGTGTGTATGTGCCAAATTTGGGCGCTGTAGCTATTAAATTTAAGGGTTAAATCGCGGAAAAATTGGCGTGGGCTCCCGCGCAATTTTCTCCGCCAGAGTGGTAAAGCCAGTGACTGACGGCAGATACTAATAGCCTGGAGAGGGTCCATGGTTATTGGCCCCCCCTGGCTAAAAACATCTGCCCCCAGCCACCCCAGAAAAGGCACATCTGGAAGATGCGCCTATTCTGGCACTTGGCCACTCTCTTCCCACTCCAGTGTAGCGGTGGGATATGGGGTAATGAAGGGTTAATGTCACCTTGCTATTGTAAGGTGACATTAAGCCAGATTAATAATGGAGAGGCGTCAATTATGACACCTATCCATTATTAATCCAATTGTATGAAATGGTTAAAAAAACACACATACAATATTGCAAAGTATTTTAATGAAATAAACACACAGGTTGTTGTAATATTTTATTGCACTCTTAATCCACCTGAAGACTCTCGACCTGTAACAAATTAAAAATAATAAACCAACAATATCCCATACCTTCCAATGATCTGTCACGTCCCACGCTGTAAATCCATCTGAAGGGGTTAAATAATTTTACACCCAGGAGCTCTGCTAATGCAGCTGTGCTCGTGGCTGTAAAACCCTAGGGAATGAAGGTATTGTAGGTCAATGACCTGTAGTTACCTTCATTCACGGTGATGCGCCCTCTGCTGGATGTCCTCATATGACCTCGAGCGTGGAAACTTTTCTGAATAGTTTCCCAGCCTTGAGGTCATATGAGGACATCCAGCAGAGGGCGCATCACCGCGACTGAAGGTAACTACAGGTCACTAACCAACATTACCTTCATTCCCTGGGGTTTTACAGGCAGGAGCACAGCTGCATTATAGCAGAGCTCCTGCCTGTAAAATATCTTAACCCCTTCAGATGGATTTACATCGTGGGACATATCGACGGAAGGTATGAGATGTTGTTGGTTTACTATTTTTTATTTTTTATTTGTTACAGGTCGAGGGTCTTCAGGTGGATTGAGAGTGCAATAAAATATTACAACAACCTGTGTGTTTATTTCATTAAAATACTTTGCAATATTGTGTGTGTGTTTTTTTAACCATTTCATACAATTGGATTAATAATGGATAGGTGTCATAATTGACGCCTCTCCATTATTAATCTGGCTTAATGTCACCTTACAATAGCAAGATGACATTAACCCTTAATTACCCCATATCCCGTCACTACACGGGAGTGGGAAGAGAGTGGCCAAGTGCCAGAATAGGCGCATCTTCCAGATGTGCCTTTTCTGGGGTGCCTGGCGGCAGATGTTTTTAGCCAGGGGGGGCCAATAACCGTGGACCCTCTCTAGGCAATTAATATCTGCCCTCAGTCACTGGCTTTACCACTCTGGCGGAGAAAATTGCATGGGAGCCCACGCCAATTTTTTCCGCGATTTAACCCTTAAATTTAATAGCTACAGCGCCGAAATTTTGCACATAAACACTACTAACATTAGTAGTGTGGAATATTAAAAAAAAGGGGGATATGACATGGTTTACTGTATGTAAACCATGTCTCATATCATGTCGGGTTTTGGAAGGAGAAATGAAAAGCCGGCAATTGAATTACCGGCTTTTCTGCTATATCGCGCTGAAGTAAATATAAATATATATATATATATATATATATATATACAGTGCCTACAAGTAGTATTCAACCCCCTGCAGATTTAGCAGGTTTAATAAGAGGCAAATAACTTAGAGCCTTCAAACTTCAAACAAGAGCAGGATTTATTAACAGATGCATAAATCTTACAAACCAAAAAGTTTTGTTGCTCAGTTAAATTTTTATAAATTTTAAACATAAAAGTGTGGGTCAATTATTATTCAACCCCTAGGTTTAATATTTTGTGGAATAACCTTTGTTTGCAATTACAGCTAATAATCGTCTTTTATAAGACCTGATCAGGCTGGCACAGGTCTCTGGAGTTATCTTGGCCCACTCCTCCATGCAGATCTTCTCCAAGTTATCTAGGTTCTTTGGGTGTCTCATGTGGACTTTAATCTTGAGCTCCTTCCACAAGTTTTCAATTGGGTTAAGGTCAGGAGACTGACTAGGCCACTGCAACACCTTGATTTTTTGCCTCTTGAACCAGGCCTTGGTTTTCTTGGCTGTGTGCTTTGGGTCGTTGTCTTGTTGGAAGATGAAATGACAACCCATATTAAGATCCTTGATGGAGGAGCGGAGGTTCTTGGCCAAAATCTCCAGATAGGCCATGCTATCCATCTTTCCATGGATGCGGACCAGATGGCCAGGCCCCTTGGCTGAGAAACAGCCCCACAGCATGATGCTGCCACCACCATGCTTGACTGTAGGGATGGTATTCTTGGGGTCGTATGCAGTGCCATCCAGTCTCCAAACGTCACGTGTGTGGTTGGCACCAAAGATCTCGATCTTGGTCTCATCAGACCAGAGAACCTTGAACCAGTCAGTCTCAGTCCTCCAAGTGATCATGAGCAAACTGTAGACGAGCCTTGACATAACGCTTTGAAAGTAAAGGTACCTTACGGGCTCGTCTGGAACAGAGACCATTGCGGTGGAGTACGTTACTTATGGTATTGACTGAAACCAATGTCCCCACTGCCATGAGATCTTCCCGGAGCTCCTTCCTTGTTGTCCTTGGGTTAGCCTTGACTCTTCGGACAAGCCTGGCCTCGGCACGGGAGGAAACTTTCAAAGGCTGTCCAGGCCGTGGAAGGCTAACAGTAGTTCCATAAGCCTTCCACTTCCGGATGATGCTCCCAACAGTGGAGACAGGTAGGCCCAACTACTTGGAAAGGGTTTTGTACACCTTGCCAGCCTTGTGACCCTCCACGATCTTGTCTCTGATGGCCTTGGAATGCTCCTTTGTCTTTCCCATGTTGACCATGTATGAGTGCTGTTCACAAGTTTGGGGAGGGTCTTAAATAGTCAGAAATGGCTGGAAAAGAGATAATTAATCCAAACATGTGAAGCTCATTGTTCTTTGTGCCTGAACTACTTCTTAATACTTTAGCGGAACCAAACAGAATTCTGGTGGGTTGAGGGGTTGAATAATAAATGACCCTCTGAAAAGACTTTTCACAATTAAAAAAAAAAAAAAAAAAAAGAAATAACATTCTTTTTTGCTGCAGTGCATTTCACACTTCCAGGCTGATCTACAGTCCAAATGTCACAATGCCAAGTTAATTCCAAATGTGTAAACTTGCTAAATCTGCAGGGGGTTGAATACTACTTGTAGGCACTGTATATATGTGTCTCAATGACATATATATATATATATATATATATATATATATAAAAAATGAAACCTGACTTTGCAGCGAAGATCGCCGACTGCTGACCCGATCCCACAGTGGGATCAGGTCAGGTTTCACGAAACCCGACTTTGCCAACAGTCGGCGACTTTTGAAATTGGCCGATCCGTTTCGCTCAACCCTAGCAGGGATGAGTCGCCCGCCTGGGCAGTGGTCCGTGGCCCTGGGCGCTCACTTTAAAAAGTGGAATAGTCTTTAAAGGGTATTTGGGAATAAAGTCTATTCGTGACGTCACCTGTGGTTCTTGGTCAGAGGGGCCAACACTGCTTAAAGGGGTCCTCTGGGCTGATGCTATTGCAGCAAGACAGTAATGCTTCCCACACGTGAAGCTGGGTCTCCAGGGCTCCCAAGATGTTTGGGCAAGGATGGTGTTTGCCGGCAAATAAGTGGAGGACACAGGTGTTGTAAAGTCTTTACCTGGTTTACTGGCAGTAGCAGTCCATAGTCCAGGGTACCAGGAACAGGTGATGGTATGGTCCGGCCTGCCTGGAGGCAATAGTGAATCCCTCTCCTAGGTGAGGTCCGTAAGCCTTCCTACTTGTGCTAGTGTGCGAGGTCCCTGCTGCCGGTAGCTTGCTGGCAAAGTCCTCTCCCTCCTGCCCTGAGACAGGTACCTGTATGGTGGGCAGCTTGAGCCATTTTATAGGGTCTCTATCACGAACCGGGGTCTTCAGGAGACATCACAACAAACTGCTGCTAGACAAGCCCAGGATGTGGAATCTCACATACAACATCGCCAACAGGAGACATCACAACAAACTGCCACCAGACAAGCCCAGGATGTGGAATCTCACAGACAACATCGCCAACAGGAGACATCACAACAAACTGCCGCCAGACAAGCACAGGATGTGGAATCTCACAGACAACATTGAGAACAGGAGACATCACAACAAACTGCCGCCAGACAAGCCCAGGATGTGGAATCTCACAGACAATTTCGGCAATTTCGGGAACAAGAGACATCACAACAAACTGCCGCCAGGCAAGCCCAGTATGCGAAATCTCACAGACAACGTCGCCAACGGGAGACACCACAACAAACTGTTGTATGACAGGAACAACATGATGGCCAAATTCATAAAAAATTAATGCTCTACCAACTAAGGCAAGCTCAGGACAATATTCAACATCTTGCACATTACGTAACAGACAATGAAAGTACAATTATTGAACACTATTGTGGGAATATGAATGCAGTTTGCTCTAAATGCGACTCTCAGAATTTCATTGATGAAAAACCATCTGACAATCAGTTCACTCAATGTGGCCAAAAAGGAAAAGTTATGCTACCGAGACCTCACTACTCAGATCTGTTTGAGCAGTTGATGAACGGAACGCATCAACACAGTAGAAATTTTATGGAAAATATCAGAAGCATCAACAGTTCTCATGCCTTTGCTTCATTTGGTGCCAACATTGCACCGCCCCCTGGATTCGGACCATATTGTTTTAAAATTCACGGCCAGATCTACCACCGCACTGGAACACTTCACCCAGAAATAGGACAACCAACAAAATTTGCACAATTATACATCATTCATACAAATGAGGCTACAGAAAAAAGGATGAACCTGAAAGAAAACGAAAAGTATGATGCTCAACTGATGAACCAAATTGCTGTACATTTACAAAAAATAAAGCCCACTTGCTGCCGCATATCGCATGCTAAAAGATGTCGAAGCTGAGGAGGAACAGAAGGCTATACAAAATGGTACTGAAATGCAGTCTATTGTCATGGCCATTAAACAAGAACGTAAACATGATCCCCGACTTTACAACAAACCACATGTAAGTGAGGTCACAGTTGTTTTTCAAAACGATGATGGAGAGCCTCCTTTTCAAAGGGATATATTAGTCCATCTTAAGCCAGACCAAAACAATCCTTTGGTTTCTATGACACAACGAATTAGCATTTGATGCTCTTCTGTATCCGCTATTCTTTCCAAGAGGTGATCAAGGGTGGCATGAAAACCTAAACCAGCAAGGAACTTCAAGAAGAATTACACAGCTGCAATACTACAGTTTTCTTCTGTCTGTCCGAAATTACTTCAATCCTATTTTAAATGGTGTTAAACTGACACAAGAGTACTTAGTTGACGCACATGTTAAAATTGAAGCTAATCGTCTATATTTCATAAGAATGAACCAAAAACAACTTAAAGTTGAAGACTACTGTGTTCTTCAAGAACATTTGAAAAAACAATCAATTGAAAAAGGAATTCCAATTGGAAAAACAGTAATTCTCCCATCATAGTTTGAAGGTAGCGTAGCCCCCGCAACATGCAACAGCGTTATCAAGATGCAATGGCAATAGTAACAAAGTATGGAAGACCTGACCTTTTTGTGACAATGACCTGTAATCCTAAATGGCCGGAAATTACCAAAAATCTAGAACCCTGGCAAAAAGTTAAACACAGACCGGACTTAGTCGCATGCGTATTTCGACTGAAACTCAGCAGCCTTTCGAAAGACATAAAAAATGGGTTTTTTGTAACAGTCGTAGCAATGGTACACGTCATAGAGTTTCAGAAACGAGGTTTCCCACATGCGCATATACTAATTATATTAGACACAGATTCCAAGTTTTGTACGGAGAAAGAAATTGACAACATAGTGTGGGCTGAAATTCCTAACCAAGAAAAGTATCCTGAACTGTATAATATTGTAGTGTCTCATATGGTTCATGGCCCATGTAGCAAATCCAAAAAGTCCATAAATGGAAAATGGAAAGTGTACAAAAGGGTTTCCAAAGGAGTTGAAACAGCACACTATTAAAGACTTGGATGGCTACCCATCCTACCGGCGACAACACATTGATAACTTTGTTTGCAACAAAAAAATTATAAATAACTCATAGATAGTCCCATACAACCCGTACTTATCAAAACGCTACAACTGTCACATCAACATAGAAATCTGTGCTTCAGTAAAAAGTGTAAAATATCTTTTCAAGTATATCTACAAGGGGCATGACAAAGCAAACATCAAAATACAACAGAAAACAGTCAATCATGATGAATCATCAACTTTTGTTGACTCAAGATACGTCAGTGCTCCAGAAGCTTCTTGGAGGATATTTGCATTTCCAATGCATTCACAGTCCCATGCCATTATACGTTTAGCTACTCATTTACCAAATCAACAACAGCTTTATTTCTTTGAAGATGCTGAAGTCAAAGATGTCTCAAAAACTTTAAGCACGACGTCAACATTAATGGAATGGTTTTTGCTGAACCAACATGACGAAAATGCAAAGCAGTATTTGTACCAAGAGATTCCAGAGCATTACGTTTGGAATAAAACTTGGAATCCAAGACAACGAGGAGATAGCAGAATAATTGGATGCATGTACAGTTAGGGCCAGAAATATTTGGACAGTGACACAAGTTTTGTTATTTTAGCTGTTTACAAAAACATGTTCAGAAATACAATTATATATATAATATGGGCTGAAAGTGCACACTCCCAGCTGCAATATGATAGTTTCCACATCCAAATCGGAGAAAGGGTTTAGGAATCATAGCTCTGTAATGCATAGCGTCCTCTTTTTCAAGGGACCAGAAGTAATTGGACAATGGACTCTAAGGGCTGCAATTAACTCTGAAGGCGTCTCCCTCGTTAACCTGTAATCAATGAAGTAGTTAAAAGGTCAGGGGTGGATTCCAGGTGTGTGGTTTTGCATTTGGAAGCTGTTGCTGTGAGCAGACAACATGCGGTCAAAGGAACTCTCAATTGAGGTGAAGCAGAACATCCTGAGGCTGAAAAAAAAGAAAAAATCCATCAGAGAGATAGCAGACATGCTTGGAGTAGCAAAATCAACAGTTGGGTACATTCTGAGAAAAAAGGAATTGACTGGTGAGCTTGGGAACTCAAAAAGGCCTGGGCGTCCACGGATGACAACAGTGGTGGATGATCGCCGCATACTTAATTTGGTGAAGAAGAACCCGTTCACAACATCAACTGAAGTCCAGAACACTCTCAGTGAAGTAGGTGTATCTGTCTCTAAGTCAACAGTAAAGAGAAGACTTCATGACAGTAAATACAAAGGGTTCACATCTAGATGCAAACCATTCATCAATACCAAAAATAGACAGGCCAGAGTTAAATTTGCAGAAAAACACCTCAAGAAGCCAGCTCAGTTCTGGAAAAGTATTCTATGGACAGATGAGACAAAGATCAACCTGTACCAGAATGATGGGAAGAAAAAAGTTTGGAGAAGAAAGGGAACGGCACATGATCCAAGGCACACCACATCCTCTGTAAAACATGGTGGAGGCAACGTGATGGCATGGGCATGCATGGCTTTCAATGGCACTGGGTCACTTGTGTTTATTGATGACATAAGAGCAGACAAGAGTAGCCGGATGAATTCTGAAGTGTACCGGGATATACTTTCAGCCCAGATTCAGCCAAATGCTGCAAAGTTGATTGGACGGCGCTTCATAGTACAGATGGACAATGACCCCAAGCATACATCCAAAGCTACCCAGGAGTTCATGAGTGCCAAAAAGTGGAACATTCTGCAATGGCCAAGTCAATCTCCAGATCTAAACCCAATTGAGCATGCATTTCACTTGCTCAAATCCAGACTTAAGACGGAAAGACCCACAAACAAGCAAGACCTGAAGGCTGCGGCTGTAAAGGCCTGGCAAAGCATTAAGAAGGAGGAAACCCAGCGTTTGGTGATGTCCATGGGTTCCAGACTTAAGGCAGTGATTGCCTCCAAAGGATTTGCAACAAAATATTGAAAATAAAAATATTTTGTTTGGGTTATGTTTATTTGTCCAATTACTTTTGACCTCCTAAAATGTGGAGTGTTTGTAAAGAAATGTGTACAATTCCTACATTTTCTATCAGATATTTTTGTTCAACCCTTCAAATTAAACGTTACAATCTGCACTTGAATTCTGTTGTAGAGGTTTCATTTCAAATCCAATGTGGTGGCATGCAGAGCCCAACTCGCGAAAATTGTGTCACTGTCCAAATATTTCTGGCCTTAACTGTATACTGTTAGTATCAAGGATCAAGAAAGATATTGCCTTCGGCTGTTACTACTGCATGTCAAAGGAGCTACAAGTTTTGAGGATTTGAAAACAGTTAATGGAGTATTGCAGGATACATTTAAAGCTTCAGCTTTGGCTTTAGGACTTCTATTGGATGATAGTGTGTGGAGACTTACTTTAGAAGATGCAGTTACCCTACATATGCTCAAGCAACTTCGTGAATTGTTTGCCTACATCTGTGTATTTGGACCACCTACAAATCCAGCTCAACTTTGGGCAAATTTTAAAGAACATCTAATTGAGGATTACTGCTTAAATTTTCACAACAGAAGTGGAAATTGTCAAAATTGCGAATCTTATGCCATGCAAGAAGTCCCAAATTTGCTACTGCATGGAAAAACGTTTCCATAATTTAATTTGCCACAGCCTGCAGTTCAAGTTCCACAAGTTCTAGAGTATGACGAAGCTTGCGAATTATTGTTGGCAACAGAGAAAAGAAACTCCTTAAATGAACAACAACAGATTGCATATGACACTATGACACTATGTGTGAGGGCTATAGAAAACCAAGCAGATGCAAGGCCAAAATGTTTCTTTATTGATGGTCCAGGAGGGAGCGGTAAAACATACCTCTATGAAGTTTTAATGCATCACGTTAGAGGGTTGGGAAAAGTCATATTTCCATCGGCTACAACAGGTATTGCAGCAAACCTTTTACGAGGAGGTTGGACTATCCATTCACATTTTTGGGATACCATTTCCAGTCAACGAAATTTCTGTTTCCAGAATAAAACAAGATACATTTGCAGGAATCTTTTCATACTTGATGAGTGCACCATAGCACCCAAATAAGCTGAAAAAAATGAAATTCCGTTCGGGGGTAAAGTTTTTGTTATTGGCGGAGATTTTAGGCAATGCCTACAAGTCATACCAAATGGAACAAGAACAGATGTTATCGAGTCCAGCTTAAATATGGCTGACCTTTGGAAACAGTTTAATAAACTCCAACTAATTAACAACATGCGATCTTCTGACCCAGAGTATAGCAACTGGCTTCTTAAACTTAGCAACGAATACAACCTTGGAGAAGACATTATTGAAATACCAGAAGACATGTTGTGCACTGACTGGATTGTAAGTGATGTTTTTGGACAATGCATAGAAATTGATGTGAATGACCAAAGTAGTGTTTAGGCCTCTTCTCATGCAATTCTCTGTCCCAAGAACGATGACGTGGCTCTGCTAAATTCCCATGTGATGGATAGAATGCCTGAAGAGTATAAGTTGTACAAAAGTGATGATTCAGTAGATGTAGATAATGAAGATGATCGAGAGCATTATCCAGTTGAATTTTTAAATAGTCTTACGCCATCAGGAATGCCATCCCACAGACTACAACTCAAAGTTGTAACGATCATAATGTTGCTGCAGAATCTAAATACAAAAAAATGGTCTATATAATGGAACTCGCCTTATTGTTACTGAACTCCATTCTAATGTCATTCAAGCAAGAGTGATCACTGGATCAGGAAAAGGAGATGAAATGTTCATTCCACGCATTGATTTATGTCCTTCAGACACCAGTCTTCCATTTAGGCTTCGGCGTCAACAGTTTCCAGTTAAACCAGCTTTTGCCATGACAATAAACAAGTCACAAGGTCAAACTCTACACCGTGTTGGCATATATTTACCGGAGCCTGTTTTTTGTCATGGACAACTATACGTTGCATTTTCAAGAGTTAAAATGAGATCCAACGTCAAGGTACAAGTTCTTCCTACCCCGTTACAAGGAAAGTTGCATATAGGTAGTCAAAAGGTATTCACTAAAAATGTGGCGTACAAAAATATTTTGGGATGATGTTGTCAACATATGTGGTGTCGATGTACTTCTTTTGTTTGATGATTTATTTAAATTCCGTTAGATATTCATGTAATGGTTTATGTATTTTGATGATCTGTTTCATAATTTCATTCAATTGTATTAAGTTCTATGAGCAATACAGAAAATCCTGTGTATTCATTGCATTATTCTGAAATCTTCATAAATAAACTACATACATATTCTAGAATACCCGATGCGTTAGAATCGGGCCACCATCTAACATTCAATGATTGCATACATTTCAGTTCTTAGAGTGCTGCAGTATTCTTTTCTTGATATATAATGCAGTCATAGTAGCTTGCACGTGTTCACACTTGCTGTATTCTTTTTGGAGGTTCTGGACAGTTTTATTATTTTTTGGAATATACAGTCATAGGTTAGTCATGGTGCATCAGAGAGTTACATTATCTCATTGCATGAAAACACATTCACTGCAATGTATCACCTGGTTGTAAAAGGTGCCAAAACTACAGCTTATCCCTGGTGCTAGACTTCAGACTAATTATTTTTACCTATACTGATACATTGTAACAAATCTACATGCAGGACTAGGTCAAGGCTTTATTAGGTTGGTCAATCCATTTCTTTTATATGATTGTGTGAATGATTTGTAAAATGTCTATACACTAGAGCAAATAACTCGTATTCCCATCTTTTATCTTGCATATGACTAAGAATGGGAAATACACTCATTGGCTACATGTTCCACCTTTTAAACACATTAAGCTTTCTTTTTCTGTGTCTTTAGTTGGTCTGCAAGTAAATTATCTCTTCTTTCCCACACTTGCAGCTTGAAGTCTATTAAGATCTCAACAGATCTAATACGAGACGACAGGCAATAGGGGGAATTTAATTTAGTGATAAAAAAACTAATCATATCTCAATACGTGAACATGGGATAGTTATCAGCCCAGGCAGATTGTTTTCATACTTCAATACGCTCCCTGTTACAAAGCAATTAACTACGGTATGTCTCCTTTGTGAGATCAGGCACTGAATGTACAGACCTTTCCATTTCGCACTCACACACCATGCTCGTTGGTTGCCTCAATTGGACAACTATGACTTCTTGCTTCACGTTGGCTCCACAGTGTGTTTCTCAATTAATAATGGACTAATAAAACTCTATTTGTATATTTTTCTACTTTTTGTGTTAGTTTAAAAACATGTCATAATCAGTACAGGCGAGTCAGCAAGAGTAGTAATGATATAAAAACTCAGGCATGTAAGATGTAATCACCTGGCAATAGTCACTGCTAACAGCAGGTGAATTTGAATTTTTCAAAACAAAACTTATAAATTACTTTTAACAAGATAGTAATGCTCCACTGCACCCTCACTATTTAATTATTGGCTCTCAAGTCCAGGCTGAGGGGAGCATGGCTTGCATTCAATGCCCTCAATAATATAGTGCATACATACAATTGAAACAAGACATACATACACTATATAAAAAGACACATATGCATGTTTTTCTCAATGTCTGACATGAAATCAGAATAAACCTTTCCCGTTTAAGGTCAATTCGGATTACCATAATTATTAATATTTGCCAAATGCTAGAATAACAAGAGATAATGTTTTAAAGCATTTTTATTACTCTACTGTAAAGTCAAAAGTTTACATACACTGAGAATATAATGGCTTTCAACAATTCTGGAACAAAAAAACGGATCAGTTGCATCAGTTTTTCACTATTTGCAATGGATCCGTTTTTTCAAAAATTCGCCGGATCCTGCCTGATGGATATATGTACATGAATATATGGATAGTTAGGCTACTTTCACACATCAGTTTGTTTCAGGCAGGCAGGATCCTGTGAATTTTTGAAAAAAACTGATCCGTTGCAAATAGTGAAAAACTGATGCAACTGATCCTTTTTTTTTTTTAAAGGGAGAGAATGAAAGATGTGCATGATTTAAATGGAAAAAATGCATGAGAAAATGGATTCGGAGACCGGATTCTTCATTTCAGATCTCATTTTCATACATTTTTCGCCGGATCCGTCACTGTTCGTTTTTTTACAGGACAGAAAAACGTTCTTCTGTACGTTTTCTCCGTCCGCCTGAAACAGTTTTTCTGAAGGATCCGGCAAAAAACGGATGAAACGTGTGGCCATTAGGCGTAATCCGGCGCAAATACAACTCCATGAGAAAAAAACGGATCCGGTGGAAAAAACAATCCGTTTTTTTAAAACTCGCCAGATTGGGCCTGATGGCAAAAACCTGATGTGTGAAAGCACCCAGATATATGGATAGATACATCTATGTATCTAGAGATATATCTATCTTTATATATATCTATAGATCGATATATCCATGGATAAATAATAGAAAGGTCAATGCGTGGGCTCCCCCCTAATTTTCTGCACCAGAGGGGAAAAGCTGATGGCCGGGGGTCAATATTTGTAGCCTGGGAAGAGGGTAATACCCATGGCCCCTCCCAGGCTATGAATATCAGCCCGTAGCTGTCTGCGTAGTATTTACTGGCTATTAAAATAGGGGGACCCCGCAAAAAAAATGACGTGGGGTCCCCCTATATTTTATAGCCAGAAAGGCTACGCTGTGGGCTGATGTTCATAGCCTAGAGAGGGGCCATGGATATTGCCCCCCCCCCCCGGCTACAAATACCAGTCCGCAGCCGCCCCAGAAAAGGGGCATCTGTAAGATGCGCCAATTCCGGCACTTAGCCCCTCTCTTCCCACTCCCGGGTAGCAGTGGGATATGGGGTAATAAGGGGTTAATGTCACCTTGCTATTGTAAGGTGACATTAAGCTGGGTTAATAATGGAGTGGCGTTAATAAGACACCTATCCATTATTAATCCTAGAGTAGTGAAAGAGTTAAAAACAAAATAAAGACACAGCCAGAAAAAAGTATTTTATTATTCTTAATTTAACCATACTTACCATACTTCAGCGCCTGCAAAAAATGTAAAATAATAAACTGTATACTCCCTGTCCAAGGCAGTCCAATTAATAACGAGTGTCCCACGATGATCTCCCCCATAAAACAGTGACATCGGGTGATGTCACTGCTCTATAGGACCTCCAGTGACACACTGACAGGAGACAATGGCTTCTGCAGTGCATCACTGAGAGGTTACTGTAGTTCACTGGTCTCACTTTATGCCATTGCTGCGTGAGAACTTTCTCACACAGCAGTGCCAAAAGTGAGACTAGGGACTCACTAGTAGCAAAAAGTGGCTGCTTTGAAGAACCTAGAATATAAGACACAATTTCAGTTGTTTCACACTTTTTATTAAGTATATAATTCCACATGTGTTAATTCATAGTTTTGATGCCTTCAGTGTGAATGTACAATTTTCTTAGTCATGAAAATACAGAAAAATCTTTAAATGAGAAGGTGTGTCCAAACTTTCGGTCTGTACTGTATGCATGTAGTATGTATGTTGTATGTATGTAGTATATTGTATGCAGTATGTATGTTTGTGTTTTTTTTTACATTCAAAATATTAGCCGGATGATGGGACTACTACTGTCCCATCATTGCCTAATGTGTCAATCGCTGTCATTGTAGCAGGCATAGCACGATGGGCGATGCCTGCACACACACAGACCCCCGAGATGCCTGCACAGACCCCCGACAGGCCCGCACAGACCCCTGACAGGCCCGCACAGACCCCCCGGCAGCCCGCACAGACCCCTGACAGGCCCACACGGACCCCCAGCAGGCCCACACAGACCCCCGGCAGCCCGCACAGACCCCCAGCAGGCCTGCACAGACCCCTGGCAGGCCCGCACAGACCCCTGGCAGGCCCGCACAGACCCCGGACATGCCCGCACAGACCCCCGGCAGCTCACACAGACCCCCATGAGACCCGCAAAGACCCCCAACGGTCCCGCACAGACCCCACCCGCACAGAGCCACGCACAGTGTAAGCCCACGCACTGCCCACACTCCGCCCACACTTTTCCCCCATCCTAAACTGGATGTGCCCACACTACACAGGCTCTTCGTTGGGTGGTTCATGTGTCAATCACAAGCATTGTGAAAAAAAAATACGCACTTCGGATTTCCGTTTTCCGATCACATTCAAAGATCGGAATTGGGATTCGGAATTCCAATCATAGTGAAAATTGGTATAATTCCGATTTTACATGATTGGATCGAGCAACCCTACCCAAGTTCCAACCAACTATTATGAGAAGCTTGTAGAAGAATATCCCAAACGTTTGACCCAAGGCATTCAGTTTAAGTGCAATAGTACCAACTACTAATGAAATGTATGTAAACTTTTGACTTTGCAGTAAGTAATAAAAATGCCTTAAAATCATTATCTCATTCTGGCTTTTGACAAATATTAATAATTTTAGTAATCCTAATTGGCCTAAAATGGTAAAGGTGTATTCTGATTCCATGTCAGATATTGAGAAAAACATGCATGTGTCTTTTTATATAATGTATGCAAATTTCTGGTTTTGACTGTACATACATAAATATCATACATAGGCCCTCATGCAGGGGCAAGTGAAGGATTCTATATGCTTACTTACAAAAGTTGATAATTGTCACCTACAGCTACAATCCGCAATCTATAATTTACACCACTCTATAGAGTCCCAAGTAAAGTTTTGTCAGTCCCAGTAAAATGCATTCATGTTGTCCACTAAAAGCACTACCACCATTACCATTCTGCCTGCATTGCCAATAAATTGTACTTTTCTGCTGGGTACTAGCATGGACAAGTGCACCACAAAGCCATTTTCTGGGTCATAGGTCAGGAATGTTCACTAATGTCATAACAGCTGAAAGTCAAAGTCTGCCATCCAATACTCCAGAAATATTGTCAAAGAAACAGAAATCTTGTTATGTTGCTGGAGTTGGTAGAGAAGCAGAGGGTGATTGGTACAGCCACTTCAGTACCAAGGGCTGATGGATTCCTGCCTTTCACACTGCGTTTTCTCCTAAATTAAGTGGCTCTGCCAGGACTTAAGTCCGAATCCACACAAAATGGGATTCAGGCGTATGCGCTGAGAGGGCCATTGACTGAAATATTGCAAATGGATTCACCATGTGCTCTGTCGTGCATCATGTTAGGATGTGGACAGCTAGACGAACTAGACTACATCTTGAAGTCCTAGTTCAGTATGTGTATAAAGATGAAAATGATGCATGACAGGGCACACGGCGACTCCACGTGCATGACCATAGTCAATGCATCTGTTGACATAGGAGGTAAACCTTGACGTGACCACTGAACATAGGAGAAAATAAAGTGTGCAAGGAGCATTACTCCTGCAAGGTATTGGTAGGTTAACATCTTGCTTTATGTCAGATGCATCCTCAGGCCGAAGTCACACTACCGTATAACACGGCCGATTGCTATGCAATAAAACATCGCATAGCACTTGACCCAGTGTTATTTTATGGGGCAGCTCAGATCTTTGATTATTTTCTCATTACAATTATTCATGAGAGAATAATCTGTGATTGGAAGCAAGATTCGGCAAACTTGCACCCATGCAAGTCTATGGGTGCGAGTGAAACACTGTATTGCACTCAGATATCACCCGAGTGCAGTGTGATATACGCCGATATCCGCAGTAGAGGAGATGGAGAAATTACTTTCTCCATCTCCTCCGCACCTGTGCTCCCATCCTGTCATGCAAGAGGACCGGAGCACAGCAGCATGACACTCGGCTCCTGCTCGCAGCATTATCATATCACAACTGAAACCCTCACATTGGATGCTATGAGCTGGTGTGACTCCAGCCTTAGTCATGCTGTTGCACAATTTGATGATGCTATACAATGTTTGTAAATTTTGTTTCTGAAAATGTAGGTTCCACCCTTAAAGAGGTTGTCCAGCTGATCTCGGACTTCCTCTTCATGCACAATTCGACAGGAGGTGGGGACAGTGACACCAGCACTGATTGGGCAGCGGCATCCATGTCACAATAAAAGCATGTGAGCACCGGGGAGAGCAAGTGCCAATACCGTGGGAATGGTACCGACGTGGGAGGTGAGTATAAGCTTTATTTTTTTAACGCGGCCAAGCGAGGAGTATGACAAGAAGTTGTCCAAGTTTTGGGCAACTTCTTTAAGTGTACTCCTGACATGTAATAAACAGTGCCTCACATATTTGCAGGTGGTCCTTGGTAGTGCTTTTAAGCGCGGGCACCTACAGCTTAGTAACCGGGTTCCAGCACCATCAGCTGGTCCTCGGTGCCATTGGCTCTTGCACACTGGGGCAACGTATCTGGGTTCCCGCACCGCCAGCTGGTTCTCGGCAGTGTTTTTGTCACGGGTACTCCCTCGTGCCCAGCCTGGTTCCAGCACCGTCAGCTGTTTCCGGGTACTGTCAAGCTCACTGAGACACCTATGCGTTGCCCCGTCGTGTTGCGGTCGGGTTAGCCAACTCCAGGGTGCCTCCAGTTTAGGAGCTTCCTATGTGGGCTGCGTGAATTGGCAGTCAAGGCTGGTTCTGTAGTGCCAGTAGGCCAAGCTCCCCCTGTAGGTCTGTTGGGGTTCGGTAACTGCGGCTGCCTCGCGGCCTAGCTGTTCCCTCCTCTCCTGTGGACCTTCTGGTCCACATCCTGGTTCCAGCACCGTCACCTGGTTCTCGGCAGTGTCTTTTGCTCTTGTACCTTCTGCTCCCCATCCTGGTTCCAGTACCGTCAGCTGGTTCCGGGCAGAGCCTTTGGCTTAGGTGCCTCCTTCTGGGTATCCAAGTTCCACCAACGTCAGGTGGTCCTTGGTAGTGCTTTCAGGCATGGGTACCGCCTGCTTAGTAACCGGGTTCCAGTAATGTCAGCTGGTCCTCGGTAGTTCCATTGGCTCTTGGACCTTCGGCTACCCATCCGAGTTCCAGTACCGTCAGCTGGTTCTCGGCAGTGTCTTTTGCTCTTGTACCTTCTGCTCCCCATCCTGGTTCCAGTAACGTCAGCTGGTTCCGGGCAGAGCCTTTGGCTTAGGTGCCTCCTTCTGGATATCCGAGTTCCGCCAACGTCAGGCGGTCCTTGGTAGTGCTTTTTAGCACGGGTACCTCCTGCTTAGTAACCGGGTTCCAGTAACGTCAGCTGGTCCTCGGTAGTTCCATAGGCTCTTGAACCTTCGGGTAGCCATCCGAGTTCCAGTTCCATCAGCTGGTTCTTGGCATTTTCTCAGCCTTCTTGTACCTTCTGCTACATTTCCAAGTTGAAGACCCTAAAGTCGACGACCCGGAAGACCACCCCTAAGATGACGACGACACCAGAGACGACAACCAGTGAGATGACGACGACCCTGGAGATGACGACCCTGAAGACCACCCCGATGACGACGACGACGGCGGAGACGACGACCCTGGAGACGACGACATGGAAGACCGAGAAGCAGAAGAACAAGAGGCTGCAGAACAAAGAGCAGAAGAACATTAAGCATAACACTTAATATCAGAGCAAAAGATATTATCTAAATTATATGCAGAAGAAGACTAAGCAGTGTATGGGGGTGAGTCCGTTCCTCCTCGTGGTGCCCCTGGATAAAGCCTGATGCTGCAGGCTAAACTGAACGTGAACAAATGTAACTTTTGTGACAGGCAGAACGGAAGGTGTAATCTTCAAACTTTTATAGATAACAACTACGGGAATGCCTGTCACAAATGAGAATATGATGAAGAAGTAGAATAGGAAGAATAATAACAGTTGAATAAAATGAATATGTAGAATAGGAAGAATAATAATAGTTGAATAAAATGAATATGAAGAATGTAATAAAAAAAAATAGGTAGAAGATGAAGAAGAAGATGAATAAGGTGAAGAAGAAGTTGATGTCAAAGATGCTGATGATGATGAAGATGAAAGTGTGGGAAAAGGAAAAAAAAAGAAGGGGAAGGGCGTGGAATAGTGAAACATCAATATCTGACAAAATAAAAAAAAATTTACATAGTCAATATCTTTGTCACTCCGAACGTCTTTAAAAAAAACCCAAAAACATGCTATTCTATTTGATTGGGCTAAACCTCTATGCCTTTAATGTCTCTGCCACCTCCCCAAATACATCCTGCATTATTCTTAGTTGTTTTCCTTCATGTAGAATGAACTTACAAGGAAAGAAAGGGTTTATTTTAATTCCGATATTTTGGTCCCATTGACTTGCATTGGGATCGGGTATCGGTATCGGCGATATCCGATATTTTTTGAATATCGGCCGATCCAATCCGATACCGATACTTTCCGATATCGGAAGGTATCGCTCAACACTAGTCGTCTCACCTATAAACAAAAGGCCGCAAGGACATTTAATCAGATAGATCGTATAAGAGGAATCGCAGGTGGAGTAATCTCTAAATGTGTACTTCTTACCCGAGTGTGGATGGTAAAAGAAGTTATCCTTCTGCACATTATTGCTCTGATTGCAATGTAAACATGGATATGTGCCGAGTTTAGGGGAGTGGAGAAACCTCTGAGTGGTCGAACGCGTCCCTGACTTAATGTCGGCTCGTACTAATGAGTCTCGGATGTTATGCTGAGGCCACAGGGAACATTTGGGACACACGGAAGTCGGTAACCATACTTCTAAACAGACGCACTGTGAGATCTTAGCCACTAAACATACTGCGAGCTGCCTCACCACGCTCCAATAAGTGAGCTTGATTTCTTTTGTCACCTTTTGATATATTTATCCTTTTTCCAATAATAGCCTTATGCATATAATAACCTGCACTCACACTTGTGTCCTATGACCTTCGCAAATTCTGGTTATAATGCAATTCGGTGCTCTCTGGCCTCAGATTCGGTTTCTTTTGGTCAGTTTCACATATATGATAGCCTTACACATTATTGGCTTGCCATACAAACAACAATTTTGATTTCATTTCATGCAGGGCCATACACCAATTTGGTACTCACAAGTAGAGTTGAGCGACCTTGACCTTTTTAGAGTCGAGCCGGGTTTCGCGAAACCCGACTATCTCAAAAGTCGAGTCGAGTGGAATCGGCCGATTATCGCGAAAAGTCGGGGATCGATCGAAACACGAAACCCAATGCAAGTCAATGGGGGAGCATAGTCGGCAGTGAGTAGAGGCCAGGAAAACATGTACAGAGCCCATTGTATTGGCAAAAACATCCATTCTTGCTACTGAAGCTTGTCAATCGTAATTTAGCTTATAATAATTGTAAGGCATTTGAAATTGGGGGTCATTTGGCTAAAGTTGTGGGGGGTAGGGCTTGTTCAAGTAATTAGTGGGCCCAGGACATCTGGACCACGTCACGGCAGTGGAGCAGGGAGAGGTAGGTATTTCAACTTTGCAAGTGCTGTGATCCTGAGCAAGCAGGGGGGCCCACTCGTTGGCATTGGCACTGGCACAGGGCCCCTCAAAGTACAGCGGTGTGTTTGCACGGCGGGGGCGCCTCCCACCGGCAGCAACACTTTTGCGTACTATGAGGGGCCCTGTGCCAGTGACGTCGCCAACGAGTATTCCTCCCCCCACCTGATGAATGAACCTGTACCTTCATCTGCACCTTCCTCTTTGTCCCCGTGTAAGGTGGTATGGTATGCTGGAAGGGGGACCTGACTTTCAGCAGGGTCACAATCTTGCAGTGTAGCGTGCACGGGGAATGTTGCGTTATGGGTCAATGTACCAGCAGACTCATCTATCACTGGCTGGGCAATGGGCAGGATGAGGGGGAAACAGATATGGGCACAAAGAATAAAGTGGGCTAAATGCAGTGCAAAATTGGTAACAGGACTACACAGGGGGCATTGTTTTGTTCAGTGGAGGACAACTGGAATGAGAGGCTGACACAGAGAGTAGGCCCAAATCAGTAAGTATTCTAAATGCAGTTCAAAATTGGCAACAGTAGTAAACCGGCGGCACAGCTATGTTCACAGTAGGAGAACAGCAAGGAGCGGCAGACACAGATAGAAGGCCCCAACCCAACTAGTAGGCCTAATGCAGTGTGGTTTTCAACAACTACTTCAGAAGAGCCAGAAGATCGAAGCAATGGAGACAAAACCTGGGGAACACCTTGGAGTGGAACACACCGTCTCTACACCCCATACCCAATTTGTAGGCCTAATGCAGTGTAGTTTTCTACAACTACTAAACGAGAGTCAGAAGATTGAAGCAATGGCGAGGAAACCTGGGGAACACCTTGGAGTTGAACACACCGTCTCTACACCCCATACCCAATATGTAGGCCTAATGCAGTGTAGTTTTCTACAACTACTAAACGAGAGTCAGAAGATTGAAGCAATGGCGAGGAAACCTGGGGAACACCTTGGAGTGGAACACACCGTCTCTACACCCCATACCCAATATGTAGGCCTAATGCAGTGTAGTTTCAACAACTACTAAACACGAGCATGAAGATTGAATCAATGGAGAGGAAACCTGGAGAACACCTTGGAGCGGCAGAGACCGTTAGTAGGCCCTACCGGAGTAGTAGCCCCAATGGAGTTTTCCAATTCCTAGAGGCTGAAAACCAGACTATTGACGCTCAGATTTTTTCAAAGGAGGACAGCTGTATTGAGTGGCGCAGACAGACACAGTTATTAGGCCTTAACCCAAAAATGTGGCTCAATGCAGTTAAAAAAAGGTTACAGGGGTACACAGGCAGCATTGGTCTGTTCAGTGGAGGACTATTAACCCCTTCCCGACCTTTGACGCATACGCTGCGTCATGAAAGTCGGTGCCATTCCGACCCATGACGCAGCATATGCGTCATGGAAAGATCGCGTCCCTGCAGGCCGGGTGAAAGGGTTAACTCCCATTTCACCCGATCTGCAGGGACAGGGGGAGTGGTAGTTTAGCCCAGGGGGGGTGGCTTCACCCCCTCGTGGCTACGATCGCTCTGATTGGCTGTTGAAAGTGAAACTGCCAATCAGAGCGATTTGTAATATTTCACCTAAAAAACTGGTGAAATATTACAATCCAGCCATGGCCGATGCTGCAATATCATCGGCCATGGCTGGAAACACTTATGTGCACCCACCCCACCCCTCCGATCGCCCCCCCACCCCCCCGATCTGTGGTCCGCTCCCCTCCGTCCTGTGCTCCGCTCCCCCGTCCTCCTGTCCGCTTCCCCGTGCACCAATCACACCCCCTGTGCTGCAATCAAACCCCCCCGCACTCCGATCCCCCCCCCGCACACAGCGACCCCCCCCCCCGTGCTCCGATCCACCCCCCCCGCACAGCGATCCCTCACCCCGTGCTCCAATCCTTCCCCGTGCTCCAATCCTCCCTCCCGTGTTCCGATCCACCCCCCCCCATGATCCGATCCACCCCCCCGTGCTCCGACGCCCCCCCCCCGTGCCCTGATCTCCCCCCCTTATACTTACCTGGCCGCCCGAGGTCCGTCCGTCTTCTTTCCTGGGCGCCGCCATCTTCCAAAATGGCGGGCGCATGTGCAGTGCGCCCGCCGAATCTGCCGGCCGGCAGATTCGTTCCAGAGTGAATTTTGATCACTGAGATATATCCTATCTCAGTGATCAAAATAAAAAAAATAGTAAATGACCCCCCCCTTTGTCACCCCCATAGATAGGGACAATAAAAAAAATAAAGAATTTTTTTTTTTTTCACTAAGGTTGGGGTAAGAACTAGGGTTAGGGTTAGGGGTAGGGTTAGGGGTAGGGTTAGGGGTAGGGTTAGGGGTAGGGTTAGGGGTAGGGGTAGGGTTAGGGCTAGGGTTAGGGGTAGGGGTAGGGTTAGGGCTAGGGTTAGGGTTAGGGTAGGGTTAGGGCTAGGGTTAGGGTTTCGGTATGTGCACACGTATTCTGGTCCTATGCGGATTTTTCCGCAGCGGATTTGAAAAATCCACAGTGCTAAACCGCTGCCGATTTATCGTGGATTTACCGCGGTTTTTCTGCGCATTTCACTGCGGTTTTACAACTGCGATTTTCTATTGGAGCAGTTCTAAAACCGCTGCGGAATCCGCAGAAAGAAGTGACATGCTGCGGAATGTAAACCGCTGCGTTTCCGTGCAGTTTTTCCGCAGCATGTGTACAGCGATTTTTGGTTCCCATAGGTTCACATTGAACTGTACACTCATGGGAAACTGCTGCGGATCCGCAGCGTTTTCCGCAGCGTGTGCACATACCTTTAGAATTAGGCCATGTGCACACGGTGCGGATTGGCCGCTGCGGATTCGCAGCAGTGTTCCATCAGGTTTACAGTACCATGTAAACATATGGAAAACCAAATCCGCTGTGCCCATGGTGCAGAAAATACCGCGCGGGAACGCTGCGTTGTATTTTCCGCAGCATGCCAATTCTTTGTGCGGATTCCGCAGCGTTTTACACCTGTTCCTCAATAGGAATCCACAGGTGAAATCCGCACAAAAAACACTGGAAATCCACGGTAAATCCACAGGTAAAACGCAGTGCCTTTTACCCGCGGATTTTTCAAAAATGATGCTGAAAAATCTCATACGAATCCGCAACGTTGGCACATAGCCTTAGAGTTGGGTTGGAATTAGGGTTGTGGTTAGGGTTAGGGGTGTGTTGGGGTTAGGGTTGTGGTTAGGGGTGTGTTGGGGTTAGGGTTGTGATTAGGGTTACGGCTACAGTTGGGATAAGGGTTAGGGGTGTGTTGGAGGTAGAATTGAGGGGTTTCCACTGTTTAGGCACTTCAGGGGGTCTCCAAACGCAACATGGCGCCACCATTGATTCCAGCCAATCTTGTATTCAAAAATTCAAATGGTGCTCCCTCACTTCCGAACCCCGACGTGTGCCCAAACAGTGGTTTACCCCCACATATGGGGTACCAGCATACTCAGGACAAACTGCGCAACAATTACTGGGGTCCAACTTCTCCTGTAACCCTTGAGAAAATAAAAAATTGCTTGCTAAAACATCATTTTTGAGGAAAGAAAAATGATTTTTTATTTTCACGGCTCTGCGTTGTAAACGTCTGTGAAGCACTTGGGGGTTCAAAGTGCTCACCACATATCTAGATAAGTTCCTTGGGGGGTCTAGTTTCCAAAATGGGGTCACTTGTGGGGGGTTTCTACTGTTTAGGCACACCAGGGGCTCTGCAAACGCAACATGACGCCCGCAGACCATTCCATCAAAGTCTGCATTTCAAAAGTCACTACTTCCCTTCTGAGCCCCCACGTGTGCCCAAACAGTGGTTTACCCCCACACATGGGGCATCAGCGTACTCAGGAGAAACTGGACAACAACTTTTGTGGTCCAATTTCTCCTGTAACCCTTAGGAAAATAAAAAATTCTGGGCTAAAAAATTATTTTTGAGGAAAGAAAACGTATTTATTATTTTCACGGCTCTGCGTTATAAACTTCTGTAAAGCACTTGGGGGTTGAAAGTGCTCACCACACATCTAGATAAGTTCCTTTGGGGGTCTAGTTTCCAAAATGGGGTCACTTGTGGGGGGTTTCTACTGTTTAGGCACACCAGGGGCTCTGCAAACGCAATGTGACGCCCGCAGACCATTCCATCAAAGTCTGCATTTCAAAAGTCACTACTTCCCTTCTGAGCCCCCACGTGTGCCCAAACAGTGGTTTACCCCCACACATGGGGTATCAGCGTACTCAGGAGAAACTGGACAACAACTTTTGTGGTCCAATTTCTCCTGTAACCCTTGGGAAAATAAAAAATTCTGGGCTAAAAAATTATTTTTGAGGAAAGAAAACGTATTTATTATTTTCACTGCTCTGTGTTATGAACTTCTGTGAAGCACTTGGGGGTTCAAAGTGCTCACCTCACATCTAGATAAGTTCCTTTCGGGGTCTAGTTTCCAAAATGGGGTCACTTGTGGGGGGTTTCTACTGTTTAGCCACATCAGGGGCTCTGCAAACGCAACGTGACGCCCGCAGAGCATTCCATCAAAGTCTGCATTTCAAAACGTCACTACTTCACTTCCGAGCCCCAGCATGTGCCTAAACAGTGGTTTACCCCCACATATGGGGTATCAGCGTACTCAGGAGAAACTGGACAACAACTTTTGGGGTCAAATTTCTCCTGTTACCCTTGGGAAAATAAAAAATTGCGGGCTAAAATTCATTTTTGAGAAAATAATTTTTTTTTTTTATTTTCATGGCTCTGCGTTATAAACTTCTGTGAAGCACTTGAGGGTTCAAAGTGCTCACTACACATCTAGATTAGTTCCTTTGGGGGTCTAGTTTCCAAAATGGGGTAATTTGTGGGGGATCTCCAATGTTTAGGCACACAGGGGCTCTCCAAACGCGACATGGTGTCCGCTAATGATTGGAGCTAATTTTCCATTTAAAAAGCCAAATGGCGTGCCTTCCCTTCTGAGCCCTGCCGTGCGCCCAAACAGTGGTTTACCCCCACATATGGGGTATCTGCATACTCAGGACAAACTGGACAACAACATTTGTGGTCCAATTTCTCCTATTACCATTGGCAAAATAGGAAATTCCAGGCTAAAAAATCATTTTTGAGAAAAGAAAAATTATTTTTTATTTTCATGGCTCTGCATTATAAACTTCTGTGAAGCACCTGGGGGTTTAAAGTGCTCAGTATGCATCTAGATAAGTTCCTTGGGGGGTCTAGTTTCCAAAATGGGGTCACTTGTGGGGGAGCTCCATTGCATAGGCACACAGGGGCTCTCCAAATGCGACATGGTGTCCGCTAACAATTGGAGCTAATTTTCCATTCAAAAAGTTAAAAGGCGCGCCTTCCCTTCCGAGCCCTGCCGTGTGCCCAAACAGTGGTTTACCCCCACATATGAGGTATCGGCGTACTCGGGAGAAATTGCTCAACAAATTTTAGGATCCATTTTATCCTATTGCCCATGTGAAAATGAAAAAATTGAGGCGAAAATAAATTTTTTGTGAAAAAAAAGTACTTTTTCATTTTTACGGATCAATTTGTGAAGCACCTGAGGGTTTAAAGTGCTCACTAGGCATCTAGATAAGTTCCTTGGGGGGTCCAGTTTCCAAAATGGGGTCACTTGTGGGGGAGCTCCAATGTTTAAGCACACAGGGTCTCTCCAAACGCGACATGGTGTCCGCTATCGATGGAGATAATTTTTCATTCAAAAAGTCAAATGGCGCTCCTTCCCTTCCGAGCCTTACCATGTGCCCAAACAGTGGTTTACCCCCACATGTGAAGTATCGGTGTACTCAGGAGAAATTGCCAAACAAATTTTAGGATCCATTTTATCCTGTTGTCCATGTGAAAATGAAAAAATTGAGGCTAAAAGAATTTTTTTGTGAAAAAAAAGTACTTTTTCATTTTTACGGATCAATTTGTGAAGCACCTGGGGGTTTAAAGGGCTCACTATGCATCTAGATAAGTTCCTTGGGGCGTCTAGTTTCCAAAATGGGGTCACTTGTGGGGGAGCTCCAATTTTTAGGCACACGGGGGCTCTCCAAATGTGACATGGTGTCCGCTAAAGAGTGCAGCCAATTTTTCATTCAAAAAGTCAAATGGCGCTCCTTCCCTTCCAAGCCCTGCCGTGCGCCCGAACAGTGGTTTACCCCCACATATGAGGTATCGGCGTACTCAGGACAAATTGGACAACAACGTACGTGGTTCAGTTTCTCCTTTTACCATTGGGAAAATAAAAAAATTGTTGCTGAAAAATCATTTTTGTGACTAAAAAGTTAAATGTTCATTTTTTCCTTCCATGTTGCTTCTGCTGCTGTGAAGCACCTGAAGGGTTAATAAACTTCTTGAATGTGGTTTTGTGCACCTTGAGGGGTGCAGTTTTTAGAATGGTGTCACTTTTGGGTATTTTCAGCCATATAGACCCCTCAAACTGACTTCAAATGTGAGGTGGTCCCTAAAAAAAATGGTTTTGTAAATTTCGTTGTAAAAATGAGAAATCGCTGGTCAAATTTTAACCCTTATAACTTCCTAGCAAAAAAAAATTTTGTTTCCAAAATTGTGCTGATGTAAAGTAGACGTGTGGGAAATGTTATTTATTAACTATTTTGTGTCACATAACTCTCTGGTTTAACAGAATAAAAATTCAAAATGTGAAAATTGCGAAATTTTCAAAATTTTCGCCAAATTTCCGTTTTTATCACAAATAAACACAGAATTTATTGACCTAAATTTACCACTAACATGAAGCCCAATATGTCACGAAAAAACAATCTCAGAACCGCTAGGATCCATTGAAGCGTTCCTGAGTTATTACCTCATGAAGGGACACTGGTCAGAATTGCAAAAAACGGCAAGGTCTTTAAGGTCAAAATAGGCTGGGTCATGAAGGGGTTAAAATTATGGACCATAGACATACTTTGTACGCCTACTATTAAAAAAAGGATGCTCTATGCAATTAAAAATAGATTCCAGGGGTACACGGGCAGCAGTGCTCTGGTCAGCGGAGGACTATTTGAATTAGGGACTGCAGATAGACTTTGTAGGCTGTCCCCTGTGGACCATGCATCCAACACATTAACCCAGTGCGCCGTAATGGACACGTAACTTTTTGTGGAAATGCCTACTGGTCCATGTGTCTCTTGTCAGGTGCACCTTTCTACTGTTTTATTGCCTGAGTGCTATGACAATGCAGACTTTTTGATGCCGGTGGAGGGCTGGGATGGCTTTTCTCGCAAAAGAAGTGTCGACTGGGTAGCTTGAACCGTGGTACAGAGTAGTTCATCTTTTTTAAAAAAATATAAAACAAAGAAAAAAAGTAGGCTCCATGCACTTTCAGCTGGGTTCCAGGGGTGCACGGCCAGCATTGGCCTGGTCAGTGGAGGACAAGTGTAAGGAGGTACCGCAGACAGGCTTCGAAGGCCTAACATAATAAAATTGGGCTGTAGGCAATTTAAAATTGGTTCCAGGGGTACACGAGCAGCAGTGGTCTGGTCAGTGGAGGCCTAGTGGAAGGAGGGACCGCAGACAGGCTTCGAAGGCCTAACATAATAAAATTGGGCAGGCTGTAGGCAATTCGAAATTGGTTCCAGGGGTACACGGGCAGCAGTGGCATGGTCAGTGGAGGCCTAGTGTAAAGAACGGACCGCAGACAGGCTTCGAAGGCCTAACATAACAAAATTGGGCTTGCTGTAGGCAATTTTAAATTGGTTCCAGGGGTACACGGGCAGCAGTGGTCTGGTCAGTGGAGGCCTAGTGGAAGGAGGGACCGCAGACAGGCATCAAAGGCCTAACATAATAACATTGGGCTGGCTGTAGGCAATTCGAAATTGGTTCCGGGGGTACACGGGCAGCAGTGGCATGGTCAGTGGAGGCCTAGTGGAAAGAACGGACCGCAGACAGGCTTCGAAGGCCTAACATAACAAAATTGAGCTTGCTGTAGGCAATTTAAAATTGGTTCCAGGGGTACACGGGCAGCAGTGGCCTGGTCAGTGTAGTAGTAGTAGAAAGAACGGACCGCAGACAGGCTTCGAAGGCCTAACATAACAAAATTGGGCTTGCTGTAGGCAATTTTAAATTGGTTCCAGGGGTACACGGGCAGCAGTGGTCTGGTCAGTGGAGGCCTAGTGGAAGGAGGGACCGCAGACAGGCATCAAAGGCCTAACATAATAACATTGGGCTGGCTGTAGGCAATTCGAAATTGGTTCCAGGGGTACACGGGCAGCAGTGGCATGGTCAGTGGAGGCCTAGTGGAAAGAACGGACCGCAGACAGGCTTCGAAGGCCTAACATAACAAAATTGGGCTTGCTGTAGGCAATTTAAAATTGGTTCCAGGGGTACACGGGCAGCAGTGACCTGGTCAGTGTAGTAGTAGTAGAAAGAACGGACCGCAGACAGGCTTCAAAGGCCTAACATAACAAAATTGGGCTTGCTGTAGGCAATTTTAAATTGGTTCCAGGGGTACACGGGCAGCAGTGGTCTGGTCAGTGGAGGCCTAGTGGAAGGAGGGACCGCAGACAGGCATCAAAGGCCTAACATAATAACATTGGGCTGGCTGTAGGCAATTCGAAATTGGTCCCAGGGGTACACGGGCAGCAGTGGCATGGTCAGTGGAGGCCTAGTGGAAAGAACGGACCGCAGACAGGCTTCGAAGGCCTAACATAACAAAATTGGGCTTGCTGTAGACAATTCGAAATTGGTTCCAGGGGTACACGGGCAGCAGTGGCATGGTCAGTGGAGGCCTAGTGTAAAGAACGGACCGCAGACAGGCTTCGAAGGCCTAACATAACAAAATTGGGCTTGCTGTAGGCAATTTTAAATTGGTTCCAGGGGTACACGGGCAGCAGTGGTCTGGTCAGTGGAGGCCTAGTGGAAGAAGGGACCGCAGACAGGCATCAAAGGCCTAACATAACAAAATTGGGCTTGCTGTAGGCAATTTTAAATTGGTTCCAGGGGTACACGGGCAGCAGTGGTCTGGTCAGTGGAGGCCTAGTGGAAGAAGGGACCGCAGACAGGCATCAAAGGCCTACCATAATAACATTGGGCTGGCTGTAGGCAATTCGAAATTGGTTCCAGGGGTACACGGGCAGCAGTGGCATGGTCAGTGGAGGCCTAGTGGAAGGAGGGACCGCAGACAGGCATCAAAGGCCTAACATAATAACATTGGGCTGGCTGTAGGCAATTCGAAATTGGTTCCAGGGGTACACGGGCAGCAGTGGCATGGTCAGTGGAGGCCTAGTGGAAAGAACGGACCGCAGACAGGCTTCGAAGGCCTAACATAATAAAATTGGGCTTGCTGTAGGCAATTTTAAATTGGTTCCAGGGGTACACGGGCAGCAGTGGCCTGGTCAATATAGTAGTAGTAGAAAGAACGGACCGCAGACAGGCTTCGAAGGCCTAACATAACAAAATTGGGCTTGCTGTAGGCAATTTTAAATTGGTTCCAGGGGTACACGGGCAGCAGTGGTCTGGTCAGTGGAGGCCTAGTGGAAGGAGGGACCGCAGACAGGCATCAAAGGCCTAACATAATAACATTGGGCTGGCTGTAGGCAATTCAAAATTGGTTCCAGGGGTACACGGGCAGCAGTGGCATGGTCAGTGGAGGCCTAGTGGAAAGAACGGACCGCAGACAGGCTTCGAAGGCCTAACATAAAAAAATTGGGCTGGCTGTAGGCAATTTTAAATTGGTTCCAGGGGAACACGGGCAGCAGTGGCCAGGTCAGCGGAGGCTGATTGTAATGAGTGTCTGCCAGTTAGTAGTCCAAAACAATACATAAATGTGAATGTCTCACATTAAAACCCAACGAAAACACAAAAGGGTGCAATCTTTAGGTACAGGGGTGGGATCCTCTGCGTAGTTTCTGACCTACTAATTTGGCGCCAAGTATTTACTTGGGTAAATAGAGGACACTGCCCCTGACTATGTTAAGTACCATCATACATGTCAACACAATGGTATTGTCAGTGGCAGGAATGGAAGGATGTCAGCGCATAGTCTAAACATTGGTGGAAGTGTGAGAGATAATTGTGGAAGTGGTAGAGCAATGTTTGACCTGGGGGTGGGTGAACTCTCTTGTGGCCGGCGGTACAGGCCCAGGGCCCCTCATGTTACAACAGTGTGTCTGACGTTGGATGCGCACCGCCAGAGGCAGTTTATTGTACTATGAGGGACCCAGTGTCAGTGCTGTCGACCAAAAGCGGGCACACCCACCTCTTCAGACAAAGAGCACTCTCACGGGTGCTTGCGCCAAGTCGCGATACCACAGCCCCGTGTGGGGAGTTTGGCCATTTAGTTAGGTGTAAACATGTCGTATGCTGGACAATCAGCTGCTGCAAATTAAGACATTTGATAAGTAATTTACAGTAGTCCACAGGCAAGAGCTTTTCATAGGAAAGCTAGGTGTCGCCCGGGCAAGGTGGGGCAAAAGAATTAGAAATCCAGTTGTGGTTCATTTTAATGAATGTTAGATCATCAACATTTTGTGTAGCCAGACGAGTCCTTTTTTCGGTTAATATTGAACCAGCAGCACTGAATACTCTTTCAGATAGGACACTAGCTGCCGGGCAAGCAAGCTCCTGCAATGCATATTCAGCCAATTCTGGCCAGGTGTCTAATTTGGATGCCCAGTAATCAAATGGGAATGACGGTTGAGGGAGAACATCGATAAGGGATGAAAAATAGTTTGTAACCATACTGGACAAATGTTGTCTCTTGTCACTTTGAATTGATGCAGCAGTACCTGTCCTGTCTGCGGTCATAGCAAAATCACTCCACAACCTGGTCAGAAAACCCCTCTGTCCAACGCCACTTCTGATGTGTGCACCCCTAGCACTCCTGGTCTGCTGCCCCCTGGAGCTCATGTGAGAACGATCACGGGCGCTGTGTGCTGGGAATGCCTGAAGCAAACGGTCAACAAGAGTTGATTGTTTTGTTGCTAATATTAGTTCCAAGTTCTCATGTGGCATAATATTTTGCAATTTGCATTTATAGCGAGGATCAAGGAGGCAGGCCAACCAGTAATCGTCATCGTTCATCATTTTTGTAATGCGTGTGTCCCTTTTGAGGATACGCAAGGCATAATCCGCCATGTGGGCCAAAGTTCCAGTTGTCAAATCTGCGGTTGTGCTTGGTTGAGGGGCAGTTGCAGGCAAATCTACGACACTTGTGTCCCTCAAAAAACCAGAACTCGGCCTTGCCACGCCACCAATTTCCAGTGCCCCTGGGAAAGCTTCCTCATTAAAAATATACTCATCCCCATCATCCTCCTCGTCCTCCACCTCCTCTTCGCCCGCTACCTCGTCCTGTACACTGCCCTGACCAGACAATGGCTGACTGTCATCAAGGCTTTCCTCTTCCTCTGGTGCAAACGCCTGATCCTTTATGTGCGTCAAACTTTGCATCAGCAGACGCATTAGGGGGATGCTCATGCTTATTATGGCGTTGTCTGCACTAACCAGCCGTGTGCATTCCTCAAAACACTGAAGGACTTGACACATGTCTTGTATCTTCGACCACTGCACACCCGACAACTCCATGACTGCCATCCTACTGCCTGCCCGTGTATGTGTATCCTCCCACAAAAACATAACAGCCCGCCTCTGTTCGCACAGTCTCTGAAGCATGTGCAGTGTTGAGTTCCACCTTGTTGCAACGTCTATGATTAGGCGATGCTGGGGAAGGTTCAAAGACCGCTGATAGGTCTGCATACGGCTGGAGTGTACAGGCGAACGGCGGATATGTGAGCAAAGTCCACGCACTTTGAGAAGCAGGTCGGAGAAACCTGGATAAGTTTTCAATAAGCACTGCACCACCAGGTTTAAGGTGTGAGCCAGGCAAGGAATGTGTTTCAGTTGGGAAAGGGAGATGGCAGCCATGAAATTCCTTCCATTATCACTCACTACCTTGCCTGCCTCAAGATCTACTGTGCCCAGCCACGACTGCGTTTCTTGCTGCAAGAACTCGGACAGAACTTCCGCGGTGTGTCTGTTGTCGCCCAAACACTTCATAGCCAATACAGCCTGCTGACGCTTGCCAGTAGCTGCCCCATAATGGGACAACTGGTGTGCAACAGTGACAGCTGACGATGGAGTGGTTTGACGACTGCGGTCTGTGGAAGAGCTCTCGCTTCTGCAGGAGGACGAGGAGGAGGAGGAGGGGGTGCGAACATCCTACAGCCAACTGTTTCCTAGACCGTGGGCTAGGCACAACTGTCCCGAAATTGATGTCCCCTGTGGACCCTGCATCCACCACATTCACCCATTGTGCCGTGATGGACACGTAACGTCCCTGGCCATGCCTACTGGTCCATGCATCTGTAGTCAGGTGCACCTTTGTACTCACAGATTGCCTGAGTGCATGGACGATGCGCTGTTTAACATGCTGGTGCAGGGCTGGGATGGCTTTTCTGGAAAAAAAGTGTCGACTGGGTAGCTCGTAGCGTGGTTCAGCGTACTCCATCAGGGCTTTGAAAGCTTTGCTTTCAACTAACCGGTAGGGCATCATCTCTAACGAGATTAGTCTAGCTATGTGGGCATTCAAACCCTGTGTATTCGGATGCGAGGATAAGTACTTCCTTTTTCTAATCAGAGTCTCATGTAGGGTGAGCTGGACTGGAGAGCTGGAGATCGTGGAACTAGCGGGTGTGCCGGTGGACATGGCAGACTGAGAGACGGTTGGAGACGGTATTGTTTCCGCCGGTGCCCTAGATGCAGTATTTCCTCCTACGAAACTGGTGATTCCCTGACCCTGACTGCTTTGGGATGACAAAGAAACCTGCACAGATACTGCCGGAGGTGCAGAAAATGGTGGCCTTACAGTGACGGAAGGGATGTTGCGTTGCTGAGTAGCTTCATTGGCCGAGTGTGCTACAACCTTAAGGGACGTTTGGTAGTTAGTCCAGGCTTGCAAATGCATGGTGGTTAAATGTCTATGCATGCAACTTGTATTGAGACTTTTCAGATTCTGACCTCTGCTTAAGCTAGTTGAACATTTTTGACAGATGACTTTGCGCTGATCAATTGGATGTTGTTTAAAAAAATGCCAGACTGCACTCTTCCTAGCATCGGATCCCTTTTCAGGAATTGCAGACTGAGCTTTAACCGGATGGACACGCTGTCCTCCAACAGTTTTTTGCTTTGCAACGCGTTTTGGGCCAGATACGGGCCCGGCAGATGGAACCTGTTGCGATGTTGATGCCTGCTGCGGCCCCTCCTCCTCCGCTTCAGAACTACTGCCGCCTGCACCTTGTTCCCCCAATGGCTGCCAATCAGGGTCAACAACTGGGTCATCTATAACCTCCTCTTCTAGCTCGTGTGCAACTTCGTCTGTGTCACCATGTAGGTCGGTGGTATAGCATTCGTGACGGAGCAACATAGTCTCATCAGGGTCTGATTCTGGATCAGTACCCTGAGAGGGCAATGTTGTGGTCTGAGTCAAAGGACCAGCATAGTAGTCTGGCTGTGGCTGTGCATCAGTGCACTCCATGTCAGAATCTACTTGTAATGGGCATGGCCTGTTAACTGTTTCACTTTCTAAGCCAGGGACGGTATGTGTACAGAGCTCCATGGAGTAACCCGTTGTGTCGCCTGCTGCATCCTTCTCTCTCGTTGTTGTTTTTGCTGAAGAGGACAAGGAAGCGACTTGTCCCTGACCGTGAACATCCACTAACGACGCGCTGCTTTTACATTTACCAGTTTCAGAAGAGGAGGCAAAAGAGCTAGAGGCTGAGTCTGCAAGGTAAGCCAAAACTTGCTCTTGCTGCTCCGGCTTTAAAAGCGGTTTTCCTACTCCCAGAAAAGGGAGCGTTCGAGGCCTTCTGTAGCCAGACGACGAACCTGGCTCCACAGCTCCAGACTTAGGTGCAATATTTTTTTTCCCACAACCACCTGATGCTCCACTACCACTGCCATCATTACCAGCTGACAATGAACGCCCACGGCCACGACCTCTTCCACCAGACTTCCTCATTGTTTTAAAAACTTAACCAAAGTAACGGTATTTGTTCCTGTAAAACAACTTACATGGTGAGCTATAACTTCAGTATGATTTAGATATCCCTTTACAGTTGGTTGAGACCGCAAGGAAAATCAGGCACAATGTTACACACTCTGTTTTCTGTGGCACCAAATCAGAGAGATGCCACACACGCAGGACTGTCACTCAAGCACAAATGTCAATATTAATCTCCCACTGTATTTTTTTTTTTTTTGTTTGTTTTTTTAAGGAAACTTTAGAAACAAAATAAAATAAAATGATTTTTTCAGGGAGAATTTGGAAACCAAAAAAAATAAAAATAGCCTTTCTGTGGCCCAGTGCCCACTATTTGAGAGAGAGAGATGGCACACCCAGGAGTCAGGAGTGACACACAAGCAGAAAGGGCAATATTAATCTCCCACTGATTTCTTTTTGATTTTTTCAGGGAGAATTTAGAAACACAATAAAATTAAAAAAAATAGGCTTTCTATGGCCCAGTGCCCACTCTTTGAGAGAGAGAGATGGCACACCCAGGAGTCAGGAGTGGCACACAAGCAGAAAGGGCAATATTAATCTCCCACTGATTTCTTTTTGATTTTTTCAGGGAGAATTTAGAAACACAATAAAATAAAAAAAAAATAGCCTTTCTATGGCCCAGTGCCCACTATTTGAGAGAGAGAGATGGCACACCCAGGAGTCAGGAGTGGCACACAAGCAGAAAGGCCAATATTAAACTCCCACTGATTTTTCTTTTCAGGGAGACTTTAGAAACAAAATTAAATAAAATGATTTATTCAGGAAGAATTTGGAAACATAATAAAATAAAATGATTTTTTCAGGGAGAATTTAGAAACCAAAAAAAATAAAAATAGCCTTTCTATGGCCCAGTGCCCAATATTTGAGAGAGAGAGATGGCACACCCAGGAGTCAGGAGTGGCACACAAGCAGAAAGGGCAATATTAATCTCCCACTGATTTCTTTTTGATTTTCTCAGGGAGAATTTAGAAACACAATAAAATAAAAAAATAAAAAAGCCTTTCTATGGCCAAGTGCCCACTATTTGAGAGAGAGAGATGGCACACCCAGGAGTCAGGAGTGGCACACAAGCAGAAAGGGCAATATTAATCTCCCACTGATTTCTTTTTGATTTTTTCAGGGAGAATTTAGAAACACAATGAAATAAAAAAAAAAGGCTTTCTATGGCCCAGTGCCCACTCTTTGAGAGAGAGAGATGGCACACCCAGGAGTCAGGAGTGGCACACAAGCAGAAAGGGCAATATTAATCTCCCACTGATTTCTTTTTGATTTTTTCAGGGAGAATTTAGAAACACAATAAAATAAAAAAAAAATAGCCTTTCTATGGCCCAGTGCCCACTATTTGAGAGAGAGAGATGGCACACCCAGGAGTCAGGAGTGGCACACAAGCAGAAAGGCCAATATTAAACTCCCACTGATTTTTCTTTTCAGGGAGACTTTAGAAACAAAATTAAATAAAATGATTTATTCAGGAAGAATTTGGAAACATAATAAAATAAAATGATTTTTTCAGGGAGAATTTAGAAACCAAAAAAAATAAAAATAGCCTTTCTATGGCCCAGTGCCCAATATTTGAGAGAGAGAGATGGCACACCCAGGAGTCAGGAGTGGCACACAAGCAGAAAGGGCAATATTAATCTCCCACTGATTTCTTTTTGATTTTCTCAGGGAGAATTTAGAAACACAATAAAATAAAAAAATAAAAAAGCCTTTCTATGGCCAAGTGCCCACTATTTGAGAGAGAGAGATGGCACACCCAGGAGTCAGGAGTGGCACACAAGCAGAAAGGGCAATATTAATCTCCCACTGATTTCTTTTTGATTTTTTCAGGGAGAATTTAGAAACACAATGAAATAAAAAAAAAAAGGCTTTCTATGGCCCAGTGCCCACTATTTGAGAGAGAGAGATGGCACACCCAGGAGTCAGGAGTGGCACACAAGCAGAAAGGCCAATATTAATCTCCCACTGATTTTTTTTTTTCAGGGAGACTTTAGAAACAAAGTTAAATAAAATGATTTATTCAGGAAGAATTTGGAAACAAAATAAAATAAAATGATTTTTTCAGGGAGAATTTAGAAACCAAAAAAAATAAAAATAGCCTTTCTATGGCCCAGTGCCCACTAATTGAGGGAGAGAGATGGCACACCCAGGAGTCAGGAGAGACACACAAGCAGAAAGGGCAATATTAATCTCCCACTAATTTCTTTTTGATTTTTTTCAGGGAGAATTTAGAAACACAATAAAATAAAAAAAAAAAATAGGCTTTCTATGGCCCAGTGCCCACTATTTGAGAGAGAGAGATGGCACACCCAGGAGTCAGGAGTGACACACAAGCAGAAAGGGCAATATTAATCTCCCACTGATTTCTTTTTGATTTTTTCAGGGAGAATTTAGAAACACAATAAAATAAAAAAAAAAATAGCCTTTCTATGGCCCAGTGCCCACTATTTGAGAGAGAGAGATGGCACACCCAGGAGTCAGGAGTGGCACACAAGCAGAAAGGGCAATATTAATCTCCCACTGATTTCTTTTTGATTTTTTCAGGGAGAATTTAGAAACACAATAAAATATAAAAAAATAGGCTTTCTATGGCCCAGTGCCCACTATTTGAGAGAGAGAGATGGCACACCCAGGAGTCAGGAGTGGCACACAAGCAGAAAGGGCAATATTAATCTCCCACTGATTTCTTTTTGATTTTTTCAGGGAGAATTTAGAAACACAATAAAATAAAAAAAAATAGGCTTTCTATGGCCCAGTGCCCACTATTTGAGAGAGAGAGATGGCACACCCAGGAGTCAGGAGTGACACACAAGCAGAAAGGGCAATATTAATCTCCCACTGATTTCTTCTTGATTTTTTCAGGGAGAATTTAGAAACACAATAAAATAAAAAATAAAAATAGCCTTTCTATGGCCCAGTGCCCACTATTTGAGAGAGAGAGATGGCACACCCAGGAGTCAGGAGTGGTACACAAGCAGAAAGGGCAATATTAATCTCCCACTTATTTCTTTTTGATTTTTTCAGGGAGAATTTAGAAACACAATAAAATAAAATAAAAAAATAGGCTTTCTATGGCCCAGTGCCCACTATTTGAGAGAGAGAGATGGCACACCCAGGAGTCAGGAGTGGCACACAAGCAGAAAGGGCAATACTAATCTCCCACTGATTTCTTTTTGATTTTTTCAGGGAGAATTTAGAAACACAATAAAATAAAAAAAAAAAAAAAGCCTTTCTATGGCCCAGTGCCCACTATTTGAGAGAGAGAGATGGCACACCCAGGAGTCAGGAGTGGCACACAGAAGAAAGGGCAATATTAATCTCCCACTGATTTCTTTTTGATTTTTTCAGGGAGAATTTAGAAACACAATAAAATTAAAAAAAAATAGCCTTTCTATGGCCCAGTGCCCACTATTTGAGAGAGAGAGATGGCACACCCAGGAGTCAGGAGTGGCACACAAGCAGAAAGGGCAATATTAATCTCCCACTGATTTCTTTTTGATTTTTTCAGGGAGAATTTAGAAACACAATAAAATTAAAAAAAATAGGCTTTCTATGGCCCAGTGCCCACTATTTGAGAGAGAGAGATGGCACACCCAGGAGTCAGGAGTGGCACACAAGCAGAAAGGCCAATATTAATCTCCCACTGATTTTTTTTTTCAGGGAGACTTTAGAAACAAAATTAAATAAAATGATTTATTCAGGAAGAATTTGGAAACAAAATAAAATAAAATAAAAAAATAGGCTTTCTATGGCCCAGTGCCCACTATTTGAGAGAGAGAGATGGCACACCCAGGAGTCAGGAGTGGCACACAAGCAGAAAGGGCAATACTAATCTCCCACTGATTTCTTTTTGATTTTTTCAGGGAGAATTTAGAAACACAATAAAATAAAAATAAAAAAAAAGCCTTTCTATGGCCCAGTGCCCACTATTTGAGAGAGAGAGATGGCACACCCAGGAGTCAGGAGTGGCACACAGCAGAAAGGGCAATATTAATCTCCCACTGATTTCTTTTTGATTTTTTCAGGGAGAATTTAGAAACACAATAAAATTAAAAAAAATAGCCTTTCTATGGCCCAGTGCCCACTATTTGAGAGAGAGAGATGGCACACCCAGGAGTCAGGAGTGGCACACAAGCAGAAAGGGCAATATTAATCTCCCACTGATTTCTTTTTGATTTTTTCAGGGAGAATTTAGAAACACAATAAAATTAAAAAAAATAGGCTTTCTATGGCCCAGTGCCCACTATTTGAGAGAGAGAGATGGCACACCCAGGAGTCAGGAGTGGCACACAAGCAGAAAGGCCAATATTAATCTCCCACTGATTTTTTTTTTCAGGGAGACTTTAGAAACAAAATTAAATAAAATGATTTATTCAGGAAGAATTTGGAAACAAAATAAAATAAAATGATTTTTTCAGGGAGAATTTAGAAACCAAAAAAAATAAAAATAGCCTTTCTATGGCCCAGTGACCACTATTTGAGAGAGAGAGATGGCACACCCAGGAGTCAGGAGTGACACACAAGCAGAAAGGGCAATATTAATCTCCCACTGATTTCTTTTTGATTTTTTCAGGGAGAATTTAGAAACACAATAAAATTAAAAAAAATAGGCTTTCTATGGCCCAGTGCCCACTATTTGAGAGAGAGAGATGGCACACCCAGGAGTCAGGAGTGGCACACAAGCAGAAAGGGCAATACTAATCTCCCACTGATTTCTTTTTGATTTTTTCAGGGAGAATTTAGAAACACAATAAAATAAAAATAAAAAAAAAGCCTTGCTATGGCCCAGTGCCCACTATTTGAGAGAGAGAGATGGCACACCCAGGAGTCAGGAGTGGCACACAGAAGAAAGGGCAATATTAATCTCCCACTGATTTCTTTTTGATTTTTTCAGGGAGAATTTAGAAACACAATAAAATTAAAAAAAAATAGCCTTTCTATGGCCCAGTGCCCACTATTTGAGAGAGAGAGATGGCACACCCAGGAGTCAGGAGTGGCACACAGAAGAAAGGGCAATATTAATCTCCCACTGATTTCTTTTTGATTTTTTCAGGGAGAATTTAGAAACACAATAAAATTAAAAAAAATAGGCTTTCTATGGCCCAGTGCCCACTATTTGAGAGAGAGAGATGGCACACCCAGGAGTCAGGAGTGGCACACAAGCAGAAAGGCCAATATTAATCTCCCACTGATTTTTTTTTTCAGGGAGACTTTAGAAACAAAATTAAATAAAATGATTTATTCAGGAAGAATTTGGAAACAAAATAAAATAAAATAAAAAAATAGGCTTTCTATGGCCCAGTGCCCACTATTTGAGAGAGAGAGATGGCACACCCAGGAGTCAGGAGTGGCACACAAGCAGAAAGGGCAATACTAATCTCCCACTGATTTCTTTTTGATTTTTTCAGGGAGAATTTAGAAACACAATAAAATAAAAATAAAAAAAAAGCCTTTCTATGGCCCAGTGCCCACTATTTGAGAGAGAGAGATGGCACACCCAGGAGTCAGGAGTGGCACACAGCAGAAAGGGCAATATTAATCTCCCACTGATTTCTTTTTGATTTTTTCAGGGAGAATTTAGAAACACAATAAAATTAAAAAAAATAGCCTTTCTATGGCCCAGTGCCCACTATTTGAGAGAGAGAGATGGCACACCCAGGAGTCAGGAGTGGCACACAAGCAGAAAGGGCAATATTAATCTCCCACTGATTTCTTTTTGATTTTTTCAGGGAGAATTTAGAAACACAATAAAATAAAAAAAAATAGGCTTTCTATGGCCCAGTGCCCACTATTTGAGAGAGAGAGATGGCACACCCAGGAGTCAGGAGTGGCACACAAGCAGAAAGGCCAATATTAATCTCCCACTGATTTTTTTTTTCAGGGAGACTTTAGAAACAAAATTAAATAAAATGATTTATTCAGGAAGAATTTGGAAACAAAATAAAATAAAATGATTTTTTCAGGGAGAATTTAGAAACCAAAAAAAATAAAAATAGCCTTTCTATGGCCCAGTGACCACTATTTGAGAGAGAGAGATGGCACACCCAGGAGTCAGGAGTGACACACAAGCAGAAAGGGCAATATTAATCTCCCACTGATTTCTTTTTGATTTTTTCAGGGAGAATTTAGAAACACAATAAAAAAAAAAGGCTTTCTATGGCTCAGTGCCCACTATTTGAGAGAGAGAGATGGCACACCCAGGAGTCAGGAGTGGCACACAAGCAGAAAGGGCAATATTAATCTCCCACTGATTTCTTTTTGATTTTTTCAGGGAGAATTTAGAAACACAATAAAATTAAAAAAAATAGCCTTTCTATGGCCCAGTGCCCACTATTTGAGAGAGAGAGATGGCACACCCAGGAGTCAGGAGTGGCACACAAGCAGAAAGGGCAATATTAATCTCCCACTGATTTCTTTTTGATTTTTTCAGGGAGAATTTAGAAACACAATAAAAAAATAAAAAAAAATAGCCTTTCTATGGCCCAGTGCCCACTATTTGAGAGAGAGAGATGGCACACCCAGGAGTCAGGAGTGGCACACAAGCAGAAAGGGCAATATTAATCTCCCACTGATTTCTTTTTGATTTTTTCAGGGAGAATTTAGAAGCACAATAAAAAAAAAATAGGCTTTCTATGGCCCAGTGCCCACTATTTGAGAGAGAGAGATGGCACACCCAGGAGTCAGGAGTGGCACACAAGCAGAAAGGGCAATATTAATCTCCCACTAATTTCTTTTTTATTTTTTCAGGGAGAATTTTGAAACACAATAAAAAAAAATAGGCTTTCTATGGCCCACTAGTTGAGAAAGATAGATGGCACACCCAGGAGTCAGGAGTGGCACACAAGCAGAAAGGCCAATATTAATCTCCCACTGATTTTTTTTTTCAGGGAGACTTTAGAAACAAAATTAAATAAAATGATTTATTCAGGAAGAATTTGGAAACATAATAAAATAAAATGATTTTTTCAGGGAGAATTTAGAAACCAAAAAAAATAAAAATAGCCTTTCTATGGCCCAGTGCCCACTATTTGAGAGAGAGAGATGGCACACCCAGGAGTCAGGAGTGGCACACAAGCAGAAAGGGCAATATTAATCTCCCACTGATTTCTTTTTGATTTTCTCAGGGAGAATTTAGAAACACAATAAAATAAAAAAATAAAAAAGCCTTTCTATGGCCCAGTGCCCACTATTTGAGAGAGAGAGATGGCACACCCAGGAGTCAGGAGTGGCACACAAGCAGAAAGGGCAATATTAATCTCCCACTGATTTCTTTTTGATTTTTTTCAGGGAGAATTTAGAAACACAATGAAATAATAAAAAAAAGGCTTTCTATGGCCCAGTGCCCACTATTTGAGAGAGAGAGATGGCACACCCAGGAGTCAGGAGTGGCACACAAGCAGAAAGGCCAATATTAATCTCCCACTGATTTTTTTTTTCAGGGAGACTTCAGAAACAAAATTAAATAAAATTATTTATTCAGGAAGAATTTGGAAACAAAATAAAATAAAATGATTTTTTCAGGGAGAATTTAGAAACCAAAAAAAATAAAAATTGCCTTTCTATGCCCAGTGCCCACTATTTGAGGGAGAGAGATGGCACACCCAGGAGTCAGGAGTGACACACAAGCAGAAAGGGCAATATTAATCTCCCACTAATTTCTTTTTGATTTTTTTCAGGGAGAATTTAGAAACACAATAAAATTAAAAAAAAAATAGGCTTTCTATGGCCCAGTGCCCACTATTTGAGAGAGAGAGATGGCACACCCAGGAGTCAGGAGTGACACACAAGCAGAAAGGGCAATATTAATCTCCCACTGATTTCTTTTTGATTTTTTCAGGGAGAATTTAGAAACACAAAGTAAAAAAAAAATAGCCTTTCTATGGCCCAGTGCCCACTATTTGAGAGAGAGAGATGGCACACCCAGGAGTCAGGAGTGGCACACAAGCAGAAAGGGCAATACTAATCTCCCACTGATTTCTTTTTGATTTTTTCAGGGAGAATTTAGAAACACAATAAAATATAAAAAAAATAGGCTTTCTATGGCCCAGTGCCCACTATTTGAGAGAGAGAGATGGCACACCCAGGAGTCAGGAGTGGCACACAAGCAGAAAGGGCAATATTAATCTCCCACTGATTTCTTTTTGATTTTTTCAGGGAGAATTTAGAAACACAATAAAATAAAAAAAAAAATAGGCTTTCTATGGCCCAGTGCCCACTATTTGAGAGAGAGAGATGGCACACCCAGGAGTCAGGAGTGACACACAAGCAGAAAGGGCAATATTAATCTCCCACTGATTTCTTTTTGATTTTTTCAGGGAGAATTTAGAAACACAATAAAATAAAAAATAAAAATAGATTTTCTATGGCCCAGTGCCCACTATTTGAGAGAGAGAGATGGCACACCCAGGAGTCAGGAGTGGTACACAAGCAGAAAGGGCAATATTAATCTCCCACTTATTTCTTTTTGATTTTTTCAGGGAGAATTTAGAAACACAATAAAATAAAATAAAAAAATAGGCTTTCTATGGCCCAGTGCCCACTATTTGAGAGAGAGATGGCACACCCAGGAGTCAGGATTGGCACACAAGCAGAAAGGGCAATATTAATCTCCCACTGATTTCTTTTTGATTTTTTCAGGGAGAATTTAGAAACACAATAAAAAAAAAAAAAAAAAAGCCTTTCTATGGCCCAGTGCCCACTATTTGAGAGAGAGAGATGGCACACCCAGGAGTCAGGAGTGGCACACAGCAGAAAGGGCAATATTAATCTCCCACTGATTTCTTTTTGATTTTTTCAGGGAGAATTTAGAAACACAATAAAATTAAAAAAAATAGGCTTTCTATGGCCCAGTGCCCACTATTTGAGAGAGAGAGATGGCACACCCAGGAGTCAGGAGTGGCACACAAGCAGAAAGGGCAATATTAATCTCCCACTGATTTCTTTTTGATTTTTTCAGGGAGAATTTAGAAACACAATAAAATAAAAAAAATAGCCTTTCTATGGCCCAGTGCCCACTATTTGAGAGAGAGAGAGATGGCACACCCAGGAGTCAGGAGTGGCACACAAGCAGAAAGGCCAATATTAATCTCCCACTGATTTTTTTTTTCAGGGAGACTTTAGAAACAAAATTAAATAAAATGATTTATTCAGGAAGAATTTGGAAACAAAATAAAATAAAATGATTTTTTCAGGGAGAATTTAGAAACCAAAAAAAATAAAAATAGCCTTTCTATGGCCCAGTGCCCACTATTTGAGGGAGAGAGATGGCACACCCAGGAGTCAGGAGTGACACACAAGCAGAAAGGGCAATATTAATCTCCCACTAATTTCTTTTTGATTTTTTTCAGGGAGATTTTAGAAACACAATAAAATAAAAAAAAAAAATAGGCTTTCTATGGCCCAGTGCCCACTATTTGAGAGAGAGAGATGGCACACCCAGGAGTCAGGAGTGACACACAAGCAGAAAGGGCAATATTAATCTCCCACTGATTTCTTTTTGATTTTTTCAGGGAGAATTTAGAAACACAATAAAATATAAAAAAAATAGGCTTTCTATGGCCCAGTGCCCACTATTTGAGAGAGAGAGATGGCACACCCAGGAGTCAGGAGTGGCACACAAGCAGAAAGGGCAATATTAATCTCCCACTGATTTCTTTTTGATTTTTTCAGGGAGAATTTAGAAACACAATAAAATAAAAATAAAAAAAAGCCTTTCTATGGTCCAGTGCCCACTATTTGAGAGAGAGAGATGGCACACCCAGGAGTCAGGAGTGGCACACAGCAGAAAGGGCAATATTAATCTCCCACTGATTTCTTTTTGATTTTTTCAGGGAGAATTTAGAAACACAATAAAATAAAAAAAAATAGCCTTTCTATGGCCCAGTGCCCACTATTTGAGAGAGAGAGATGGCACACCCAGGAGTCAAGAGTGACACACAAGCAGAAAGGGCAATATTAATCTCCCACTGATTTCTTTTTGATTTTTTCAGGGAGAATTTAGAAACACAATAAAAAAAAAATAGGCTTTCTATGGCTCAGTGCCCACTATTTGAGAGAGAGAGATGGCACACCCAGGAGTCAGGAGTGACACACAAGCAGAAAGGGCAATATTAATCTCCCACTGATTTCTTTTTGATTTTTTTCAGGGAGAATTTAGAAACACAATAAAATTTAAAAAAAAATAGCCTTTCTATGGCCCACTGCCCACTATTTGAGACAGAGAGATGGCACACCCAGGAGTCAGGAGTGGCACACAAGCAGAAAGGGCAATATTAATCTCCCACTGATTTCTTTTTGATTTTTTCAGGGAGAATTTAGAAACACAATAAAATAAAAAAAATAGCCTTTCTATGGCCCAGTGCCCACTATTTGAGAGAGAGAGATGGCACACCCAGGAGTCAGGAGTGGCACACAAGCAGAAAGGGCAATATTAATCTCCCACTGATTTCTTTTTGATTTTTTCAGGGAGAATTTAGAAACACAATAAAATAAAATAAAAAAATAGGCTTTCTATGGCCCAGTGCCCACTATTTGAGAGAGAGAGATGGCACACCCAGGAGTCAGGAGTGGCACACAAGCAGAAAGGGCAATATTAATCTCCCACTGATTTCTTTTTGATTTTTTCAGGGAGAATTTAGAAACACAATAAAAAAAAAAAAAAAAAAGCCTTTCTATGGCCCAGTGCCCACTATTTGAGAGAGAGAGATGGCACACCCAGGAGTCAGGAGTGGCACACAAGCAGAAAGGGCAATATTAATCTCCCACTGATTTCTTTTTGATTTTTTCAGGGAGAATTTAGAAACACAATAAAATTAAAAAAATAGCCTTTCTATGGCCCAGTGCCCACTATTTGAGAGAGAGAGAGATGGCACACCCAGGAGTCAGGAGTGGCACACAAGCAGAAAGGCCAATATTAATCTCCCACTGATTTTTTTTTTCAGGGAGACTTTAGAAACAAAACTAAATAAAATGATTTATTCAGGAAGAATTTGGAAACAAAATAAAATAAAATGATTTTTTCAGGGAGAATTTAGAAACCAAAAAAAAATAAAAATAGCCTTTCTATGGCCCAGTGCCCACTATTTGAGGGAGAGAGATGGCACACCCAGGAGTCAGGAGTGACACACAAGCAGAAAGGGCAATATTAATCTCCCACTAATTTCTTTTTGATTTTTTTCAGGGAGAATTTAGAAACACAATAAAAAAAAAAAAAATAGGCTTTCTATGGCCCAGTGCCCACTATTTGAGAGAGAGAGATGGCACACCCAGGAGTCAGGAGTGACACACAAGCAGAAAGGGCAATATTAATCTCCCACTGATTTCTTTTTGATTTTTTCAGGGAGAATTTAGAAACACAATAAAATATAAAAAAATAGGCTTTCTATGGCCCAGTGCCCACTATTTGAGAGAGAGAGATGGCACACCCAGGAGTCAGGAGTGGCACACAAGCAGAAAGGGTAATATTAATCTCCCACTGATTTCTTTTTGATTTTTTCAGGGAGAATTTAGAAACACAATAAAATAAAAAATAAAAATAGCCTTTCTATGGCCCAGTGCCCACTATTTGAGAGAGAGAGATGGCACACCCAGGAGTCAGGAGTGGCACACAAGCAGAAAGGGCAATATTAATCTCCCACTGATTTCTTTTTGTTTTTTTCAGGGAGAATTTAGAAACACAATAAAATTAAAAAAATAGCCGTTCTATGGCCCAGTGCCCACTATTTGAGAGAGAGAGATGGCACACCCAGGAGTCAGGAGTGGCACACAAGCAGAAAGGCCAATATTAATCTCCCACTGATTTTTTTTTTCAGGGAGACTTTAGAAACAAAACTAAATAAAATGATTTATTCAGGAAGAATTTGGAAACAAAATAAAATAAAATGATTTTTTCAGGGAGAATTTAGAAACCAAAAAAAATAAAAATAGCCTTTCTATGGCCCAGTGCCCACTATTTGAGGGAGAGAGATGGCACACCCAGGAGTCAGGAGTGACACACAAGCAGAAAGGGCAATATTAATCTCCCACTAATTTCTTTTTGATTTTTTTCAGGGAGAATTTAGAAACACAATAAAATAAAAAAAAAAATAGGCATTCTATGGCCCAGTGCCCACTATTTGAGAGAGAGAGATGGCACACCCAGGAGTCAGGAGTGACACACAAGCAGAAAGGGCAATATTAATCTCCCACTGATTTCTTTTTGATTTTTTCAGGGAGAATTTAGAAACACAATAAAATATAAAAAAATAGGCTTTCTATGGCCCAGTGCCCACTATTTGAGAGAGAGAGATGGCACACCCAGGAGTCAGGAGTGGCACACAAGCAGAAAGGGTAATATTAATCTCCCACTGATTTCTTTTTGATTTTTTCAGGGAGAATTTAGAAACACAATAAAATAAAAAATAAAAATAGCCTTTCTATGGCCCAGTGCCCACTATTTGAGAGAGAGAGATGGCACACCCAGGAGTCAGGAGTGGTACACAAGCAGAAAGGGCAATATTAATCTCCCACTTATTTCTTTTTGATTTTTTCAGGGAGAATTTAGAAACACAATAAAATAAAATAAAAAAATAGGCTTTCTATGGCCCAGTGCCCACTATTTGAGAGAGAGAGATGGCACACCCAGGAGTCAGGAGTGGCACACAAGCAGAAAGGGCAATATTAATCTCCCACTGATTTCTTTTTGATTTTTTCAGGGAGAATTTAGAAACACAATAAAATAAAAATAAAAAAAAGCCTTTCTATGGCCCAGTGCCCACTATTTGAGAGAGAGAGATGGCACACCCAGGAGTCAGGAGTGGCACACAGCAGAAAGGGCAATATTAATCTCCCACTGATTTCTTTTTGATTTTTTCAGGGAGAATTTAGAAACACAAAAAAATAAAAAAAAATAGCCTTTCTATGGCCCAGTGCCCACTATTTGAGAGAGAGAGATGGCACACCCAGGAGTCAGGAGTGACACACAAGCAGAAAGGGCAATATTAATCTCCCACTGATTTCTTTTTGATTTTTTCAGGGAGAATTTAGAAACACAATAAAAAAAAAATAGGCTTTCTATGGCTCAGTGCCCACTATTTGAGAGAGAGAGATGGCACACCCAGGAGTCAGGAGTGACACACAAGCAGAAAGGGCAATATTAATCTCCCACTGATTTCTTTTTGATTTTTTCAGGGAGAATTTAGAAACACAATAAAATTTAAAAAAAAATAGCCTTTCTATGGCCCAGTGCCCACTATTTGAGAGAGAGAGATGGCACACCCAGGAGTCAGGAGTGGCACACAAGCAGAAAGGGCAATATTAATCTCCCACTGATTTCTTTTTGATTTTTTCAGGGAGAATTTAGAAACACAATAAAATAAAAAAAATAGCCTTTCTATGGCCCAGTGCCCACTATTTGAGAGAGAGAGATGGCACACCCAGGAGTCAGGAGTGGCACACAAGCAGAAAGGGCAATATTAATCTCCCACTGATTTCTTTTTGATTTTTTCAGGGAGAATTTAGAAACACAATAAAAAAAAAAAAAAAATAGCCTTTCTATGGCCCAGTGCCCACTATTTGAGAGAGAGAGATGGCACACCCAGGAGTCAGGAGTGGCACACAAGCAGAAAGGGCAATATTAATCTCCCACTGATTTCTTTTTGATTTTTTCAGGGAGAATTTAGAAACACAATAAAATAAAAAAAAATAGGCTTTCTATGGCCCAGTGCCCACTATTTGAGAGAGAGAGATGGCACACCCAGGAGTCAGGAGTGACACACAAGCAGAAAGGGCAATATTAATCTCCCACTGATTTCTTCTTGATTTTTTCAGGGAGAATTTAGAAACACAATAAAATAAAAAATAAAAATAGCCTTTCTATGGCCCAGTGCCCACTATTTGAGAGAGAGAGATGGCACACCCAGGAGTCAGGAGTGGCACACAAGCAGAAAGGGCAATATTAATCTCCCACTGATTTCTTTTTGATTTTTTCAGGGAGAATTTAGAAACACAATAAAAAAAAAAAAAAAAATAGCCTTTCTATGGCCCAGTGCCCACTATTTGAGAGAGAGAGATGGCACACCCAGGAGTCAGGAGTGGCACACAAGCAGAAAGGGCAATATTAATCTCCCACTGATTTCTTTTTGATTTTTTCAGGGAGAATTTAGAAACACAATAAAATAAAAAAAAATAGGCTTTCTATGGCCCAGTGCCCACTATTTGAGAGAGAGAGATGGCACACCCAGGAGTCAGGAGTGACACACAAGCAGAAAGGGCAATATTAATCTCCCACTGATTTCTTCTTGATTTTTTCAGGGAGAATTTAGAAACACAATAAAATAAAAAATAAAAATAGCCTTTCTATGGCCCAGTGCCCACTATTTGAGAGAGAGAGATGGCACACCCAGGAGTCAGGAGTGGTACACAAGCAGAAAGGGCAATATTAATCTCCCACTTATTTCTTTTTGATTTTTTCAGGGAGAATTTAGAAACACAATAAAATAAAATAAAAAAATAGGCTTTCTATGGCCCAGTGCCCACTATTTGAGAGAGAGAGATGGCACACCCAGGAGTCAAGAGTGGCACACAAGCAGAAAGGGCAATACTAATCTCCCACTGATTTCTTTTTGATTTTTTCAGGGAGAATTTAGAAACACAATAAAATAAAAATAAAAAAAAGCCTTTCTATGGCCCAGTGCCCACTATTTGAGAGAGAGAGATGGCACACCCAGGAGTCAGGAGTGGCACACAGCAGAAAGGGCAATATTAATCTCCCACTGATTTCTTTTTGATTTTTTCAGGGAGAATTTAGAAACACAATAAAATTAAAAAAAATAGCCTTTCTATGGCCCAGTGCCCACTATTTGAGAGAGAGAGATGGCACACACAGGAGTCAGGAGTGGCACACAAGCAGAAAGGGCAATATTAATCTCCCACTGATTTCTTTTTGATTTTTTCAGGGAGAATTTAGAAACACAATAAAATTAAAAAAAATAGGCTTTCTATGGCCCAGTGCCCACTATTTGAGAGAGAGAGATGGCACACCCAGGAGTCAGGAGTGGCACACAAGCAGAAAGGCCAATATTAATCTCCCACTGATTTCTTTTTGATTTTTTCAGGGAGAATTTAGAAGCACAATAAAAAAAAAATAGGCTTTCTATGGCCCAGTGCCCACTATTTGAGAGAGAGAGATGGCACACCCAGGAGTCAGGAGTGGCACACAAGCAGAAAGGGCAATATTAATCTCCCACTAATTTCTTTTTTATTTTTTCAGGGAGAATTTTGAAACACAATAAAAAAAAATAGGCTTTCTATGGCCCACTAGTTGAGAGAGATAGATGGCACACCCAGGAGTCAGGAGTGGCACACAAGCAGAAAGGCCAATATTAATCTCCCACTGATTTTTTTTTTCAGGGAGACTTTAGAAACAAAATTAAATAAAATGATTTATTCAGGAAGAATTTGGAAACATAATAAAATAAAATGATTTTTTCAGGGAGAATTTAGAAACCAAAAAAAATAAAAAATAGCCTTTCTATGGCCCAGTGCCCACTATTTGAGAGAGAGAGATGGCACACCCAGGAGTCAGGAGTGGCACACAAGCAGAAAGGGCAATATTAATCTCCCACTGATTTCTTTTTGATTTTCTCAGGGAGAATTTAGAAACACAATAAAATAAAAAAATAAAAAAGCCTTTCTATGGCCCAGTGCCCACTATTTGAGAGAGAGAGATGGCACACCCAGGAGTCAGGAGTGGCACACAAGCAGAAAGGGCAATATTAATCTCCCACTGATTTCTTTTTGATTTTTTTCAGGGAGAATTTAGAAACACAATGAAATAATAAAAAAAAGGCTTTCTATGGCCCAGTGCCCACTATTTGAGAGAGAGAGATGGCACACCCAGGAGTCAGGAGTGGCACACAAGCAGAAAGGCCAATATTAATCTCCCACTGATTTTTTTTTTCAGGGAGACTTCAGAAACAAAATTAAATAAAATGATTTATTCAGGAAGAATTTGGAAACAAAATAAAATAAAATGATTTTTTCAGGGAGAATTTAGAAACCAAAAAAAATAAAAATAGCCTTTCTATGGCCCAGTGCCCACTATTTGAGGGAGAGAGATGGCACACCCAGGAGTCAGGAGTGACACACAAGCAGAAAGGGCAATATTAATCTCCCACTAATTTCTTTTTGATTTTTTTCAGGGAGAATTTAGAAACACAATAAAATTTAAAAAAAAATAGGCTTTCTATGGCCCAGTGCCCACTATTTGAGAGAGAGAAATGGCACACCCAGGAGTCAGGAGTGACACACAAGCAGAAAGGGCAATATTAATCTCCCACTGATTTCTTTTTGATTTTTTCAGGGAGAATTTAGAAACACAAAATAAAAAAAAAATAGCCTTTCTATGGCCCAGTGCCCACTATTTGAGAGAGAGAGATGGCACACCCAGGAGTCAGGAGTGGCACACAAGCAGAAAGGGCAATATTAATCTCCCACTGATTTCTTTTTGATTTTTTCATGGAGAATTTAGAAACACAATAAAATATAAAAAAAATAGGCTTTCTATGGCCCAGTGCCCACTATTTGAGAGAGAGAGATGGCACACCCAGGAGTCAGGAGTGGCACACAAGCAGAAAGGGCAATATTAATCTCCCACTGATTTCTTTTTGATTTTTTCAGGGAGAATTTAGAAACACAATAAAATTAAAAAAAAAATAGGCTTTCTATGGCCCAGTGCCCACTATTTGAGAGAGAGAGATGGCACACCCAGGAGTCAGGAGTGACACACAAGCAGAAAGGGCAATATTAATCTCCCACTGATTTCTTTTTGATTTTTTCAGGGAGAATTTAGAAACACAATAAAATAAAAAATAAAAATAGATTTTCTATGGCCCAGTGCCCACTATTTGAGAGAGAGAGATGGCACACCCAGGAGTCAGGAGTGGTACACAAGCAGAAAGGGCAATATTAATCTCCCACTTATTTCTTTTTGATTTTTTCAGGGAGAATTTAGAAACACAATAAAATAAAATAAAAAAATAGGCTTTCTATGGCCCAGTGCCCACTATTTGAGAGAGAGATGGCACACCCAGGAGTCAGGATTGGCACACAAGCAGAAAGGGCAATATTAATCTCCCACTGATTTCTTTTTGATTTTTTCAGGGAGAATTTAGAAACACAATAAAAAAAAAAAAAAAAAAGCCTTTCTATGGCCCAGTGCCCACTATTTGAGAGAGAGAGATGGCACACCCAGGAGTCAGGAGTGGCACACAGCAGAAAGGGCAATATTAATCTCCCACTGATTTCTTTTTGATTTTTTCAGGGAGAATTTAGAAACACAATAAAATTAAAAAAAATAGCCTTTCTATGGCCCAGTGCCCACTATTTGAGAGAGAGAGATGGCACACCCAGGAGTCAGGAGTGGCACACAAGCAGAAAGGGCAATATTAATCTCCCACTGATTTCTTTTTGATTTTTTCAGGGAGAATTTAGAAACACAATAAAATAAAAAAAATAGCCTTTCTATGGCCCAGTGCCCACTATTTGAGAGAGAGATGGCACACCCAGGAGTCAGGAGTGGCACACAAGCAGAAAGGCCAATATTAATCTCCCACTGATTTTTTTTTTCAGGAAGACTTTAGAAACAAAATTAAATAAAATGATTTATTCAGGAAGAATTTGGAAACAAAATAAAATAAAATGATTTTTTCAGGGAGAATTTAGAAACCAAAAAAAATAAAAATAGCCTTTCTATGGCCCAGTGCCCACTATTTGAGGGAGAGAGATGGCACACCCAGGAGTCAGGAGTGACACACAAGCAGAAAGGGCAATATTAATCTCCCACTGATTTCTTTTTGATTTTTTCAGGGAGAATTTAGAAACACAATAAAATAAAAATAAAAAAAAGCCTTTCTATGGTCCAGTGCCCACTATTTGAGAGAGAGAGATGGCACACCCAGGAGTCAGGAGTGGCACACAGCAGAAAGGGCAATATTAATCTCCCACTGATTTCTTTTTGATTTTTTCAGGGAGAATTTAGAAACACAATAAAATAAAAAAAAAATAGCCTTTCTATGGCCCAGTGCCCACTATTTGAGAGAGAGAGATGGCACACCCAGGAGTCAAGAGTGACACACAAGCAGAAAGGGCAATATTAATCTCCCACTGATTTCTTTTTGATTTTTTCAGGGAGAATTTAGAAACACAATAAAAAAAAAATAGGCTTTCTATGGCTCAGTGCCCACTATTTGAGAGAGAGAGATGGCACACCCAGGAGTCAGGAGTGACACACAAGCAGAAAGGGCAATATTAATCTCCCACTGATTTCTTTTTGATTTTTTCAGGGAGAATTTAGAAACACAATAAAATTTAAAAAAAAATAGCCTTTCTATGGCCCAGTGCCCACTATTTGAGACAGAGAGATGGCACACCCAGGAGTCAGGAGTGGCACACAAGCAGAAAGGGCAATATTAATCTCCCACTGATTTCTTTTTGATTTTTTCAGGGAGAATTTAGAAACACAATAAAATAAAAAAAATAGCCTTTCTATGGCCCAGTGCCCACTATTTGAGAGAGAGAGAGAGATGGCACACCCAGGAGTCAGGAGTGGCACACAAGCAGAAAGGGCAATATTAATCTCCCACTGATTTCTTTTTGATTTTTTCAGGGAGAATTTAGAAACACAATAAAAAAAAAAAATAGCCTTTCTATGGCCCAGTGCCCACGATTTGAGAGAGAGAGATGGCACACCCAGGAGTCAGGAGTGGCACACAAGCAGAAAGGGCAATATTAATCTCCCACTGATTTCTTTTTGATTTTTTCAGGGAGAATTTAGAAACACAATAAAAAAAAAATAGGCTTTCTATTGCCCAGTGCCCACTATTTGAGAGACAGATGGCACACCCAGGAGTCAGGAGTGGCACACAAGCAGAAAGGGCAATATTAATCTCCCACTGATTTCTTTTTGATTGTTTCAGGGAGAATTTAGAAACACAATAAAATTAAAAAAATAGCCTTTCTATGGCCCAGTGCCCACTATTTGAGAGAGAGAGATGGCACACCCAGGAGTCAGGAGTGGCACACAAGCAGAAAGGCCAATATTAATCTCCCACTGATTTTTTTTTTCAGGGAGACTTTAGAAACAAAATTAAATAAAATGATTTATTCAGGAAGAATTTGGAAACAAAATAAAATAAAATGATTTTTTCAGGGAGAATTTAGAAACCAAAAAAAATAAAAATAGCCTTTCTATGGCCCAGTGCCCACTATTTGAGGGAGAGAGATGGCACACCCAGGAGTCAGGAGTGACACACAAGCAGAAAGGGCAATATTAATCTCCCACTGATTTCTTTTTGATTTTTTCAGGGAGAATTTAGAAACACAATAAAATAAAAATAAAAAAAAGCCTTTCTATGGTCCAGTGCCCACTATTTGAGAGAGAGAGATGGCACACCCAGGAGTCAGGAGTGGCACACAGCAGAAAGGGCAATATTAATCTCCCACTGATTTCTTTTTGATTTTTTCAGGGAGAATTTAGAAACACAATAAAATAAAAAAAAATAGCCTTTCTATGGCCCAGTGCCCACTATTTGAGAGAGAGAGATGGCACACCCAGGAGTCAAGAGTGACACACAAGCAGAAAGGGCAATATTAATCTCCCACTGATTTCTTTTTGATTTTTTCAGGGAGAATTTAGAAACACAATAAAATAAAAAAAATAGCCTTTCTATGGCCCAGTGCCCACTATTTGAGAGAGAGAGAGATGGCACACCCAGGAGTCAGGAGTGGCACACAAGCAGAAAGGGCAATATTAATCTCCCACTGATTTCTTTTTGATTTTTTCAGGGAGAATTTAGAAACACAATAAAAAAAAAAAAATAGCCTTTCTATGGCCCAGTGCCCACTATTTGAGAGAGAGAGATGGCACACCCAGGAGTCAGGAGTGGCACACAAGCAGAAAGGGCAATATTAATCTCCCACTGATTTCTTTTTGATTTTTTCAGGGAGAATTTAGAAACACAATAAAAAAAAAATAGGCTTTCTATGGCCCAGTGCCCACTATTTGAGAGAGACAGATGGCACACCCAGGAGTCAGGAGTGGCACATAAGCAGAAAGGGCAATATTAATCTCCCACTAATTTCTTTTTTATTTTTTCAGGGAGAATTTTGAAACACAATAAAAAAAAAAAATAGGCTTTCTATGGCCCACTAGTTGAGAGAGATAGATGGCACACCCAGGAGTCAGGAGTGGCACACAAGCAGAAAGGGCAATATTAATCTCCCACTGATTTCTTTTTGATTTTTTCAGGGAGAATTTAGAAACACAATAAAATAAAAAATAAAAATAGATTTTCTATGGCCCAGTGCCCACTATTTGAGAGAGAGAGATGGCACACCCAGGAGTCAGGAGTGGTACACAAGCAGAAAGGGCAATATTAATCTCCCACTTATTTCTTTTTGATTTTTTCAGGGAGAATTTAGAAACACAATAAAATAAAATAAAAAAATAGGCTTTCTATGGCCCAGTGCCCACTATTTGAGAGAGAGAGATGGCACACCCAGGAGTCAGGAGTGGCACACAAGCAGAAAGGGCAATATTAATCTCCCACTGATTTCTTTTTGATTTTTTCAGGGAGAATTTAGAAACACAATAAAATTAAAAAAATAGCCTTTCTATGGCCCAGTGCCCACTATTTGAGAGAGAGAGATGGCACACCCAGGAGTCAGGAGTGGCACACAAGCAGAAAGGCCAATATTAATCTCCCACTGATTTTTTTTTTCAGGGAGACTTTAGAAACAAAACTAAATAAAATGATTTATTCAGGAAGAATTTGGAAACAAAATAAAATAAAATGATTTTTTCAGGGAGAATTTAGAAACCAAAAAAAATAAAAATAGCCTTTCTATGGCCCAGTGCCCACTATTTGAGGGAGAGAGATGGCACACCCAGGAGTCAGGAGTGACACACAAGCAGAAAGGGCAATATTAATCTCCCACTAATTTCTTTTTGATTTTTTTCAGGGAGAATTTAGAAACACAATAAAATAAAAAAAAAATAGGCTTTCTATGGCCCAGTGCCCACTATTTGAGAGAGAGAGATGGCACACCCAGGAGTCAGGAGTGACACACAAGCAGAAAGGGCAATATTAATCTCCCACTGATTTCTTTTTGATTTTTTCAGGGAGAATTTAGAAACACAATAAAATATAAAAAAAATAGGCTTTCTATGGCCCAGTGCCCACTATTTGAGAGAGAGAGATGGCACACCCAGGAGTCAGGAGTGGCACACAAGCAGAAAGGGTAATATTAATCTCCCACTGATTTCTTTTTGATTTTTTCAGGGAGAATTTAGAAACACAATAAAATAAAAAATAAAAATAGCCTTTCTATGGCCCAGTGCCCACTATTTGAGAGAGAGAGATGGCACACCCAGGAGTCAGGAGTGGCACACAAGCAGAAAGGGCAATATTAATCTCCCACTGATTTCTTTTTGTTTTTTTCAGGGAGAATTTAGAAACACAATAAAATTAAAAAAATAGCCTTTCTATGGCCCAGTGCCCACTATTTGAGAGAGAGAGATGGCACACCCAGGAGTCAGGAGTGGCACACAAGCAGAAAGGCCAATATTAATCTCCCACTGATTTTTTTTTTCAGGGAGACTTTAGAAACAAAACTAAATAAAATGATTTATTCAGGAAGAATTTGGAAACAAAATAAAATAAAATGATTTTTTCAGGGAGAATTTAGAAACCAAAAAAAATAAAAATAGCCTTTCTATGGCCCAGTGCCCACTATTTGAGGGAGAGAGATGGCACACCCAGGAGTCAGGAGTGACACACAAGCAGAAAGGGCAATATTAATCTCCCACTAATTTCTTTTTGATTTTTTTCAGGGAGAATTTAGAAACACAATAAAATAAAAAAAAAAAATAGGCTTTCTATGGCCCAGTGCCCACTATTTGAGAGAGAGAGATGGCACACCCAGGAGTCAGGAGTGACACACAAGCAGAAAGGGCAATATTAATCTCCCACTGATTTCTTTTTGATTTTTTCAGGGAGAATTTAGAAACACAATAAAATATAAAAAAAATAGGCTTTCTATGGCCCAGTGCCCACTATTTGAGAGAGAGAGATGGCACACCCAGGAGTCAGGAGTGGCACACAAGCAGAAAGGGTAATATTAATCTCCCACTGATTTCTTTTTGATTTTTTCAGGGAGAATTTAGAAACACAATAAAATAAAAAATAAAAATAGCCTTTCTATGGCCCAGTGCCCACTATTTGAGAGAGAGAGATGGCACACCCAGGAGTCAGGAGTGGTACACAAGCAGAAAGGGCAATATTAATCTCCCACTTATTTCTTTTTGATTTTTTCAGGGAGAATTTAGAAACACAATAAAATAAAATAAAAAAATAGGCTTTCTATGGCCCAGTGCCCACTATTTGAGAGAGAGAGATGGCACACCCAGGAGTCAGGAGTGGCACACAAGCAGAAAGGGCAATATTAATCTCCCACTGATTTCTTTTTGATTTTTTCAGGGAGAATTTAGAAACACAATAAAATAAAAATAAAAAAAAGCCTTTCTATGGCCCAGTGCCCACTATTTGAGAGAGAGAGATGGCACACCCAGGAGTCAGGAGTGGCACACAGCAGAAAGGGCAATATTAATCTCCCACTGATTTCTTTTTGATTTTTTCAGGGAGAATTTAGAAACACAATAAAATAAAAAAAAATAGCCTTTCTATGGCCCAGTGCCCACTATTTGAGAGAGAGAGATGGCACACCCAGGAGTCAGGAGTGACACAAAAGCAGAAAGGGCAATATTAATCTCCCACTGATTTCTTTTTGATTTTTTCAGGGAGAATTTAGAAACACAATAAAATAAAAAAAATAGCCTTTCTATGGCCCAGTGCCCACTATTTGAGAGAGAGAGATGGCACACCCAGGAGTCAGGAGTGGCACACAAGCAGAAAGGGCAATATTAATCTCCCACTGATTTCTTTTTGATTTTTTCAGGGAGAATTTAGAAACACAATAAAAAAAAAAAAAAAAATAGCCTTTCTATGGCCCAGTGCCCACTATTTGAGAGAGAGAGATGGCACACCCAGGAGTCAGGAGTGGCACACAAGCAGAAAGGGCAATATTAATCTCCCACTGATTTCTTTTTGATTTTTTCAGGGAGAATTTAGAAACACAATAAAAAAAAAATAGGCTTTCTATGGCCCAGTGCCCACTATTTGAGAGAGAGGGATGGCACACCCAGGAGTCAGGAGTGGCACACAAGCAGAAAGGGCAATATTAATCTCCCACTAATTTCTTTTTTATTTTTTCAGGGAGAATTTTGAAACACAATAAAAAAAAAAATAGGCTTTCTATGGCCCACTAGTTGAGAGAGATAGATGGCACACCCAGGAGTCAGGAGTGGCACACAAGCAGAAAGGGCAATATTAATCTCCCACTGATTTTTTTATTTTTTCTGGGAGTATTTAGAAACCCAATAAAACAGAAAAATGAAAAGGCTTTCTATGGCCCACTATGTGAGAGAGATGGCACACACAAGGATGGCACTCTAGCAGAAATGCCAAATTGCCAATCTTAATCTCCCACAAAAAAAAAAAATGAAAAATGAAAAGGCTTTCTATGGCCCACTATGTGAGAGAGATGGCACACACAGGGATGGCACTCTAGCAGAAATGCCAAATTGCCAATCTTAATCTCCCACAAAAAAAAAAAATGAAAAATGAAATGGCTTTCTATGGCCCACTATGTGAGAGAGATGGCACACACAGGGATGGCACTCTAGCAGAAATGCCAAATTGCCAATCTTAATCTCCCACAAAAAAAAAAAAACAGGGACTGTCCTACAATTACTATCTCCCTGCAGTAATCTCAGCCAGGTATGGCAGGCAGCAATAAGGAGTGGACTGATGCACAAATTAAATAAAAAGTGTGGACAAACCAAAAAGATAGCTGTGCAGAAAGGAAGGAACAAGAGGATTTGTGCTTTGAAAAAAGCAGTTGGTTTGCACAGCGGCGTACACACAGCAATGCAGCTATCAGGGAGCCTTCTAGGGCAGCCCAATGAGCTACAGCGCTGAGAAAAAAAAAATACAGCCTCCACTGTCCCTGCAAACCGAAGGTGGTGTTGGACAGTGGAAATCGCTACAGCACAAGCGGTTTTGTGGTTAATGGACCCTGCCTAACGCTATCCCTGCTTCTGACGAAGCGGCAGCAACCTCTCCCTAAGCTCAGATCAGCAGCAGTAAGATGGCGGTCGGCGGGAACGCCTCTTTATAGCCCCTGTGATGCCGCAGACAGCAAGCCAATCACTGCAATGCCCTTCTCTAAGATGGTGGGGACCAGGACCTATGTCATCACGCTGCCCACACTCTGCGTTCACCTTCATTGGCTGAGAAATGGCGCTTTTCGCGTCATTGAAACGCGACTTGGCGCAAAAGTCGCGTACCGCATGGCCGACCCTACACAGGGGTCGGGTCGGGTTTCATGAAACCCGACTTTGCCAAAAGTCGGCGACTTTTGAAAATGAACGACCCGTTTTGCTCAACCCTACTCACAAGTACTATAGTGGAAATCCTTATTGCAACAACGGTATGTCTTTATCCATATCATTTTGTTTATTCTAGTCACCATTTGATTATTTCTCACAGCCACACCCTTTTCCCACCGTTTAGTCATAAAATGATATTTTACTCCCTAACACTGAGATTTTAACAGCACCTAGCAGTCTGGTAGGCTCCATTTTGATCTTTTCTTCATTCAAACTTTCTTTTGCTTCAGAGCACGGAGATTACACCAATACGGCGACTGTCATTGTTCATTTAGAGTATTTGTTTATATTATGGTTTTTCCATTGTTATTGTGTATGTCAGACCTGATATTGTTATGGACTTTTACTTTATTATATATCCATTGCAGTACCTGATGAAGGTCCAGTTGGGGACCGAAACGTTGTTTATTATTTTTTCAGGACTGCATTAAAAATCTTCATTCCTAACCAAAGTTGAGTGCCAAGTTATATATTCATATTATTCACAGGTTGGGTTTCCACTAATGCACCACTTACAGCTGTGCGACGGTATATTTTCAATAGTGTACTGGCTCCTGGGCATGCTGCCGTGAGGGTGATATACCTATTCCCCGCTGCAGCCAGTTCTGTCACTACCAGCTACAAACACCACTGTGAAGGTGGGTCCGTACAGGTAGGGCTGCAAATGTTGCAGGGCCCCAACCATAGCCAAGCACTCCTTCCCGATGGTGGAATAGGCAACTTCCCTCGGCAGAAGCTTCCGGCTCAGGTACAACATGGGGTGCTCTTGGTCCTCCAAGTCAACCAGGCTGAGCACAGCACCGAGGCCAAACTCACTGGTGTCGATCTGTACCAGGAACGGCCGACTGCTGTTGACAGCTTTTAGCACTGGAGAACTGCTCAGGGCTGGCTTCAAAGCCTGAAAAGCCACCTCACAGCCATCTTTCCAGTCGACTGTTTGGGGTAGCTTCTTCCTGGTGAGGTCCGTCAAGGGTTTTGCAAGGCTGCTATAGTTCTGTACAAAGTGCTTATCATACCCTGCAGTGCCTAGGAAGGACATCACCTGTTTCTTGGTCCTGGGGGTGGGCCAGGACTCGATTGTGTCCACTTTCCTGGGCTCTGGCCTCATGGAGCCCCTGCATTTCCCGGTGCCCCAGGTAGTGGACCTTTCTCATGCCCATCTGGCACTTTCCCGGCTTGATGGTCAGGCCTGCTTGGTGAATTCGCCTGAGCACCTCCTGGAGATGCTGCAAGTGTTCCTCCCAGGAGAGACTGAAGACAGCAATGTCATTCAGGTACACCACCGCGTACTTCTCCAGTCCCTGAAGCAGGTGGATGACCATCCACTGGAAAGTGGCAGGGGCATTTTCATGCTGAATGGCATGAAAAATGCACTCGTAAAGTCCAAAGGGGGTGATAAAGGCGGACTTATCCTGCTCCTCGGGGCTCATGGGAATCTGCCAGCATTCCCGACTCAAATCCATTATAGACAAATATTTTGCGCCAGCTACCCACTCAAGTAGCTCCTCAGTGCACAACATTGGGTGCACGTCGGAGGCTGTGATGGCGTTAAGCGCCCTGTAGTCCCTGCAGAACCAGGTTATCCTTCTTTGGCATGAGGACAACAGGTGAGGACCGCGCACTTTTGGTCTGTTGAATCACCCCCAGTTGTAACATCTCATCAATCTCCTGGCGCATAGCCTGCTACACCTCGTCAGAGATCCAATAGGATGTTCGCCGTAGTGGGGCATGATTCCTGGTGTCCACCTTGTGGACCTCTAATTCAGTCCTTCTAGGTCTGTTGGGGAACATGGCTCAAAAGGGATCCAGCGTGGTCCACAACTGCGACCGCTGGGGTTCAGATAGCAAGACGCTTGATTCCACGTCCTCGATGGACCCACCGGCCTTGGCTTGGGCCAGCATGTCCCGGAGGGGGTCTTCCTCCCCTTCTTCGGGCAGGTTGCAGACTGGTAGGACACAGACTTCATGTTCGTGATGAGCCTTTGTCATATTGACGTGAAAGGCCTTTCGCCTACCCTGAGTGTGGTCAAGTGTGACCACATAAGTGACTGGGTTGAGCTGTTGGTGGACGACGTACGGGCCTTCCAAGGCTGCCTGAAGCTTATCCTTTGGTGCAGGGACCAGCACCCACACCTTCTGACCCACTTGGTAGGTCCGCTCCTGGGCATTCTGGTCATACCAGTTCTTCTGATCGGCATGGGCCTGAGACATGTTGTCATGCACCAACTGCGTCAAGGTCTGCATTTTGTCATGGAAGCGCATGACATACTCCACGATGGACACTTCAGGAGGGTTCGGCTCTTCCTCCCAGGATTCTCTTACCAACCCAAGGGATCCCCGGACTCCCCTGCCATACAGGAGCTTGAAGGGGGAGAACCCTGACGAAGCCTGCGGAACCTCTTGGTAAGCAAATAGCAGGTGTGGGAGATACCACCCCCAGTCGCACCCTTGGGTCTCAACCAACATTCTTAGCATCTGTTTGAGGGTACCATTAAAGCTCTCGCACAAGCCATTGGTCTGGGGGTGATATGCACTCAATACCAGATGCTTTTTCTTACAGAGAGCCTCCATTAGGCAAGACAGGAATTGGGTCCCTTGGTCGGTAAGCATCTCCTTGGGAAATCCTACCCTTGAAAAGATGGCAAACAGGGCATCCGCCACCTTATCCGCCCTACTTGAGGACAGAGCCACTGCCTCTGGGTACCGGGAAGCGTAGTCTACCACATTGCGGACATATTGCTTTCCAGAGCTGCTGAGGACGGCCAGCGGGCCCACAATGTCAACTGTGATCCTCTGGAAAGGCTCCTCTATCACTGGCAAAGGGATCAGGGGAGCCTTAAGAGCAGGCCCTACCTTCCCCACTCTTTGGCAGGTGATACAGGAGCGGCAGTAATTTGTCACATCTGTCCCCATCTTGGGCCAATAGAAGTGTTGAGACAGCCGGGCCTTAGTTTTGCTGATCCCCAAGAGTCCGGCGAGTGGGATCTCATGGGCAATCTGAAACAACTCACTCCTTAATTGGTACGGGATGACCAGCTGTCTTTCCCTCCCAGTATAACCTCCCTCATTCCCAGAACACCCTCTCCTTATTAGTCACGGATGTGGGCATCTTGGCAATGTTTCAAGAGCAGCCTTGAACTCCTGGATGGAGGCAGCCAGAAGTGACATCAGAGTCCCTTCCCCATGGGAACCCTCTAGGACCTGCTCTGGGTCCATATCTGGTTCAGTTTCCCCTGTGACTGAGGAGGATCCGGAAGGCAGAAAATTATCTGCGTTCTGGGCACTCTGACTGTGGGTGGCAGCAGCTATGTAGGCTGTCTTCCCGGGGACTTTCACAGACCCATCAGCCGGCGCTGCTATGGGCTTTACCTCTCCATCCAACCCCATCACCTCAGGAACAGTGATACCTATGGGGCAGTTGCCTTCCTCTGTGGCACTGGTCTGTTGCACGGCATCACCTTCATCATGGTTCCCATACATCTTCCCATTTACCTTAGCACCATCACTTGCTCCTGTTAGGGGTTCCTCAGCCATTTCACCCTGCAGAGTGACGTGGCTGAGCACTCCTGCACCTGTAGACACATCATCATTAGGAGATAAATGGTTAGCAGGTAAAACATGCATATTTTCATCATCATCATCATCATCATCAGTATGAGTTAAATCATTCTAAGGTAATGCATGCAATTTCCCATTGTTATCATTAGCATTAACATTACCCTTAGCATCAGATTGGGTAGGGGGATCAGGGACGTAATATGCAGACATTCTCCCCAAATCAGTCCCCAATAAAACATTGGTGGGCAACTTATCAGACAACCCCACTTCCTTCACCTCACTCCTGGCACCCCAATCTATAAACACCCAAGCCATCGGCAAGGGACAGCAGATGCCTCCAGTCCCGGTGACAGTCAGGGTTTTCCCTGGAATTAGCTCTTCAGGGGCCGCCAGTTTGGGTCGGATGAGGGTTCGTTCAGCCCCGGTGTCCTTGAGGCCTGTAGCGAACAGTCAAACAGCTGCAATCTCAATTAGTTTTCTGAAAGTATTTAATTTGGACAAAAGAAATACAGTTTTGAAGTGAAACCAAAGAATCAAAAAAGTGTGTGACGTTTTGACCTTGATACAGTCTTTCTCAAATGACGCTGAAAAGACAAATTAAATATATCAATATACGTATCATAATGTGGTATATACAGTTTTAGGGTTGCAATAAAACAAGAAGGAAAATTAAACACACAGACATTGAAATAATGATTATTAAGTTCAAGTCGCTGTTAACAAACATGCGTTACCAAGATTTTTCTTGTGAACAAAACTAGAAAAATGGCATTAATCAAGGGAAAAGACAAAGGAAGTCAAAACAACAACAGAAGATTGCTTCAAGAAAAGTGTAGATGAAGTAGGAAATAGGGTAACCATATAGGACTGACCTATTAATGATTCAGAATGGCCAGAGTGCTGCTATGCAGTTTTGATGTTGTGGCATGTTGGAAAAATAATGGCCCATACTTAATGTACTGTTCATTTAAGAGAAACTGTGATACAGATTACATTATACCAAGTACTAACCATTAGTATTCAGTCTTCAGTTAAGCGCATTCCAGCACTATATGGGCGCGTGTTGCAGGGCTATTGTGGTAATGTGTGGACATTTTTGGCAGTGGGTGCATATAAATAGGCCCCAAGCGATATACTTCCAGTGTGTCTAACCCGGAGGCAACCACTGTAAACTCAAGTGAAGCCTGTATAGTTGCGTAGCTGCACGTATGCGCAATGGAGTTACACTTAGTAATCAAAGTGAGGCTTGAAACTCATGAAGTGGTGAGTCTGTGCAGTGTGACTTAGTGACACACTGCGGTATGAGGGGAGGAAATAGCAGTATCTGGCCATAATTGGGGGAACAGGAGACAGAGGTACATGATCTTATGACAAAATGCATATACTGTAGAATGCAAATGAATCTATTTAGAAATATAAATAAAGATAGAGAGAATGAGAGTGAAATGAAAAAATGAAAATGAAAAGATAAAAAAATAAAAAAATGGAAAAAATGATGAGAAAAAATGATGAAAAAAATGAAGAAAAAAGGGGATAAAAATAATAAATGATAATATTAATTAAAAAAAAATATTCTGAAAAAAATGTGAACGAAAATGAGAAAAATAATGATAATGATAGTAATAATAAAAATGAAATGAAAGTGTTAGGGCTAGCGGAACGCACCAAATAATAAGACAGATAGAGTATGGTGCGTTCGCAGCCCGGGGTCCACAGTGCAGAGATGGAACCTGCTGCCAAGTAATGACGGACTATATGGCAGTACACATAAGTATACACACGTGGGTTAAACTTCACCCAGCGTGAAGGAAGCGATCCTGTTGCGTCACAGGACCGCGGTACCGCACATAGAGCGCGAGCAAGTAGTCAGCGAACTCAACCCCAACTAGGATTGAAGTCCGATTAGACCCTTGCTGGCACAACACCGCAACTGGGTGTGTAAGGAAACTAAATAACAATATTAAGGCACAAGAGTGCATGCGGTGCCGCACTGACGAACGCCACTAACCACCCAGGCTTGGGTAAGGAAAGCACAGAGGAAGTGCACGGCGCCGTACTGGCGGTCACAGCAACTGGACGCTGTAATGTGTGATTCGTGCAGTAGGATAAGTCGGGCGCTAGATAGCAACCATACACCTTCCGCGAACAGACATTCAATAGGGTAGGGGTATCCAAGGACGACTTGCACTCACAACATACACACATTAACAATTGTACACTAGCGCATGGCCGTGCGGTCATGCGCAGTTTATATAGTTGCAGCACAGGAAGTGGCCACAGAAACTTTGCCCTTCCAAGACCTGCCAAGAGGACCAATGGAATGTGCTGCAGAGCCTGAGCACATGACCCTCGATCTCCAACGGGAGATCTTGCCCTGGGCATGCTCAGTGTGTGCAGACAAGGACTTAGTCCCAGAGAAGTCTGCTCGCTGCTGACCAGAACTGGCTTTAATGGCAGAAGCTGAAGAAGCAGCAGTAACTCTCTGTACAGAGTGAGACTGAGCAAGACGCTGGGACCGACGTCCCTGCTGAGCAGACTCCACTGCGGCTGGATAAGAATGGGAGACCGCAGCGGAGATGGCTTGAGATTCCCCCTGTGCAGAAGCGGGAACTCGAGACCTAACATTACCCCCCCCTCCTTGGGCCTCGTTACGCTCGAAGGCAGCAATGAGCTGTGGGGCCCGAATGTTTTCAGCAGGCTCCCATGACCTGTCCTCTGGGCCATAACCCTTCCAATCCACCAGATAGAACTTTTTTGCCGCGTACCACCTTGCACTCCAAAATAGCGTTCACCTCGTAATCGTCCGTAGACGAACCCGATGTCCCGGCAGATGACTCGGAAAACCGGGACATGTATACGGGTTTCAAGAGGGACACATGAAAGGTGTCGGTGATACCCAAGCGTGGAGGAAGAGCCAAACGGTAGACCACAGGATTAACCCGTTCGAGAATCTTGAAGGGACCCAAGTAGCGAGGAGCAAACTTAGTGGACTCAACTCGCAGCCTGATGTTACGGGCGGAGAGCCACACCAAGTCGCCAGGAGCAAGGGTCGGAGCGGGGCGCCGATGAACATCGGCGGAGGACCTCATTCTCTCCTTGGAGGCCCGAATGGCATCCTGTGTGCGGTCCCAAATGTCCCGTGCCTCTACAGCCCAGTCTGCCACCCTGGAGTCAGCAGAAGACACAGGCATGGGCACAGGAACACGCGGATGCTGGCCGTAATTTAGGAGGAATGGAGTCTGACCGGTGGAGTCGGCTACGGCATTGTTAAGTGCAAACTCTGCCCACGGTAGCAAGGATGCCCAGTCATCCTGCCTGGCAGAAACAAAATGTCGTAAATATGTGACCAAGGTCTGGTTGGCCCTCTCTACCAACCCATTCGTCTCGGGATGATATGCCGAAGAGAGATTCAACTCAATACTGAGTAGACGACAAAGCTCTCTCCAGAATCGAGACGCAAACTGGGGACCCCGGTCACTAACAATTTTGTCTGGCATACCGTGTAGGCGAAAGATATGCTTGACGAACAAGACAGCCAACGCCCGTGCAGAAGGTAGCCGTGGAAGAGGCACCAAGTGCACCATTTTGGAAAAATGGTCGGTGATCACCCAGATAATGGTGCAGTTACGAGACTTGGGTAAGCCCACCACAAAGTCCATCCCGACCATCTCCCAGGGCCTGTCCGCCACCGACAGAGGATAAAGCAAACCAGCTGGCCGTTGCCGAGGAGTCTTGTTCTTGGCGCAAGAGACACACGCCCGAACATACTCTGCGACATCACGAGCCATATGCGGCCACCAGTATGTCCTCGCCAGTAACTCAGATGTCCTTTTGGTACCAAAATGTCCACCCACCCTGGACGAGTGTGCCCAAGAGAGAACCTCCGGTCGCAAACTGGATGGAACAAAAGTCTTGCCCGGAGGCACAGACTCTAGCGAAACCGGGGCCACAGTTCTCAAGCTCTCGGTGGGGACAATAAGCCGAGGCTCCTCCTCCGCAGATGACACAACAGAGCGAGAGAGAGCGTCGGCCCAAATGTTCTTCTCCCCAGAAAGAAAATGGAGGGTGAAATGAAACTGGGAGAAGAATAAGGACCATCTAGCCTGGCGAGAATTCAACCGCTGGGCTGTCTGCAGGTACACCAAATTTTTATGGTCTGTGAAGACTTGGAAGGGAAAACGTGCTCCCTCCAAGAGATGTCTCCACTCCGAGAAAGCCAACTTCATGGCTAGCAACTCCCTGTCCCCGATGGAATAATTCCTCTCTGCTGGTGAGAAGGTCTTGGAGAAAATGAAGCAAGGATGCTTCCGACCTTGAGCATCCTTTTGGAAGAGGACTGCTCCAGCACCAACAGAAGAGGCATCCACCTCCATGATAAATGGCTTATCAACATCGGGGCGATGAAGGATGGGAGCGCTAGCGAAGTGTGACTTTATAGAGATAAAGGCCTTGGAGACCTCCTCAGACCACAATTTGGGATTCGCCCCCTTCTTGGTGAGGGCAACCAAGGGAGCTACCAAAGTTGAGAAGTGCGGAATGAACTGGCGATAATAATTAATGAACCCCATAAAGCGCTGCACCGCTTTAAGAGAATGGGGTTCCTGCCAGTCCATCACAGCCTGTAGTTTGGCAGGATCCATAGCCCATCACTGGGCAGAGATGATGTAGCCCAGGAAAGGTAAGGACTCCTGCTCAAACATACACTTCTCCAACTTGGCATAGAGGGAGTTTGCCCGTAGGAGGTCGAAGACTTTGCAAACATCTCTCCGGTGGGAGTCAATATCTGGAGAGTAGATGAGAATATCATCCAGATAGACTACGACCGAGGTGGAAAGCATATCCCGGAAGATATCGTTCACAAAGTCTTGGAAAACGGCTGGGGCATTACAGAGCCCGAAGGGCATCACCAGATATTCATAGTGCCCATCCCTGGTGTTAAAAGCCGTCTTCCATTCGTCCCCCTCACGGATGCGAATCAGGTTGTAAGCACCCCGCAGATCTAGTTTAGTAAATACCCTTGCTCCCCGAAGCCTATCGAAGAGCTCAGATATCAAGGGCAAAGGATACTTATTTTTAACGGTGATGGCATTAAGACCCCTGTAGTCTATGCATGGACGCAATTCCCCATTCTTCTTCTGCACGAAGAAGAACCCTGCCCCAGCAGGTGACACTGACTTCCTAATGAATCCTCTTGCCAGATTTTCCTTGATGTACTGTGACATTGCCTCCGTCTCCGGGAGAGATAGCGGATAGACTCGACCCCGGGGAGGCTCAGCACCAGGCAAGAGATCAATAGGACAGTCATAGGGGCGATGGGGCGGAAGGATCTCCGCCGCCTTTTTGGAGAACACGTCTGCATAAGACCAATACTGCTTGGGAAGAGAGGAAAGATCTGCGGGTACCTCTGTAGTAGCAACCTGACCGCACTCCCTCTGACACCTACCCCCACAAGATTCGCCCCATTCCAGGATTCTGCCAGAGGACCACTCGATATGAGGAGAGTGGTACCGTAGCCAAGGTATTCCCAACAGGACATCATCAATTCCCTCAGGAATGACGAGCAGAGATATAATCTCCTGATGAGATGGCGACATGGACAGAGTAAAAGGGATGGTCTGGTGTGTTATCTGTGAGGGCAGTGTCGACCCATTCACCACTCGTACCGTTACTGGTTGAGCTAGCATAACCAGGGGTTTTGCGTGACGTTGGGCGAAGGCAGAAGACATAAAATTGCCCTCCGCCCCAGAATCCACGCAGAGCTCTACCGAGTGGGAGAATGAGCCAATAGTAATTGTCCCCTTAAAGGACAATTTAGAGGCAAACGTCGCCGTGTCTAGTGTACCTCCACCTACTACCACTAGACGCTGATGTTTCCTCGACTGCTGAGAACATCTGGTGGCTAGATGTCCTGACTGCTGGCAAACATGACAGACCTTGAGTGCACAAGCGGTCCGGGACTTAGATCCCGCTTGTGACACTTCCCTGGCCTCATGTGACTCAGGAACCAGGACCGGAGATTCCAGAGGTTTGGCGAAGTTAGGAGCCAGCCGAAACCTCTGCCTACACTGGGCTCGCTCTAACCTCCGCTCGTTAAAACGGAGGTCAATTCGAGTGGAGACAGTTATTAACTCCTCCAGTGTGGCAGGAACCTCCCTAGTGGCCAGAGCGTCCTTAACGTGGTCAGCCAGGCCCCTCAAAAATATGGGGATAAGAGCTTTATCCGACCAATCCAGCTCAGAGGCTAAAGTGCGGAATTGGACGGCAAAATGACTGACCAAGGACTCGCCCTGAGTTAATGCCAGCAGTTGGAGCGCAGTATCATGGGTGACTTGAGGTCCTAAAAAGACCTGTTTCAGAGTGCTCAGAAACAGCGGAGCACTCTGCACCACATGATCGCCACGCTCCCACAGCGGCGTAGCCCATTCCAACGCCCTGTCCGACAAGAGAGACACTATAAATCCCACCTTAGCCCGCTCTGTGGGAAAACGTGCAGCCAGGAGCTCGAGATGAATAGATCACTGACTCACAAATCCCCTACAAAATTTGCTATCACCAGAAAATTTTTCTGGCAGCGGGAGGCGAGAAAATGTTGGAGCAGGGGTGGCAATGGACAGGGTTGCTGCAGCCACGCTAGCAGCCTGTACAGCAACTGCGGTAACATCCACAGCTGAGGTTGCGCTCTCAAGAGCCGCCAACCTACCCTCCAGCTGCTGGATATACCGCAAGGATTGCTGTTTGTCCGTCATTACTAGCCAGACCCTGGCGCTAGTGTAATGTTAGGGCTAGCGGAACGCACCAAATAATAAGACAGATAGAGTATGGTGCGTTCGCAGCCCGGGGTCCACCGTGCAGAGATGGAACCTGCTGCCAAGTAATGACGGACTATATGGCGGTACTCATAAGTATACACACGTGGGTTAAACTTCACCCAGCGTGAAGGAAGCGATCCTGTTGCGTCACAGGACCGCGGTACCGCACATAGAGCGCGAGCAAGTAGTCAGCGAACTCAACCCCAACTAGGATTGAAGTCCGATTAGACCCTTGCTGGCACAACACCGCAACTAGGTGTGTAAGGAAACTAAATAACAATATTAAGGCACAAGAGTGCATGCGGTGCCGCACTGACGAACGCCACTAACCACCCAGGCTTGGGTAAGGAAAGCACAGAGGAAGTGCACGGCGCCGTACTGGCGGTCACAGCAACTGGACGCTGTAATGTGTGATTCGTGCAGTAGGATAAGTCGGGCGCTAGATAGCAACCATACACCTTTCGCGAACAGACATTCAATAGGGTAGGGGTATCCAAGGACGACTTGCACTCACAACATACACACATTAACAATTGTACACTAGCGCATGGCCGTGCGGTCATGCGCAGTTTATATAGTTGCAGCACAGGAAGTGGCCACAGAAACTTTGCCCTTCCAAGACCTGCCAAGAGGACCAATGGAATGTGCTGCAGAGCCTGAGCACATGACCCTCGATCTCCAACGGGAGATCTTGCCCTGGGCATGCTCAGTGTGTGCAGACAAGGACTTAGTCCCAGAGAAGTCCGCTCGCTGCTGACCAGCACTGGCTTTAATGGCAGAAGCTGAAGAAGCAGCAGTAACTCTCTGTACAGAGTGAGACTGAGCAAGATGCTGGGACCGACGTCCCTGCTGAGCAGACTCCACTGCGGCTGGATAAGAATGGGAGACCGCAGCGGAGATGGCTCGAGATTCCCCCTGTGCAGAAGCGGAACTCGAGACCTAACAGAAAGTAACTCTAAAAATAATCATTAAATAAAAATAATAAATATGAAAAATAAAACAAAATAAACAATGATAAAAATATCTTTCTAAGCAATGATAAAAAATAAAATAAATAACGCATGCAATTTCTCGGCGTTATCATTAGCATTAACATTACCTTTAGTATCAGATTGGGTAGGGGGATCAGGGTCATAATATGCAAACATTCTCCACAAAAGAGTCCCCAATAAAACAAAAGTGGTTAAGTTATCAGACAACCCCACTTCCTTCACCCCGCTCCCAGCACCCCAATCTATAAACACCCAGGCCAGTTCAGGTCGGATGAGACTTTGCTCAGCCCTGGTGTCCTTGAGGCCTGTAGCGACATGGCCCCCCTCGATGATGTACTGCACGTTGTCATAGACCCTCCCAATCACCCCACCCACCAAAAGAACTGCTGCATTATGCCTTGGGGCCTTGGCTGGGGGCAAGGCCAGACTGGCCATCTGGCAATTCTGGCAAATGCCAGAAGGGCCTGTAGGGTTATGGGCCTCCTTGTCTGCTACGCTGTTAACAGAATCGGTGTTCTCAAGACACCTGGGGACGTAACTACAACAGGTGCAGGGGTTGCAATCGCACCCAGGCCCTGGAGCCAAGGGGGTCCTAAAAGTCCCTTTGGCCTATACAAAAAGAATATTAAAGATTTAAAATATTTGGGGGCCCTGTTGGGGCTTTCGCATCGAGGCCCACGAGTTTCAAGTTACGCCACTGAAGACACCCATACTGTTAAGAGTTGTGACATTGATATCATTAGAAATATTGGTCTTGTAGTAAATCTTGCTTTCCTCCATTCACGATAATATTAGTAATTTATCCCCATCTGGTGCTGGGGGCGGCACACCATGGTCCTGTGTGATCTCAAATGCCAGGGCTGAATTTCAGCCCCAGTCCGTACCTGGCTGGGGGGTTCTTTTGCTCCTCAGGACAGTTGGCACTGATATGATAAGTCTTATTGCAGGCAAAACACTTGCGAAGGTCGGTGGTATGTCTGGTTCTGGCAACGGGGACAGAGCCTTCGGTGAGTCAGCTGACAGGGGCACTGGGGTTGGTTGCAGGCTTACCCCCTCCAGCTGGCATTGACTTGCTTCCGAATTTCCGATTTACAGTTGGCCTCATAGGCGTCGGCAATCTGTGCTCCTTTATCCGTGTCTTTGGGCTCTCAGTCCATCACGAACTGTCGCACCTCAGATGGGCAAAGATATAGAAACTGGTCTTTGATCATCAGGTCTCGCAGCTGCTCAAAGGTGGTCACTGACAGTCCTTGGATCCGCTGGTCAAAGTGGGTCCTAAGTCCATGCACCACATCGCTATAACTGTCATGTGGACCACGTTGGAGGTTCCAGAACTTTTTGCAGTAAACCTCAGGAGTCAGTTGGTACTTCATTATCAGGGCCTGCTTGATGGCCTCATAGTCTCCAACTTGGTCTGGTGGGAGAGAAGCAAATGCCTCCAGAGCTTTGCGTATGAGCCCTGGGGTTAGGTATTGGGCCCATTCTTCCAGACACCCGGTACTGTCTGCAGCCTTTCTCAAAGGCCCGCAGAAAAATGTCCAAGTCCCCGTCCTTTTCCATCACAGGAAAGTGCTCTGGCTGGGGTTTAGGGGACGGAACATTGCTGGACTCACTGCTCCACGTGGTAGATGGTAATACCCCTAGCTGGGCCATTTGCAGTTCATTTGCCCTCCGAGCTTGGGCCTCCCTCTCGGCTCTTTCCGCCTCCTGCTTGGCCCTCTTAGCCTCTTGGAATTGCAGGATAAGCTGCAGAAGTGTCTCTGGATGGTCTGAGGAGCAGTGTTATAGAGCCATCTGCAGGTGGCGGTCCACGCTACCCAGGCTGCAAGTAGGGCCGGCATCCAGTGGTTGGACCTTAGCCACAATACCACCTCTGCTGGTGCTGGCTTCTGCGTCTGCTGGGCTCTGAGGACGGGCTTGGTCCATTTCAAATTGCACCAGTTCTGTGACCATTTGAGCCTTGGTTTTGCAATGGGGGTCCAGGCCATGGTGCATGCATATTCCAACAAGAGTGTCCTTATTCTGCTGGGTGTACCGGTGCTCTCCATTTGCGGCCATCATTGCCAAATAAAAGATAGGATAGAAAAACAAAGAGAAAGGGTGGGGATAATTGAAAGTACAATGGTATCATCTCAGGACTAGTAAACACTGAGCTAGTTCTCGAAAACTTTTTGTGCAGGGTCCTCACAAGAACCGTGCAAGTTTTTAATGAGTGAAATGATGGCTCAAACCAGATCACTAATGCTCTATTATCCTACTGCTCTGCCACCAATATGTCATGAACCGGGGGTGTTTGGTTGCACGAGTTCTTTCTTCAGGGATTTATTTAAATACCACTTCCCAGTTCCGTTTTGGAACTTGCAGCTCTCTGGCACCCCCCTTTCCCTCAGGTCAGTCAGGGAACTGCACCTAGGATAATTATTTGCCAGAAAGGCTTCCCGATCAGGTACTGGCTATTGGGCACGCTGCCATGAAGGTGATATACCTATTCCCTGCCACAGCCGGGCAATACTCTTATAAATGTGAAGATTGTTCCAGCTCCTTTCCAATTAAAAGTCCTTTATTGATCCATATCCTTAAAAATCATCCCTGCACAAAAGGGATTGTGAACAGTGACAAAAACCTGCTAATAACAATTAGCTATTAGCAGGATTTTGTCGCTGTTCACATTCCCTTTTGTGCAGGGATGATTTTTAAGGATATGGATCAATAAAGGACTTTTAATTGGAAAGGAGCTGGAACAATCTTCACATTTCTTGCGTCTTCAGCTGTTGCTACGTCTGGGTCAGGACGGGCTCATGTGCTCCTGTGGTCTGTTGGTGAGCTGACTGGGCCTTTGGCCCCTGTATTTTTCTATTGATATATTGTTCAATACTCTTAGAAACCAGGTTCTGTCACTGCCAGCTATACCCAACAAGCTCTGTACTCTTTGCTGCTACCAGCTCCTATGACTAATAGCGAGTCAGGAACCAACCCAATCAGTAGCATAATTTACTTCAGAGGACGCTGGAGGTACGTTTTTGAGCAAAAAGAAATAGGCAGTGTTTACAAAAGTCTAAAAATATATTACCAAAATGAGACAATTACAGTATGTACAGAACGATTACAAAATAAAAGGGATTAAAGATAAAAATCAACTTACATTTGTCTTATGTAATTCCATGGTAAGCCATGCGGCAGGGAGGAGGAGGAGCATATGTCCCAATGCATCAGGCAGAGTGCAGAGTTTCTGTTAGCTGACCTCCTGGGCAAAAAGTTCCTCCTAAAATGAGGTCCAATATCTTATACCCTGTGCTTCATGACCTCACTGCGTGGCCTGCGCCCTGGAATGCCCTCACCTTTTTCCAATGAGACTAAGAACTGTATTAAAACTCATGTCAGTCATTACTTGCACTGGAAACCTTGTAGAGCGACAACGAAAGTATTACATCTTCTTATGAGGTTAGCTTACATTTAAGTCTAAACATGGGGTAGCTGTGTGACCCAGTTAAGTAGGAATCAATTTCTTGGATTTCGCTGAAGCTGAAGTCTAGAAAGCTACAGCTCTATCGAAGCAAATGCCAAAAATTTAAATTTTAAACCTATATCAACAATCGTTGCCAGGATATTTACGTTTTCAAGGTCAAAGAAACGTGCTTCCAGCAGCCCGGATTTAGCAGATCACACTGGGGTCTCAGGTTACACAGCTGCATAGCAGGAGACCGAGAGAGAGAAGCGTATTCACACACACATTCCCGTGCGAGGTGGAAGAGAGTGAGGAGAATTACCCAGGCAGACTGAGGGGGCTGTATGGGAGATGCAGCTGCAAGTTCCAGAAGTGTAATTGGGACAACCAGACATTCTTCATATTTCCTGACAATGTGTCAGAGTTGACCTAGGGTTGGAGAACTAAACCACTACACACTAAAAAATGGAGAACTAAACTACTAGACAACAGGGGTTAAAAAACTAAACTACTAAACACCTAGGGTTTGATAACTAAAGCACTACACTCCAGAAGATTGAGAACTACTTCTCTGACCCCTGTTGTCTGGTAGTTTAGATCTCCATCTTCTGGTGTGTAATAGTTTAGTTTTCCAACCCCTGGTGTCTAGTAGTTTAAACTACTAACATCCTAGGGTTGAATAACTAAATCACCACACAGCAAGGGATGATGAACTAAACACTAGACAACAAGTCATGGAGTCCCCAAGGCATGTGGGACAAACCTCTTTATCTAACAATTCCTTCACTGCTCCTGCCTCCTCCACCTCCTCTAGGGCCTTCACTTGCACCCTCAACCTCTTCCTCAATGAGACACACATTCCAACAGTGCAGAGAGAATCCCTCTACCTCCATACTGCGCAGCCAGGGCTCACCGCGATCAGGCAGTGTTTAAATTAATATGCCTTGGAGATCACAGTCACACAGCTCAAGAGTTGTGGACATCTATCCAGGCTGAGTTTCAGCAATTGCAAACTAATAACCTCACTTTAAATGTATCATTAATAAGTCGAAAAATTTCATGATTTAGCAAGATAATATTTATTACAAAAAAGTTACACAATGAGAGACAAACAGTACAAAAAAGTCCCTAAAAACAGTTAAGGCAGTGTGATTCAAACAGTTTTACAAGGCAATGGAATACATAAGGAGAGCAAAAAGAGCATCTCATTTATGCTGCTAAGTATAACTTGCCTACACTAAGGTAGAAGCAAAAGGACACCTGTAAGGCAGCAAGAAGTATGTTAATAGGTATAGGTCAAAAATACAGACCATGTGCCATAATAGTAAGTGGAAACACAGTGTCCAGTACCCCAATGCGTTTGTTGCATATAGCTTAGTCAGGGGGTCTTTGAGCAATGGCTGGCTCCACTGAATGTGGTGCCAGGGAAGGCTGTGTGTGTGACAATGGTACAAACCTGATGGCACCCCTACACCGGGGCAACCTTGCATGGCTCATGTCCTCTACCTTACGGTCCAGCAATTTCCTGCAACTTTCTCGGACTGGATGCGCGCCTACAGAAAGCATGGACACTGTGTGCACACTTCGGCTGATCGCACCCCGCTGGTTAACCATTTGATTTGCAATATTCTGACATTGCCTGGTGCAGCATGTCCTTTTGCATAGCTCATGCAAAAGCAGTCTGGATGTGGTGAAAATCATGCTTTTGGAGTGTGCACAGATGAAGGACCTCTGCCCACTTCTGCACAGTTTTGAAATGGCTACTAAGATGGTTAGCTCTGACTATGCCATCATCAGCATCACTATTCCAGTCATCTACATGCTAGAGCACACTTTAAAAAGTCTATGGAAAGATATGGTAGTCCCAGAGGAACAAATGGAGGAGGACGACGAGGAAGAGGTCAAGGGTTTGCAACATTCAGGAGATGAAAAAGATAATGATCCCCTCTCTGTTGTCCATGGTTGGCAGGAGAGGGTGAAGGAAGCAAACTTGAGTGTTACAGTGCCACCAACGCACCATGGACTTTTATCTCATGGAAGAGCCAGACACATGAGCACCTTCTTGCTGCACTACCTGCAACATGATGTCCGATTGTTAGAATTAGAAACAGTTCTGACTACTTGGTTGCCACTCTGATCCACGGTACAAATGTAAATATTACCAGATGCTTACCCCCCTGGAAAGGGAAGCGCATATGCTGGAGTATTGAAACACACTTGTGCACAATCTTAAGAGTGGTTTTCCCTAAGACAGCAGTCAGGCACACAGTGTGCATTGCAGTTATAGACTTCCAACCTTGGGAATGTCAAGTTGTGAACGTAAAACATTAGCAGCAGAAGTGTAAGTGCACAAGCAATTTCTGTGAGTCATATTATCCCAAACAATTTGGATTATGAAATGAGGCCTGGTGGCTGCACCAGAGGATTATGCCAAACAATTTGGATTATGAAATAAGGTCTGGTGCCTTTACCAGAGTATTATCCCAAATGATTTGTATTATGAAAAGGGTCCTGGTGCCTGCACCAGACTATTATCCCAAGCAATTTGGATTGTGAAATGATGTCTGCTGCCTGAACCAGAGTATTATCCCAAACTCTTTGGATTATAAAATGAGGTCTGGTGCCTGCACCTGACAATTATCCCAAATGATTTGGATTATGAAATGAGGTCTGGTGCCTGCACCAGAGTATTATCTCAAACTATTTGGATTATGAAATGAGGCCGGGTGCCTGCACTAGAGTATTATCCAAAAGGATTTGCATCATGAAATGAGGTCTGGTGCCTGCATCAGAGTATTATCCAAATTTATTTGCATTATGAAATGAGACCTGGTGCCTGCAACACAATATTAGCAGAAAAGATTTAGATTATGTAATGTGGGCTGGTGCCTGCACCAGAGTATTAGGCCAAACTATTTGGATTATGAAGTTATGTCTGGTGCCTTCACCTGGGTATTATCTCAAATGATTTGGATTATGAAATGAGGCATGGTGCCTGAAGCAGAGTATAATCCCATACTGTTTGGATTATGAAATGAAGCCTGGTGCCTAATACACAGTATTAGGCCAAAGGATTTGGATTAGGAAATGAGGCTTGGTATCTGCACCAGAGTATTGTCCCAAACGATTTGCTTCATGAAATAATATCTGGTGCCTGCATCAGACTATTAAACCAAATTATTTGGATTATGAACTTGTCATGACTCTGACAGGATGGTTCCACCTCCATCCTGGTCAGGTAAGGGTTAATTCTAGTCCGCCTATCTTTGGTTCTGGGACAGCTATTTAATGTTGGTAGTTCCTGGGTTTGGTGTCGGTGATACTTCCGTATACTCAGTTTGTGGTTGATGGCCCGGATTATCCGTCCGTAATCGTTGTGCCTCTGTGCATGTAATTTTTTGTTGTGTATGACCCGTTTGTCCCCTAACTTTTCTTTCTGAATCCTGCATTGTACTGCCCTGTCCTTTCTTTTATCTGACACCTTGGCTCGCCACAGTTTACATGTCTAATCTTTAGGTACCACGCTCTCGTCTTATTTTTGACCCTCGGCTCTCCTTTGACTACGTTTACACTCTGTGCCCTGTACTCCGAGCTCCCGGATGCCTTCCCTGGCCGCACGTGTGATGACTCTGCCCCTTGTTATCACGTGACTGCTTTGTTCCAGGTCCTGTGCTCACTGCTTAGTCTCAGGTCCTTGTACACTGCGTGCCTTGTTCCCTCACTCCCTGCACTCATTCCCGTGCCCTCTGGTAGCGCTCCCAAGACTATGCCAGTGACACTGTCAGGGTCACTACATTATCACTGACCTCAGGCGGTTTTTGTGTTTGGATGTTATGGACCCGCTTGCGTGCTCTGTGTGTCAGGTATCTAACCTGACTGAAATTACACAGAGCCTGTCTGTAGAGCAAAGAGCATTGGTTGCATCTCACCAACAGGTACAGAGGGCGTTGGCAGCTACAGATAATATTGTTCGGGGTGTATCTTCTTCGTCTGGCAATGTGAAGGATACCATATATGATGTTTCCCTATCCTCTCCTAAATCCTCTGTCAAACTTCCGGATAACTATTCTGGGGATAAGAGAAAATTCCAGGTGTTTAGAGAGAGCTGTAAATTACTTTTTTCCCTGTGTCCTCGCTCCTCAGGTGATGAAAGTCAAAGGGTGGGGACAGTTATTTCCCTGTGAGGTGCTGCAATCCTGGGCTTTCTCCCTATCCCCTACCTCCCCTGAGAGAATACCTGTTGATCAGTTCTTCGAGGCCTTGGGTCTAATTTACAATGAACCTGATTGAGTGAGATTGGCAGAGGACACAATTATGAGTCTTACCAGGGTAAAGCTCTCTGCTGAGTGGTACTGTTTTGAGTACAGACGATGGGCATCAGAAGTATCCTGGAATGACTCGGCTCTCAGGGAGCTATTCCAAAGGGTCTTTCTGAGCACTTAAAGGATTCTTTGGCCTTGCATCCACCGCCCAATTCTCTGGAGGAGGCCATGAGCCAGGCCGTCTGAATGGACCACAGGCTGAGAGAGATAGGAGTCGTGCAATGTGAAGCTCCTCTGTTGTCTATGAAACTGGAGCCTTCGTCATTGGTTAAGCCCATGGAGGTGGGGGCTGTCTCCATGAAGGAAAAGGAGAGGAGATGTTGCAGAGAGAAAAAACTCTGCTTCTACTTTGGAGCCCCGAGTCATTGGAAAAAGAACTGTCCCTCTTGCCACCCCGGATTCTGAGGTCTCAGGAAATGACTAGCTCTAGGTAACTACCGAGGAGGTTACCAAACCCCACAGGTACTTTTTTCCTATGTCTTCAAACTATTGTTAAAAGTGGAAGTTGGTGTGGACAATTGTTTTTTTTCTCTTCTGCTTTTGTTAATTGTGGGTCATTAAACTTGATTGACTCGAGGTTGGTGGTCCATTGTGAGATAGGGACAGTCAGGTTGGACAAACCAATGAGAGTGGTGGCTATTGACTCGACCCATTTCATCAAGGATGGGATCCGTTCCTTTACCAAAAAATTCGTCTTTAAGGTGGGGTCTGTTCATCTGGAGCATATAGCCTGTTTCATTCTGGACAATCTCCCTGCTTTGGCTTTGGGGTTTCGTTGGCTACATTGTCATAATCCGGTCAGGCTCGGGAGATTGTGAAATGGGGATCCAACTATGAAAACAAGTGTCTGAATTCTGTGTCTGTGTCATCCGTCGGTCTAAAGGGTATTCTGAAGTACCTGAAGGACTTTGAGGACTTGTTCTCCGAAAGTCAGGCCGAGGGGTTACCACCACACTGCCCATTTAATTGCGCCATCAACCTGATTCCAGGGGCTAAATTGCCTAAGGCCCGATTTTTTAACCTTTCTGGTATGAGCAGGCAGCCATGAAGGAGTGCATATCTAAGAGTCTCCGCAAGGGGCATATCCACCCTTCTGTGTCTCCTGTTGCTGCAGGTTTCTTTTTTGTAAAAAAAAAAAAAAGATGGTGGTCTCCGCCCATGCCTTGACTTTCGAGAAACTTAACAAGATTAGTTTAAGAAACACATATCCCTTCCCACTTATTCCTGATTTGTGTAACCAATTGTTCAGGACCAAATGGTTTTCAAAACTAGACTAGTGAGGGCCATATAACCTTATCCGTGTGAGGGAGGGGGATGAGTGGAAATCTGCATTTCTCACCTCAGAAGGACTATTCGAAAATTTACTTATGCCACTTTGTTTAACCAATGCTCCTGCGGTCTTCCAAAACTTCATCAATCATGTGTTCTCTGATTTTATTAGGCGGTTTGTGGTTATATACTTAGATGACATTCTGGTTTATTCATTTGAAAAGCAGACACATATTGGTCACTTTCGGGCCATTCTTCAAAGACTCAGGGAGAACCAACTTTTCGCTAAGCTAGAGAAATGCTCGTTTTTTGTCCAGGAACTGCCTTTCTTGGGTTCATTGTCTCTAGTGAGGGATTTCGTATGGATCCCAAAAAGGTGCAGGCCATTGTCTATTGGGTGCAGCCCCAGGACCTGAAAGGCCTTCAGCGTTTCTTGGGATTCTCCCATTATTACCGGAGGTTTATTAAAGGGTTCTCTCAAGTGGCCAAGCCCCTCACTGACTTGACACAGAAGGGGGCTGATGTTAAAAACTGGTCAACCAGCTCCATCTCAACCCTTTGTGGTGGAGGTTGACACCTCGGAGGTGGGGGTGGGGGCGGTTTTGGTCCCAAGGGCCCACCACTTTGACCAATCTTAGACCATGCGCCTTCTTCTCCAAGAAGTTCTCCCCAGCAGAAAGAAGTTATGACGTGCGCAATTGGGAACTTCTTGTGGTTAAGTTGGCCTTTGAAGAATGGAGGATTTTTTGGAGGGGGCAATACATTCCACTACTGTAGTTTTACTGATGACAAGAACCTGGCATATATTGAGTCTAGGCAAGCTAGATGGTCACTTTTTTTCCCGGTTTCAGTTCTCGATCACTTTTCATCCGGGATGAATGTGAAGGCAGAATGTGAAGGCAGATGCATTGTCTCAGAGTCTGGATTTATTTTACCCTCTTGAGCCTCCATCCTCCATTCTTAAACCCTGGGTGGTAGTGGCTGATGTGTTGGCAGGCTTGGAACGGGAGATTTGGGAAGCCTAGTCCCAGGCTCCACTGTCAAAGCCGGTGGAAAAAATGTTTGTTTCTGTTCAATTTGGACTCAGAGTCGACCAGGAGTTCCATGATTCAGCGTTGAGTGGACATACTGGGATTTTGGCTGCTCGTGAGGCCATTGCGAGAGTTTTTTGGTGGGCATCTCTTATCACTGATGTTAAGAAATTTGTGCCTGCCTGTGACGTGTATGCCCGCGCTAAGAGCTCTCATAACCGGCCGGCCGGGGAATTGGTGCCTTTGCCGGCCGGTTATGAGAGCTCTTAGCGCGGGCATACACGTCACAGGCAGGCACACATTTCTTAACATCAGTGATAAGAGATGCCCACCAAAAAACTCTCGCAATGGCCTCACGAGCAGCCAAAATCCCAGTATGTCCACTCAGCGCTGAATCATGGAACTCCTGGTCGACTCTGAGTCCAAATTGAACAGAAACAAACATTTTTTCCACCGGCTTTGACAGGGGAGCCTGGGACTAGGCTTCCCAAATCTCCCGTTCCAAGCCTGCCAACACATCAGACACCACCACCCAGGGTTTAAGAATGGAGGATGGAGGCTCAAGAGGGTAACATAAATATTTGCCCATGGATTTTATCACCAATCTTCCTTCTTCCAAGGGTAAAACTGTGGTGGTGGTGGAGAGGTTTACTAATCAAGCACACTTTGTTCCCTTAGTGGCATTGCCCTCTGCTGAAACTTTGTCTAGGTTGTTCGTTCAACATGTGGTTTGTTTGCATGGTGTACCCTTGAATGTGGTGTCTGACTGTGGTCTGCAGTTTGTGTCCAGTTTTTGGAGGGCATTTAGCAAAAGGTTGGGTATTGAGTTGTCCTTTTCATCTGCATACCATCTGGAGTCCAATGGACAGACCGAATGGACGAATCAGTCATTACAGCAAATGTTGCGCTATCTTTCCACTTCCAGTCAAGACGATTGGTCCGATGCCTTGCCTTTGGCAGAGTTTGCGTTCAATAACCCTGTTAAACACTCTACCTATACCTCGCCTTTCTTCTGTAATTATGGGTTTAATCCACACTTTGTGAGATTTTGTCATCTGGACTCCAGTTGTCCGGGGGCTGATTTAGCTGTACAGCAGTTGGGGAATTTATTGTGGGAGGTCCAGAAGAATATTGGGGAGGGTCAGAGGAAGTTTAAGATTTTTGCGGACAGGAGACAGACAGTGGGACCCACCCTTCGGGTTGGGAATAAAGGATGGCTGTCTACTAGGAACATTAAGCTTAAGGTTCCTTCGGCAAAATTGGGGCCTATGTTTATTGGTCCTTATGAGATCACGGAGGTGGTTAACCCAATGGCATTTCGGTTGCGCCTCCCAGTGTCTTTTAAGATTCCCAATGTTTTCCATAGGGCCCTGCTGAAGCCATTGGGGGCTGTGGAGGAAGCATCATTGGATTCCTTTCCACCTGTATCGGTGGATAGTCAGGAGGAATTCGAGGTGGAGAGCATCGTGAATTCCTGGTTGGTCCGCCGTTCCCTCCATTATCTTATGCAATGGAAGGTGTATGGGCCTGAGGACCGATCCTGGGTTCCTGTTGTGAATTCTGTGGCAGAGCTCCCTCCTGTGGTCACAAGTGGTACTTCGGCTGATTCTCTCTGTGAGCTTCCGTTGGTGGAGGAAAGTGGTACTGCGGCTTCTGAGTTTCCTTCCTCAGGTGATGTGGTGAAGTCGGTAGGTGCTGCTCTATTTAACTCCACCTAGTGCCTTGATCCTGGCCTCCGGTCAATGTTCTAGTATTGGACCTGTTTCCTCCTGGATCGTTCCTGTGGCCTGCTGCTCTGCATAGCTAAGTTCCGCTTTGCTATTTTGTTTTCTGTTTTTTTCTGTCCAGCTTGTCTATTTGTTTTTTTCTGCTTGCTGGAAGCTCTGGGACGCAGAGGGTGTACCTCCGTGCCGTTAGTTCGGTACGGAGGGTCTTTTTGCCCCCTTTGCGTGGTTTTTGTAGGGTTTTGTGTTGACCGCAAAGTTACCTTTCCTATCCTCGCTCTGTTCAGAAAGTCGGGCCTCACTTTGCTAAATCTATTTCATCTCTACGTTTGTCTTTTCATCTTTACTCACAGTCATTACATGTGGGGGCTGCCTTTTCCTTTGGGGTATTTCTCTGAGGCAAGGTAGGCTTATTTTCTATCTTCAGGCTAGCTAGTTTCTCAGGCTGTGCCGAGTTGCATAGGGAGCGTTAGGCGCAATCCACGGCTGCCTCTAGTGTGGTTGGAGAGGATTAGGGATTGCGGTCAGCAGAGTTCCCACGTCTCAGAGCTCGTTCTATGTTTTTGGGTTATTGTCAGGTCACTGTATGTGCTCTGACCTCTATGTCCATTGTGGTACTGAATTACCTTATCATAACAGGTTCCTGCCCGATCAGTTCATACCCTATTGGTGGCCCCCATTGAGAGGGGTGTACTGTTATGTCTCTGACAGGATGGTTCCGCCTCCATCCTGGTCAGGCCAGGGTTAATTCTAGTCCGCCTCTTTTTAGTTTTGGGGTGGCTATTTAATGTTGGTAGTTCCTGGGTTTGGTGTCGGTGATACTTCCGTATACTAGGTTTGTGGTTGCTGACCCAGGCTACCTGTCTGTAATTGTTGTGCCTCTGTGCGTGTGAGTTTTTGCTGTGTATGACCCGGTTTGTCCCCTGACTTTTGCCTCTGTATCCTGCATTGTACTGCCCTGTCCTTCCTGTTATCTGACCCCTTGGCTCGTTTCGGTTTACTCTATGTCTAATCCCTAGGTACCACGCTCTAATCTGGTTTTTGACCCTCAGCTCTCCTTTGACTATGTTTGCACTCTGTGCCTTGTACTCCACACTCCCAGCTGCCTTCCCTGGCTGCATGCATGGTGACTCAGCCCCCTGTTATCATGTGACTGGTTTGTTCCAGGTTCTGTGTTCACTGCTTAGTCTCAGGTCCTTGCGCACTGTGTGCCTTGTTCCCCCACTCCCTGCACTCATCCCTGTGCCATCTGATAGCGTTGCCTAGGCTACGCCAGTGACACCGTCAGTGTCATTACAGAAATAAGATCTTGTGCCTGCAGCAGAGTATTATCTCAAACAATTTTGATTATGGAATGAGGCCTGGTGCCTGCACTACAATATTAGCCCAGATGATTTTGATTAGTAAATGTGACCTCCTGAGTCCAGACTGTAACACAGTATTAGCCCAAATGATCTGGATTAGGAAATGGGGCCTGGTGCCTGCACCCCAATATTAGCCCAGATGATTTTGATTAGTAAATATGACCTCCTGAGTCCTGACTACAACAAAGCGAAAGCCCAAATGATTTGGATTAGGAAATGGGGCTTTGTGCCTGTACCCCAATATTAGCCCAAACAAGTTTGATTAGTTAATGTATCCTTTTGAGTCCTGACTAGGGTTGAGCGAAACGGGTCGTTCATTTTCAAAAGTCGCCGACTTTTGGCAAAGTCGGGTTTCATGAAACCCGATCCGACCCGTTTGCGGGGTCGGCCATGCGGTACGCGACTTTCGCGCCAAAGTCGCGTTTCAATGACGCGAAAAGCGCCATTTCTCAGCCAATGAAGGTAAACGCAGAGTGTGGGCAGCGTGATGACATAGGTTCTGGTCCCCACCATCTTAGAGAAGGGCATTGCAGTGATTGGCTTGCTGTCTGCGGCGTCACAGGGGCTATAAAAGGGCGTTCCCGCCGACCGCCATGTTACTGCTGCTGATCTGAGCTTAGGGAGAGGTTGCTGCCGCTTCGTCAGAAGCAGGGATAGCGTTAGGCAGGGTCCATTAACCACCAAACTGCTTGTGCTGTAGCGATTTCCACTGCCCAACACCACCTTCGGTGTGCAGGGACAGTGGAAGCTACATTTTTTTTTTTTCCCCTCAGCGCTGTAGCTCATTGGGCTGCCCTAGAAGGCTCCCTGATAGCTGCATTGCTGTGTGTACGCCGCTGTGCAAACCAACTGCTTTTTTCAAAGCACAAATCCTCTTGTTCCTTCCTTTCTGCACAGCTATCTTTTTTGTTTGTCCACACTTTTTATTTAATTTGTGCATCAGTCCACTCCTTATTGCTGCCTGCCATACCTGGCTGAGATTACTGCAGGGAGATAGTAATTGTTGGACACTCCCTGTTTTTTTTTTTTTGTTTTTTTTTGTGGGAGATTAAGATTGACATTTCTGCTAGAGTGCCATCCCTGTGTGTGCCATCTCTCACTCAGTGGGCCATAGAAAGCCTATTTATTTTTTTGCTTGATTTAGGTTATAAAATCTACCTGAAAAAATCACTACATCAATCAGTGGGAGAAAAATATTGGCCTCAGGGCTTGTGTGCCACTCTTGACTCCTGTGTGTGCCATCTCTCAGTCAGTGGGCCATAGAAAGCCTATTTATTTTTTTGCTTGATTTGGGTTCTAAAATCTACCTGAAAAAATCACTACATCAATCAGTGGGAGAAAAATATTGGCCTCAGGGCTTGTGTGTCACTCCTGACTCCTGTGTGCATCATCACTCACTCAGTGGGCCATAGAAAGCCTATTTTTTTTTTTTTGCTTTATTTGGGTTCTAAATTCTACCTGAAAAAATCAATAAATCAATCAGTGGGAGATTAATATTGGCCTTTGGGCTTGTGTGCCAGTCCTAAGCGTGCCATCTCTCTCTCTCAGATAGTGGGCCATAGAAAGCCTATTTATTATTTTTTTTATTGGGTTTATAAATTTTCCCTGGAACAAAAAAAAAAAGTGGGAGATTAATATTGGCCTCTGGGCTTGTGTGCCAGTCCTGAGCGTGCCATCTCTTTCACAAATAGTGGGACATAGAAAGCCTATTTATGTTTTTGGTTGATTTGGGTTCTAAATTCCACCTGAATAAATATTGGCCTCTGGGCTTGTGTGCCACTCCTGACTCCTGTGTGCGTCATCTCTCACTCAGTGGGCCATAGAAAGCATATTTTTTGTTTTATTTGTTTTATAAATTTTCCCTGAAAAAATCATTTTTATTTTATTTGGTTTCTAAATTCTTCCTGAATAAATCATTTTTTTTTTCATTATTTTTTTTTCTAAAGTCTCCCTGGAAAAAAAAAAATCAAATCAGTGGGAGATTAATATTGCCCTTTCTGCTTGTGTGCCAGTCTTGACTCCTGGGTGTGCCATCTCTCTCTCTCTCTCCAATTGTGGGCCATAGAAAGCCTATTATTTTTTTAGCTTGATTTGGGTTCCAAAATCTACCTGAAAAAATCACTACATCAATCATTGGGAGAACAATATTGGCCTCTGGGCTTGTGTGCCACTCCTGACTCCTGTGTGCGTCATCTCTCACTCCGTGGGCCATAGAAAGCCTATTTTTTCTTTTATTTGTTTTCTAAATTCTCCCTGAAAAAATCATTTTATTTTATTTGGTTTCTAAATTCTTCCTGAAAAAATCATTTTATTCTATTATTTTTTTTTTCCTAAAGTCTCCCTGAAAAAAAAAAAAAAATCAAATCAGTGGGAGATTAATATTGCCCTTTCTGCTTGTGTGCCAGTCTTGACTCCTGGGTGTGCCATCTCTCTCTCTCTCTCCAATTGTGGGCCATAGAAAGCCTATTATTTTTTTAGCTTGATTTGGGTTCCAAAATCTACCTGAAAAAATCACTACATCAATCAGTGGGAGATAAATATTGGCCTCTGGGCTTGTGTGCCACTCCTGACTCCTGTGTGCGTCATCTCTCACTCAGTGGGCCATAGAAAGCCTATTTTTGTTTTATTTGTTTTCTAAATTCTCCCTGAAAAAATCATTTTATTTTATTTGGTTTCTAAATTCTTCCTGAAAAAATCATTTTATTCTATTATTTTTTTTTCCTAAAGTCTCCCTGAAAAAAAAAAAAAATCAAATCAGTGGGAGATTAATATTGCCCTTTCTGCTTGTGTGCCAGTCTTGACTCCTGGGTGTGCCATCTCTCTCTCTCTCTCCAATTGTGGGCCATAGAAAGCCTATTATTTTTTTAGCTTGATTTGGGTTCCAAAATCTACCTGAAAAAATCACTAAATCAATCAGTGGGAGATAAATATTGGCCTCTGGGCTTGTGTGCCACTCCTGACTCCTGTGTGCGTCATCTCTCACTCAGTGGGCCATAGAAAGCCTTTTTTTGTTTTATTTGTTTTCTAAATTCTCCCAGAAAAAATCATTTTATTTTATTTGGTTTCTAAATTCTTCCTGAAAAAATCATTTTATTCTATTATTTTTTTTTCCTAAAGTCTCCCTGAAAAAAAAAAAATCAAATCAGTGGGAGATTAATATTGCCCTTTCTGCTTGTGTGCCAGTCTTGACTCCTGGATGTGCCATCTCTCTCTCTCTCCAATTGTGGGCCATAGAAAGCCTATTATTTTTTTAGCTTGATTTGGGTTCCAAAATCTACCTGAAAAAATCACTACATCAATCAGTGGGAGATAAATATTGGCCTCTGGGCTTGTGTGCCACTCCTGACTCCTGTGTGCGTCATCTCTCACTCAGTGGGCCATAGAAAGCCTTTTTTTGTTTTATTTGTTTTCTAAATTCTCCCAGAAAAAATCATTTTATTTTATTTGGTTTCTAAATTCTTCCTGAAAAAATCATTTTATTCTATTATTTTTTTTTCCTAAAGTCTCCCTGAAAAAAAAAAAAATCAAATCAGTGGGAGATTAATATTTATATTTGTGCTTCAGTGACAGTCCTGCGTGTGTGGCATCTCTCTCATTTGTTGCCACCAACAACAGAGTGTGTAACATTGTGCCTGATTTTCGTTGTGGTCTCACTCACCTGTATAGGGGTAGCTAAATCATACTGAAGTTATAGCTCACCGTGTAAGTTGTGTGACAGCTACAAATACCATTAGTTTGGTTACGTTTTTAAAACAATGAGGAAGTCTGGTGGAAGAGGTCGTGGCCGGGGGCGTTCATTGTCAGCTGGTAATGAGGGTAGTGGTAGTGGTGGAGCATCAGCTGGTCGTGGGAAAAAAAATTGCACCTAAGTCTGGAGCTGTGGAGCCAGGTTCGTCGTCTGGCTACACAAGGCCTTGAACGCTCCCTTTTCTGGGAGTAGGAAAACCGCTTTTAAAGCCGGAGCAGCAAGAGCAAGTTTTGCCTTATCTTGCTGACTCAGCCTCTAGCTCTTTTGCCTCCTCTCGTGAAACTGGTAAATGTCAAAGCAGCGCGTCGTTAGTGGATGTTCAAGTCGCTTCCTTGTCCTCTTCAGCAAAAACAACAACAGAGAAGAATGCAGCAGGCGACACAACGGGTTACTCCATGGAGCTCTTTACACATACCGTCCCTGGCTTAGAACGTGAAGCAGTTAACAGTCCATGCCCATTACAAGTTGAATCTGACATGGAGTGCACTGATGCACAGCCACAGCCAGACTACTATGCTGGTCCTTTGACTCAGACCACAACATTGCCCTCGCAGGGTAATGATCAAGAATCAGACCCTGATGAGACTATGTTGCCCCATCACGAACGCTATACCACCGACCGACACGGTGACACAGACAAAGTTGCACACGAGCTACAAGAAGAGGTAATAGATGACCCAGTTCTTGACCCCGATTGGCAGCCATTGGGGGAACAGGGTGCAGGCGGCAGCAGTTCTGAAGCGGAGGAGGAGGGGCCGCAGCAGGCATCAACATCGCAACAGGTTCCATCTGCCAGGCCCGTATCTTGCCCAAAACGCGTGGCAAAGCCAAAACCTGTTGGAGGACAGCGTGGCCATCCGGTTAAAGCTCAGTCTGCAATGCCTGAAAAGGTATCCGATGCTAGAAGGAGTGCAGTCTGGCATTTTTTTAAACAACATCCAATTGATCAGCGCAAAGTCATCTGTCAAAAATGTTCAACTACCTTAAGCAGAGGACAGAATCTGAAAAGTCTCAATACAAGTTGCATGCATAGACATTTAACCACCATGCATTTGCAAGCCTGGACTAACTACCAAACGTCCCTTAAGGTTGTAGCACCCTCGGCCAATGAAGCTAGTCAGCAACGCAACATCCCTTCCGGCAGTGTAGGGCCACCATTTTCCGCACCACCTGCAGTATCTGTGCAGGTTTCTTTGCCAGGCCAAAGCAGTCAGGGTCAGGGAATCACCAGGTTCGTAGTAGGAAACACTGCATCTAGGGCACCGGCGGCAACAATACCATCTCCCACCGTCTCTCAGTCTGCCATGTCCACCGGCACCCCCGCTAGTTCCACGATCTCCAGCTCTCCAGTCCAGCTCACCCTACATGAGACTATGGTTAGAAAAAGGAAGTACTTAGCCTCGCATCCGCGTACACAGGGTTTGAGCGCCCACATAGCTAGACTAATCTCGTTAGAGATGATGCCCTACCGGTTAGTTGAAAGCGAAGCTTTCAAAGCCCTGATGGACTACGCTGTACCACGCTACGAGCTACCCAGTCGACACTTTTTTTCCAGAAAAACCATCCCAGCCCTCCACCAGCATGTTAAAGAGCGCATCGTCCATGCACTCAGGCAATCTGTGAGCACAAAGGTGCACCTGACAACAGATGCATGGACCAGTAGGCATGGCCAGGGACGTTACGTGTCCATCACGGCACACTGGGTGAATGTTGTGGATGCAGGGTCCACAGGGGACAGCAAGTTTGGGACAGTTCTGCCTAGCCCACGGTCTAGGAAACAGTTGGCTGTAGCCGTTCGCACCCCCTCCTCCTCCTCTTCGTCCTCCTGCAGAAGCGAGAGCTCGTCCACAGACCGCAGTCGCACAACCACTCCATCCGCAGCTGCCACTGTTGCACACCAGGTCTCCCATTATGGGGCAGCTACTGGCAAACGTCAGCAGGCTGTATTGGCTATGAAGTGTTTGGGTGACAACAGACACACTGCGGAAGTTCTGTCCGAGTTCTTGCAGAAAGAAACGCAGTCGTGGCTGGGCACTGTAGATCTTGAGGCAGGCAAGGTAGTGAGTGATAACGGAAGGAATTTCATGGCTGCCATCTCCCTTTCCCAACTGAAACACATTCCTTGCCTGGCTCACACCTTAAACCTGGTGGTTCAGTGCTTCCTGAAAAGTTATCCGGGGTTATCCGACCTGCTCCTCAAAGTGCGTGGACTTTGCTCACATATCCGCCGTTCGCCCGTACACTCCAGCCGTATGCAGACCTATCAGCGTTCTTTGAACCTTCCCCAGCATCGCCTAATCATAGACGTTGCAACAAGGTGGAACTCAACACTGCACATGCTTCAGAGACTGTGCGAACAGAGGCGGGCTGTTATGTTTTTGTGGGAGGATACACATACACGGGCAGGCAGTAGGATGGCAGACATGGAGTTGTCAGGTGTGCAGTGGTCGAAGATTCAAGACATGTGTCAAGTCCTTCAGTGTTTTGAGGAATGCACACGGCTGGTTAGTGCAGACAACGCCATAATAAGCATGAGCATCCCCCTAATGCGTCTGCTGATGCAAAGTTTGACGCACATAAAGGATCAGGCGTCTGCAGCTGAGGAAGAGGAAAGCCTTGATGACAGTCAGCCATTGTCTGGCCAGGGCAGTGTACAGGACGAGTTAGCGGGCGAAGAGGAGGAGGAGGACGAGGAGGATGATGGGGATGATTATATTTTTAATGAGGAAGCTTTTCCGGGGCCACTGGAAATTGGTGGCGCGGCAAGGCCGGGTTCTGGTTTTAGGAGGGACACAAGTGACGTGGATTTGCCTGAAACTGCCCCTCAACCAAGCACAACCGCAGATTTGAGAACTGGAACTTTGGCCCACATGGCGGATTATGCCTTACGTATCCTCAAAAGGGACACACGCATAACTAAAATGATGAACGATGACGATTACTGGTTGGCCTGCCTCCATGATCCTCGCTATAAAGGCAAATTGCAAAATATAATGCCACATGAGAACTTGGAACTAATATTAGCAACCAAACAATCAACTCTTGTTGACCGTTTGCTTCTGGCATTCCCTGCACACAGCGCCCGTGATCGTTCTCACACGAGCTGCAGGGGCCAGCAGACCAGAGGAGTTAGAGGGGCAGAAATCAGAAGTGGCGTTGGCCAGAGGGGTTTTCTGACCAGGTTGTGGAGTGATTTTGCTATGACCGCAGACAGGACAGGTACTGCAGCATCAATTCAAAGTGACAGGAGACAACATTTGTCCAGTATGGTTACAAACTATTTTTCATCCCTTATCGATGTTCTCCCTCAACCGTCATTCCCATTTGATTACTGGGCATCAAAATTAGACACCTGGCCAGAATTGGCAGAATATGCATTGCAGGAGCTTGCTTGCCCAGCAGCTAGTGTCCTATCAGAAAGAGTATTCAGTGCTGCAGGTTCAATACTAACAGAAAAAAGGACTCGTCTGGCTACCAAAAATGTAGATGATCTAACCTTCATTAAAATGAACCACAACTGGATTTCGAAATCTTTTGCCCCACCTTGCCCGGCTGACACCTAGCTTTCCTATGAAAAGGTCTTGCCTGTGGACTATTCTGAATGCCTTTTCCAATCTTGTAATTTTCTGCACCTGATTGTCCAGCATACGACATGTTTACACCTCACTAAATGGCCAAACTCCCCACACGGGGCCGTGGTATCGACACTTGGCGACAGCACCCGTGAGAGTGCTGTTTGTCTGAAGAGGTGGGTGTGCCCGCTTTTGGTTGACGGCACTGCCACTGGGTCCCTCCTAGTACAATAAAGTGTCTCTGGCGGTGGTGGTGCGCACCCAACGTCAGACACACCGTTGTAATATGAGGGGCCCTGGGCCTGTACCGCCGGCCACAAGACAGTTCCCCCCCCCAGCTCAAACAGTGCTCTACCACTTGCAAAATTATCTCACAGCTCCACCAATGTTTAGTCTATGCGCTGACATCCTTCAATGCCTGCCACTGACAATACCATTGTATTGACATTTTTGTTATGTTAGGCCTTCGAAGCCTGTCTGCGGTCACTCCTTCCACTATGCCTCCACTGACCACACCACTGCTGCCCGTGTACCCCTGGAACCAATTTAAAATTGCCTACAGCCATGTGTTATTATTTTAGGCCTTCGATGCCTGTCTGCGGTCACTCCTTACAATATGCCTCCACTGACCACACCACTGCTGCCCGTGTACCCCTGGAACCAATTTAAAATTGCCTACAGCCAGCCCAATTTTTTTATTTTAGGCCTTCGATGCCTGTCTGCGTTCCGTTCTTTCTACTACTACTACACTGACCAGGCCACTGCTGCCCGTGTACCCCTGGAACCAATTTAAAATTGCCTACAGCCATGTGTTATTATTTTAGGCCTTCGATGCCTGTCTGCGGTCACTCCTTACAATATGCCTCCACTGACCACACCACTGCTGCCCGTGTACCCCTGGAACCAATTTAAAATTGCCTACAGCCAGCCCAATTTTTTTATTTTAGGCCTTCGATGCCTGTCTGCGGTCCGTTCTTTCTACTACTACTACACTGACCAGGCCACTGCTGCCCGTGTACCCCTGGAACCAATTTAAAATTGCCTACAGCCATGTGTTATTATTTTAGGCCTTCGATGCCTGTCTGCGGTCACTCCTTCCACTAGGCCTCCACTGACCACACCACTGCTGCCCGTGTACCCCTGGAACCAATTTAAAATTGCCTACAGCCAGCCCAATTTTTTTATTTTAGGCCTTCAATGCCTGTCTGCGGTCACTCCTTCCACTAGGCCTCCACTGACCACACCACTGCTGCCCGTGTACCCCTGGAACCAATTTAAAATTGCCTACAGCCATGTGTTATTATTTTAGGCCTTCGATGCCTGTCTGCGGTCACTCCTTACAATATGCCTCCACTGACCACACCACTGCTGCCCGTGTACCCCTGGAACCAATTTAAAATTGCCTACAGCCAGCCCAATTTTTTTATTTTAGGCCTTCGATGCCTGTCTGCGGTCCGTTCTTTCTACTACTACTACACTGACCAGGCCACTACTGCCCGTGTACCCCTGGAACCAATTTAAAATTGCCTACAGCCAGCCCAATTTTTTTATTTTAGGCCTTCGATGCCTGTCTGTGGTCCGTTCTTTCTACTACTACTACACTGACCAGGCCACTGCTGCCCGTGTACCCCTGGAACCAATTTAAAATTGCCTACAGCCATGTGTTATTATTTTAGGCCTTCGATGCCTGTCTGCGGTCACTCCTTCCACTAGGCCTCCACTGACCACACCACTGCTGCCCGTGTACCCCTAGAACCTATTTATAATTGCATAGAGCATCCTTTTTTTAATAGTAGGCGTACAAAGTCTGTCTGCGGTTCACTATTGAAATTGTCCTCCACTGCCCAGAGCACTGCAGCTTGTGTACCCCTGTAACTTTTTTCTGCTGCAGTGAGCCACATTTTTGGTTTGAGTCCTACTACCTGTGTCTGTCTGCGCCACTCAATTCAGCTGTGTTCCTTTGAAAAAAGCTGAGCGTCTATAGTCTTCTTTTCAGCCTCTAGGAATTTTAAAACTGCATTGGGTGTACAACTTTGGTAGGGCCTACTAACGGTGTCTGCCTCCCCAAGGTGTTCCCCAGGTTTCCTCTCCATTGCTTCAATCTTCATGCTCTCGTTTAGAAGTTGTTGGAAACTACGCTGCATTAGGCCTACAAATTGGGTATGGGGTGTAGAGAGATGGTGTGTTCCACTCCAAGGTGTTCCCCAGGTTTCGTCCACATTGCTTCGGTCTTCCGACTCTCGTTTAGTAGTTGTAGAAAACTACACTGCATTAGGCCTACAAATTGGGTATGGGGTGTAGAGAGACGGTGTGTTACACTCCAAGGTGTTCCCCAGGTTTCGTCCACATTGCTTCGGTCTTCCGACTCTCGTTTAGTAGTTGTAGAAAACTACACTGCATTAGGCCTACAAATTGGGTATGGGGTGTAGAGAGACGGTGTGTTACACTCCAAGGTGTTCCCCAGGTTTCGTCCACATTGCTTCGATCTTCCGACTCTCGTTTAGTAGTTGTTGAAAACTACACTGCATTAGGCCTACAAATTGGGTATGGGGTGTAGAGAGATGGTGTGTTCCACTCCAAGGTGTTCTCCAGGTTGCCTTTCCTGAACTTCTATCTTCAGGCTCTCATTAAATTGTAGTTAAATGGAACAACTGCATTTGGCGTACTAGTTGGTTTGGGGCCTACTATCGGTGTCTGCCACTCCTTGCTGTTCTCCTGGTTTCCTGTCCTGAAATTCCATTTTCAGGCTCTTGTTAAGTAGTTGTTAATGTTAGACTGCATTTGGCCTACTAGTTGGGTTGGGGCCTACTATCGGTGTCTGCCACTCCTTGCTGTTCTCCTCAACTGAACAAAGCTGGGCCGCCTGTTTACTACGGTTGCCAATTTTGAACTGCATGTCAACTACTTACTGATTTGGGCCTACTCTCTGTGTCAGCCTCTCATTCCAGTTGTCCTCCACTGCAATGCCCCCTGGTTAGTCCTGTGTTACCAATTTTGAACTGCATTTAGCCCACTTTATTCTTTGGGCCTATATCTGTGTTTCCTCCTCATCCTGCCCATTGCCCAGCCAGTGATAGATGAGTCTGCTGGTACATTGACCCATAACGCAAAATTCCCCGTGCACGCTACACAGCAAGATTGTGACCCTGCTGAAAGTCAGGTTCCTCTTCCCGCATACCATACCACCTTACACGGGGACAAAGAGGAAGGTGCAGATGAAAGTGCAGGTTCCTTCATCAGGTGGGGGGAGGAATACTAGTTGGCGACGTCACTGGCACAGGGCCTCTCATAGTACGCAAAAGTGTTGCTGCCGGTGGGAGGCGCCCCCGCCGTGCAAACACACCGCTGTACTTTGAGGGGCCCTGTGCCAGTGCCAATGCCAACGAGTGGGCCCCCCCTGCTTGCTCAGGATCACAGCACTTGCAAAGTTTAAATACTTACCTCTCCCTGCTCCACTGCCGTGACGTGGTCCAGATTTACTGGGCCCACTAATTACTTGAACCAGCCCTACCCCCCACAACTTTAGCCAAATGACCCCCAATTTCAAATGCCTTCCAATTATTATAAGGTAAATTACGATTGACAAGCTTCTTTAACAAGAATGGATGTTTTTGCCATTAAAATGGGCAGTGTAGGTGTTTTCCTGGCCTCCACTCACTGCCGACTATGCTCCCCCATTGACTTGCATTGGGTTTCGTGTTTCGGGCGATACCCGACTTTTCGCGATAATCGGCCGATTCCACTCGACTCGACTTCTAAGATAGTCGGGTTTCGCGAAACACGGCTCGACTCTAAAAAGGTCAAGGTCGCTCAACCCTAGTCCTGACAACAACACAGTATTAGCCCAAACTATTTGTTTAGAAAATGTGGACTCCTGCCTGAACAATACTATTAGCTCAAACTAGTTAGATGCTGGAAGGCCGATTTCACAGACGACAGGAACCTATCTAACTATATGACAACTTGCAACAGCAGGAGCAACTGATAAAATGGCACTAGCAAAATAACAGGTCTTTTTATATGGAGAGGGATATGTGACTTCGGTAGCCAATGATGGAATCCCTTATGTCTGGACTTTGTAGATGGTTTATGCACCCTGATTAGCTGCCCGAATGTACACACATTAAGTTAATAATAAAAAAATTACTCTCCGCCGCTCCTCTGACCTATGCACACCTCCTTCACTCAAAAAACACGTATTCTCACCGTTCATCACACAGCACCAGTATCCTAACCAAAGTCCTAACAAAAGCATTAGTGGAAACACAATCATTTACCAAACCGTGACCGAATTTAGCCAACCTTGAGAAAAAATGCTCATGAGAGTGAGTCCGAATCCAAATGTGCTACGTTCATATCAAGTTTGAGATTGGCAAATGTTTTCCAAACAAATTCACCCATCTCACAACCCCATCAGGTGAGAGTACCTATAATATTTTACATCACTTGATTATCAGATAGGACCCTATTTGTGCTTTGTATCATAGCTTCATTGCCTTTAGAGGATACTTTCAATATCCTCTAAACTTTGCATCAAGTTTTTAAGATGTATGTCATAAATGAGTTAGTACAATTAAATACAAAGTAATACAAGAGAGAATGCAGTAAGATAGAGAAGTGTGAGCAGGCTGCTTAAAGAAATAACAATACATTATAATCCACTTTTATCTGACATGATCATTTTAAATCCATGCTAAAAATGTCTGCATTTTCTAGGACAATGCATTTCACTTGCAGAGGAGTAATGTAAAGTTATATAATATGTATATACTGTATCTAGCCACAAGAGTGCACCAAAGGGAAAACAATTTAAACACACAGGCCTTTTTCATCTTCTTATGTCCATTTTTACCATAACATGTCTAAAACCATATTAATTATGGCCAGGTTAAGCTAAGAGTCTCCTGGGAGGTGATTGGTGTCAGAAACAGGGCAATTAATAGTTAAAGTCACAATCTAAAGCCTCACATTTCCCTGAGGAGAATGAATTCAAGCCAACCCTGACTTCCCATTGCTTAATCATTCTTCGATAAGGATCGCTGGATGAATTATGGATCTGTACTGAAAGGAACCTTATCAGCAATTTCCTCTTTTATTTGTATCCTTTGTTTCAAATAAAAAAATGACAAAGGGTTGGAGGCGAATGAAAAGGATTCTGAACAATGCAATGTCCTTTGGAAAGAATACAGCTCTCAGTATATTAGATTGCATTCTGCTCAGCCTCACAGTCAAAGTAGTGTTGTGCTGACATAGGTGGCTTACAGATGCAGCCCTATCACTGAAGCTGCTGCATGTGATTACTGAAAAGCAGTAAAGCCCCCGTCACACACAGCGAGATCGCTAGCGAGATCGCTGAGTTTTGTGACGCAACAGCGATCTCAGTAGCGGTCTCGCTATGTGTGACACGTACCAGCGATCAGGCCCCTGCTGTGAGATCGCTGGTCGTGTCGGAATGGCCTGGGCCATTTTTTGATCGTTGAGGTCCCGCTGACATCGCTGAATCGGCGTGTGTGACGCCGATTCAGCGATGTCTTCGCTGGTAACCAGGGTAAACATCGGGTAACTAAGCGCAGGGCCGCGCTTAGTAACCCGATGTTTACCCTGGTTACCATCCTAAAAGTAAAAAAAAAAAAACACTACATACTTAGCTATCGCTGTCTGTCCTCGGCGCTCAGCTTCTCTGGTCTGGCTGTGAGCGCCGGTCAGCCGGAAAGCAGAGCAGTGACGTCACCGCTCTGCTTTCTGGCCACTGTGCTCACAGCCAGACCAGAGAAGCAGAGCGCCGAGGACAGACAGCGATAGGTAAGTATGTAGCGGTTGTTTTTTTTTTACTTTAACGATGGTAACCAGGGTAAACATCGGGTTACTAAGCGCGACCCTGCGCTTAGTTACCCGATGTTTACCCTGGTTACCGGGGACCTCGGGATCGTTGGTCGCTGGAGAGCTGTCTGTGTGACAGCTCTCCAGCGACCAAACAGCGACGCTGCAGCGATCCGGATCGTTGTCGGTATCGCTGCAGCGTCGCTATGTGTGACGGGGCCTTAATAGTCCACATTGCTACTACCAGATCTAGTATTAAGATATTTGATCTATAAAAGAGACCTCCTTACTTGGTCAGGGGCATTACATGCATCTTATTCAGGATTTACATCGCAAACTAGTTACTCTTTTTTTGTATATTTTAACATTATTATAATCTTAATCATTAGAGACTTCGTACACACTCAATTGCTAGACCCAAAAAACTGTTGAATCTGTAGAAAATAATCTCTGGCAGTATGTTACAGATTTATTTAGTAAAGTTTTTTTTATGCAAAGGCATGTTTTTCTAATATCTTAGGAATAAAACCAGGTGAATGTGTATGACATTATTTTGTAGCATATATGCATTTGATTGTATTCCTTAAAATACAATATACAACATATCATCACTTGAATCAAATAATGGTTGATAAGGTTAGTTTCCAGGAGAGCAAGGCTTTAAGAAGCTAAAGGTACCTTCACACTAAGCGACGCTGCAGCGATCCAGCTCTCCAGCGACCAACGATGCCGGTAACCAGGGTAAACATCGGGTTACTAAGCGCGGGGCCGCGCTTAGTAACCCGATGTTTACCCTGGTTACCATCGTAAAAGTAAAAAAAACAAACACTACATACTTACCTTCCGCTGTCTGTCCCCCGGCGCTGTGCTTTCCTGCACTGTGTAAGCACAGCATCCGGAAAGCAGAGCGGTGACGTCACCGCTGTGCTTTGCTTTCCGGCTGGCCGGCGCTCACAGTGCAGAGAAGCACAGCGAGGGACAGACAGTGGAAGGTAAGTATGTAGTGTTTGTTTTTTTTACTTTTACGATGGTAACCAGGGTAAACATCGGGTTACTAAGCGCGGCCCTATCGCTAGCCAGGACACTGCAACGTCATGGATCGCTAGCGATATCGTTCAGTGTGAAGGTACCTTAAAGCTGATTTAAAGATAGGATAGTTGTTGCCAAAGGCTAATTAGATTCTCATCTACTTGTCTGTGTGCTACTGAGAGAGATGTCTGCGACTCTAGTCCGCATGTGACCACAAATATGCAAATCACATGCTCACGTACACTACGCTGGGAATACAGAGGAATCATAACAGCATGATAGCACTTCCTATAGAATGTCCGTCATCCTTTAGCCCCTTCCTGTGACATGTGCACCATCCTGGGCCTCTTCCTGTAAAATATTCACCATCCAGGTCCCTTTCCTGTAAAATGTCCGCCATCCTAGGCCCCTTTCTGGTAGGATGTTCCCTATCTGAGACACCTTCCTGGTAAAATGTCTGGTATCCTGGCCATTTCCTGGTATAATGTCATTCATCCTGGGCCCCTTCCTCGTATGATGTCCCTCATCCAGTGCCCCTTCCTGTATAATATCTGTCTTCCTCGGCCTCTTCCTGATAGAATGTTATCTATCCTTACTCCTTCTTGCTATAATGACCTTCAACTTGCGCCCCTACCTGTATAATGTTCCCCATCCTGGGCCCCTTCCTGGAAGAATGTTAGGTATCCCGGGCCCCTTCCTGGTAGAAATTTCCCCATCTGAGATCCCTTCATGATAAAATATCTGCTATCCTGGCCATTTTCTGGTATAATGTCATTCATCCTGAACCCCTTGCTGGTATTGAAGTCCTTCATCCTGTGCTCCTTTCTGTATAATATCTGTCATCCTGGACCCCTTTCTGATAGAATATTCTCTATCCTTACTCCTTTTTGGTATAATGACCCTCATCCTGGGCCCCTACCTGCATAATATCCCCGTACTTGGCCTCTTCCTCGAAGAATATTACCCATCTCGGGCCCCTTCCTGGTATAATGTCCCTTATATAGGGCCCTTTCTAGTAATAATGCCCTCTGTTCCCAGCCAACATATAAAAAAAAAAGATAATTCTTACCTTCCTCCATTCCCACGATGTTTGGCATCCTTTTCTATTGCAGTCTAAGAGGCTGGCTGTTGATTTTGACAGCCTCATCAGTGGCAGCGCATGATGTCACTGCCATGAGCCACATGTGACGGGAATTTCTGTCGGCCTCTGATTGGCCGGCAGCATGTATTGAAGCTCAGGGAGCTAACTGGTCTTTGAGCCACAATACATTTCAGCTGAATGTGTGTGCCCTCTAGCATTGGCCCAATCATCATGTATTATTTCTACAATCCCTTTAAGCTGCAATTTTCTATTGTGTTGGATGAGAAAAAGTATATAAACTACTAATTTCATTATTCTACAAACTATCAACAGTTACATTAAGAAAACAACCTAGACAACACAAGCAGTTGATGGACTCAAAATATAGGGCATATTAAATGGATATTCCAAACTGGGTCAGCTACCAACTATCCACAGAATAGGTCATAACTTTCTAATCAATGGGATTCATTAATTCACAAAACTGGGCTCTGAAATACCTCGTTAACTCTTTACTTATCTACTGTTTGTCCGGAAGTTCAGCAGAACATTGCTTTTAAAGCATTTCATTTTAGGACCTCACTAAACAAACCAAGGCCTCACCATTTGTAGTGAAATTCCATGATTAAATTAAAAACACTGCTCAGTTTAACATTAATTTGTATCCTAAACTCTGAACAGCAATAAAAATATTTTTTTTCACGTGGGTTTCGTTAAAAAGTTTGCACTATTTTGCTTCTCCATGCTCTTTTTTCCTTACACTTTCAACTCTGATGTGGTCCATAGTCATTTATAAGTTTGGAGAAGTTCCAACAAAGACATGTACTGTAAAAAATTACAAAATCTCCTATCAGATTGTCAGAGCTCACTGATGGATTTTCAGTAAAAGGAGCTGTCTCTTTTCAGATGATGTTCGGTCCTGGCTGCAGTATTTTTCCTTATATGCATGTGTTTGAGAATTAAAATAATTTTCAAAATTGTGTTATGTTAAAAATTTGGCAAAGATTTGCTTTTAATGATCTTGTGTTTCACTATAAATTTAAAATTAGACAAGAGGCGCTTAAAAAAGACAACTAAGAGAAACTCAGAATGTAATAGCTGGTTGATGGGCTGACGGATTCACAGTTATCCCATCCTACAGACAGTAATAGTGCACCACAAGATTTTAAATGAAACTCATGCAAAAATTATATTTACACACATTTAGGTAAAAAAGCAGCCAATTCAAGATTGAAAAATGCATGTGTTACTTACATATACATCAGGGGTGTCAAACTGCATTCCTAGAGGGCTGCAAACAGGTCATGTTTTCAGGATTTCCTTGTACTGCACAGGTGATAATTTAATCACCTACACAAATAATGAGTTGGTGATTAAATTATCACCTGTGCAGTACAAGGAAATCCTGAAAACATGACCTGTTTGCAGCCCTCGAGGAATGCAGTTTGACACCCCTGATATACATTCTTCCCAAAGTTACGAAGTGCATACATTCTGCAGCATTCTTTGTAACTCAAATACTGCTTTGTAAGCTGGAACAGAAGAAAAAAAAATAACCTCACAGCTGACCACTCATGCCGTCCCACTGCTTGCTACACACCATACTGTCCTTTTTTTTCCATATACTAGCCTCTTTATTATAGGAAGGACTTACAAATGCACCCAGGTTCGGAGGCTACTGCGAGTCACAAATTCGCAATGTCATTGTTTTGACCTTATAACGTGCAGCGAACTCCAGGGCATGGATGCGGCTGGAAGTCTTTGAGATGCGGTGACTGACAGCGGAGGGAAGAAGACGATGAAGACGCAACCTTATGATGCGCAGTGAGTTCCGGCCTGGACAAGTATGGAAACCTGGCCTATAATGAAGAGGCTAGAGATGTGGCGAGTAACAGCAAAAAGAAGCGTACAGAACAGCATCTAGAGAGTTCAGCGGTGAGATGAATATGTTAATTTTTTCTTTTTAATATCCGATATTTGTAACTAGTTATTCAAGCTTTGCCAAAAAGGACAGTTCAAGAAATGCTTGGTACGTACAATGAGGAAAGTAAGTATTTGATACTCTGTCAATTTTGCAGGTTTTCCCACCTAAAAAGAATAGAGAGGTCTATAATTTTTATCGTAGCTACACTTCAACTGTGACAGACAGAGTCTAAAAAATATCCAGAATATCACATTGTATGATTTTTACATAATGAATTAGCATTTTATTGCATGACATGAGTATTTAATACAATAAAAAGCAGAACTTAATATTTGGTACCAAAACCTTTGTTTGCAATTGCAGAGGTCAGACATTTCCTGTAGTTCTTGACCAAGTTTGCACTCAATGCAACAGGCATTTTAGCCCTCTCCTCCATGCAGATCTTTTCCAGATCTTTCAGCTTTTGGGGCTGTCACTGAGAAACATTGAGTTTCTGCTCCCTCCAAAGGTTTTCTATTGGGTTAAGGTCTGGAGACTGCCTAGGCCACTCCAGGACCTTGAAATGCTTCTTATGGAGCCACTCCTTAGTTGCCCTGGCTGTGTGTTTCAGGTCATTGTCTTTAAGGAAGATCCAGCCACGACCTTTTCTCTTACTGAAGGAAGAAGGTTATTGACTAAAATATATTGATACCTGACCCCATCCATCCTCCTTTCAATAGTGCAGTTTTCCTGTCCTCTTTGCAGAAAAGCACCCCTAAAGTATGATGTTCCTACCACTATGCTTCACAGTTGGGATGGTGTTCTTGGGGTTCTACTCATCCTTTTTCTTCCTCCAAACACGACAAAAGAGTTGATTCCAAAAAGTGCTATTTTGGTCTCATCTGACCACATGACTTTCTTGACATGTCTCCTCTGGATCATCCACATGGTCTTTAGTGAACTTCAAGAGGTCCTGGACACGTGCAGGCATGAGCAGTGAGACCTTACGTACCCTGCAGGATTTTAATCCATGATGACATACTGTGTTACTAAGGGTAATGTTTGAGACTGAGGTCCCAGCTCTCTTCAAGTCATTGACCAGGTCCTCCCGTGTAGTTCTGAGTTGATTTCTGACCTTCCTCAGAATCATCATTACCCCATGAGGCGAAAACTTGCATGAAGCCCCAGACCGAGGAAGATTGACAGTCTTCTTGTATTTCTTCCATTTTCTAATAATTGTGTCAACAGTTGTTGCCTTCTTATCAAGATACTTGCTTGTTATCCTGTAGCCCATGCCCAGCCTTAGTTTTGTCCATAGTGTCCTTAATCAGCTCTTTTGTCTTGGCAAAGGTGGAGAGGATGGAATGTGACTGATTGACTGTGTCGACAGGTGTCTTTTATACAGGTAACAAGTTTAACCCCTTTCTGACATATGACGTACTATCCCGTCGAGGTGGGGTGGGCCCCTATGACCACCGACGGGATAGTACGTCGTAGCGATCGGCCGCGCTCACGGGGGGAGCGCGGCCGATCGCGGCCGGGTGTCAGCTGACTATCGCAGCTGACATCCGGCACTATGTGCCAGGAGCGGTCACGGACCGCCCCCGGCACATTAACCCCCGGCGCACCGCGATCAAACATGATCCGGCGGTATAGGGAAGCATCGTGCAGGGAGGGGGCTTTTGTGATCGTGTTGCTGCGAGGGTCTCTTACCTCCTCCTCCTCCTTGCAGGCCTGGAACCAAGATGGCCACGGCATCCGGGTCCTGCAGGGAGGTGGCTTCACTGCGCCTGCTCAGAGCAGGCGCTGGGAATCCAGGGGAAGTGCACGTCAGATCACTGATCTGACACAGTGCACAGCAATGTGTCAGATCAGCGATCTTACACTAAAACATGATGCCCCCCCAAGGGCAATGTTATAGTGTAAAAAAAAAATATTCACACGTGTTAAAAAAAATGTAAAAAAAATTAACAAAAAATATTCTTCCTATAAATACATTTCTTTATCTAAATAAAATATAAAAAACAATAAAAGTACACATATTTAGTATTGCCGCGTCCGTAATGACCCCACCTATAAAACTATATCACTAGTTAACCCCTTCAGTGAACACCGTAAAAAAAAAAAAAAAAACGAGGCAAAAAACAACGCTTTATTTTCATACCGAACAACGCTTTATTTTCATACCGCCAAACAAAAAGTGGAATAACACGCAATCAAAAAGACTGATATAAATAACCATGGTACCACTGAAAACATCATCTTGTTCCACAAAAAATTAGCCACAAAGCAGCATCATCAGCGAAAAAATAAAATAGTTATAGTCCTCAGAATAAAGTGATGCAAAAATAATTATTTTTTCTATAAAATAGTTTTTATCGAATAAAAGCGCCAAAACATAAAAAATGATATAAATAAGGTATCGCTGTAATTGTACTGACCCGAAGAATAAAACTGCTTTATCAATTTTACAAAAAGTGGAACAGTATAAACGCCTCCCCCAAAAGAAATTCATGAATAGCTGGTTTTTGGTCATTCTGCCTCACAAAATCGGAATAAAAAGCGATCAAAACATGTCATGTGCCCGAAAATGTTACCAATAACAACGTCAACTCGTCCCGCAAAAAACAAGACCTCACATTACTCTGTGGACCCAAATATGGAAAAATTATAGCTCTCAAAATGTGGTAACACAAAAAATATTTTTTGCAATAAAAAGCGTCTTTCAGTGTGTGACGGCTGCCAATCATAAAAATCCGCTAAAAAACCCGCTATAAATAGTAAATCAAACCCCCCTTAATCACCCCCTTAGTTAGGGAAAAAATAAAAATTAAAAAAAATTATTTATTTCCATTTTCCCATTAGGGTTAGGGCTAGGGCTAGGGTTAGGGCTAGGGTTAGGGCTAGGGTTAGGGCTAGGGTTAGGGTTAGGGCTATGGTTAGGGCTAGGGCTAGGGTTAGGGCTAGGGCTAGGGGTTTGTTTGGATTAGGCTTTCGGTTATAATTGGGGGTTTCCACTGTTTAGGCACATCAGGGGCTCTCCAAACACGACAAGGCATCCGATCTCAATTCCAGCCAATTCTGCGTTGAAAAAGTAAAACAGTGCTCCTTCCCTTCTCAGCTCTCCCGTGTGCCCCAACAGGGGTTTACCCCAACATATGGGGTAACAGCGTACTCAGGACAAATTGGACAACAACTTTTGGGGTCCAATTTCTCCTGTTACCCTTGGGAAAATACAAAACTGGGGGCTAAAAATAAATTTTTGTGGGAAATTTTTTTTTTTATTTTCACGGCTCTGCGTTATAAACTGTAGTGAAACACTTGGGGTTCAAAGTTCTCACAACACATCTAGATAAGTTCCTTGGGGGGTCTTGTTTCCAATATGGGGTCACTTGTGGGGGGTTTCTACTGTTTAGGTACATTAGGGGCTCTGCAAACACAATGTGACGCCTGCAGACCATTCCATCTAAGTCTGCATTCCAAATTGCACTCCTTCCCTTCCGTGCCCTCCCATTCGCACAAACGGTGGTTCCCCCCACATATGGGGTTCTAATTTGTCTATTTTGTTCTATTTTGCTGGCAAGGATTCTGGCACAGCTGCAGCTTCCCCATTGAGGTGCTGCCTGTCCTTAGCGTAGAACCTGTAGCCAACTGAGAAGTTGGCAGAGTTCTGCAGGAACCCAAACCTCTCCTTCCTACACCAATTCTTGAGCCACTTATTAAACTCCCTATCTCCCATTGCCTCTTTGGAGTGGCACGTGGTACAGGCAGTATTTCAGAAAATACCACATTGGAGGTCCTTGCTTTCAGCTTGCAGCCTAATTTCCTGAAATCGTTTTTAAGGACCTTCCACCTACCTCTAACTTTGTCATTTTTGCCAATGAGCACCATGACCGCTGGGTCCTCACCAGCCCTTCCCAGTAATCTGTCCACCCGATGAGCCATGTGTCAGACTCGAGCGCCATGTAGGTAGCACACCGTTTGACGATCCCTGTCTTTGTGACAGATTGCCCTATCTGTTTGCCTAATAATTGAATCCCCCACTTCCCGCACCTGTCTGACCTGCCCTGCTCTCCTATTTCCCTCCTTACTGGAGCAGTCATTCCTCCAGCTTTCAAAGGACATGCCTTGCTGCAGCAGTGCTACCCCTGTACTGGCACCCCCCTCATCTGCCAACTTAGCAACTTTATTGGGGTGTGCCAGATCAAGACTAGCCTCCCTGTCACTCTTCCCTCTACCCGACCTTCTAACTGTCACCCAGCTTGCTGCTTCACTGTCCTGCAGCTCCATCCTTCCATCTCCCGCCTCATCTATCCCATTGAGCGTCTGCTCAGTGAGCAGAAGACTCCTTTCCATATTGTCAATGGATCTCAGTGTTGCCAGGGTTTCCAAATGCATAACGTACTCACATCTCGCACAGCAGTATGCACCCTCGACCGGCTGCTCAAGGATTGCATACGTGTGGCAAAATGTACACTGGGTGGAATTAACAATAGTGGAGCACATTTCCTAATGGGGATTGCACCAGACAAACGTAAAATAAAAAATAAATGCAAAGTATCAATAAAACACAGACAGCAATTCAGTAATTCCTCCCTTGGAAACTCCCTGAATCCAAAGTCACTGCTATAGAGTTTAAGTCCTCTTTTTCCCAGAAGAGGCAATTTGCATATGAATCACAAGTCACACTTGCTCGGGTCACACTCACCTCGTTCACACTCGCTAAGCTGATTATTGATTATGAGCCCCCACCCTAAATTAACCCCTTGTGAATATAGCTACTCCCAATTCAGCAACTCACACCAATTCACACAGGTATTTATTAATAATAATAATAATAATAATCTTTATTTTTATATAGCGCTAACATATTCCGCAGCGCTTTACACTTTTGCACACATTATCATCACTGTCCCCCATGGGGCTCACAATCTAGAATCCCTATCAGTATGTCTTTGGAATGTGGGAGGAAACCGGAGTGCCCGGAGGAAACCCACGCAAACATGGAGAGAACATACAAACTCTTTGCAGATGTTGTGGGATTAAAGGTTTTCCAAATACCTCTTCACTGAATCACAAGTCACACTTACCGCTGTTCACACTTACGCTCAGGTCACACTCAGCTCGTTCACACTCGCTAAGCTGAAGATTTAAAGAATTTTTTTTTCCCCTCAGCAGCAATCTACCTTGCTGTTCAATGCACTTCCAAATAGGACGTGAGCCCCAACCTGCTGCCCCTTACAAACCCTTGATTATCAGCCCCCTCCCTAAATTAACCCCTTGTGAATATACCTACTCCCAATTCAGCAACTCACACCAATTCACACAGGTAATTGTTAAAGATTTTCCAAATACCTCTTCACTGAATCACAAGTCACTCTTACCGCCTTTCACACTTACAGTCAGGTCACACTCAGCTCATTCACACTTGTTAAGCTGAAGATTTAAAGAATATATTTTTTTCTCCTCAGCAGCAATCCACCTTGCTGTTCAATGCACTTCCAAAAAGGATGGCCTCCCGCAAGCTCCGCAACGGTGAAGCATTGTATGCTCCAGTGATAATGGTACCCTTTGCTAGGAAATCCATCAATACTACTCCGTGCTGGTACCAAAATACTATGAGCATGACCTTGCCTGCCTAGGGTTGGACACGGGCCTTCATTGGAGGCGGTGAGTCAAGGTGCTTCCATTGCATCAACTGGTCTTTAGTCTCAGGATCATAGTGATGAACCCAGCTTTCGGCCTGTGTGATCAGTCTGTTGAAAAAGTCCTCCTGGTTTCCATCATACATCAGCAATAGAGAAGTATATCGTGGCACAACTGTGTCGGTGCTCAAGAGAGGTTTCCCACACCAGTAATCATGTAATAAGTAAATAACTTGGCACTCAACTTAGTGGATAGTAACATAGTAACATAGTTAGTAAGGCCGAAAAAAGACATTTGTCCATCCAGTTCAGCCTATATTCCATCATAATAAATCCCCAGATCTACGTCCTTCTACAGAACCTAATTGTGTGATACAATATTGTTCTGCTCCAGGAAGACATCCAGGCCTCTCTTGAACCCCTCGACTGAGTTCGCCATCACCACCTCCTCAGGCAAGCAATTCCAGATTCTCACTGCCCTAACAGTAAAGAATCCTCTTCTATGTTGGTGGAAAAACCTTCTCTCCTCCAGACGCAAAGAATGCCCCCTTGTGCCCGTCACCTTCCTTGGTATAAACAGATCCTCAGCGAGATATTTGTATTGTCCCCTTATATACCTATACATGGTTATTAGATCGCCCCTCAGTCGTCTTTTTTCTAGACTAAATAATCCTAATTTCGCTAATCTATCTGGGTATTGTAGTTCTCCCATCCCCTTTATTAATTTTGTTGCCCTCCTTTGTACTCTCTCTAGTTCCATTATATCCTTCCTAAGCACCGGCGCCCAAAACTGGACACAGTACTCCATGTGCGGTCTAACTAGGGATTTGTACAGAGGCAGTATAATGCTCTCATCATGTGTATCCAGACCTCTTTTAATGCACCCCATGATCCTGTTTGCCTTGGCAGCCGCTGCCTGGCACTGGCTGCTCCAGGTAAGTTTATCATTAACTAGGATCCCCAAGTCCTTCTCCCTGTCAGATTTACCCAGTGGTTTCCCATTCAGTGTGTAATGGTGATATTGATTCCTTCTTCCCATGTGTATAACCTTACATTTATCATTGTTAAACCTCATCTGCCACCTTTCAGCCCAAGTTTCCAACTTATCCAGATCCATCTGTAGCAGAATACTATCTTCTCTTGTATTAACTGCTTTACATAGTTTTGTATCATCTGCAAATATCGATATTTTACTGTGTAAACCTTCTACCAGATCATTAATGAATATGTTGAAGAGAACAGGTCCCAATACTGACCCCTGCGGTATTCCACTGGTCACAGCGACCCAGTTAGAGACTATACCATTTATAACCACCCTCTGCTTTCTATCACTAAGCCAGTTACTAACCCATTTACACACATTTTCCCCCAGACCAAGCATTCTCATTTTGTGTACCAACCTCTTGTGCGGCACGATATCAAACACTTTGGAAAAATCGAGATATACCACGTCCAATGACTCACCGTGGTCCAGCCTATAGCTTACCTCTTCATAAAAACTGATTAGATTGGTTTGACAGGAGCGATTTCTCATAAACCCATGCTGATATGGAGTTAAACAGTTATTCTCATTGAGATAATCCAGAATAACATCCTTCAGAAACCCTTCAAATATTTTACCAACAATAGAGGTTAGACTTACTGGCCTATAATTTCCAGGTTCACTTTTAGAGCCCTTTTTGAATATTGGCACCACATTTGCTATGCGCCAATCCTGCGGAACAGACCCTGTCACTATAGAGTCCCTAAAAATAAGAAATAATGGTTTATTTATTACATTACTTAGTTCTCTTAGTACTCGTGGGTGTATGCCATCCGGACCCGGAGATTTATCTATTTTAATCTTATTTAGCCGGTTTCGCACCTCTTCTTGGGTTAGATTGGTGACCCTTAATATAGGGTTTTCATTGTTTCTTGGGATTTCACCTAGCATTTCATTTTCAACCGTGAATACCGTGGAGAAGAAGGTGTTTAATATGTTAGCTTTTTCCTCGTCATCTACAACCATTCTTTCCTCACTATTTTTTAAGGGGCCTACATTTTCAGTTTTTATTCTTTTACTATTGATATAGTTGAAGAACAGTTTGGGATTAGTTTTACTCTCCTTAGCAATGTGCTTCTCTGTTTCCTTTTTGGCAGCTTTAATTAGTTTTTTAGATAAAGTATTTTTCTCCCTATAGTTTTTTAGAGCTTCAATGGTGCCATCCTGCTTTAGTAGTGCAAATGCTTTCTTTTTACTGTTAATTGCCTGTCTTACTTCTTTGTTTAGCCACATTGGGTTTTTCCTATTTCTAGTCCTTTTATTCCCACAAGGTATAAACCGCTTACACTGCCTATTTAGGATGTTCTTAAACATTTCCCATTTATTATCTGTATTCTTATTTCTGAGGATTTTGTCCCAGTCTACCAGATTAAGGGCATCTCTAAGCTGGTCAAACTGTGCCTTCCTAAAGTTCAGTGTTTTTGTGACTCCCTGACAAGTCCCCCTAGTGAAAGACAGGTGAAACTGTATAATATTGTGGTCGCTATTTCCTAGATGCCCGACCACCTGCAGATTTGTTATTCTGTCAGGTCTATTAGATATTATTAGGTCTAAAAGTGCTGCTCCTCTGGTTGGATTCTGCACCAATTGTGAAAGATAATTTTTCTTGGTTATTAGCAGAAACCTGTTGCCTTTATGGGTTTCACAGGTTTCTGTTTCCCAGTTAATATCCAGGTAGTTAAAGTCCCCCATAACCAGGACCTCATTATGGGTTGCAGCTTCATCTATCTGCTTTAGAAGTAGACTTTCCATGGTTTCTGTTATATTTGGGGGTTTGTAACAGACCCCAATGAGAATTTTGTTACCATTTTTCCCTCCATGAATTTCGACCCATATGGACTCGACATCCTCATTTCCTTCGCTAATATCCTCCCTTAAAGTGGACTTTAGACAAGACTTTACATAGAGACAAACCCTTCCTCCTCTCCGATTTTTACGATCCTTTCTAAACAGACTGTAACCCTGTAAGTTAACTGCCCAGTCATAGCTTTCATCTAACCATGTCTCGGTTATTCCCACTATGTCAAAGTTACCTGTAGATATTTCTGCTTCTAGTTCTTCCATCTTGTTTGTCTGGCTTCTGGCGATTGCGAGCGTGCAGTTTAGAGGATTTTGTTTTGTTCCAATCTCCTCGCTGTGGATTGTTTTAGAAATGCTCTTACCTCCCTTCTGAGTATGTTTTCCTGGATCTTCTTTGTGCAAGTCTAATGTTTTTCTTCCCGTCCCCTCTTCTTCTAGTTTAACGCCCTCCTGATGAGTGTAGCGAGTCTTCTGGCGAATGTGTGTTTCCCAGGTTTGTTGAGGTGTAGTCCGTCTCTGGCGAGGAGTCCATCGTACAAGTAATTCACACCGTGGTCCAGGAATCCGAATCCTTGTTGTCTGCACCATCGTCTTAGCCGGTTGTTTGCATCAAGGATCCTGTTCCATCTCCTGGTGCCATGCCCGTCTACTGGAAGGATAGAAGAAAAAACTACCTGTGCATCCAGTTCCTTTACTTTCTTCCCCAACTCTTCAAAGTCTTTGCAGATTGTCGGTAGGTCCTTCCTTGCCGTGTCATTGGTGCCAACATGTATCAGAAGAAATGGGTGGACGTCCTTGGAGCTGAAGAGCTTTGGTATCCTATCGGTCACATCCTTGATCATCACACCTGGAAGGCAGCATACTTCTCTTGTGGTTATGTCCGGTCTGCAGATGGCTGCTTCTGTGCCTCTCAGTAGTGAGTCTCCCACCACCACCACTCTTCGTTGCTTCTTGGCTGTACTTTTTGCTGTCACTTGTTGCTGTGTGCCCTTTTCTTTTTTGCTTGCTGGTATTGCTTCATCCTTAGGTGTGCCATCTTCATCCTCTACAAAGTTTTGATATCGGTTCTTCAGTTGTGTGGTTGGTGATTTCTCCATGGTCTTCTTGCTTCATTTGGTCACATGCTTCCACTCATCTGCTTTTGGAGGTTCTCTGACACTTTTTTCACCTTCTGTGACCAGTAGAGATGCTTCTGTTCTGTCTAGAAAGTCTTCATTCTCTTTGATGAGTTTCAAAGTTGCTATTCTTTCTTCCAGACCCCGCACCTTTTCTTCTAAAAGGGCCACTAGTCTACACTTCTGACAGGTGAAATTTGATTCTTCTTCTGGTCGATCTGTGAACATGTAGCACATGCTGCAGCTCACCATGTAGGTTGTCACATCTGCCATGTTGCTCCTAGATCCTGCTGACTTGCTGTGTGTTTTGCTTCTTGTGTAATCTACTCAGCCAAGCTCTCTTGCAATAATGTCCTACAGGCAAAAATTCCTCAGGTCCTAAATTCCTAGAATGAGGAGTTTAGTGCCTGAGAATGACGTCGCGGCTTCTGATTGGTCGCGTCGCGGTCACATGGGCGGCACGCGACCAATCAGAAGCCGAGACGTCATTCCTCAGGTCCTAAACGCGCTCATTCTAGGAATTTAGGGCCTGAGGAATGACGTCGCGGCTTCTGATTGGTCGCGTCGCGGTCACATGGGCAGCACGCGACCAATCAGAAGTCGGACGTCATTCCTCAGGTCCTAAACGAGCTCATTTTAAACAAAGAAGCCTGCCGGTTACCCACGATGATGTCCAGGGGCCGCCGGAGAGGTGAATATATCAATATTTTTGATTTTAATTCTTTATTTTACACCTCACTATGGATCCGATACCGATACCCGATACCACAAAAGTATCGGATCTCGGTATCGGAATTCCGATACCGCAAGTATCGGCCGATACCCGATACTTGCGGTATCGGAATGCTCAACACTAGTGGGGACAAGGTAACATTTTTACATACCCGACTGCTGGTGTAGTGGTGAATATAGGGCACTGATATATGTAGAAAGGGTCCTATGGTGGAGTTTTTTTGTTGGACCTCTATGATGAAGGCAAATATCCTAAGATAGCGAAAAGGATATGTGAAGGGATGTGCCATGTATATCACAAGTACAAGAAGGATATAGGTGTACTAACCGAATAAATGGGACATGTGTTTATATTCTCGTCCAAAATGGGCTTGTAGAATAACTAACTGAAAAATAAGTACAATGAAATCCTCAATATAAAATAGTAGGTCTAGACCACAGAAACAATAGAAAAAATAGAAAATAGTGGATTCTCACCTAGTATGAATAGCTAAAATTATCAGAGGTACTGGAATAATGCCAAAATACAAGATATCGAGTGGTATCCAAATGAATAGCTATAAAGGGGAAAAGGAATAAAATAAAAGTAATGCTATAATATGGCCATAAGAATAGAAAACTCTAAAAAAGTTCTATTATTCTCACCCTGGAATAATATGATCCTGGCCGAAGTAGTGAAATATAGAACCGGAGAAGCGGTAATCTAGACATGGAGATACAATATAAATATAATATACTAGGAGTGTTCTGTACTAAAAGGGTTGGCTAGAGAGAGAAGAAATAGGCTCACCTAATGCACAAAGTTTTAAAGAGAGGCTTCATGGAGAAGATTCCATAGAAAGGTTGCGTTACAGGTCTGCTCCTATGAAATGGCAGGATGTTAGGAGTGAACTATGTCGACAACTAAAGGACGAAAATGGAGACTTCTATATAACTCACCGGTGTGTGGTAGGCAGGAGGTGTGCATCAACGCGGTATCTGCCGCTGGTTGAATGCTCCATGCCTATAGTGACCGGTATTAGTAGCGGTGGGGCGGGACTACCTGTGGGGCCGAGAACCGGAAGCGCGTCATCCAGGAAGGAGATACGCGCATAGCTAGTATGCAGAAGCCGAGAATTCTGGGAAATGTAGTCCGAGGAGCTCTCTTTCCTTCCTTCCCATCCATCACATATCAAAATTATGAGATTCACCTTATTGCTTTTTTGTTAATGTTTTTTCGACATTGTAATTGTCATGCTCTGTTATACATTTATGCAGTTTACTGAAGAAGGTCTAAATGTTTGACCGAAACGTTTATTATGCTGGGCTGCTACTCAAGTAATAAAAATTGATTTTCTTTATTATCACTATCCACTAAGTTGAGTGCCAAGTTATTTACTTATTACATCAGCAATAGAGCCTGAGAGCATTAGACTCGTTCCTGCTTCTGGAAAGGTGTGAGCAGTCGCGGAACCTGGCAGGTGGATACCTTATGCATATGAAGATGGTCTCAGATGATTTTTTTCCATGAACCCCACACTAATCTTGACATTTTGGGCTAGATGGAGAATGGTTATGGAGCAATTTTCCAAAATGGCGACCTTTACTTGCTGAATGGTGTGTTTATCAATAGTAGAGTGGGGTCGCCCTGGAATTTGAGCTGTTTGCACTGAAGTCTGACCACATTTGAATTGATGATGCCAGTTCTTGACTATATCATATGATGGGGAATCATCATCATAAACCTCTTTCATCTCATGGAATGTCTCCATTGGTGTGCAGCCATTCAAGTAAAGGAACTTGATGACTGCTCTGTATTCCACTGGGTACATTATCAAACCTCACACCACTTCAGCACCTTTCAACTCTAGACTGTTTTAAGTTCTGAGTTGAAAATTGGCACGTAATCTATAGAGACTTATATAATTACACATATGCAGTTTCAGTGTCCTGTGATAAATAGTAGTGGGCAGGGTTGAGCGAAACGGATCGGTCAACTTCATAAGTTGCCGACTTTCGGCAAAGTCGGGCTTTGTGAAACCCGAGCCGATCCCAGTGTGGGATCGGCCACGCGGTTAGCGATCTTCGCGCCAAAGTCGCGGTTCATATGACGCGTTCAGTGCCATTTCTCAGCCAATGAAGGTGGACGCAGAGTGCGGGCAGCGTGATGACATAGGTCTCAGTCCCCACCATCTTAGAGAAGGGCATTACAGTGATTGGCTTGCTTTCTGCGACTTCACAGGGGCTATAAAGGGCGTGCACGCCGACCGCCATCTTACTTCTGCCGATCTGAGCATAGAGAGAGGTTGCTGTAGCTTCGTCTGAAGCAGGGATATTGTTAGGAAGGGAATATTAACCCCCAAACCGCTTGTGCTGTAGCGATTTCCACTGTCTAACACCACCTTTTCATTGCAGGGACAGTGGAGGCTAGATTTCTGTGCATCAGCTCTGTAGCTTATAAGGCTCCCTGATAGCTTCATTGCTGTTTGTACGCCGCTGTGCAAACCAACTGCTTTTTTCAAAGCAAAAATCCTGTTGCTCCTTCTTTTCTGCACAGTTCTCTTGTTTCTTTGTCCACACTCTTGTGTGCAGCAGTCCTTTTTATTGCTGCCATACTTGTCCTTTGATCATTGTAGGGAGATTGAAATTCTACTACAGCCCTTGTATTTTTTGATATATCTGCCAACCACTTTCTGCCACTCAAAGTGTGTAGTGTAATACAGTGGGCCTGATTTTTTCCTGCTGTCTCCCACACATATAAAAGGGAGATTTGTAATGCCACTGAGTGCATCTGCGTCAGTCCTGTTTGTGGCATCTGTCATCCACTTTCTGCGAATCAAACTGTGTAGTGTAATACAGTGGCCCTGATTTTTTCCTGCATTCTCCCACACATAAAAAGGGAGATTTATACTGCCACTGAGTGCATCTGCGTCAGTCCTGTTTGTGGCATCTGTCATCCACTTTCTGCCACTCAAACTGTGTAGTGTAATACAGGGGGCCTGATTTTTTCCTGCTGTCTCCCACACATAAAAAAGGGAGATTTATATTGCCACTGAGTGCATCTACGTCAGTCCTGTTTGTGGCATCTGTCATCCACTTTCTGCCACCCAAACTGTGTAGTGTAATACAGTGGCCCTGATTTTTTCCTGCATTCTCCCACACATAGAAAAGGGAGATTTGAATTGCCACTGAGTGCATCTGCATCAGTCCTGTTTGTGGCATCTGTCATCCACTTTCTGCGAATCAAACTGTGTAGTGTAATACAGTGGCCCTGAGTTTTTCCTGCATTCTCCCACACATAAAAAAGGGAGATTTATATTGCCAATGAGTGCATCTGCGTCACTCCTGTTTGTGGCATCTGTCATCTACTTTCTGCCACTCAAACTGTTTTGATTTTCCCAGCAGTCTCACACACCTGTAAAGGGAGATTTAAATTCTCAACAAGTTTACGTACAACTTCTAACTGGTTTTACAGTACCATATAACGTTTGTTAGTTTGGTTACATTTTTCCAAGAATGAGGAAGTCTGGTGGAAGAGGTCGTAGCCATAGGAAAAGCAATATAGCACCTAAGTCTCGAGTTGATGAGCCAGTGTCATCGTCTGGCTACATAAGGCCTCGAACGCTCCCTTTTCTGGGAGTAGGAAAACCGCTTTTAAAGCCGGAGCAGCAGGAACAAGTTTTGGCTTTCCTTGCTGACTCTGCCTCTAGCTCTTTCGCCTCCTCTTCGGAAAGTGCAAAATTTAAAAGCAGCGCGTCGTCAGTGGATGCTCCCGGTCAGGAACAAGTCGCTTCCTTGTGTCCTTCACCCAGAACAACAGAGAAGGATGCGTCAGGCGACACAACAGGTTACTCCATGGAGCTATTTACACATACCGTGCCTGGGTTAGAAAGGGAAATTGTTAACAGGCCATACCCATTACAAGATGAATCGGACATGGAGTGCACAGATGCACAGCCACAGCTAGATTATTATGCTGTTCCATTGACTCAGATCACAACATTGCCCTCGCAGTGTACTGAGCCAGAATCTGACCCTGATGAGACTATGGTTCCCCGTCCCGAACGCTATAGCATCGGCTTACACGGTGACACAGAGGAAGGTGCACAGGACATAGAAGAGGAGGTGATAGATGACCCAGTTGTTGACCCCGATTGGCAGCCATTGGGGGAACAGGGTGCCGCTGGCAGTAGCTCTGAAGCGGAGGAGGAGGAGCTGCAGCAGGCATCAACATCGCAACAGCTTTCATCTGGCAGGCCCGTATCTGGCCAAAAACGTGTGTCAAAACCAAAAACAGTTGTAGGACAGCGTGGCCATCTGGTTAAAGTAGCTCAGTGTGCAATGCCTGAAAAGGTATCCGATAGTAGGAAGAGTGCAGTCTGGCAATTTTTTAACCAAGATCCAAATGATCAGTGCAAAGTCATCTGTAAGAAATGCTCAAGGACCTTCAGCAGAGGTCAGAATGTGAAAAATCTAAATACAAGTTGCATGCGTAGACATTTAACCACCATGCACTTGCAAGCCTGGACTAACTACCAAACGTCCTCAATTTATCATTTTGGCTTACTAACTGTGTCAGACACTCCTTCCAATTGTCCTCCGCTGACCACATCAATGCTGCCTGTGTACCCCTGGAACCTATTTAAAAGTGCATAGAGCCTACTTTTTTTAAATTTTAGGCCTAGTAAGTCTGTCTGCGGTCCCTCCTTCCAATTGTCTTCCACTGACCACACCAATGCTGCCTGTGTACCCCTTGAACCAATTTAAAAGTGCATAGAGCCTACATTTTATATTTTAGGCCTAGTAAATCTGTCTGCGGTCCCTCCTTCCAATTGTCCTCCACTGACCACACCAATGCTGCCTGTGTACCCCTGGAACCTATTTAAAAGTGCATAGAGCCTACTTTTTTTATTTTAGGCCTAGTAAGTCTGTCTGCAGTTGCTCCTTCCAATTGTCCTCCACTGACCACACCAATGCTGCCTGTGTACCCCTGGAACCTCTTTAAAAGTGCATAGAGCCTACTTTTTTATTTTAGGCCTAGTAAATCTGTCTGCGGTCCCTCCTTCCAATTGTCCTCCACTGACCACACCAATGCTGCATGTGTACCCCTGGAACCTCTTTAAAAGTGCATAGAGCCTACTTTTTTTATTTTAGGCCTAGTAAATCTGTCTGCGGTCCCTCCTTCCAATTGTCCTCTGCTGACCACACCAATGCTGCCCGTGTACCCCTGTATCTTTTTTTAAACTGCTTTGAGCCAACCTTTTGGTTTAAGGCCTACTACCTGTGTCTGTCTGCGCCACTCAATACAGCTGTCCTCCTCTTAAAAAAGCTGAGTTTCAATTGTCAGGTTTTCAGCCTATCAGAATTTGAAAACTGCATTGGGACTACTAGTTTGGTTGGGGCCTACTAACAGAGTCTGCCGCTCCTAGGTGTTCTCCTCCACTGAACAAAGCAGTGCCGCCTGTTTACTACTGTTACCAATTTTGAACTGCATTTAGCCTACTTACTGATTTGGGCCTACTCACTGTGTCAGCCTCTCATTGCAGTTGTCCTCCACTGAACAAAGCAATGCCGCCTGGTTACCTTTTACCAATTTTGAAATGCATTTAGCCCACTTTATTATTTGGACCTATATCTGTGTTTCCTCCTCATCCTGCCCGTTGCCCAGCCAGTGCTAGATGAGTCTGCTGGTACATTGACCCAGACCACTACATTCCCCTTGCACGCTACACAGCCAGAATCTGATCCTGTTGAAAGTCAGGTTCCCCTTCCCGCATAATATACCACCTTACACGGGGACAAAGAGGAAGGTGCAGATGAAAGTGCAGGTTCCTTCATCAGGTGAGAGGGAAATACTCGTTGGCGACGTCACTGGCACAGGGCCCCTCATAGTACGCAAAATTGTCGCTGCCGGTGGGAGGCGCCCCCGCCGTGCAAACACACCGCCGTACTTTGAGGGGCCCTGTGCCAGTGCCAATGCGAACGAGTGGGCCCCCCCTGCTTGCTCAGGATCACAGCACTTGCAAAGTTGAAATACTTAACTCTCCCTGCTCCACTGCCGTGACGTGGTCCACGTTTCCTGGGCCCACTAAATACTTGAACCAGCCATACTGCCCACAACTTTAGCCAAATGACCCCCAATTTCCAATGCCTAACTATTATTATAAGATAAATTAAGATTGACAAGCTTCAGTAACAAGAATTGATGTTTTTGCCATTAAAATGGGCACCGTAGGTGTTTTCCTGGCCTCCACTCACTGCTGACTATGCTTCCCCATTGACTTGCATTGGGTTTCGTGTTTCGTTCGATCCCCAACTTTTCGCGATAATCGGCCGATTTCACTTGACTCAACTTTTGAGATAGTCGGGTTTCGCGATCCTAAAAAAGTAAAAGTCGCTCAACCCTAGAAGTGGGTCAGAGAAAATCTTTAACCCCTTCCCGACCCATGACACCACGTAGGCGTCATGAAAGTCGGTGCCAATCCGACCCATGACGCCTATGTGGCGTCATGGAAAGATCGCGTCCCTGCAGATCGGGTGAAAGTGTTAACTCCCATTTCACCCGATCTGCAGGGACAGGGGGAGTGGTAGTTTAGCCCAGGGGGGGTGGCTTCACCCCCCCGTGGCTACGATCGCTCTGATTGGCTGTTGAAAGTGAAACTGCCAATCAGAGCGATTTGTAATATTTCACCTATTATAACTGGTGAAATATTACAATCCAGCCATGGCCGATGCTGCAATATCATCGGCCATGGCTGGAAACACTAATGTGCCCCCACCCCACCCCACCGATCGCCCCCCCCCCAGCCCTCAGATCTGTCCGGTACACTGCTCCGGCTCCCCTCCGTCCTGTGCTCCGCTCCCCCGTGCTCTTGTCCGCTCCCCCATGCTCGAATCACCCTCCCCGTGCTCCAATCACCCCCCTGCACTCCGATCCACCCCCCATGCTCCGTTCCACCCCCCCGTGCTCCGTTTCACCCCCCCGTGCTCCGTTCCATCCCCCCGTGCTCCGTTCCACCCCTCCCGCGCTCCGATCCACCCCCCCATGCTCCAATCCCCCCCCCCCCCCGTGCTCCCCTCCACCCCATCATACTTACCGATCCTGCCGGGGTCCGTCCGTCTTCTCCCTGGGCGCCGCCATCTTCCAAAATGGCGGGCGCATGCGCAGTGCGCCCGCCGAATCTGCCGGCCGCCAGATTCGTTCCAAAGTGCATTTTGATCACTGAGATAGATTATATCTCAGTGATCAAAATAAAAAAATAATAAATGACCCCCCCCTTTGTCACCCCCATAGGTAGGGACAATAAAAAAATAAAGAATTTTTTTTTTCCACTAATGTTAGAATAATGTTAGGGTTAGGGCTAGGGCTAGGGTTAGGGGTAGGGTTAGGGTTAGGGTTAGGGGTAGGGTTAGGGGTAGGGTTAGGGGTAGGGTTAGGGTTAGGGGTTGGGTTTAGGGGTAGGGTTAGGGTTAGGGGTAGGGTTAGGGCTAGGGCTAGGGTTAGGGTTAGGGCTAGAGTTAGGGTTTCGGTATGTGCACACGTATTCTGGTCCTCTGCGGATTTTTCCGCTACGGATTTGATAAATCTGCAGTGCTAAACCGCTGCGGATTTATGGCGGATTTACCGCGTTTTTTCTGCGCATTTCACTGCGGTTTTACAACTGCGATTTTCTATTTCAGCAGTTGTAAAACCGCTGCGGAATCCGCACAAAGAAGTGACATGCTGCGGAATGTAAACCGCTGCGTTTCCGTGCAGTTTTTCCGCAGCATGTGTACAGCGATTTTTGTTTCCCATAGGTTTACATTGAACTGTAAACTCATGGGAAACTGCTGCGGATCCGCAGCATTTTCCGCAGCGTGTGCACATACCTTTAGAATTAGGTTATGTGCACACGGTGCGGATTTGGCTGCGGATCCGCAGCGGATTGGCCGCTGCGGATTCACAGCAGTGTTCCATCAGGTTTACAGTATGTAAACCTATGGAAAACCAAATCCGCTGTGCCCATGGTGCGGAAAATACCGTGCGGAAACGCTGCGTTGTATTTTCCGCAGCATGTCAATTCTTTGTGCGGATTCCGCAGCGTTTTACACCTGTTCCTCAATAGGAATCCGCAGGTGAAATCCGCACAAAAAACACTGGAAATCCGCGGAAAATCCGCAGGTAAAATGCAGTGCCTTTTACCCGCGGATTTTTCAAAAATGGTGCGGAAAAATCTCACACGAATCTGCAACGTGGGCACATAGCCTTAGGGTTAGGGTTGTGGTTATGGTTGGAATTAGGGTTGTGGTTAGGGGTGTGATTAGGGTTATGGCTACAGTTGGGATTAGGGTTAGGGGTGTGGGGCGTTAGTGTTGGAGGTAGAATTGAGGGGTTTCCACTGTTTAGGCACATCAGGGGTCTCCAAACGCAACATGGCGCCACCATTGATTCCAGCCAATCTTGTATTCAAAAAGTCAAATGGTGCTCCCTCACTTCCGAGCCCCGACGTGCGCCCAAACAGTGGTTTACCCCCACATATGGTGTATCAGTGTACTCAGGACAAACTGCGCAACAAATACTGGGGTCCAATTTCTCCTGTTACCCTTGTGAAAATAAAAAAATGCTTGCTAAAACATCATTTTTGAGGAAAGAAAAATGATTTTTTATTTTCACGGCTCTGCGTTGTAAACGTCTTTGAAGCACTTGGGGGTTCAAAGTGCTCACCACATATCTAGATAAGTTCCTTGGGGGGTCTAGTTTCTAAAATTGGGTCACTTGTTGTGGGTTTCTACTGTTTAGGAACACCAGGGGCTCTGCAAACGCAACGTGACGCCCGCAGACCATTCCATCAAATTCTGCATTTCAAAAGTCACTACTTCCCTTCTGAGCCCCGACGTGTGCCCAAACAGTGGTTTATCTCCACACATGGGGTATCAGCGTACTCAGGAGAAACTGGACAACAACTTTTGGGGTCCAATTTCTCCTGTAACCCTTGGAAAAATAAAAAATTCTGGGTTAAATAATTATTTTTGAGGAAAGAAAACGTATTTATTATTTTCACGGTTCTGCATTATAAACTTCTATGAAGCACTTGGGGGTTCAAAGTGCTCACCACACATCTAGATAAGTTTCTTTCGGGGTCTAGTCTCCAAAATGGGGTCACTTGTGGGGGATTTCTACTGTTTAGCCACATCAGGGGCTCTGCAAACGCAACGTGACGCCCACAGTGCATTCCATCAAAGTCTACATTTCAAAACGTCACTACTTCACTTCCGAGCCCCGGCATGTGCCCAAACAGTGGTTTACCCCCACATATGGGGTATCACCGTACTCAGGAGAAACTGGACAACAAATATTGGGGTCAAATTTCTCCTGTTACCCTTGGGAAAATTAAAAAATTCTGGGCTAAATAATTATTTTTGAGGAAAGAAAACGTATTTATTATTTTCACGGCTCTGCATTATAAACTTCTGTGAAGCACTTGGGGGTTCAAAGTGCTCACCACACATCTAGATAAGTTCCTTTCGGGGTCTAGTCTCCAAAATGGGGTCACTTGTGGGGGGTTTCTACTGTTAAGCCACATCAGGGGCTCTGCAAACGCAACGTGACGCCCACAGAGCATTCCATCAAAGTCTGCATTTCAAAACGTCACTACTTCACTTCCGAGCCCCGGCATGTGCCCAAACAGTGGTTTACCCCCACATATGGGGTATCAGCGTACTCAGGAGAAACTGGACAACAACTTTTGTGGTCAAATTTCTCCTGTTACCCTTGGCAAAATAAAAAATTGCAGGCTAAAAGATCATTTTTGAGAAAATAATTTTTTTTTTTTTATTTTCATTGCTCTGCGTTATAAACTTCTGTGAAGCACTTGGGGGTTCAAAGTCCTCACCACACATCTAGATTAGTTCCTTTGGGGGTCTAGTTTCCAAAATGGGGTCATTTCTGGGGGATCTCCAATGTTTAGGAACACAGGGGCTCTCCAAACGTGACAGGGTGTCCGCTAATGATTGGAGCTAATTTTCCATTTAAAAAGCCAAATGGCGTGCCTACCCTTCCGATCCCTGTCGTGCGCCCAAACAGTGGTTTACCCCCACATATGGGGTATCAGCGTACTCAGGACAAACTGGACAACAACATTTGGGGTCCAATTTCTCCTATTACCCTTGGCTAAATAGGAAATTCCAGGCTAAAAAATCATTTTTGAGGAAAGAAAAATAATTTTTTATTTTCATGGCTCTGCGTTATAAACTTCTGTGAAGCACCTGGGGGTTTAAAGTGCTCAATATGCATCTAGATAAGTTCCTTGGGGGGTCTAGTTTCCAAAATGGGGTCACTTGTGGGGGAGCTCCAATGTTTAGGCACACAGGGGCTCTCCAAACGCGACATGGTGTCCGCTAACAATTGGAGCTAATTTTCCATTCAAAAAGTCAAATGGCGCGCCTTCCCTTCCGAGCCCTGCCGAGTGCCCAAACAGTGGTTTACCCCCACATAGGAGGTATGGGTGTACTCAGGAGAAATTGCCCAACAAATTTTATGATCCATTTTATCCTATTGCCCATGTGAAAATGAAAAAATTGAGGCAAAAAGAATTTTTTTGTGAAAAAAAAGTACTTTTTCATTTTTACAGATCAATTTGTGAAGCACCTGAGGGTTTAAAGTGCTCACTAGGCATCTAGATAAGTTGCTTGGGGGGTCTAGTTTCCAAAATGGGGTCACTTGTGGGGGAGCGCCAATGTTTAGGCATACAGGGTCTCTCCAAACGCGACATGGTGTCCGCTAACGATGGAGATAATTTTTCATTCAAAAAGTCAAATGGCGCTCCTTCCCTTCCGAGCCTTACCATGTGCCCAAACAGTGATTTACCCCCACATCTGAGGTATTGGTGTACTCAGGAGAAATTGCACAACAAATTTTAGTATCCATTTTATCCTGTTGCCCATGTGAAAATGAAAAAATTGAGGCTAAAAGAATTTTTTTGTGAAAAAAAAGTACTTTTTCATTTTTACGGATCAATTTGTGAAGCACCTGGGGGTTCAAAGTGCTCACTATGCATCTAGATAAGTTCCTTGGGGCGTCTAGTTTCCAAAATGGGGTCACTTGTGGGGGAGCTCCAATTTTTAGGCACACGGGGGCTCTCCAAACGTGACATGGTGTCCGCTAAAGAGTGGAGCCAATTTTTCATTCAAAAAGTCAAATGGCGCTCCTTCCCTTCCAAGCCCTGCCGTGCACCCAAACAGTGGTTTACCCCCACATATGAGGTATTAGCGTACTCAGGACAAATTGGACAACAACTTTCTTGGTTCAGTTTCTCCTTTTACCATTGGGAAAATAAAAAAATTGTTGCTAAAAGATAATTTTTGTGACTAAAAAGTTAAATGTTCATTTTTTCCTTCCATGTTGCTTCTGCTGCTGTGAAGCACCTGAAGGGTTAATAAACTTCTTGAATGTGGTTTTGAGTACCTTGAGGGGTGCAGTTTTTAGAATGGTGTCACTTTTGGGTATTTTTAGCCATATAGACCCCTCAAACTGACTTCAAATGTGAGGTGGTCCCTAAAAAAGATGGTTTTGTAAATTTCGTTGTAAAAATGAGAAATCGCTGGTCAAATTTTAACCCTTATAACTTCCTAGCAAAAAAAAATTTTGTTTCAAAAATTGTGCTGATGTAAAGTATACATGTGGAAAATGTTATTTATTAACTATTTTGTGTCACATAACTCTCTAGTTTAACAGAATAAAAATTCAAAATGTGAAAATTGCAAAATTTACAAAATTTTCGCCAAATTTCCGTTTTTAGCACAAATAAACGCAGAATTTATTGACCTAAATTTACCACTAACATGAAGCCCAATATGTCACGAAAAAACAATCTCAGAACCGCTAGGATCCGTTGAAGCGTTCCTGAGTTATTACCTCATAAAGGGACACTGGTCAGAATTGCAAAAAACGGCAAGGTCTTTAAGGTCAAAATAGGCTGGGTCATGAAGGGGTTAATGAACGCCCCTCGTAAGTGTAGGTGCATTATTGTAATTTGCAACCATCTTCTTGTAGTTATAGTGGCTCAGCAGCTACCTATGGCAATTAACTTCTTCCCTGGGCCGTTTTGTTTTTTTCATTTTCGTTTTTGCCACCCCGTCCCTTTTCTCCAAGAGCTATAACTTTTATTTTTCTGTTAATATAGCAGTAGAGGGTTTGTTTTTTGTGGGAAGAGCTGTAATTTTGAATGACACCATTCTTTTACCATATAGTGTAGCAGAAAACAGAAAAAAATCCTAGTAAAGTGAAATTGCAAAAAAAAGTGCAATTCCACAATTGTTTTTTTTTTTTGCCGTGTTCATTAAATGTTATGATTCTTCAGGTCATTACGGGTTCGCAGAAGTAAAACACGTATAGGTTTTTGTTTAGGTCTTTTTTAATTAGGTGGTGAAAAAAATTCTGAAATTTGTATGAAATATAACATTTTCATTTTTTTGGAATATGGGGAGGAGGGGAAGGCTTATGTTTTGCACCCTGAGCGGATATTTTTCTTGAGACCATTTTGGGGTATGTATGATGTTTTGATTACACTCTTCCACAGCCAAATTTGTTCAGAGACGAAAACAGTTGAACTTAACTAATTCTGTGGTGCTAGAAATTAATATGATGCTTACATTTGCTGATTGGCTCAAATTTTCAAGATCAGAGGAGGTTGAATTACTTATTTATGACACATTTCATGCAGGCTTATAGAAAAATTGTGTCTTTCTTATTTCATCACCATTAATGCATTGTTATTAGCTAGTCTATTAACTATGTTTTTTCAGATATGCCTCTCTTTTGCATTAGCAGTAGTTTTTCCTACATTTGTGGAGAAGTCACTTTTGTCACAAAGGCAAAACTTGACTACCATGATAAGGAAAACCTACAACTGGCATTTTGGTAGCTTTTTAAAAATTTTTTTTACTTTTCACTCTATTTAATAGTCCACTTGAAGCTATGATCGTCTGATCGCCTGTGCTATACATAGCAGTACTTCAGCACTGCTATGTATAGAAGAAATCACGATCTATGAACCCTGGCCACGGGCCAGCGTTAACAGAAAGATCATAGTGACAGGCACAGAGGTCATCAGCAGACCTCTGGTTGTCATGACAATGCATTAATGCCCCAGAATGACATCATGAGCGCGCTGATGGGAGCAGGCAATGACGCGCTTCTTCCTAGCACATGTAAAATCCCACTGTCAGAGATTAACAGCAAGATTTAACAGGTTAACAGTCGCAGGCAGAGCAATGCACCACCTACAGCTGTTAAAGGCACATGAGGGCTAGTTAAATCAGCTGTCATGTGCCACATAAGATTTGGGCTTTGAGCCTCTATCAAAGGCAAGACTACGACATTAAGCTCTGCTCATAGTCTTCTGGTTGAAATCCACTGATTCATACAGATTTGCTGTTTAAGGCACTCTTAATTTTGGAAGTCGACTGCTATGCAGGGAAGATGGGAATGTGGCTTGTCTTTCACATCATTTTCGCAACTATTGGAATGCACCATGGACCACCTCACTTTGCTCATCTATACTGTATCGTTTACGTCATCTTTCAGCAAGTGTTGATCGGTGTCAATAGGTGCATTTTTTTCAACATGGAGTAATTCAATGACACACTTCTGTTTTGTATGCACATCAATGTCACAGTCGCCATCTTGATAGACCACCCCTTAGGGTACCGTCACACAGTGCCATTTCGATCTCTATGACGGTACGATTCGTGACATTCCAGCGATATCGTTATGATATCGCTGTGTCTGACACGCAGCAGCGATCAGGGATCCTGCTGAGAATCGTACGTCGTAGCAGATCGTTTGGAACTTTCTTTCGTCGCTGGATCACCCGCTGTCATCGCTAGATCGGTGTGTGTGACACCGATCTAGCGATGCGATCTAGCGATGCATTCGCTTGTAACCAGGGTAAACATCGGGTTACTAAGCGCAGGGCCGCGCTTAGTAACCCGATGTTTACCCTGGTTACCAGCGTAAATGTAAAAAAAACCAAACAGCACATACTTACATTCCGGTGTCCGTCAGGTCCCTTGCCGTCTGCTTCCCGCACTCACTGACTGCCGGCCGTAAAGTGAAAGCAGAGCAGAGCGGTGACGTCACCGCTGTGCTGTGCTTTCACTTTACGGCCGGCAGTCAGTGAGTGCGGGAAGCAGACGGCAAGGGACCTGACGGACACCGGAATGTAAGTATGTGCTGTTTGTTTTTTTTTTGCTGGTAACCAGGGTAAACATCGGGTTACTAAGCGCGTTCCTGCCCTTAGTAACCCGATGTTTACCCTGGTTACCCGGGGACCTCGGCATCGTTGGTCGCTGGAGAGCTGTCTGTGTGACAGCTCTCCAGCGACCACACTACGACTTACCAACGATCACGGCCAGGTCGTATCGCTGGTCGTGATCGTAGGTAAATCGTATAGTGTGACGGTACCCTTAGATGCTATCTGTTAGACGACAACAAAATGATCAGATTAGTGGGAAGGTTGAACTTTTACTAACACATACCAGCATGCAGTCAGTCAGAATAATAATACAGGAGGCAATACTTTTGGAGCAACCCTCAGAATATCGGGCTTATTTTTGGTTGTTTTGGCATTAAAGAAGGCCTTGGTGACAAAACCCTGTGAAGAAAAGGTGGCAGTCTATATCTGAGTCTCAGAGCAAATGGTGATTACAATGATCATTTCTCACTCTCCTTACCTAAGGTTAAATGAAATTTTCATGGCTTTTTTATATGAAACATACTGAAGTATCTCTTGATTTTTTTCATCCGTTACCTCAAATTCTAGAATATTCACTTAACCTCTGAGAAATCTCATTTATACATAAAAATACTTGATTCTAAGAACACGTTAAAAGACTCCGAGCAAGAGATTTAAAGTGCCAACTTGTAGTTACTGCATACACCAATCCATTACACATTTAGCTATAGTACTTCCAATCAGATTTTTCAAACTTCAGATTTCTCATTTTGAAATAAATGTATATTGAAGCAGTCAGATAACTTAGTTGTACCCTAGAGAACAGTTTCAACTTCTGGCAGCTAAATAACATGCATAATGGGAAAAAATACTTAGACGTCTACAGAAAGGAAATAGATGCACATGTGACAGGGAAGACAGATGCTTTCAGGACATGAAAAAGTTTTTCACTGAGAATTAAATATATTTACACTATTTCCCTAGGAAGTTGCTTCAGACATCTTCACATATGCTTAGTCTTTAAAAGGAACCTAGAGAACGCTAGTGACCTGCAGATATGAAGTTAATCTGCAGGTTAATAGAGTTTTGATGCTGCCCGATACCAGTATTGAAATCCCAGCTATGTAAAGGAATTTTACTTTATTCTTCCCAGCAGCTTTGAGTTTTCAGTCATAGAGGTGCGGTCAATGAGGTTTCAGTCACTGTTCAGTACCTAGTATGTGGCAGCTGAAGCCACGCTCCGGCACTGACTGATAGCCAGCTATGTACTGATGCACTATACCGCTAGCTGTCAGTCAGTGGCAGGGTGTTGTTGCAGCCGCTGCTCATTATGTACTGAGCGATGGCTAAAATTGCGCTACTATGACTGAAAGCCCAAGGTTGCCAGCAGGATTAAAGTTCCTGTCATTCCAGTAGCTACGCTTTAAGGCCGGGGTCACACTTGCGAGTGCAATACAAGAAACTCACACGAGTCTCTTTCATCAATACCCGGCACTGCCGCCGCTACTCGGGACCGGAGCATTCAGCTGCATAGAAATACATGTAGACGAACGCTCCGTTCTCGAGTGCCAACGGCAGTGCTGGGTATTGATGCAAGGGACTTGTGTGATTTTCTCGCATTGCACTCGCAAGTGTGACCTCGGCCTAAGTGTAAGCACCAGGCAGCTTCAGAACTTTATTAACCAGCAGAATAACCCCATAGCTGCAGGTTAATAGTGTTTTTTCACATGATAGGTTACCTTTAAAATAAATATTTCATGATACGAGTTGAGCTTTTGAAGCATGTGAACACATACAAATCAATAAAGAAATGCTCTGATGTGCTATCCAATGAAGTATGCACAGTAGAATACAATAACACATCGTATCTAATGCTCTTGTCTTTACTAACAAAGAGTGACAGCTTGAGCTTACTTATCTTCTTGGAGCAATTTATTTTTTTAGCTTGGAAGATCCCATTAGTGTATGATCATAATGAAAAATATTTGGATACAAAGCAGAAATAATCTAAAAATAATACTTAGAGATATGGCCATATTTCTTTCCTGACTATTTTCACAAATATAACAACAATAAGTGCAACCATAATGGTTTTCACAGTCTACAGTAATTAAATTATCAGATAGAAAACTGTGAATTTTTCCACATGTAATTTGACTGCCTGGCAAACAGAAGCTAAATTATGACTTTTATTCACTTTGTTTAAAAAATATTAAACATATTTTAATTAGGAAGGATATTAACTGGACTAAGATAAATTCTTCCAATAGGAGCATGGAATATCCATATCCGATACAGGGACAGAGATTCATCCCTAGTATCCTCAACATAGCTTGCTGACTATAACAACATGCTGTGCTAAATTATAGATTGTAACTTCCGTGTACAAATGGTACAGGTTTCAATCAATGTTTTGTATCATTGTATGGTCTGTGTATCCTTTTTTACCATCAGTGTGTTATCAGTTTTTTTCATAGATGAATAAAGAAATAAATACATTTAAAACCTTTTCCTATTCTTTGCAATGTTAAACACGGACAGCACACGGATGCCATTTGTGTGCTCTATGCAGTTTTCATGGACACATAGACTTGTATTGGGCCTTATGTGTGCTGCTGGACAAAAAAGGATGTGTGAACAGCAAGATAGATTATCATGGATGTAAAAGTTGGTCAGGGAGTGTTTATTTCAATTAAAGGACTTTACTCTGTGTGTGTCTTTATTAAACTTGACCAGGGAGTTAGTAATGAGGGTGTCTGATAGACGCCTTTCTATTACTAACTGCTGGGCTTGATGTCAGCAGATACAAAACAGCTGACACAACCCCACAACTATTATCCCACCTGCCACCTCACCAGGGCAAGTGGGAAGAGCGGTGGCTAAGAGACAGAATTGGGGCATCTTACGGATGCGCCATTTCTGGGGCAGCTGAGGGCTGATGTTCTTAGTCTGGGAGAGGGCCAATATCCATGGTACCTTCCCAGACTATTAACCCCTTCGCGACATGCGCCGTACTAGTACTGCGCTGCCGGCACTGCATTTGTGCCAGCAGCAGTACTAGTATGGCGCACCGATCACCGTGGTCTCGCGCTGAGCGTAGCAGTGATCGGGTGCGGGTGTCAGCTGTCAGTAGTCAGCTGTCAGTAGTGACAGCGGCATAGAGGGGGATCGCGCAGGGACGGGGGCTCCCTGCGCTCTCCCACCGGAGAAACGCGATGAGATCGCGTTGCTCCAGTGATCCGGAAGGAGTCCCCGGATCCAAGATGGCCGCGGGACTCCTTCCGGGTCATGAAATGACCTGGCTAGCCGGCGCCTGCTGAGAGTTGCTGAGAGCAGGCGCCGGAAAGCCTCCTGAACTTGTGCTATGCACACTGTCAGATCAACGATCTGATCTAATACAGTGATGTCCCACCCTGGGACAATGGTAGAAAGTAAAAAAAAAAAAATAGAATGTATAAAAAAAAATTTAAAAATCCCCAAATAAAGAAAAAAATAAAATTTCCCAGTAAATCCATTTATTTATGTAAATTAAAAAAAACAATAAAAGTACACATATTTGGCATCGCCGCGTCCGTAACGACCTGCTCTATAAAACTATCCCACTAGTTAACCCCTTCAGTGAACACCACAAAAAAAAAAACAAGGCAAAAAACATTGCTTTATTATCATACAGGCAAACAAAAAGTGGAATAACACGCGATCAAAACGACGGATATAAATAACCATGGTACCGCTGAAAACGTCATCTTGTCCCGCAAAAAAAAAGCTGCAATACAGCATCATCAGCAGAAAAATAAAAAAGTTATAGCTCTCAGAATAAAGCGATGCAAAAACAATTATTTTTTTATATAAAATAGTTTTTATTGTGTAAAAGCGCCAAAACATAAAAAAAATTACATAAATGAGGTATCGCTGTAATCAAACTGACCTGAAGAATAAAGCTGCTTTATCAATTTTACCACACGTGGAACGGTATAAACCCCCCCCTAATAGAATTTCAGGAATTGCTGGTTTTTGTTCATTCCGCCTCACAAAAATCGGAATAAAAAGCGATCAAAAAATGTAATCTGCCCGAAAATGGTACCAATAAAAACGTCAACTCGTCCCGCAAAAAACAAGATCTCACTTGACTCTGTGGGTCAAAATATGGATAAATTATAGCTCTCAAAATGTAGTGATGCAAAAATTATTTTTTGCAATAAAAAGCGTCTTTTAGTGTGTGACAGCTGCCAACCCTAAAAATCCGCCAAAAAAATGCTATAAAAGTAGATCAAACCCCCCTTTATCACCCCCTTAGTTAGGGAAAAATAATAAAATGTAAAAAAATGTATTTATTTCCATTTTCCCATTAGGGTTAGGGTTAGGGTTAGGACTAGGGTTAGGGCTAGGGTTAGGGTTGGGGTTGGGGCTAGGGTTAGGGTTGGGGTTAGGGTTACCGTTGGGATTAGGGTTAGGGGTGTGTTTGGATTAGAGTTTCAGTTAGAATTGGGGAGTTTCCACTGTTTCGGCACATCAGGGGCTCTCCAAACGCGACATGGCATCCGATCTCAATTCCAGCCAATTCTGCTTTGAAAAACTAAAACACTGCTCCTTCTCTTCCGAGTTCTCCTGTGCACCCAAACAGTGGTTCCCCCAACATATGGGGTATCAGCGTTCTCAGGACAAGTTGGACAACAACATTTGGGGTCCAATTTGTCCTGTTACCCTTGGGAAAAAAAAACCTGGGGGCTAAAATATCATTTTCGTGGAAAAAAAAATATTTTTTATTTTCACGGCTCTGCGTTATAAACTGTAGTGAAACACTTATTGGTTCAAAGTTCTCACAACACATCTAGATAAGTTCCTTGGGGGGTCTAGTTTCTAATATGGGGTCACTTGTGGGGGGTTTCTACTGTTTAGGTACATCAGGGGCTCTGCAAATGCAACATGACGCCTGCAGACCAATCCATCTAAGTCTGCATTTCAAACGGTGCTCCTTCCCTTCCGAGCTCTGCCGTGCACCCAAACAGTGGTTACCCCCAACATATGGGGTATCAGCGTTCTCAGGACAAGTTTGACAACAACTTTTGGGGTCTAATTTGTCCTGTTACCCTTGGGAAAATAAAAACGTGGGGGCTAAAATATCATTTTCGTGGAAAAAAAATATTTTTTTATTTTCACGGCTCTGCGTTATAAACTGTAGCTTAACACTTGTTGGTTCAAAGCTCTCACAACACATCTAGATAAGTTCCTTGGGGGGTCTAGTTTCTAATATGGGGTCACTTGTGGGGGGTTTCTACTGTTTAGGTACATCAGGGGCTCTGCAAATGCAATATGACACCTGCAGACCAATCCATCTAAGTCTGCATTTCAAACGGTGCTCCTTCCCTTCCGAGCTCTGCCATGCACTCAAACGGTGGTTCCCCCCAACATATGGGGTATCAGCGTACTCAGGACAAATTGGACAATAACATTTGTGGTCCAATTTCTTCTGTTACCCTTGGGGGAAAAAATTGCGGGCTAAAACATCATTTTGTGGAAAGAAAAAATGATTTTTTAATTTTCACACCGCTACATTCTAAACTTTAGTGAAACAATTGGGGGTTAAAAGTGCTCACCACACATCTAGATAAGTTCCATAGGGGGTCTTCTTTCCAAAATGGGGTCACTAGTGGGGGGTTTCCACTGTTAAGGCACATCAGGGGCTCTCCAAATGCGACATGGGTTCCGATCTCAATTCCAGCCAATTTTGCATTGAAAAGTCAAATGGCGCTCCTTCCCTTCCGAGCTCTGCCATGTGCTCAAACAGTGGTTTATCCCCATATATGAAGTATCAGCGTGCTCAGGACAAATTGCACAACAACTTTTGTGGTCCAATTTATCCTGTTACCCTTGGGGAAAAAAATTGGGGCAAAAAGATCATTTTTTGTGAAAATTAATATGAATTTTTTTTTACCGCTCTACATTATAAACTTCTGTGAAGCACTTGGAGGTTCAAAGTGCTCACCACACATCTAGATTAGTTCCTTAGAGGGTCTACTTTCCAAAATGGTGTCACTTGTGGGGGTTTCCACTGTTTAAGCACGTCAGGGGCTCTCCAATCGTGACATGGGCTCCCATCTCAATTCCAGCAAATCTTGCATTGAAAAGTCAAATGGCGCTCCATCCCTTCCGAGCTCTGCCATACGCCCAAACAGTAGTTTACCCCCACATATGGGGTATCGGCGTACTCAGGACATATTGTACAACGACTTTTGTGGTCCAATTTCTCCTGTTACCCTTGGAAAAATGAAACAAATTGGACCTGAAGTAAAAATTTTGTGAAAAAAAAGTTAAATGTTCAATTTTTTTTAAACATTCAAAAAATTCCTGTGAAGCACCTGAAGGGTTAATAAACTTTTTGAATGTGGTTTTGAGTACCTTGAGGGGTGCAGTTTTTAGAATGGTGTCACTTTTGGGCATTTTCTGTCATATAGACCCCTCAAAGTCACTTCAAGAGTGAGGTGGTCCGTAAAAAAAATCGTTTTGCAAATTTTGTTGCAAAAATGAGAAATCGCTGGTCAACTTTTAACCCTTATAACTCCCTAACAAAAAAATTATGTTTCCAAAATTGTGCTGATGTAAAGCAGACATGTGGGAAATGTTGTTTATTAACTATATTATGTGATATAACTCTCTAATTTAAGGGCATAAAAACTAAAAGTTTGAAAATTGCTAAATTTTCATAATTTCCGACAAATTTTTGTTTTTTTCACAAATAAATGCAAGTCATATCGAATAAGTTTTACCACTATCATGAAGTACAATATGTCACGAGAAAACAATGTCAGAATCACCAGGATCCGTTGAAGCGTTTCAGAGTTATGACCTCATAAAGTGACAGTGGTCAGAATTGTAAAAATTGGCCCTGTCACTTAGGTGAAAACAGGCTTTGGGGTGAAGGGGTTAATATCAGCTTGCAGCTGTTTGTTTATCCTTTGATGGTTAGTAAGTATAAGGCTGCCATCACACTAGCAGTATTTGGTCAGTATTTTACATCAGTATTTGTAAGCCACAACCAGGAGTCGGACAATTAGAGGAAAAGTATAATAGAAACATATGCACCACTTCTGCATTTATCACCCACTCCTGGTTTTGGCTTACAAATACTGATGTAAAATACTGACCAAATACTACTAGTGTGATGGCAGCCTAAGGGGGACGCCATATAATTTTTTTTTATGGGGGCTCCCCTATAATAACCAGCTAAGAAAACAGCTGTGGATCTGTTAGTACTACACTGGAAACCTTTTTGACTATTGGCCCTTTCCCAGAATATTAACACCAGCTCCCAGCTGTTAGCTTTCCCTCAGCTGGTTCGGAAGACTAAGGATAACCCTACATCATTTTTTTAATTAATTATTTAATATGCACAATACACAGACGGATGGTGCTGACTTCAAGTCTCATCAGCGTCGCCTGATCTTGCTGATCGCAGGGCGACCAGGAAACAACGATGAGAGCTGCGTTCAGCATCCAGCTCCTGTCACCAGCGGTAACTGCACTGCTTTTTTCCAGGTACCGATACATGTCACACTAATGCAGCACACAGACGGCACATGGATGCCACACGTATGTTGCACATGAACACACGGACATGGATAGCAGGAAGTGTGAAGGGGCCTAAGACAGATTTCTCTGTTACTGAGATACGAAGTGACAGTTGGTGATTTAAAAAATCTATAGAGGAGCTAGACATTCTACAGCAAGGTATACTGAAATGTCAGTTACCATCCTTTACTGAACTTTATGAGCACCAACTGTCATCTCCTTTCTGAGCAAACGGAAAATTTGTCTTTACTGAAAACAGATTTCACCCAACAATTGAGAATACTGAACATGAATTATCAGTCCAGCAAAATAAAAGTTGTGGATTTATTTATAAGATGTATTTGAAAGCTGTATATTTTCATGTGTACTATTAATTATTAAAGTAAATAAAAAATTATGCTAACTTAAAAAAAAAAAGATTTTTAAAAAGCAAGATAAGGAATCAAGAAATCTTGAAAGAAACAGATCACAACACAAACTCTTGACGAGAAGGTGATTGAGTGGTTGAAGCTTCTAGTAAGTAATCATAAGCTTTGTGCATTGATAAACGCGAGGTATGAAACTTTGTTTATCTCAAAGGGGTGAAGCTGACATTCTTGCACAAACATCAAGAGACCGCGCTGCTCTCCTTACTTGTACTGGGTGTGGGAGCACAGAACAAGCTTTCCCAAGACCACTAAAGGTAATTTCTACTGATTCTTGCTTCCATATTTGCTCATGTTATATTATTATTACTATTTATTTATTTATTTATTTATATAGCACCGTTGATTCCATGGTGCGGTACATGAGAAGGGGTTACATACAAATTACAGATATCACTTACAGTAAGCAAACTAACAATTACAGACTGATACAGAGGGGCGAGGACCCTGCCCTTGCGGGCTTACATTCTACAGGACTATATTTATTGCTTTATTTATTGCATTATTAGCTAAAGGTACATTGCTTTTCACTTGGCTACATTGGCATCTTTATCCCACTGTAATAGACCAGTATAGCTGCTCTTTTTGTTGTCACGTTTGCAAAACTGGCTGCTGCAACATGATAGAAATATATATCCGTAGGTAAAAACATAATTTCCACACTTCGGGTTCTGCTTTTACTTTTTCCATTACATGGCCAATGCTAAGTTTTAGATGCAAAACCTCTTACAAACTTTTTGTTAGAAGTTCTGAAATAACATGAACAAAAAGTCAGCTTGCCAAAGGGTTCAGAAACAAATTTTCTTCAATTTGATCCTAAAGATAAAAATGACAGGTAGCAAATTATAACCGTATCATGAAATAAATGGTTATATTTGCAATGAAGCTTCCCTTTTGGCATATTGCATGGAATGAAATCTTATTTTATCGCATACCAAACAAATTAGGTTGGAAAATTGGTGTAGCGGACATGGTTTTCGAGCAACATGTTCAACTATCAACACATTTCCTCCATGGTCCTTAGGTTTTAAAGACAAACTAGTAGTGAGCTATGCTTTCTAGTCACCTACCAAAGACATAAAGTGCATGGAAAGAGAAATGATTAGTTACACTATGCACCAACTGTAACATAGAAATAATGCCTCAGGCCATGGGAGTCAGAGATTGAAGTGAAGACCTACCTGTGGAATTATTTTCTGATATTATCTGACATGCAAGAAAAGAGAATCTGTCGTTGCGTCTTTGAAATTACATCCACAGAAATAATATGAGGAAAAACATCCCCTGGCTATAATAAATGTGAGGGCACATGAAAGAAAGCTTAAAAAGCAGCAGTTGAGAAAGATACCAGTAGTTTGAAGAGGTAGCGGATATAAAATACACATAAGCTGGGTATGATTGGGGAATGTTTGTTCTATGACTAAAATATTTATCTTAATGTTGCTGCCATGTATTTGTACAAAAACAAACTTTAGAGTTGCATTGCCAATATTCCTGTAGTCTAACAACTTGAAATGATGATAGCATATTTGTACATTCATCTCTTCCCAAAAAAAAATATAGAAACCATTATGTCGCCAATGATTTTTAGATTTTTTGGGTGTACATTAGACTTTAAATATCAGTAAGTGAAGTCAATTAACCTCTTTTAACCCAAAAATGTATGAGAAAGTAATAAGCTGTAAATTGAGTGTTCGGGTTTTTACTGGCTTTTCACTACAACTGTGCATGACACTGGACTATCAAAGGGCACCAGCAGTGGGTGCCCTTTGATAGTCCAGCAGATTGTAGATTTTACTGTATGGAGGACACATAGCTAGACATTTTATTGGCTGGATCCCAAAAATTAGGGACATTATACAGTATGATGATAATAGAGGGGGACATTATACGTTATGTGGGCCATAACGGGGACATTACTCTGCATGTTGGCCAGAATGAGGGACATTATGCGGTTTAGGGGATATTATTACTGTATTGTTGTCAGATTGGGAAACATTATTACAATATGGTGGCTAGATTGAGGATATTAAAACTGAATGGATGACATTGATACTGTATCAAAACACAAGGGGGGACTTTATGTATTTGGACACTATGAAGGACGTTAATAATTTCTTAAATTGTAGATCCATACATTAAAAATGCCCAACTTGGGGTCCCATTCATAATTAATCAATGCAGTCACAATTTTTAGATGCTGCAAGTGCATCACGGCATAAAAGGTGGATTCTATTACTATATAATTAGACAAAACCACAGAACACCAAAGCACTATATATATATGCACATGACAACATAGGCAATTATATTTGTATAAGGCTCTATAAAAGTGACCAGTGCGCTGTGGAGAAATTGTGGAGAGCCCACTGAACCAGGGAAAGGAACAACCAAAGCCAGTATATAGATAGAAGCCAGATAAGACACCAAGCAGGGAGTATATACAAAATGCCTTTATTAAATACAATTGGCAAATAAATGTATTTTTAAATAACTCATAATTTGTACGCACAAGGACAAAAATATACACTATAAAATAAAGCAATAATTATATAAATATTAAAAGAATGTATAAAAAGGAAGATGGTAAAGGCTGACCCTAACAATATATTCATACAAGAAAATAGATGTGGCTCCCACAGAATATATATGGCCACAATATTGTAACCAAAAAAACACCAATATATGCCAAAGAATAAAAAAAGTGCCTCAAAAAACTCAAAAATATATATAGAAAAGTATAAAAATGAGCATAATCTAATATATAAAGCTGAATGTGTGTGTGTGTGTGTGTGTGTGTGTGTGTGTGTGTATGTCCGGGATTGGCATCTGAACCGTCGCAGCTACAGCCACAAAATTTTGCACAGTCACACGTCTGGACCCCGAGAGAGTCATAGGCTATGTTGTGAGGTGAAATTTTAACCCCGCACTTTCCAATTCACCAAACAATTTTGCCCCTATCTACATAATGGGGAAAAAGTGAAAGGAAAAGTGTTGGAGGCAAATTGACAGCTGCCAGATGTGAACAAGGGGGACTTAAAGAATGAGAGCGATGGCGCCAAAGAGTATATACCGTACAGTTGCTAAGGTGGGGCCCCGACATGGAATACTCACCACACACGGGGATATGAACGCGCACACAAAATGCGCCACACACTACCACGTGCTTGAACACATATTACCCTCAGCACACATTTAACCACACATACACCAACCTCGCCACATAAAAGTCGAAACACAAAAGTCGCCGCTCAAAACTCACCACGCGCAAAACTCGCCACATGCAAAACTAGGCTCACGCAAAACTCGCCACACGTGCAAAACTCACCTCATGGGAAAACTCGACACACGCAAAACTTGCACCCGCGGAAAAATTGCCACATGCACAAAAGTTGCAACACATGCAAAAGTTGCCTCACACAAAACTTACACATACTCAAAAGGCACCACACATAAAACTCGCCACGCGCAAAACTCGCCATGCGCAAAACTTGCTGCACACAACTTACTACACTAACCTGTCACATGCAACTCGACACACAAAAAGTTGCTACACGCATGTCGCCACACAAAACTCATCTCACAAAAGTTGCTACATGCATGTCGCCACACGCAACTCAACACACACAACTTGACACACGAAACTCACCTTAGAGCACACACAAGTCTGGTATTATCCTTCAAAAATAAAAATCTGATTAATAAGCAGACAAACTACAAGAGCAACAAATATACCATATAGGAAATACGCCAGCTGTCAGTCACATGACCTGTCTATTATGTGTATGTGTGAGCTAATATATACTGCCAAGTGGAGGGCTTCCTGTTGGCTGGGGATTTATCAGGCTGCCAATTTAGCTTACAAATACTGAGGTAAAAATACTGACCAAATAACGTGTGAACGAGGTCTAATACAGGAGGAGATGACATACTGATATATACTATGTACAGGGGAGATAACACACAGGTATATACTATATGCAGGAGAGATGACACACAGGTATATACTATAAAGAGGAGGAGATGACATACAGGTACACACTATATACAGGAGGAGATAACATACAAGTATATACTATATACAGGAGGAGATGACACACAGGTATATACTATATACAGGAGCAGATGACCTACAGGTATATACTACAGTGGGGCAAAAAAGTATTTAGTCAGTCAGCAATAGTGCAAGTTCCACCACTTAAAAAGATGAGAGGCGTCTGTAATTTACATCATAGGTAGACCTCAACTATGGGAGACAAACTGAGAAAAAAAAATCCAGAAAATCACATTGTCTGTTTTTTTAACATTTTATTTGCATATTATGGTGGAAAATAAGTATTTGGTCAGAAACAAACAATCAAGATTTCTGGCTCTCACAGACCTGTAACTTCTTCTTTAAGAGTCTCCTCTTTCCTCCACTCATTACTTGTAGTAATGGCACCTGTTTAAACTTGTTATCAGTATAAAAAGACAGCTGTGCACACCCTCAAACAGTCTGACTCCAAACTCCACTGTGGTGAAGACCAAAGAGCTGTCAAAGGACACCAGAAACAAAATTGTAGCCCTGCACCAGGCTGGGAAGACTGAATCTGCAATAGCCAACCAGCTTGGAGTGAAGAAATCAACAGTGGGAGCAATAATTAGAAAATGGAAGACATACAAGACCACTGATAATCTCCCTCGATCTGGGGCTCCACGCAAAATCCCACCCCGTGGGGTCAGAATGATCACAAGAACGGTGAGCAAAAATCCCAGAACCACACGGGGGGACCTAGTGAATGAACTGCAGAGAGCTGGGACCAATGTAACAAGGCCTACCATAAGTAACACACTACGCCACCATGGACTCAGATCCTGCAGTGCCAGACGTGTCCCACTGCTTAAGCCAGTACATGTCCGGGCCCATCTGAAGTTTGCTAGAGAGCATTTGGATGATCCAGAGGAGTTTTGGGAGAATGTCCTATGGTCTGATGAAACCAAACTGGAACTGTTTGGTAGAAACACAACTTGTCGTGTTTGGAGGAAAAAGAATACTGAGTTGCATCCATCAAACACCATACCTACTGTAAAGCATGGTGGTGGAAACATCATGCTTTGGGGCTGTTTCTCTGCAAAGGGGCCAGGACGACTGATCCGGGTACATGAAAGAATGAATGGGGCCAATGTATCGTGAGATTTTGAGTGCAAACCTCCTTCCATCAGCAAGGGCATTGAAGATGAAACGTGGTTGGGTCTTTCAACATGACGATGATCCAAAGCACACCGCCAGGGCAACGAAGGAGTGGCTTCGTAAGAAGCATTTCAAGGTCCTGGAGTGGCCTAGCCAGTCTCCAGATCTCAACCCTATAGAAAACCTTTGGAGGGAGTTGAAAGTCCGTGTTGCCAAGCGAAAAGCCAAAAACATCACTGCTCTAGAGGAGATCTGCATGGAGGAATGGGCCAACATACCAACAACAGTGTGTGGCAATCTTGTGAAGACTTACAGAAAACGTTTGACCTCTGTCATTGCCAACAAAGGATATATTACAAAGTATTGAGATGAAATTTTGTTTCTGACCAAATACTTATTTTCCACCATAATATGCAAATAAAATGTTAAAACAACAGACAATGTGATTTTCTGGATTTTTTTTTCTCAGTTTGTCTCCCATAGTTGAGGTCTACCTATGATGTAAATTACAGACGCCTCTCATCTTTTTAAGTGGTGGAACTTGCACTATTGCTGACTGACTAAATACTTTTTTGCCCCACTGTATATACAGGAGGAGATGACTTACAGGTATATATTATATACAGGGGAGATGACACACAGGTATATACTATATACAGGAGGAGATGACATACAGGTATATACTATATTTAGGAGGAGATGACATACAGGTATATACTATATCCAGGGGAGATGGCACACAACAGGTATATACTATATACAGGGGAGATGACATACAGGTATATACTATATACAGGAGATGACATACAGGTGTATACTATATATAAGGGAGATGACAAACATGTATATACTGAGGTGAATGAGAGGTGTGAGGTGAAAATGAAAAGGTGTGAGTGCAAAATGAGAGGAGTGAGGGAAAATAGTGGAGTGATCGGAAAATGACAGATGTGAGGTCGAAATGACAAGTGTTAGGGGGGAATGAGAGGAATGAGGGGGAAAATAAGAGGAGTGAGGGGGAAAATGAGAGGTGTGAGGGAGAAAATGAGAGATGTGAGAGGGAAAATGAAAGATGTGATGGGGAAAATGAGAGGCGTGATGGGAAAATAAGAGAAGTGAGGTGCTATAACTAACCACAGATATTTACTATGCCCAGGCAACGCCGGGCTCTTCAGCTAGTAAAATATAAGAATAGGACGCCAAGAGCAGTATATATAATAGACCGCACAAACTAAAGTGCAACGTGCCAATCACTTCAATTAATTTATACAGTATAAAAAAATTTGAAAAATATTATATAAAAAAATATATCAATCGTACAAGATATACTATATAATGTATGAACAGAAAAGGTATGTGTTACTGCTAAATGGGTACAATTTTTCCGGAGTCATTACTGCTGTATTTGAGCAAAAAAATGGACATTACAATAGTATGAAGACACAATGTGGAGTTTTATTATTGTACAGAGGCCACAAAAAAAGGACAAATGTTTAGCACTGTGTGGGGGCTACAAAGGGGGACATTTTTGCAGAGGAGACACAAACAGGGACATCTCAGAGGTAATATATTTTTTATGTATACTGTTATGGTGGGGGAAAAAAAGGAGTTAGTTTTACTGTATAAGCTACCCTGGCGACACAATGGAATGTGAATAACTTCAAATGGAGAGTCACTGGTGAGTCATTGAATGTACAGAGGGTACGGAGGGTATTCAGATCCCTTTAAATTTGTCATTTGAAGAGGGCTGTCCATGCTCGGTGACCATCAAACTTAACTGAACTGGAATTGTTTTGTAAAGAGGAATGGTCAAAAATACCTTCATCCAGGATCCAGGAACTCATTAAAAGCTACAGGAAGCGACTAGAGGCAGTTATTTTTGCAAAAGGAGGATCTACTTAATATTAATGTCACTTTTCTGTCACTTTTAATGTCACTATTAATGTCAATATTAATGTCACTTTTATGCACCTGTCAAATTTTGTTTGAATGCAGATTGCACATTTTCTGTTAGTACAATAAACCTCATTTCAAGGCAGAAACATTACTGTGTCCAACAGTTATTAGATATATGAAACTGAAATAGCTGTTGCAAAAAAAAACAATTTTTATAAAACATTAAGCTTAAGATTAATAGGGGTGCCCAAACTTTTTCATATAACTGTATGTACCTATTCTACATGTACTTACTATATGTAATCTGTCTATCCTATCCTGTCGGCTCCTGTGCGCGGCAGATTAAATGCTGGCTTTTATCTATTGTGTGTGTGTCAGAAAAGAATGAGCAAAAAAGAAAAAAAATCCAGCTCCAGGAGCTTTTCCCATATATCATGCTTCAAACATAAAGATACCAAATGTACATTTTTGGTGAAGAATCAACACCAAGTGGAACACAATTGTGAAGTTGAACAAAATGTATTGGTTATTTTAAATTTTTGTGGAAATTCAAAAACTGAAAAGTGGGACATGCAATATCATTTGGCCCCTTTACTTTCAGTGCAGCAAACTCACTCCAGAAGTTCATTGTGGATCTCTGAATGATCCAATGTTGTCCTAAATGCCTAACGATGACAAATATAATCCACCTGTGTGTAATCAAGTCTCCATATAAATGCACCTGCTCTGTGATAGTCTCAGGGTTCTGTTTGAAGCACAGAGAGCATCATGAAGACCAAGGAACACAACAGGCAGGTCCGTGATACTGTTGTGGAGTTTAAAGACTGATTTGGATACAAAATGATTTCCAAATCTTTAAAGGAGCACTGTACGAGAGATCATATTGAAATGGAGGGAGTATCATACCACTGCAAATGTACCAAGACCCGGACGTCCCTCTAAACTTTCATCTCAAACAAGGAGTAGACTGATCAGAGATGAAGCCAAGAGGCCCATGATCACTCTGGATGAACTGCAGAGATCTACAGCTGAGGTGGGACAGTCTGTCCACAGGACAACAATCATTCGTACACTGCACAATTCTGGTCTTTATGAAAGAGTGGCAAGAAGAAAGCCATTTCTCAAAGATATCCATAAAAAGTGTTGCTTAAAGTTTGCGACAAGCCACTTGGGAGACACACCAAACATGTGGAAGAAGATGCTCTGGTCAGATGAAACCAAAATCGAACTTTTGGCAACAATGCCAAACGATATGTTTGGCGTAAAGACAACACAGCTCATCACCCTGAACACACCATCCCCACTGTCAAACATGGTGGTGGCAGCTTCATGGTTTGGGCCTGGTTTTCTTCAGCAGGGACAGGGAAGATGGTTAAAATTGATGGGAAGATGGATGGAACCAAATACAGGACCATTCTTGAAGAAAACCTGTTGGAGTCTGCAAAAGACCTGAGACTGGGACGGAGATTTGTCTTCCAACAAGACAATGATCCCAAACATAAAGCAAAATCTACAATGGGATGGTTCACAAATAAACGTATCCAGGTGTTAGAATGGCCAAGTCAAAGTCCAGACCTCAATCCAATTGAGAATCTGTGGAAAGGGCTGAAAACTGCTGTTCACAAACGATCTCCATCAAAGCATACTGAGCTCGAGCTGTTTGCCAAGGAAGAATGGGCAAGAATTTCAGTCTCTCGATGTGCAAAACTGATAGAGACATACCCCAAGCGACTTGCAGCTGTAATCGCAGCAAAAGGTGGCACAACAAAGTAATAAGTTATAGTGGCCGAATAATATTGCACGCCCCACTTTTCAGTTTTTGAATTTTCACAAAAATTTTAAATAACAAAAAAATTTCGTTCAACTTCACAGTTGTGTTCCACTTGTTGTTGATTCTTGACCAAAAATTTACATTTGGTATCTTTATGTTTGAAACATGATATGTAGGAAAAGGTTGAAAAGTTCCAGGGGACCAAATACTTTCGCAAAGCACTGTAGATAGTCATTATTTCTTTTTCATTCTATGTTCTTTTAAATCAGTTCCCTTCAGAAACCCCCCAAAAAAACCCTCCCACCCCAAAAAACCCCACAAAAACAATGTTGCATTGCTCCTCTTTTGCTCTTTTCACCTACACCAAGTCAACTTGAACCTCCGCCTCTTCCTGGTTCTAGATTGTTATTTTTGTTATTTTTTTAACTCTATCTTCTTTTAAGTCAGTCCCCTGATGGTATTAGATGTTGAACACATTAAACTTCCTCTATAAGAGAGCTTCAAACTAAATGCAGCTCATATACCTGCTTTACAAAACTAATAATTAAAGCATATGATGCTAATTGGGGTGCTCTCACCTGTAAAGCACATACCCTCCATCTATAACCTATCCCACATTTCTTCTATTCAGTCCAAATGGCACCATTTTTTAACATTAGCTTCTTTTGTTATAAGCTTCATTAACCATGGAGATCGATACCATGCATAATATAACTACAGAGATAATGAAAACAAATGGAAGTTGCAAGGCTATGGTGATTGTGGGGTTAGGTTTTGTCTTGGAAAACCCGCTTGGGAAATTAATACCAGTTTTATATGATTTTACATTCAGCTATTTTACAGTGATTAACTTAACAGCGGTGAAAGAGAAAATTGGGAGATTTTGAAATTGTACAAGCAGTTGTGCACTTAGTTCTTATTGTTGCATTTTAAGAGATGAAAACGCTTGGTTTATACCTTCCAACTGTGAGCATAGCTTTTAGTCAACATTTGTAACTTTATGTGTATTTCTTTCTGCTTCCAACATCCACTGAAATACTATATACTGTAAAAAGATGGATGGTTACCTTGCATGGGAAATATAGATTGTTTCACTAGTATGATAAATACCAATCTTTCATGTTAGCTTCAACTCCTTCATGACCCCAGATTTTTGGTTTTCTCTCCCCTTCTTCCCAAAGCCATAACTTTTTTATTTTTCCATCAATATGGCCATGTGAGGGCTTATTTTTTATGAGCTGAGTTATGCTTTTGAATGACATCATTGGTTTTAACATGTCGTGTACTCGAAAACTGGAAAAAAATTCCAAGTGCTGTGAAATTGCAGAAAAAGGGCAATCTCACACTGTCTTTTTGTTTGGCTTTTTTGCAAGGTTCACTAAATGCTAAAACTGACCTGCCACTATGATTCTCCAGGTCATAACGAGTTCATAGAAACCAAATGTGTCTAGGTTCTTTTTTATGTAAGTGTTGAAAAAAAATCCCACAATTTGCTAAAAGAAAAAAATATTGTGCCATTTTCCGATACCCGTAACGTCTCCATTCTTCATGATCTGGGGTTGGCTGAGTGCTTATTTTTTGTATGCTGAGCGGACGTTTTTAATGATACCATTTTGGTGCAGATAAGTTCTTTTGATCGCCCGTTATTGCATTTTAATGCAATGTTGCGGTGACCAAAAAAACATAATTCTGGCATTTTTACTTTTTCTATCGCTACGCCATTTAGCGATCAGGTTAATCCCTTTTTTAATTGATAGATTGGGCGATTCTGAACGCAGTGATACCAAATACGTGTAGGTTTTTTTATTGTTTTATTTTGCATGGTGCGAAAAAGGAGTGATTTAAACTTTTATTTTATTTTATTTTTTTCATATTTTTAAAAACATTTTTTTTTATTTTTGCATGCTTCAATAGCCAATAGAAGCTGGCACAACTTGATTGCCTCTGCTACATAGAGGCGATGATCAGATCGCCAGTATGTAGTTGAATTGCTGCATTGTTCTCAGCGCCGACCACTGGGTGACACTCATAGCAATTCGGCATCAACAACGATAGTGGCCTGCAGGAGACCTCTTACTGTTATGCCGATGCAACGATGACCCCCGATCAAGTGACGGGGGTCACCGATGCGTGCATTTCTGGCCGGATGGCCTGAAGCGCTTGTTAAATGCCGCTGTTAGAGTTTGACAGTGGCATTTACTAGTTAATAGGTTCGGGCGGATTGCAACTCTGCCCGCGCCTATTGCAGGCACATGTCAGCTGTTCAAAACAGCTGACATGTCCAGGCTTTGATGCGGGCTCATCGCCGGGAGCCCACATCAAAGCGAGTGTTCTGCCCTCGGAGTACTATTCCGTCCACGGGCAGAAAGGGGATAAAGAAGACTGCTATTAATTTTTTTCTCTTAATATATTTTAGTCATCATATTATATAGCCCTGAGCACTCACAATTGCTCATTTTGCCATTCTACTCAGCTAATTCCTCTCTTTTCCATTAGGTCTATTATTAAAAAAGACTAGCAGAATGCTTCTAAGTTCTATATAGAAACAGAAAGTCTCTTTTCCCTGCATGAGTCATCATTGGAACTACAATTGTATATCACAGCAAAGTCCCTAGCAGGGGGAAGAGTGGAGCACTTGAGTCAAAAGTTGAAGAGAGGCTGGGGCAGAGCTGCAAGATACTTTGCAGTGATTTAGAATTATAATTGTATTGATGACTCATACATGGAAAAGAGATTTCCTTTTTCTACATAGAGGTTAGTAAGATTCAGGTTGTCTCTTTTTAATCACATGATGTCATAGACCTAATGAAGAATTAACTAGATAGAAACGCAAAATAAGTAATTATAAGTACACAGAGCTATATAATGTGTTGATTTATCTTTTCACAACCCCTAATATATAGCTTGGGGAAAAGGAGGTTCAATTGCATGAATCATTTAAAAAATGAATTTTTAATGGCAAATTCTTAAACCAGTGATAAAAGTTCAAGCTAGGAAGACAAAAGTAGTGCGCTGACCCAGAATATATTAATCCAAAATATAAAAGGTAACATTATCTGAAGACACATTATAAGTCAAGGTAATCTAAGGTAAGGTAAGGTAAGGTACGGTAAGATACTATATTTTGCCAGAAATATTACAGAATCACAATCAGAGTGGGTTACCCATGGTGGTATTCAGTGTAGTGAAGTTTACAGAATCATTAATATGGGAAGGAATCCATGTAGATACATTTACAAAGTGCAAGTGCATATAAAGAAAAAATGGACACCTAAATCAGTGGGGGAGGTACCCAGTTTTAGCCCAGGTAAGACAGTCTCAGTTGATTTTATAACCTCTCACATAAATTAGTATTCTAATAAAGTAGTAAAGTATATTGCACAAAATGCCAGAAAAATTATGAAAAGAGAATACAGCAAGGGAAGAGGTGTTTCCCTAATCCCATGTAGAAAGTACTTACAAAGTGACTAGTGACTTTCCTCTGTGTGCCGTGCACTTCCACCCCTATGGGTGGTACTTTGAAAGTACTTTCTACATGTGGTTGGGATTAACATACAGTATTCAACATCAGCGCACTACTTTTGTCTTCCTTACTTGAAATGTTATCATTGTTTTAAGGATTTGTCTTAAAAATTCAATTTTTAAATGATTCATGCAATGAACCTCCTTTTCCTCAAGCTGTATATTTGGGGTTATGAAAAAATATTTGACATTGCGGTGGTGTATTGTCAGTATTGTTTAACCCTTTTATCCCATATGACGTACTATCCCGTCGAGGTTACCTGGGACTTAATTCCCAGTTACGGGATAGTACATCATAGTGGATCAGCAGAGCTCACGGGGGGAGCGCGGCCGGGTGTCAGATGACTTTCGCAGCTGACATCCGGCACTAAGTGCCAGGAGTGGTCACGGATTTTTTTGCAATAAAAATTGTCTTTTAGTGTGTGACGGCTGCCAATCATAAAAATCCGCTTAAAAACCCACTATAAAAGTAAATCAAACCCCCCTTCATCACTCCCTTAGTTAGGGAAAAATAATAAAATTTTAAAAAATGTATTTATTTCCATTTTCTCATTAGGGTTAGGGCTAAAGTTAGGGTTAGGGTTAGGGTTGGGGCTAAAGTTAGGGTTGGGGCTAAAGTTAGGGTTAGGTCTAAAGTTAGGGTTAGGGTTGGGGTTAACATTCCTCTGGTGTTAGCTTTCTGTTACTCTTTCTTATGTTAACGGGTCGGTTTTGACCCGTGTCTTAAATCACCCCTAGGAAACCCTAAAAACAGTTATTTATGATCCAATTTGTTTCTTACCTCTTAGTTACCTTGTTAGGGTTTCTCATCCATGGAAGGATTGATTTTAATATTTTTGTTGTAGCCCCCTGGGGTCCTTGAGAGCATACCCTTCATTTTCAATATAAAAATATTGTCAAATGAACCTCAAGAGAATAATATAAACTTAAAAAAGTTTGTTATATTACTTGACTATTACTGAAGGGTTTTAGAACACATTTTTTAAATGTAAAAAAAATACATATATATATTTTATATTATTAACTCTAGTAACATCTATGGTGTTACGGGTCAATTTTGACCCATATCTAACTACTTTATGAAAAAGGCAAAAACAGATTTTTTTTTATAGAACTTTAATACAAATAAAATATGAAAATTATATTAACATTAATAGCAATAATAATAAAAAGTAGCTTTTCTAGGTCAAACAAACAAACAAACAACAATCAAGCAAGCAAATCAACAGAAATCAAGTACTATTTTTTAGATGCATTAGTATTTAGATGCATGTGTGGCAAAAAGTGACACTTTTTGTGTGTTCTTTGTAGACTTTTTTTTTGCAGGCGAAGCACGATGTGTTTGTCTTTCTGTCCTTATTGCTAGGGCAGACCTGACACCTCTTTATTTTAGAATCAGGTGGTCTCACTGGGGTTGTGGCTGTTGTGGTTGATGTTGAAGCAAGCCTGGTTGAGGAGGATGCTGGTGATGATGCTCTTTGTGTTGCTGTGGGTGTGGACGAAGCACTTGTTGAGCTCTGGAGTTGTCGGACCAAGGCTGCAGCGGCTGGGTCTCGGGGCACTCATTCCCTTTGGTCAAAGTGCGCCTTGACAAGGGATCTTCCTAGTTCCTCAAGAAACATCCTCCGCTTGTTTTTTTTTCTTTGAATTCCATCCTTGGTGAATGTGGGTCCACAACACAAATGAATTGCATGCTGACACATAAAGGATGTTGTAAAATACAACCATTGGCGATCTCCTAGTCATTCGCTGGCAAGTGTAGCTGGCAGTCAGCTTGTCCAGGTTGTCCACTCCTCCTTTGTTTTTGTTATAGTCCAGGATGATTCTGGACTTTTTGTCACTTCCTGATGACACAGCTGCATCTTTGTGAAGTGTGGACATCAGTACCACATTCCGTAATTTTGGGGGCAGTATGAAACAGCAGTGGTGGTGTCTGTAAAAACAAACTTTGAGGAAAGTGGAGCACTGTCCTTCATCTGCAACAATTCAGCGGGCAGCTCAGGTTTGTTTTTTATCACTGTGCCCACCATGGAGATTTTCCTCCTGAGAAGTTCTTGTCCAAGGTCATAGCTGGTAAAAAAATTGTCACAAGTAATGTTGTGACCCTGCAGTCCAGTAGTCATATCGAGGACTACACGTTTTCCTTGTTTTTTTTCAGGGATGCCGCTTTCAGACTTGCCTGTGTAAATCTGTAGACTCCATGCATAGCTAGTTTTTGCATCACAGGCTGCCCAGATTTTTATGCCGTATTTGCCTGGCTTACTTGGCATGTATTGCCGGAAGGGGCATTTTCCACGGAAAGGGAGAAAACGTTTGTCTACTGTCACCTCTGGCCCTGGGTTGAACATCAGTGGAAAGAGCTGCACCCATTTCTCCCAAACATCCCTGATGGGAGCAAGTTTGTCAGATTTTGTTCTGGTGTCTTTGTTGTCAAAACTGAGGACTCTTGATATCATTTGAAACTTTTGAAGTGACATTGTTGCCCTGAAAATATTCTCTGCCTGTCGATGCGTCCCAGAGACTATCAGTGGCCTCATTGCAGGATTTGTACACTTCAGCAAGGAGAAGAACACCAATGTAGGCATCCAGGACATCATCATGAAGGTCATTCCACATGTTGCCGTGGACTTTTTTTCCTTCAAGGTTTGTCATAGCAATAATGACTTCTTTTATTGACAATGGCATAAACAGATCAAAACATGTCTTGATATCATAGAAAAAATGAGAAAAGAAAAGAGAGCACTCACCGACTGCTGTGATGATTGTCCTTACTTTATTGTGGCTATAACATACAAATTTCAAACAGGCGGCAGGGAGAAAATGTGGTTCCTGAAGACTACGGCCGTTTCGCGCTGACGGCGCTTCAACGGGTCTTTACAATGAACTGAGGTGGGATGACGCTATATACACATCCGGTTCTGAAATGTTCCATCCCATCCCTCAGTGTCATTACTAGGAACAGCTCCTATTGGTATTAACAATATGTATTAAAAACATTTAAAACCAAACAGAATAGAACTTATCGGTTTACTAAACCTCTCAATTGTATTGCTACAGCAGAATGACCAAACTCTATAAAAAGACTGACATGTCTAATTTTTCGTTTAGTCCCATTGGACCTGTGGCATTCAAACGTAGTATTCACTTACCCTCCCTCCTCAATAACAACTTGTGGTGATCCCCTCCATATTGGGGTTTTGGCACTTTCTCTAATCCCGCAAAACGCAGGCAAGTCGCATCACCATCATGACAGGAGCGGATATGGTTAATCAGCCTGGGAACTCCCTTGCCAGTGCTGATAGACCTGTGGTGTTCCCTGAATCGGATAAATAATGGGCGGATAGTTTTTCCAATATAATAATATCCGCAAGGACAAAATAAGACATACACTACAAAAGGAGTCCTACAAGAGATGAATTGACGCACTGTGTGATTAATAGGGCCAATTTGTAACTTTTTACCTGTAATGTGGTTCATGCAAAAACTGCAATGACCACATTTGTGGTTACCTACTGGAATTACGGACTGAAGCCAGGTGTCTCTATTTTTCCTGTCATGATGGTGATGCGGCTTGCCTGCGTTTTGCGGGATTAGAGAAAGTGCCACAACCCCAATATGGAGGGGATCACCACAAGTTGTTATTGAGGAGGGAGGGTAAGTGGATACTACGTTTGAATGCCACAGGTCCAATGGGACTAAACAAAAGATTAGACATGTCAGTCTTTTTATAGAGTTTGGTCATTCTGCTGTAGCAATACAATTGAGAGGTTTAGTAAACCGATAAGTTCTATTCTGTTTGGTTTTAAATGTTTTTAATACATATTGTTAATACCAATAGGAGCTGTTCCTAGTAATGACGCTGAGGGATGGGATGGAACATTTCAGAACCGGATGTGTATATAGCGTCATCCCACCACAGTTCATTGTAAAGAACCGTTGAAGCGCCGTCAGCGCGAAACGGCCGTAGTCTTCAGGAACCACATTTTCTCCCTGCCGCCTGTTTGAAATTTGTATGTTATAGCCACAATAAAGTAAGGACAATCATCACAGCAGTCGGTGAGTGCTCTCTTTTCTTTTCTCATTTTTTCTATGGTATTTGTGCGATTTTCAGAGTATGCACCCGGTCACTGCTAAGGTAGCTGCAGATTTCTCCACTGGAACTATTACCGGTAATTTAGGCTGATGTGCGGCAACTTGTTTCTCTATTTTTTTGGATTGTTCATGTCTTGATGTGGCTTACTCTTGTCACAGCAAACCTTGTGATCCCAGGGGTCATTTTTATGACATTTGCAGCATCTGCCCTGTCATGTACATCTGGAGGTACTGAGCTCCAACTAATCTTGCCACTTTTGGATTTGAATCTTTCAGAGGGAGCAGCTTCACCACCAGTGACCTCCTCATCAGACTGATTAGAACTGTCTGTGTCTTCCGGTTGATACTCCACATCATCTTCCTCCTCAGAAACCTGTTCATCTGTATCAGTTTACTGCTGTGTGTCCTCTGATTCATTATCATCTAAGATATAATCCAGAATTTGGCTTACATCAAATCTTCTCTGTTGTGACTTCCGTTCTGGAGCTCCCTCCTGTGGTTGCTAATGATATTTTTGTGAGTTCTGCCCTTGGGCTCCCTCTGGTGGTTTCGAGTGGAACTGCTGCTCCCTAAGGTAGCTGTAGCAGCTGCCTTCACTAATCGCCTTGCCTGGGTTTGTTATTTAAACCTGCTCTGGGCTTTAGTCCATGCCTGCTGTCAATGTTCTTGGTTGGATTTGATTCTCTCCTTGGAATTCTCATATGGCCAGTCCTTGTCTGCAAAAGATAAGTTTTTGCTAGTTTTTGTTTGTCCATTTGTTTGGACTCTATTGCTTTGCAAATATGTCTCTTTTTGTCCAGCTTGTCACTATGTCTTATTCAGGCTAGCTGGAAGCTCTGGGAAAGCAGATTTGCCCCTCCACACCGTGAGTCGGTGTGGAGTTCATTTTTGTAAACTCTGCGTGGATTTTGTAGTTTTTATACTGACCGCACAGTATCCTTTTCTCTCTGTCTATCTAGTTTAGTATTGGCCTCCTTTGCTGAATTCTGATTTCATTTCTGTGTACGTCATTTCCCTCTCCATTCACAGTCAATATTTGTGGGGGGCTATCTTTCCTTTTGGGGTTTTTCTCTGAGGCAAGATAGCTTTCTATTTCCTTCTTTAGGGGTAGTTATTTCTTAGGCTGTGAAGAGGTGTCTAGGGAGAGTCAGGAACATCCCACGGCTATTTCTAGTGTTGTTGTTAGGATTAGGGACTGCGGTCAGTAGAGATACCAGCTTCTCAGAGCTCGCTCCATGTTGCGTTTTAGCCACCAGGTCATATCAGTGTGGCCTCTTAACCACCAGGTCATAACAGTACAGCAGGCCAGAAATGAATTAAATGCATCTCAAAAGAAGGAAAAGAAACTTATGAACCATTTTTTTTCTGTGCTCTGTTCTGTCATTTTTTTCCTCTTGATATCTGGGTGGTGCTGGATATATGCTCTGGTATGGAGGTTCAGAGTTTGTTTTCTCGTGTGGATCAACTCCAGAGTATCCAAGATTATATTGTCCAGACTCCGGCTCTAGAGCCTAGAATTCCTACTCCTGATTTGTTTTTTGGGGACAGATCCAAGTTTTTGAACTTTAAAAATAGCTACAAATTGTTTTTTGCTTTGAAACCCCGTTCTTCTGGTGATCCCATTCAGCAAGTAAAAATCATCATATCCTTACTGCGTGGTGATCCTCAAGACTGGGCTTTTGCTCTTGAAACAGCAACAGCATTGTTGAGTGTGGATGCATTTTTTCAAGCGCTCGGATTGTTGTATGATGAACCTAACTCAGTAGAGCATGCTAAGAAAACACAGTTGGCCCTGTGTCAGGGTCAAGAAGCGGCAGAGTTATACTGCCAGAAATTTTGAAAATGGTCTGTGCTCACTAAGTGGAATGAAGAGGCTCTGGCTGCTATTTTCAGAAAAGGTCTTTCTGAAACCCTTAAAGATGTTTTGGTGGGCTTTCCTACGCCTACCGGTTTCAGCGAATCTATGTCTCTAGTAGTGTTGAGCGATACCGTCCGATACTTGAAAGTATCGGTATCGGATAGTATCGGCCGATACCCGAAAAATATCGGATATCGCCAATACCGATATCCGATACCAATACAAGTCAATGGGACACCAAGTATCGGAAGGTATCCTGATGGTTCCCAGGGTCTGAAGGAGAGTAAACTCTCCTTCAGGCCCTGGGATCCATATTAATGTGTAAAATAAAGAATTAAAATAAAAAATATTGATATATTCACCTCTCCGGTGGCCCCTGGACATCACGCTGGTAACCGGCAGGCTTGTTTGTTTAAAATGAGCGCGTTTAGGACCTGCGAATGACGTCGCGGCTTCTGATTGGTCGCGTGCCGCTCATGTGACCGCCACGCGACCAATCAGAAGCCGTGACGTCATTCGCAGGTCCTAAATTCCTAGAATTAGGAGTTTAGTGAATGAGAATGACGTCGCGGCTTCTGATTGGTCGCGTGGCGGTCACATGAGCGGCACACGACCAATCAGAAGCCGCGACGTCATTCGCAGGTCCTAAACGCGCTCATTTTAAACAAACAAGCCTGCCGGTTACCAGCGTGATGTCCAGGGGCTGCCGGAGAGGTGAATATATCAATATTTTTTATTTTAATTCTTTATTAAATCCCTATGGATCCGATACCGATACCCGATACCACAAAAGTATCGGATCTCGGTATCGGAATTCCGATACCGCAAGTATCGGCCGATACCTGATACTTGCGGTATCGGAATGCTCAACACTAGTCTCTAGCCATTCAGATTGATAGGCGCTTGCGTGAGCGCAAGGTGGTGCACCATATGGCAGTGTCCTCTGAGCAGAGTCCTGACTCTATGCAATGTGATAGGATTTTGACTAGAGCAGAAAGACAGAAATTCAGACGTCAGAATGGCCTGTGTTTTTACTGTGGTGATTCTGCTCATGCTATTTCTGATTGCCCTAAGCGTACTAGGAGGGTTCCTGGGTCTGTTACCATTAGTACTGTACAGCCTAAATTTCTCTTGTCTGTTACCCTCATTTGCTCATTGTCGTCCTTCTCTGTTATGGCATTTGTGGATTCTGGTGCTGCCCTGAACTTAATGGACTTAGAATTTGCCAAGCGCTGTGGTTTTTCCTTGGAGCCTTTGCAGAGTCCTATTCCCTTAAGGGGGATTGATGCTACGCCATTGGCCAAGAATAAACCTCAGTATTGGACTCAGTTAACCATGTACATGGATCCAGCACATCAGGAAAATATTCGCTTTTTGGTGTTGCATAATTTGCATGATGTTGTTGTGCTGGGTTTTCCATGGTTACAGGTACATAACCCAGTGCTGGATTGGAGATCTATGTCTGTAACTGGTTGGGGTTGTCAGGGGATACATAGTGATATTCCTTTGATGTCCATTTCCTCGTCCCCTTCTTCTGAAGTTCCTGAGTTTTTGTCGGATTTCCAGGATGTATTTGATGAGCCCTAGTCCAGTTCCCTGCCTCCTCATAGGGACTGCGATTGTGCCATTAATTTGATTCCCGGCTGTAAGTTCCCTAAGGGCCGACTTTTCAATCTGTCTGTGCCAGAGCATGCCGCTATGCGGAGTTATGTAAAGGAGTCCTTGGAGAAGGGGCATATTCGCCCGTCTTCGTCACCGTTGGGAGCGGGATTTTTTTTTGTTGCCAAGAAGGATGGCTCCTTGAGACCCTGTATAGATTATCGCCTTCTCAATAAGATCACTGTCAAATTCCAGTACCATTTGCCTTTACTTTCTGATTTGTTTGCTCGGATTAAGGGTGCCAGTTGGTTTACTAAAATCGACCTTCGAGGGGCATATAATCTCATGCGTATTAAACAAGGTGATGAATGGAAAACAGCATTTAATACGCCCGAAGGCCATTTTGAATATCTTGTGATGCCATTCGGGCTCTCTAATGCTCCATCGGTATTTCAGTCCTTTATGCATGATATCTTCCGGAATTATCTGGATAAATTCATGATTGTGTATTTGGAGGATATTTTGGTTTTCTCTGATGATTGGGACTCTCATGTAAAGCAGGTTAGGATGTTATTTCAGGTCCTTCGTGCTAATGCGTTGTTTGTGAAGGGGTCTAAGTGCCTCTTTGGAGTTCAGAAGGTTTCTTTTTTGGGTTTCATTTTTTCCCCCTCGGCTATTGAAATGGACCCTGTTAAAGTCCAGGCCATTCATGATTTGACTCAACCTACATCTGTAAAGAGCCTTCAGAAATTTTTGGGCTTTGCCAATTTTTATCGCCGCTTTATTGCTAATTATTCTAGTGTGGTGAAGCCTCTGACCGATTTGACGAGGAAGGGCGCTGATGTGGTGAATTGGTCCTCTGCGGCTGTTGAGACCTTTCAGGAGCTTAAACGTCGTTTTACTTCTGCCCCTGTGTTGCGTCAGCCAGATGTTTCTCTCCCTTTTCAGGTTGAGGTTGATGCTTCTGAGATTGGGGCAGGGGCCATTTTGTCTCAGAGAAATTCTGATGGCTCTTTGATGAAACCGTGTGCTTTCTTCTCCAGAAAGTTTTCGCCTGCTGAGTGTAATTATGATGTCGGCAATCGGGAGTTGTTGGCTACGAAGTGGGCATTTGAGGAGTGGCGACATTGGCTTGAGGGAGCCAAGAATCGCGTGCTGGTCTTGACTGATCACAAGAATCTGATTTACCTCGAGTCTGCTAAGCGGTTGAATCCTAGACAGGCTCGGTGGTCTCTGTTTTTCTCACGTTTTGATTTTGTGGTCTCGTATATTCCGGGTTCTAAGAATGTGAAGGCTGATGCCCTTTCTATGAGTTTTTTGCCTGATTCTCCGGGAGTTCTTGAGCCGCCTGGGATCCTCAAGGAGGGGGTGATTCTTTCTGCCATCTCCCCTGATTTGAGGCGGGTACTTCAGGAGTTTCAGGCTGATAAACCTGACCGCTGTCCTGTGGAGAAATTGTTTGTTCCTGATAGATGGACTAGTAGGGTAATTTCTGAGGTTCATTGTTCGGTGTTGGCTGGTCACCCTGGAATTTTCGGTACCGGAGATTTGGTGGCTAGCTCCTTTTGGTGGCTTTCCTTGTCGCGGGATGTGCGTTCGTTTGTGCAGTCCTGTGGGACCTGTGCTCGGGCTAAGCCTTGCTGTTCCCGTGCCAGCGGGTTGCTTTTGCCTTTGCCTATTCCTGTGAGGCCCTGGACGCATATTTCCATGGATTTTATTTCTGATCTTCCTGTCTCAGAAGATGTCTGTCATCTGGGTGGTTTGTGACCGGTTTTCTAAGATGGTCCATTTGGTGCCGTTGACTAAGTTGCCTTCCTCCTCTGATTTGGTTCCATTATTTTTTCAGCATGTGGTTCGTTTGCATGGTATTCCGGAGAATATTGTGTCTGACAGAGGTTCCCAGTTTGTTTCTAGGTTTTGGCGGTCCTTTTGTCTAGAATGGGCGTTGATTTGTCATTTTCTTCAGCATTCCATCCTCAGACAAATGGCCAAACGGAGCAAACCAATCAGACTTTGGAAACCTATTTGAGATGCTTCGTGTCTGCTGATCAGGATGATTGGGTGACCTTTTTGCCGTTGGCCGAGTTTGCCCTTAATAATCGGGCTAGTTCTGCTACCTTGGTTTCGCCTTTCTTTTGTAACTTTGGTTTTCATCCTCGTTTTTCTTCAGGGCAGCTTGAGCCTTCTGACTGTCCTGGTGTGGATTCCGTGGTGGACAGGTTGCAGCAAATTTGGACTCATGTGGTGGACAATTTGACGTTGTCTCAGAAAAAGGCTCAGCGTTTTGCTAACCGTCGTTGGTGTGTTGGTCCCCGGCTTCGTTTTGGTGATTTGGTCTGGTTGTCTTCTCGTCATGTTCCTATGAAGGTTTCTTCCCCTAAGTTGAAGCCTCGCTTTATTGGGCCTTATAAGATTTCTGAAATTATCAATCCAGTGTCTTTTCGTTTGGCCCTTCCAGCTTCCTTTTCCATTCATAATGTGTTCCATAGATCCTTGTTGCGGAGATATGTGGTACCTATGGTTCCCTCCGTTGATCCTCCTGCTCTGGTGTTGGTTGAGGGGGAATTGGAATATGTGGTGGAGAAGATTTTGGATTCTCGTTTTTCGAGGCGGAAGCTTCAGTATCTGGTCAAGTGGAAGGGTTATGGCCAGGAGGATAATTCTTGGGTTGTTGTCTCCGATGTTCATGCTGCCGATTTGGTTCGTGCTTTCCATTTGGCTCGTCCTGATCGGCCTGGGAGCTCTGGTGAGGGTTCGGTGACCCCTCCTCAAGGGGGGGTACTGTTGTGAATTCCGTTTTGGAGCTCCCTCCTGTGGTTGCTAATGGTATTTTTGTGAATTCTGCCCTTGGGCTCCCTCTGGTGGTTTTGAGTGGAACTGCTGCTCCTTTAGGTAGCTGTAGCAGCTGCCTTCACTAATCGCCTTGCCTGGGTTTGTTATTTAAACCTGCTCTGGGCTTTAGTCCATGCCTGCTGTCAATGTTCTTGGTTGGATTTGGTTCTCTCCTTGGAATTCGCATATGGCCAGTCCTTGTCTGCAAAAGATAAGTTTTTGCTAGTTTTTGTTTGTTTATTAGTTTGGACTCTATTGCTTTGCAAATATGTCTCTTTTTGTCCAGCTTGTCACTATGTCTTATTCAGGCTAGCTGGAAGCTCTGGGAAAGCAGATTTGCCCCTCCACACCGTGAGTCGGTGTGGAGTTCATTTTTGTAAACTCTGCGTGGATTTTGTAGTTTTTTATACTGACCGCACAGTATCCTTTTCTCTCTGTCTATCTAGTTTAGTATTGGCCTCCTTTGCTGAATTCTGATTTCATTTCTGTGTACGTCATTTCCCTCTCCATTCACAGTCAATATTTGTGGGGGGCTATCTTTCCTTTTGGGGTTTTTCTCTGAGGCAAGATAGCTTTCTATTTCCTTCTTTAGGGGTAGTTATTTCTTAGGCTGTGAAGAGGTGTCTAGGGAGAGTCAGGAACATCCCACGGATATTTCTAGTGTTGTTGTTAGGATTAGGGACTGCGGTCAGTAGAGATACCACCTTCTCAGAGCTCGCTCCATGTTGCGTTTTAGCCACCAGGTCATATCAGTGTGGCCTCTTAACCACCAGGTCATAACAGTACAGCAGGCCAGAAATGAATTAAATGCATCTCAAAAGAAGGAAAAGAAACTTATGAACCATTTTTTTTCTGTGCTCTGTTCTGTCTTTTTTTTCCTCTTGATATCTGGGTGGTGCTGGATATATGCTCTGGTATGGAGGTTCAGAGTTTGTTTTCTCGTGTGGATCAACTTGCTGCAAGAGTCCAGAGTATCCAAGATTATATTGTCCAGACTCCGGCTCTAGAGCCTAGAATTCCTACTCCTGATTTGTATTTTGGGGACAGATCCAAGTTTTTGAACTTTAAAAATAGCTGCAAATTGTTTTTTGCTTTGAAACCCCAATCTTCTGGTGATCCCATTCAGCAAGTAAAAATCATCATATCCTTACTGCGTGGTGATCCTCAAGAATGGGCTTTTGCTCTTGAAACAGGGGATCCGGCATTGTTGAGTGTGGATGCATTTTTTCAAGCGCTCGGATTGTTGTATGACGAACCTAACTCAGTAGAGTATGCTGAGAAAACACTGTTGGCCCTGTGTCAGGCTCAAGAAGCGGCAGAGTTATACTGCCAGAAATTTTGAAAATGGTCTGTGCTCACTAAGTGGAATGAAGAGGCTCTGGCTGCTATTTTCAGAAAAGGTCTTTCTGAAACCCTTAAAGATGTTTTGGTGGGCTTTCCTACGCCTACCGGTTTCAGCGAATCTATGTCTCTAGTAGTGTTGAGCGATACCGTCCGATACTTGAAAGTATCGGTATCTGATAGTATCGGCCGATACCCGAAAAATATCGGATATCGCCAATACCGATATCCGATACCAATACAAGTCAATGGGACACCAAGTATCGGAAGGTATCCTGATGGTTCCCAGGGTCTGAAGGAGAGGAAACTCTCCTTCAGGCCCTGGGATCCATATTAATGTGTAAAATATAGAATTAAAATAAAAAATATTGATATATTCACCTCTCCGGCGGCCCCTGGACATCACGCTGGTAACCGGCAGGCTTCTTTGTTTAAAATGAGCGCGTTTAGGACCTGCGAATGACGTGGCGGCTTCTGATTGGTCGCGTGCCGCTCATGTGACTGCCACGCGACCAATCAGAAGCCGTGACGTCATTCGCAGGTCCTAAATTCCTAGAATTAGGAGTTTAGTGAATGAGAATGATGTCGCGGCTTCTGATTGGTCGCGTGGCGGTCACATGAGCGGCACGCGACCAATCAGAAGCCGCAACGTCATTCGCAGGTCCTAAACGCGCTCATTTTAAACAAAGAAGCCTGCCGGTTACCAGCGTGATGTCCAGGGGCTGCCGGAGAGGTGAATATATCAATATTTTTTATTTTAATTCTTTATTTTATCCCTATGGATCCGATACCGATACCCGATACCACAAAAGTATCAGATCTCGGTATTGGAATTCCGATACCGCAAGTATCGGCCGATACCCGATACTTGCGGTATCGGAATGCTCAACACTAGTCCCTAGCCATTCAGATTGATAGGCGCTTGCGTGAGCGCAAGGTGGTGCACCATATGGCAGTGTCCTCTGAGCAGAGTCCTGACTCTATGCAATGTGATAGGATTTTGGCTAGAGCAGAAAGACAGAAATTCAGACGTCAGAATGGCCTGTGTTTTTACTGTGGTGATTCTGCTCATGCTATTTCTGATTGCCCTAAGCGTACTAGGAGGGTTCCTGGGTCTGTTACCATTAGTACTGTACAGCCTAAATTTCTCTTGTCTGTTACCCTGATTTGCTCATTGTCGTCCTTCTCTGTTATGGCATTTGTGGATTCTGGTGCTGCCCTGAACTTAATGGACTTAGAATTTGCCAAGCGCTGTGGTTTTTCCTTGGAGCCTTTGCAGAGTCCTATTCCCTTAAGGGGGATTGATGCTACGCCATTGGCCAAGAATAAACCTCAGTATTGGACTCAGTTAACCATGTACATGGATCCAGCACATCAGGAAAATATTCGCTTTTTGGTGTAGCATAATTTGCATGATGTTGTTGTGCTGGGTTTTCCATGGTTACAGGTACATAACCCAGTTCTGGATTGGAGATCTATGTCTGTAACTGGTTGGGGTTGTCAGGGGATACATAGTGATATTCCTTTGATGTCCATTTCCTCGTCCCCTTCTTCTGAAGTTCCTGAGTTTTTATCGGATTTCCAGGATGTATTTGATGAGCCCTAGTCCAGTTCCCTGCCTCCTCATAGGGACTGCGATTGTGCCATTAATTTGATTCCCGGCTGTAAGTTCCCTAAGGGCCGACTTTTCAATCTGTCTGTGCCAGAGCATGCCGCTATGCGGAGTTATGTAAAGGAGTCCTTGGAGAAGGGGCATATTCGCCCGTCTTCGTCACCGTTGGGAGCGGGATTTTTTTTTGTTGCCAAGAAGGATGGCTCCTTGAGACCCTGTATTGATTATCGCCTTCTCAATAAGATCACTGTCAAATTCCAGTACCCTTTGCCTTTACTTTCTGATTTGTTTGCTCGGATTAAGGGTGCCAGTTGGTTTACTAAAATCGACCTTCGAGGGGCATATAATCTCGTGCGTATTAAACAAGGTGATGAATGGAAAACAGCATTTAATACGCCCGAAGGCCATTTTGAATATCTTGTGATGCCATTCGGGCTCTCTAATACTCCATCGGTATTTCAGTCCTTTATGCATGATATCTTCCGGAATTATCTGGATAAATTCATGATTGTGTATTTGGAGGATATTTTGGTTTTCTCTGATGATTGGGACTCTCATGTAAAGCAGGTTAGGATGGTATTTCAGGTCCTTCGTGCTAATGCGTTGTTTGTGAAGGGGTCTAAGTGCCTCTTTGGAGTTCAGAAGGTTTCTTTTTTGGGTTTCATTTTTTCCCCCACGGCTATTGAAATGGACCCTGTTAAAGTCCAGGCCATTCATGATTGGACTCAACCTACATCTGTAAAGAGCCTTCAGAAATTTTTGGGCTTTGCCAATTTTTATCGCCGCTTTATTGCTAATTTTTCTAGTGTGGTGAAGCCTCTGACCGATTTGACGAGGAAGGGCGCTGATGTGGTGAATTGGTCCTCTGCGGCTGTTGAGACCTTTCAGGAGCTTAAACGTCGTTTTACTTCTGCCCCTGTGTTGCGTCAGCCAGATGTTTCTCTCCCTTTTCAGGTTGAGGTTGATGCTTCTGAGATTGGGGCAGGGGCCGTTTTGTCTCAGAGAAATTCTGATGGCTCTTTGATGAAACCGTGTGCTTTCTTCTCCAGAAAGTTTTCACCTGCTGAGCGTAATTATGATGTCGGCAATCGGGAGTTGTTGGCTATGAAGTGGGCATTTGAGGAGTGGCGACATTGGCTTGAGGGAGCCAAGCATCGCGTGCTGGTCTTGACTGATCACAAGAATCTGATTTACCTCGAGTCTGCTAAGCGGTTGAATCCTAGACAGGCTCGGTGGTCTCTGTTTTTCTCACGTTTTGATTTTGTGGTCTCGTATATTCCGGGTTCTAAGAATGTGAAGGCTGATGCCCTTTCTATGAGTTTTTTGCCTGAATCTCCGGGAGTTCTTGAGCCGCCTGGGATCCTCAAGGAGGGGGTGATTCTTTCTGCCATCTCCCCTGATTTGAGGCGGGTACTTCAGGAGTTTCAGGCTGATAAACCTGACCGCTGTCCTGTGGAGAAATTGTTTGTTCCTGATAGATGGACTAGTAGGGTAATTTCTGAGGTTCATTGTTCGGTGTTGGCTGGTCACCCTGGAATTTTCGGTACCAGAGATTTGGTGGCTAGCTCCTTTTGGTGGCTTTCCTTGTCACGGGATGTGCGTTCGTTTGTGCAGTCCTGTGGGACCTGTGCTCGGGCTAAGCCTTGCTGTTCCCGTGCCAGCGGGTTGCTTTTGCCTTTGCCTTTGCCTATTCCTGTGAGGCCCTGGACGCATATTTCCATGGATTTTATTTCTGATCTTCCTGTCTCTCAGAAGATGTCTGTCATCTGGGTGGTTTGTGACCGGTTTTCTAAGATGGTCCATTTGGTGCCGTTGACTAAGTTGCCTTCCTCCTCTGATTTGGTTCCATTATTTTTTCAGCATGTGGTTCGTTTGCATGGTATTCTGGAGAATATTGTGTCTGACAGAGGTTCCCAGTTTGTTTCTAGGTTTTGGCGGTCCTTTTGTCTAGAATGGGCATTGATTTGTCTTTTTCTTCAGCATTCCATCCTCAGACAAATGGCCAAACGGAGCAAACCAATCAGACTTTGGAAACCTATTTGAGATGCTTCGTGTCTGCTGATCAGGATGATTGGGTGACCTTTTTGCCGTTGGCCGAGTTTGCCCTTAATAATCGGGCTAGTTCTGCTACCTTGGTTTCGCCTTTCTTTTGTAACTTTGGTTTTCATCCTCGTTTTTCTTCAGGGCAGCTTGAGCCTTCTGACTGTCCTGGTGTGGATTCCATGGTGGACAGGTTGCAGCAAATTTGGACTCATGTGGTGGACAATTTGACATTGTCTCAGAAAAAGGCTCAGTGTTTTGCTAACCGTCGTTTGTGTGTTGGTCCCCGGCTTCGTGTTGGTGATTTGGTCTGGTTGTCTTCTCGTCATGTTCCTATGAAGGTTTCTTCCCCTAAGTTGAAGCCTCGCTTTATTGGGCCTTATAAGATTTCTGAAATTATCAATCCAGTGTCTTTTCGTTTGGCCCTTCCAGCTTCCTTTTCCATTCATAATGTGTTCCATAGATCCTTGTTGCGGAGATATGTGGTACCTATGGTTCCCTCCGTTGATCCTCCTGCTCCGGTGTTGGTTGAGGGGGAATTGGAATATGTGGTGGAGAAGATTTTGGATTCTCGTTTTTCGAGGCGGAAGCTTCAGTATCTGGTCAAGTGGAAGGGTTATGGCCAGGAGGATAATTCTTGGGTTGTTGCCTCCGATGTTCATGCTGCCGATTTGGTTCGTGCTTTCCATTTGGCTCGTCCTGATCGGCCTGGGAGCTCTGGTGAGGGTTCGGTGACCCCTCCTCAAGGGGGGGTACTGTTGTGAATTCCGTTTTGGAGCTCCCTCCTGTGGTTGCTAATGGTATTTTTGTGAATTCTGCCCTTGGGCTCCCTCTGGTGGTTTTGAGTGGAACTGCTGCTCCTTTAGGTAGCTGTAGCAGCTGCCTTCACTAATCGCCTTGCCTGGGTTTGTTATTTAAACCTGCTCTGGGCTTTAGTCCATGCCTGCTGTCAATGTTCTTGGTTGGATTTGGTTCTCTCCTTGGAATTCGCATATGGCCAGTCCTTGTCTGCAAAAGATAAGTTTTTGCTAGTTTTTGTTTGTTTATTAGTTTGGACTCTATTGCTTTGCAAATATGTCTCTTTTTGTCCAGCTTGTCACTATGTCTTATTCAGGCTAGCTGGAAGCTCTGGGAAAGCAGATTTGCCCCTCCACTCCGTGAGTCGGTGTGGAGTTCATTTTTGTAAACCCTGCGTGGATTTTGTAGTTTTTTATACTGACCGCACAGTATCCTTTTCTCTCTGTCTATCTAGTTTAGTATTGGCCTCCTTTGCTGAATTCTGATTTCATTTCTGTGTACGTCATTTCCCTCTCCATTCACAGTCAATATTTGTGGGGTGCTATCTTTCCTTTTGGGGTTTTTCTCTGAGGCAAGATAGCTTTCTATTTCCTTCTTTAGGGGTAGTTATTTCTTAGGCTGTGAAGAGGTGTCTAGGGAGAGTCAGGAACATCCCACGGATATTTCTAGTGTTGTTGTTAGGATTAGGGACTGCGGTCAGTAGAGATACCACCTTCTCAGAGCTCGCTCCATGTTGCGTTTTAGCCACCAGGTCATATCAGTGTGGCCTCTTAACCACCAGGTCATAACAGTACAGCAGGCCAGAAATGAATTAAATGCATCTCAAAAGAAGGAAAAGAAACTTATGAACCATTTTTTTTCTGTGCTCTGTTCTGTCTTTTTTTTCCTCTTGATATCTGGGTGGTGCTGGATATATGCTCTGGTATGGAGGTTCAGAGTTTGTTTTCTCGTGTGGATCAACTTGCTGCAAGAGTCCAGAGTATCCAAGATTATATTGTCCAGACTCCAGCTCTAGAGCCTAGAATTCCTACTCCTGATTTGTATTTTGGGGACAGATCCAAGTTTTTGAACTTTAAAAATAGCTGCAAATTGTTTTTTGCTTTGAAACCCCAATCTTCTGGTGATCCCATTCAGCAAGTAAAAATCATCATATCCTTACTGCGTGGTGATCCTCAAGACTGGGCTTTTGCTCTTGAAACAGGGGATCCGGCATTGTTGAGTGTGGATGCATTTTTTCAAGCGCTCGGATTGTTGTATGACGAACCTAACTCAGTAGAGCATGCTGAGAAAACACTGTTGGCCCTGTGTCAGGCTCAAGAAGCGGCAGAGTTATACTGCCAGAAATTTTGAAAATGGTCTGTGCTCACTAAGTGGAATGAAGAGGCTCTGGCTGCTATTTTCAGAAAAGGTCTTTCTGAAACCCTTAAAGATGTTATGGTGGGCTTTCTTACGCCTACCGGTTTGAGCGAATCTATGTCTCTAGCCATTCAGATTGATCGGCGCTTGCGTGAGCGCAAGGTGGTGCACCATATGGCAGTGTCCTCTGAGCAGAGTCCTGACTCTATGCAATGTGATAGGATTTTGACTAGAGCAGAAAGACAGAAATTCAGACATCAGAATGGCCTGTGTTTTTACTGTGGTGATTCTGCTCATGCTATTTCTGATTGCCCTAAGCGTACTAGGAGGGTTCCTGGGTCTGTTACCATTAGTACTGTACAGCCTAAATTTCTCTTGTCTGTTACCCTGATTTGCTCATTGTCGTCCTTCTCTGTTATGGCATTTGTGGATTCTGGCGCTGCCCTGAACTTAATGGACTTAGAATTTGCCAAGCGCTGTGGTTTTTCCTTGGAGCCTTTGCAGAGTCTTATTCCCTTAACCCCTTTACCCCCAAGGGTGGTTTGCACGTTAATGACCGGGCCAATTTTTACAATTCTGACCACTGTCCCTTTATGAGGTTATAACTCTGGAACGCTTCAATGGATCCTGGTGATTCTGACATTGTTTTCTCGTGACATATTGTACTTCATAACAATGGTAAAAATTCGGAAATTTGGCGAAAATTATGAAAATTTCGCAATTTTCCAACTTTGAATTTTTCTGCAATTAAATCACAGAGATATGTCACACAAAATACTTAATAAGTAACATTTCCCACAGGTCTACTTTACATCAGCACAATTTTGGAACCAAAATTTTTTTTTGTTAGGGAGTTATAAGGGTTAAAAGTTGACCAGCAATTTCTCATTTCTACAACACCATTTTATTTTAGGGACCACATCTCATTTGAAGTCATTTTGAGGGGTCTATATGATAGAAAATACCCAAGTGTGAAACCATTCTAAAAACTACACCCCTCAAGGTGCTCAAAACCATATTCAAGAAGTTTATTAACCCTTCTGGTGCTTCACAGGAATTTTTTGAATGTTTAAATAAAAATGAACATTTAACTTTTTTCACAAAAAATTTAATTCAGCTCCAATTTGTTTTATTTTACCAAGGGTAACAGGAGAAAATGGACCCCAATCATTGTTGTACAATTTGTCCTGAGTATGCCAATACCCCACATGTGGGGGTAAACCACTGTTTGGGCGCATGGCAGAGCTCGGAAGCGAAGGAGTGCCAGTTGACTTTTCAATGCAAAATTGACTGGAATTGAGATGGGACGCCATGTTTCGTTTGGAGAGCCCCTGATGTGGCTAAACATTGAAACCCCCCACAAGTGACACCATTTTGGAAAGTAGACCCCCTAAGGAACTTATCTAGAGGTGTGGTGAGCACTTTGACCCTACAAGTGCTTCACAGAAGTTTATAATGTAGAACCGTAAAAATAAAAAATCATATTTTTTCACAAAAATTATCTTTTCGCCCCCAATTTTTTATTTTCCCAAGGGTAAGAGAAGAAATTGGACCCCAAAAGTTGTTGTACAATTTGTCCTGAGTACGCTGATAGCCCATATGTGGGGGTAAACCACTGTTTGGGCGGATGGGAGAGCTCGGAAGGGAAGGAGCGCCGTTTGACTTTTCAATGCAAAATTGACAGGAATTGAGATGGGACGTCATGTTGCGTTTGAAGAGCCACTGATGTGCCTAAACATTGAAACCCCGCACAAGTGACACCATTTTGGAAAGTAGACCCCCTAAGGAACTTATCTAGAGGTTTGGTGAGCACTTTGACCCACCAAGTGCTTCACAGAAGTTTATAATGTAGAACCGTAAAAATAAAAATCATATTTTTTCACAAAAATTATCTTTTTGCCCCCAATTTTTTATTTTCCCAAGGGTAAGAGAAGAAATTGGACCCCAAAAGTTGTTGTACAATTTGTCCTGAGTACGCTGATACCCCATATGTGGGGGTAAACCACTGTTTGGGCGGATGGGAGAGCTCGGAAGGGAAGGAGCGCTGTTTGACTTTTCAAAGCAAAATTGACAGGAATTGAGATGGGACGCCATGTTGCGTTTGAAGAGCCACTGATGTGCCTAAACATTGAAACCCCCACAAATGACACCATTTTAAAAAGTAGACCCCCTAACGAACTTATCTAGAGGTGTGGTGAGCACTTTGACCCACCAAGTGCTTCACAGAAGTTTATAATGCAGAGCCGTAAAAATGAAACAAAATTTTTTTCCCACAAAAATTGTTTTTTTAGCCCCCAGTTTTGTATTTTCCTGAGGGTAACAGGAGAAATTGGACCCCAAAATTTGTTGCCCAATTTGTCCTGAGTGCGATGATACACCATATGTGGGGGGAACCACTGTTTGGGCACATGGGAGGGCTCAGAAGGGAAGGAGTGCCACTTGAATGCAGACTTAGATGGAATGGTCTGCAGGTGTCACATTGCGTTTGCAGAGCCCCTAATGTACCTAAACAGTAGAAACCCCCACAAGTGACACCATTTTGGAAAGTAGACCCCCTTAGGAACTTATCTAGATGTGTGCTGAGTGCTTTGACCCACCAAGGGCTTCACAGAAGTTTATAATGGAGAGTCGTAAAAATAAAACAAAAATTTTTTCCCACAAAAATTATTTTTAGCCCCCAGTTTTGTATTTTCCCGAGGGTAACAGGAGAAATTCGACCCCACAATTTGTTGTCCAATTTGTCCTGAGTGCGCTGATACCCCATATGTGGGGGGGAACCACTGTTTGGGCGGATGGGAGAGCTCGGAAGGGAAGGAGCGCTGTTTGACTTTTCAAAGCAAAATTGACAGGAATTGAGATGGGACGCCATGTTGCGTTTGAAGAGCCACTGATGTGCCTAAACATTGAAACCCCCACAAATGACACCATTTTAAAAAGTAGACCCCCTAACGAACTTATCTAGAGGTGTGGTGAGCACTTTGACCCACCAAGTGCTTCACAGAAGTTTATAATGCAGAGCCGTAAAAATGAAACAAAATTTTTTTCCCACAAAAATTATTTTTTTAGCCCCCAGTTTTGTATTTTCCTGAGGGTAACAGGAGAAATTGGACCCCAAAATTTGTTGCCCAATTTGTCCTGAGTGCGATGATACACCATATGTGGGGGGAACCACTGTTTGGGCACATGGGAGGGCTCAGAAGGGAAGGAGTGCCACTTGAATGCAGACTTAGATGGAATGGTCTGCAGGTGTCACATTGCGTTTGCAGAGCCCCTAATGTACCTAAACAGTAGAAACCCCCACAAGTGACACCATTTTGGAAAGTAGACCCCCTTAGGAACTTATCTAGATGTGTGCTGAGTGCTTTGACCCACCAAGGGCTTCACAGAAGTTTATAATGGAGAGTCGTAAAAATAAAACAAAAATTTTTTCCCACAAAAATTATTTTTAGCCCCCAGTTTTGTATTTTCCCGAGGGTAACAGGAGAAATTCGACCCCACAATTTGTTGTCCAATTTGTCCTGAGTGCGCTGATACCCCATATGTGGGGGGGAACCACTGTTTGGGCGCATGGGAGGGCTCGGAAGGGAAGGAGCTCCATTTGGAATGAGGACTTAGATGGAATGGTCTGCAGGTGTCACATTGCATTTGCAGAGCCCCTAATGTACCTAAACAGTAGGAACCTCCCACAAGTTACACCATTTTGGAAACTAGACCCCCTAAGGAACTCATCTAGATGTGTTGTCATAGCTTTGAACCCCCAAGTATTTCACTACAGTTTGTAACGCAGAGCCGTGAAAATTAAAAAAAAAAAATCTTTCCCCCCAAAATTATTTTTTAGCCCCCAGTTTTGTATTTTCCCGAGGGTAAGAGGAGAAATTCGACCCCAAAAGTTGTTGTCCAATTTGTCCTGAGTACGCTGATACCCCGTATGTTGGGGGAAACCACCGTTTGAGCGCATGGCAGAGCTCGGAAGGGAAGGAGCGCCATTTGGAATGCAGACTTAGATGGAATGGTCTGCAGATGTCACATTGCGTTTGCAGAACCCCTAATGTACCTAAACAGTAGAAACCCCACACAAGTGACCCCATATTGGAAACTAGACCCCCCAGGGAACTAATCTAGATGTGATGTGAGAACTTTGAACCCCCAAGTGTTTCACTACAGTTTATAACGCAGAGCCGTGAAAATAAAAAATCCTTTTTTTCCCACAAAAAATATGTTTTAGCCCCGAGTTTTGTATTTTCCCAAGGGTAACAGGAGAAATTGGACCCCAAAAGTTGTTGTCCTATTTGTCCTGAGTATGCTGATACCCCATATGTTGGGGTAAACCCCTGTTTGGGCACACGGGAGAGCTCGGAAGGGAAGAAGCACTGTTTTACTTTTTCAACGCAGAATTGGCTGGAATTGAGATCGGACGCCATGTCGCGTTTGGAGAGCCCCTGATGTGCCTAAACAGTGGAAACCCCCCAATTATAACTGAAACCCTAATCCAAACACATCCCTAACCCTAATCCCAACAGTAACCCTAACCACACCTCTAACCCTGACACACCCCTAACCCTAATCCCAACCCTATTCCCAACCGTAAATGTAATCTAAACCCTAACTGTAACTTTAGCCCCAACCCAAACTGTAGCCCTAGCCCTAACCCTAGCCCTAGCCCTAACCCTAGCCCTAACCCTAACCCTAGCCCTAACCCTAGCCCTAACCCTAGCCCTAACCCTAGCCCTAACCCTAGCCCTAGCCCTAACCCTAGCCCTAACCTTAGCCCTAACCCTAACCCTAACCCTAGCCCTAACCCTAGCCCTAACCCTAACCCTAGCCCTAACCCTAACCCTAACCCTAGCCCTAACCCTAGCCCTAACCCTAGCCCTAACCCTAGCCCTAGCTCTAGCCCTAGCCCTAACCCTAACCCTAGCCCTAACTCTAACCCTAGCCCTAATGGGAAAATGGAAATAAATACATTTTTTTAATTTTTCCCTAACTAAGGGGGTGATGAAGGGGGGTTTGATTTACTTTTATAGCGGGTTTTTTAGCGGATTTTTATGACTGGCAGCCGTCACACACTGAAAGACGCTTTTTATTGCAAAAAATATTTTTTGCGTTACCACATTTTGAGAGCTATAATTTTTCTATATTTTGGTCCACAGAGTCATGTGAGGTCTTGTTTTTTGCGGGAAGAGTTGACATTTTTATTGGTAACATTTTCGGGCACGTGACATTTTTTGATCGCTTTTTATTCCGATTTTTGTGAGGCAGAATGACCAAAAACCAGCTATTCATGAATTTCTTTTGGGGGAGGCGTTTATACCGTTCCGCGTTTGGTAAAATTGATAAAGCAGTTTTATTCTTCGGGTCAGTACGATTACAGCGACACCTCATTTATATCTTTTTTTATGTTTTGGCACTTTTATACGATAAAAACTATTTTATAGAAAAAATAATTATTTTGGCATCTTTTTATTCTCAGGACTATAACTTTTTTATTTTTTTGCTGATGATGCTGTATGGCGGCTCGTTTTTTGCGGGACAAGATGATGTTTTCAGTGGTACCATGGTTATTTATATCTGTCTTTTTGATCGCGTGTTATTCCACTTTTTGTTCGGCGGTATGATAAAGCGTTGTTTTTTGCCTCGTTTTTTTTTTTTTTTTCTTACGGTGTTTACTGAAGGGGTTAACTAGTGGGCCAGCTTTATAGGTCGGGCCGTTACGGACGCGGCGATACTAAATATGTGTACTTTTATTGTTTTTTTTTTATTATTTAGATAAAGAAATGTATTCATGGGAATAATATTTTTTTTTTTCATTATTTTGGAATATTTTTTTTTATTTTTTTTTTACACATTTGAAATTTTTTTTTTTTACTTTGTTACTTTGTCCCAGGGGGGGACATCACAGATCAGTGATCTGACAGTTTGCACAGCACTCTGTCAGATCACTGATCTGACTTGCAGCACTGCAGCCTTCACAGTGCCTGCTCTGAGCAGGCTCTGTGAAGCCACCTCCCTCCCTGCAGGACCCGGATCCGCGGCCATCTTGGATCCGGGGCTGGAGGGAGCAGGGAGGGAGGTGAGACCCTCGCAGCAACGCGATCACATCACGTTGCTGCGGGGGGCTCAGGGAAGCCAGCAGGGAGCCCCCTCCCTGCGGGAAGCTTCCCTGTACCGCCGGCACATCGCGATCATCTTTGATCGCGGTGTGCCGGGGGTTAATGTGCCGGGGGCGGTCCGTGACCGCTCCTGGCACATAGTGCCGGATGTCAGCTGCGATAAACAGCTGACACCCGGCCGCGATCGGCGGCGCTCCCCCCGTGAGCGCCGCCGATCGCGCTGGACGTACTATCCCGTCCATGGTCATAGGGGCCCACCCCACATGGACGGGATAGTACGTCCGATGTCAGAAAGGGGTTAAGGGGGATTGATGCTACGCCATTGGCCAAGAATAAACCTCAGTATTGGACTCAGTTAACCATGTACATGGATCCAGCACATCAGGAAAATATTCGCTTTTTGGTGTTGCATAATTTGCATGATGTTGTTGTGCTGAGTTTTCCATGGTTACAGGTACATAACCCAGTGCTGGATTGGAGATCTATGTCTGTAACTGGTTGGGGTTGTCAGGGGATACATAGTGATATTCCTTTGATGTCCATTTCCTCGTCCCCTTCTTCTGAAGTTCCTGAGTTTTTGTCGGATTTCCAGGATGTATTTGATGAGCCCAAGTCCAGTTCCCTGCCTCCTCATAGGGACTGCGATTGTGCCCATAATTTGATTCCTGGCTGTAAGTTCCCTAAGGGCCGACTTTTCAATCTGTCTGTGCCAGAGCATGCCGCTATGCGGAGTTATGTAAAGGAGTCCTTAGAGAAGGGGCATATTCGCCCGTCTTCGTCACCGTTGGGAGCGGGATATTTTTTTGTTGCCAAGAAGGATGGCTCCTTGAGACCCTGTATAGATTATCGCCTTCTCAATAAGATCACTGTCAAATTCCAGTACCCTTTGCCTTTACTTTCTGATTTATTTGCTCGGATTAAGGGTGCCAGTTGGTTTACTAAAATCGACCTTCGAGGGGCGTATAATCTCGTGCGTATTAAGCAAGGTGATGAATGGAAAACAGCATTTAATACGCCCGAAGGCATTTTGAATATCTTGTGATGCCATTCGGGCTCTCTAATGCTCCATCGGTATTTCAGTCCTTTATGCATGATATCTTCCGGAATTATCTGGATAAATTCATGATTGTGTATTTGGATGATATTTTGGTTTTCTCCGATGATTGGGACTCTCATGTAAAGCAGGTTAGGATGGTATTTCAGGTCCTTCGTGCTAATGCGTTGTTTGTGAAGGGGTCTAAGTGCCTCTTTGGAGTTCAGAAGGTTTCTTTTTTGGGTTTCATTTTTTCCCCCTCGGCTATTGAAATGGACCCTGTTAAAGTCCAGGCCATTCATGATTGGACTCAACCTACATCTGTAAAGAGCCTTCAGAAATTTTTGGGCTTTAATAATATAATAATAATAATTTTTATTTATATAGCGCCAACATATTCCGCAGCGCTTTACAAATTATAGAGGGGACTTGTACAGACAATAGACATTACAGCATAACAGAAATACAGTTCAAAACAGATACCAGGAGGAATGAGGGCCCTACTCGCAAGCTTACAAACTATGGGGAAAAGGGGAGACACGAGAGGTGGATGGTAACAATTGCTTTAGTTATTCGGACCAGCTATAGTGTAAGGCTCAGGTGTTCATGTAAAGCTGCATGAACCAGTTAACTGCCTAAGTATGTAGCAGTACAGACACAGAGGGCTAATACTGCATAAAGTGTATGAGAACATGATGCGAGGAACCTTTTTTTTTTTTTTATTATAAATAGGCCACACAGGGATCGTTAGGTTAATGCATTGAGGCGGTAGGCCAGTCTGAACAAATGAGTTTTTAGGGCATGCTTAAAACTGTGGGGATTGGGGATTAATCGTATTAACCTAGGTAGTGCATTCCAAAGAATCGGCGCAGCACGTGTAAAGTCTTGGAGACGGGAGTGGGAGGTTCTGATTATTGAGGATGCTAACCTGAGGTCATTAGCGGAGCGGAGGGCACGGGTAGGGTGGTAGACTGATACCAGAGAGGAGATGTAGGGTGGTGCTGAGCCATGGAGTGCTTTGTGGATGAGGGTAGTAGTTTTGTACTGGATTCTGGAGTGGATGGGTAGCCAGTTTAATGACTGGCACAGGGTAGAGACATCGGTGTAACGGTTGGTGAGGAATATGATCCTGGCTGCAGCATTCAGGACAGATTGGAGCGGGGAGAGTTTTGCAAGAGGGAGGCCGATTAGTAGAGAGTTACAATAGTCCAGACGAGAATGAATAAGTGAAACAGTCAGAGTTTTTGCAGAGTCGAAAGTAAGAAAAGGGCGAATTCTAGAAATGTTTTTGAGATGCAGGTAAGAAGAGCGAGCCAGTGATCGGATGTAGGGGGTGAATGAAAGGTCAGAATCAAGTAGGACCCCAAGGCAGCCGGCATGTTGCTTTGGAGTAAGCCAATTTTTATCGCCGCTTTATTGCTAATTTTTCTAGTGTGGTGAAGCCTCTGACCGATTTGACGAGGAAGGGCGCTGATGTGGTGAATTGGTCCTCTGCGGCTGTTGAGGCCTTTCAGGAGCTTAAACGTCGTTTTACTTCTGCCCCTGTGTTGCTTCAGCCAGATGTTTCTCTCCCTTTTCAGGTTGAGGTTGATGCTTCTGAGATTGGGGCAGGGGACGTTTTGCCTCAGAGAAATTCTGATGGCTCTTTGATGAAACCGTGTGCTTTCTTCTCCAGAAAGTTTTCGCCTGCTGAGCGTAATTATGATGTCGGCAATCGGGAGTTGTTGGCTATGAAGTGGGCATTTGAGGAGTGGCAACATTGGCTTGAGGGAGCCAAGCATCGCGTGGTGGTCTTGACTGATCACAAGAATCTGATTTACCTCGAGTCTGCTAAGCGGTTGAATCCTAGACAGGCTCGGTGGTCTCTGTTTTTCTCACGTTTTGATTTTGTGCTCTCGTATATTCCGGGTTCTAAGAATGTGAAGGCTGATGCCCTTTCTAGGAGTTTTTTGCCTGATTCTCTGGGAGTTCTTGAGCCGCCTGGGATCCTCAAGGAGGGGGTGATTCTTTCTGCCATCTCCCCTGATTTGCGGCGGGTACTTCAGGAGTTTCAGGCTGATAAATCTGATCGCTGTCCTGTGGAGAAATTGTTTGTTCCTGATAGATGGACTAGTAGGGTAATTTCTGAGGTTCATTGTTCGGTGTTGGCTGGTCACCCTGGGATTTTCTGTACCAGAGATTTGGTGGTTAGGTCCTTTTGGTGGCCTTCCTTGTCGCGGGATGTGCGTTCGTTTGTGCAGTCCTGTGGGACCTGTGCTCCGGCTAAGCCTTGCTGTTCCCGTGCCAGCGGGTTGCCTTTGCCTTTGCATATTCCTGAGAGGCCCTGGACGCATATTTCCATGGATTTTATTTCTGATCTTCCTGTCTCTCAGAAGATGTCTGTAATCCGGGTGGTTTGTGACCGGTTTTCTAAGATGGCCCATTTGGTGCCGTTGCCTAAGTTGCCTTCCTCCTCTGATTTGGTTCCATTATTTTTTCAGCATGTGGTTCGTTTGCATGGTATTCCGGAGAATATTGTGTCTGACAGAGGTTCCCAGTTCGTTTCTAGGTTTTGGCGGTCCTTTTGTGTTAGAATGGGCATTGATTTGTCTTTTTCTTCAGCATTCCATCCTCAGACAAATGGCCAAACGAAGCGAACCAATCAGACCTTGGAAACCTATTTGAGATGCTTTGTGTCTGCTGATCAGGATGATTGGGTGACCTTTTTGCCGTTGGCCGAGTTTGCCCTTAATAATCGGGCTAGTTCTGCTACCTTGGTTTCGCCTTTCTTTTGTAACTTTTTTATTCATCCTCGTTTTTCTTCAGGGCAGCTTGAGCCTTCTGACTGTCCTGGTGTGGATTCCGTGGTGGACAGGTTGCAGCAAATTTGGACTCATGTGGTGGACAATTTGACGTTGTCTCAGGAAAAGGCTCAGCGTTTTGCTAACCGTCGTCGGTGTGTTGGTCCCCGGCTTCGTGTTGGTGATTTGGTCTGGTTGTCTTCTCGTCATGTTCTTATGAAGGTTTCTTCCCCTAAGTTCAAGCCTCGCTTTATTGGGCCTTATAAGATTTCTGAAATTATCAATCCAGTGTCTTTTCGTTTGGCCCTTCCAGCTTCCTTTTCCATTCATAATGTGTTCCATAGATCCTAGTTGTGGAGATATGTGGTACCTATGGTTCCCTCCGTTGATCCTCCTGCTCTGGTGTTGGTTGAGGGGGAATTGGAATATGTGGTGGAGAAGATTTTGGATTCTCGTTTTTCGAGGCGGAAGCTTCAGTATCTGGTCAAGTGGAAGGGTTATGGCTAGGAGGATAATTCTTGGGTTGTTGCCTCCGATGTTCATGCTGCCGATTTGGTTTGTGCTTTCCATTTGGCTCGTCCTGATCGTCCTGGGAGCTCTGGTGAGGGTTCGGTGACCCCTCCTCAAGGGGGGGGTACTGTCATGAATTCCGTTCTGGAGCTCCCTCCTGTGGTTGCTAATGGTATTTTTGTGAGTTCTGCCCTTGGGCTCCCTCTGGTGGTTTCGAGTGGAACTGCTGCTCCTTTAGGTAGCTGTAGCAGCTGCCTTCACTAATCGCCTTGCCTGGGTTTGTTATTTAAACCTGCTCTGGGCTTTAGTCCATGCCTGCTGTCAATGTTCTTGGTTGGATTTGGTTCTCTCCTTGGAATTCTCATATGGCCAGTCCTTGTCTGCAAAAGATAAGTTTTTGCTAGTTTTTGTTTGTCCATTTGTTTGGACTCTATTGCTTTGCAAATATGTCTCTTTTTGTCCAGCTTGTCACTATGTCTTATTCAGGCTAGCTGGAAGCTCTGGGAAAGCAGATTTGCCCCTCCACACCGTGAGTCGGTGTGGAGTTCATTTTGTAAACACTAGTTTTTTATACTGACCGCACAGTATCCTTTTCTCTCTGTCTATCTAGTTTAGTATTGGCCTCCTTTGCTGAATTCTGATTTCATTTCTGTGTACGTCATTTCCCTCTCCATTCACAGTCAATATTTGTGGGGTGCTATCTTTCCTTTTGGGGTTTTTCTCTGAGGCAAGATAGCTTTCTATTTCCTTCTTTAGGGGTAGTTATTTCTTAGGCTGTGAAGAGGTGTCTAGGGAGAGTCAGGAACATCCCACGGATATTTCTAGTGTTGTTGTTAGGATTAGGGACTGCGGTCAGTAGAGATACCACCTTCTCAGACCTCGCTCCATGTTGCGTTTTAACCACCAGGTCACATCTTTGTGGACTCTTAACCACCAGGTCATAACACTTCTCCTCATTGTTGCATGTGTAAACTGGAGATGTATACTCTGCCTGGACATATCCCTAACTCAAGTTGTTGGAGGTAGAGCTGGCTGTGGGCTGTTGTCTGTTTTTTGTTTATGAGTTTTGTTTATAAGTTTTGTTTATGAGTTTTGTTTGTGTTTATGAGTTCAGTTTTGGGACTTGTTATTGTTTTTTTACTCTTATATTAGACCTGGGTCAAAATTGACCCCAACAACACAAATGTTATAATTTTAATAAGAGCATTTTACAATTTAGTAAAATAGTTTTATTTTATTGTATTTTGTTTAACAATAAGTTCCTGAAAAAGTCAAAAAGTCTTGATGCAATAAACAAATGTATGTAGAATTTGTATGCATTTAAAACCTAAAACGGGTTGGTCATTACACTAACACTAGAGGAAGGTTAAAGTTAGTGTTAGGGTTAGGGTTGGGGCTAAAGTTAGGGTTATGGTTGGGGCTAAAGTTAGGGTTAGGGTTGGGGCTAAAGTTAGGGTTGGGGTTAGGGTTAGAGCTACAGTTAGGGTTGGGGTTAAGGTAAAAGTTAGGGTTAGGGTTGGGGCTAAAGTTAGGGTTAGGGCTAATGTTAGGGTTAGGGTTGAGGCTAAAGTTAGTGTTAGGGTTAGGGTTGGGGCTAAAGTTAGGGTTAGGGGTGGGGCTAAAGTTAGGGTTAGGGCTAAAGTAAGGGTTGGGGTTAAAGTTAGGGTTGGGGCTAAAGTTAGGGTTATGGTTGGGGCTAAAGTTGGGGTTGGGGTTGGGGCTAAAGTTAGGGTTAGGGTTGGGGCTAAAGTTAGGGTTAGGGCTAAAGTTAGGGTTAGGGTTGGGGCTAAATTTAGGGTTAGGGCTACAGTTAGGATTGGGGTTAGGGTTAGGGCTACAGTTAGGGTTGGGCTTAGTTTTGGGGTTAGGGTTAACGTTAGGATTAGGGTTGAGGCTAAAGTTAGGGTTAGGGATCAAGTTAGGGTTGGGGTTAAAGTTAGGGTTAGGGTTAGGTTTGGGGCTAAAGTTAGGGTTATGGTTGGGGCTAAAGTTAGGGTTAGGGTTGGGGCTAAAGTTAGGGTTAGGGCTACAGTTAGGGTTGGGGTTAGGGTTAAAGTTAGGGTTAGGGTTGGGGCTTAAGTTAGGGTTAGGGCTAAAGTTAGTATTAGGGTTGGGGCTAAAGTTAGGGTTGGGTTTGGAGCTAAAGTTAGGGTTAGGGCTACAGTTAGAGTTAGGGTTAGGGTTGGGGTTAGGGTTGAGGCTAAAGTTAGGGTTGGGGCTAAAGTTAGGGTTAGGGTTGGGGCTAAAGTTAGGGTTTGGGTTAGGGCTAAAGTTAGGCTTAGGGTTGGGGCTAAAGTTAGGGTTAGGGTTGAGGCTAAAGTTAGGGTTGGGGCTAAAGTTAGGGTTGGGGCTAAAGTTAGGGTTTGGATTACATTTACGGTTGGGATTAGGGTAAGGGGTGTGGTTAGGGTTATTGTTGGGATTCTGGTTAGGGGTGTGTTTGGGTTAGGGTTTCAGCTAGAATTGGGGGGTTTCCACTGTTCCACATCAGGGGCTCTCCAAATGCGACATGGCGTCCGATCTCAATTCCAGCCAATTCTAGGTTGAAAAAGTAAAACAGTGCTCCTTCCCTTCCGAGCTCTCCCATGCGCCCAAACAGGAGTTCACCCCAACATATAGGGAATCAGCGTACTGAGGACAAACTGAACAACATCTTTTGGGGTCCAATTTCTCCTGTTACCCTTCTTTAAATACAAAACCAGGGGGCTAAAAAATAAAATCCATAGAGATATGTGTCCAAGGCCTCTTCGGGGACCAGCAAGGGCAAAAGCAACCCACTGGCACGAGAACAGCAGGGCTTAGCCCGAGCACAAATCCCACAGGACTGCACAAAAACATGCACATCCCGCGACAGAGACGGCCACCAAAAGGATCTAGCCACCAACTCTCTGGTACCAAAGATTCCAGGATGACCAGCCAACACCGAACAATGGACCTCAGAGATAACTTTATTGGTCCACCTATCAGGGACAAACAGTCTCTCCGCTGGACAACGATCAGGTTTATTAGCCTGAAATTTTTGCAGCACCCGCCGCAAATCAGGGGAGATGGCAGACACAATTACTCCTTCCTTGAGGATACCCGCCTGCTCAGACAAACCCGGAGAGTCGGGCACAAAACTCCTAGACAGAGCATCCGCCTTCACATTTTTAGAGCCCGGAAGGTACGAAATCACAAAGTCAAAACGAGCAAAAAACAGCGACCAACGAGCCTGTCTAGGATTCAACCGCTTAGCAGACTCAAGATAAGTCAAGTTCTTATGATCAGTCAATACCACCACGCGATGCTTAGCTCCTTCAAGCCAATGACGCCACTCCTCGAATGCCCACTTCATGGCCAGCAACTCTCGGTTGCCCACATCATAATTTCGCTCAGCAGGCGAAAACTTCCTGGAAAAAAAAGCGCATGGTTTCATCACTGAGCAATCAGAACCTCTCTGCGACAAAACAGCCCCTGCTCCAATCTCAGAAGCATCAACCTCGACCTGGAACGGAAGAGAAACATCTGGTTGACACAACACAGGGGCAGAAGAAAAACGACGCTTCAAGTCTTGAAAAGCTTCCACAGCAGCAGAAGACCAATTGACCAAATCAGCACCCTTCTTGGTCAAATCGGTCAATGGTTTGGCAATACTAGAAAAATTGCAGATGAAGCGACGATAATAATTAGCAAAGCCCAGGAACTTTTGCAGACTTTTCAGAGATGTCGGCTGAGTCCAATCATGGATGGCTTGGACCTTAACAGGATCCATCTCGATAGTAGAAGGGGAAAAGATGAACCCCAAAAATGAAACCTTCTGCACACCAAAGAGACACTTTGATCCCTTCACAAACAAAGAATTAGCACGCAGGACCTGAAAAACTGTTCTGACCTGCTTCACATGAGACTCCCAATCATCCGAGAAGATCAAAATGTCATCCAAGTACACAATCAGGAATTTATCCAGGTACTCTCGGAAGATGTCATGCATAAAGGACTGAAACACTGATGGAGCATTGGCAAGTCCAAATGGCATCACTAGATACTCAAAATGACCCTCGGGCGTATTAAATGCAGTTTTCCATTCATCACCTCGCCTGATTCGCACCAGATTATACGCACCACGAAGATCTATCTTGGTGAACCAACTAGCCCCCTTAATCCGAGCAAACAAATCAGATAACAATGGCAAGGGGTACTGAAATTTAACCGTGATCTTATTTAGAAGGCGGTAATCTATACAAGGTCTCAGCGAACCATCCTTCTTGGCTACAAAAAAGAACCCTGCTCCTAATGGTGACGATGACGGGCGAATATGCCCCTTCTCCAGGGATTCCTTCACATAACTGCGCATAGCGGCGTGCTTAGGCACGGATAAATTAAACAGTCGACCTTTTGGGAATTTACTACCAGGAATCAAATTGATAGCACAATCACAATCCCTATGCGGAGGTAGGGCATCGGACTTGGGCTCATCAAATACATCCCGGTAATCAGACAAGAACTCTGGAACCTCAGAAGGGATGGATGACGAAATTGACAGAAATGGAACATCACCATGTACCCCCTGACAACCCCAGCTAGACACCGACATGGATTTCCAATCTAATACTGGATTATGGGCTTGTAGCCATGGCAACCCCAACACGACCACATCATGCAGATTATGCAACACCAGAAAGCGAATAACCTCCTGATGTGCAGGAGCCATGCACATGGTCAGCTGGGTCCAGTATTGAGGCTTATTCTTGGCCAAAGGCGTGGCATCAATTCCTCTCAATGGAATAGGACACTGCAAGGGCTCTAAGAGAAACCCACAACGCTTAGCATACTCCAAGTCCATCAAATTCAGGGCAGCGCCTGAATCCACAAATGCCATGACAGAATACGATGACAAAGAGCAGATCAAGGTAACGGACAGAAGAAATTTTGACTGTACCGTACCAATGGTGGCAGACCTAGCAAACCGCTTAGTGCGCTTAGGACAATCAGAGATAGCATGAGTGGAATCACCACAGTAGAAACACAGCCCATTCAGACGTCTGTGTTCTTGCCGTTTAACTCTGGTCAAAGTCCTATCGCACTGCATAGGCTCAGGTTTAAGCTCAGGTAATACCGCCAAATGGTGCACAGATTTACGCTCACGCAAGCGTCGACCGATCTGAATGGCCAAAGACATAGACTCATTCAAACCAGCAGGCATAGGAAATCCCACCATAACATCCTTAAGGGCTTCAGAGAGACCCTTTCTGAACATAGCTGCCAGCGCAGATTCATTCCATTGAGTGAGCACGGACCACTTTCTAAATTTCTGACAATATACCTCTATCTCATCCTGACCCTGACAAAGAGCCAGCAAATTTTTCTCTGCCTGATCCACTGAATTAGGTTCATCGTACAGCAATCCGAACGCCAGGAAAAACGCATCGATATTACTCAATGCAGGATCTCCTGGCGCAAGAGAAAATGCCCAGTCCTGAGGGTCGCCGCGCAAAAAAGAAATAACAATCAAAACCTGTTGAACTGGATCACCAGAGGAGCGAGGTTTCAAGGCCAGAAATAATTTACAATTATTTTTGAAACTCAGAAACTTAGTTCTATCTCCAAAAAACAAATCAGGAATAGGAATTCTTGGTTCCAACATAGCTTTCTGATCAACAGTGTCTTGAATCTTTTGTACTCTTGCCGAGAGCTGATCCACAAATGAAGACAGACTTCTAATGTCCATCGCTACACCTATGTACTGAACCACCCAAATGTCTAGGGGAAAAAAAAGGCAAAACACAGTGCAAAGAAAAAAAAATGGTCTCAGAACTTCTTTTTTCCCTCTATTGAGAATCATTAGTACTTTTGGCTTCCTGTACTGTTATGAAAGGCAATTCAGTACTACAATGGACATACCGGTCAGAGCACATACAGTGATCTGACAATAACCCAAAATCATAGAACGAGCTCTGAGACGTGGGAACTCTGCAGACCGCAATCCCTAATCCTCTCCAAACAACACTAGAGGCAGCCGTGGATTGCGCCTAACTCTGCCTATGCAACTCGGCACAGCCTGAGAAACTAACTAGCCTGAAGATAGAAAATAAGCCTACCTTGCCTCAGAGAAATACCCCAAAGGAAAATGCAGCCCCCCACATATAATGACTGTGAGTTAAGATGAAAAGACAAACGTAGAGATGAAATAGATTCAGCAAAGTGAGGCCCGACTTTCTTAACAGATCGAGGATAGAAAAGGTAACTTTGCGGTCTACACAAAACCCTAAAGAAAACCACGCAAAGGGGGCAAAAAGACCCTCCGTACCGAACTAACGGCACGGAGGTACACCCTTTGCGTCCCAGAGCTTCCAGCAACAAATTAGACAAGCTGGACAGAAAAAATAGCAAACAAATAGCAAAGAAGAACTTTGCTGTGCAGAGCAGCAGGCCACAGGAATGATCCAGGGAAAAACAAGTCCAACACTGGAACATTGACAGGAAGCCAGGATCAAATCATTAGGTGGAGTTAAGTAGAGAAGCACCTAACGACCTCACCAGATCACCTGAGGGAGGAAACTCAGAAGCCGCAGTACCACTTCCCTCCACCAACAGAAGCTCACAGAGAGAATCAGCCGAAGTACCACTCGTGACCACAGGAGGGAGCTCTGCCACAGAATTCACAACACCCCTCAAAGTGACTTCAAATGTGATGTAGTCCCTAAAAAAAATGGTGTTGTAAAAATGAGAAATTGCTGGTCAACTTTTAACCCTTATAACTCCCTAACAAAAAGAATTTGGTTCCAAAATTGTGCTGATGTAAAGTAGACATGTGGGAAATGTTGTTTATTAAGTATTTTGTGTGACATATCTCTGTGATTTAAGGGCATAAAAATTCAAAGTTGGAAAATTGCGAAATATTCCAAATTTTTGCCAAATTTCCTTTTTTTTTACAAATAAATCCAGGTAATATCAAAGAAATGTTATGAATATCATGAAGTACAATATGTCACGAGAAAACAATGTCAGAATCATCAGGATCCATTGAAGCGTTCCAGAGTTATAACCTCATAAAGGGACAGTGGTCAGAATTGTAAAAATTGGCCAGGTCATTAACGTGCAAACCACCCTTGGGGCTAAAGGGGTTAAAGACTGTGTTAATAGATATAATGTAATGATTTCAATATATTAAGAGGTTTAAAACTTTGATGGCTCTTTAAGAGGTGTTATCCTGGCTTCAAAAAACATTTGCTAGTAACCTTTCTTTCCTGACAGCAGGGCCGCCATCAGGGCATTACTGCCCTGACTGGCGTATGGGGCCAGGGGGGCAGAGGGGACCCACGTCGGGCTCCATCCCTTCTGCTCATTGGGCCCCGGACCCAGCGGCAAAAGTCCGAGATGCAGGTTCAGTTACTCTATTGCCTTGCGGGCCCACACGGCATAGTTAAAGCCGCCAGCCAATTGGAGGCTGGCAGCTGACGTCAACGCGCACGTCGCTGGCGTATGACGTCATTATCTTTCGCCGGCGAGTGCGCGCTTGAAATGCCGGGAGAGATCATCGCTGCAGGAGCACGGCAATGTAAGAGGAAAGGTTTTGTTTTTTTTTTTCAATTTTTATTGAAAGTGGTAAGCCACAATGTTTCACCGGCAGGATGGATACACATGGACCATGTGTTTTCATCCTGCCTGGGGCAGAATGGAGACAAGGGGCAGAATAGAGACACAGGGGCAAGATGCAGACACGGGGCAGAATGGAGACATGGGGTAGAGACAAGGAGCGGTATGGAGACAAGGGGCAGAATGGAGACACTGGGGCAGGATGAATACACTGGAGCAGGATGGAGACACTGGGGTAGGATGGAGACAAGGGGCAGAATGGAAATACTGGGGCAGGATGGAGACAGGAGGCAGGATGGACACAGGGAGCAGAATGGAGACACGAGGTCAGGATGGAGACACAGGAGGAGAATGGAGACAAGGGGCAGAATTGAGGCGCTGGGGCAGGATAGAGAAAGGCGGCAGAATGGAGACACGGGGTCAGGATGGAGACCGGGGGCAGGTTGGAGACAGGGGGCAGGATGTACACGGAGCAGAATGGAGACACGGGGGCAAGATGGAGACATGGGGGCAGGATGGAGGCAAGGGGCAGGATGGAGACACAGGGGCAGGATGGAGACACAGGGGCAGGAGATGGAGACACAGTCGCAGGAAGGAGACTGGGGCAGAATGGAGACACGGGGGCATGATGGAGACACAGGGGGCAGGATGGGAGACAAGGTCAAAATGGAGACAAGGGGCAGGATGGAGACATGGGGCAGAATGGAGACATGGGGGCAGGATGGGAGACAAGGGGGCAGGATGGGAGACATGGGGAAGGATTGGAGACACGGGTGCAGGATTGGAGACACGGGGCAGAATGGAGACAAGTGGAAGAATGGAAACACTGGGGCAGGATGGACACAGGAGGAAGGATGGATATAAGGAGCAGAATGGAGACATGGGGCACGATGGAGACAGTTGCAGAATGAAGACACTGCAGCAGGATGGAGACACTGAGGCAGGATGGAGACACTGGGGCAGGATGGAGACAAGGGGCAGAATGGAGACAAGGGGCAGAATGGAGACACTGGGGCAGAATAGAGAAAGGCAGCAGAATGGAGACACGGGGGCAGGATAGAGACTGGGGGCAGGAAGGAGACAGGGGGCAGGATGCAGATGGAGCAGAATGGAGACAAGGGTGCAAGATGGAGACACAGTGGCAGGATGGAGACTGGGGGGCAGAATGGAGACACGGGGTAGGATGGGAGACAAGGGGAAGAATGGAGACAAGAAGCGGAATGGAGATACTAGAGCAAGATGGAGACACTGGAGCAGGATGGAGACATTGGGGCAGGATGGAGACACGGGGGCAGAATGGAGACAAGGGGCAGAATGGAAACACTGGGGCAGGATGGACACAGGGGGCAGGATGGAGACAGGGGGCAGAATGGAGACACGGGGGCAGGATGGAGACACAGGGGCAGGATGGAGACCGGGGGCAGGATGGAGCAGAATGGAAACACGGGGTAAGATGGAGACATGGGGGCAGGATGGAGACAAGGGGCAAGATGGAGACACGGGGCAGGATAGAGACATAGTGGCAGGATGGAGACTGGGGGGCAGAATGGAGACACGGGGGCAGGATGGAGACATGTGGTAGGATGAAAGACAAGGGGCAGAATGGAGACAAGAAGCGAAATGGAGACACTAGAGCAAGATGGAGACTCTGGAGCAGGATGGAGACACTAGGGCAGAATGGAGACAAGGGGCAGAATGGAAACACTGGGACAGAATGAATACACTGGAGCAGGGTGGAGACACTTGGGCAGAATGGAGACACTGGGGCAGGATGGAGACAAGGGGCAGAATGGAAACACTGAGGCATGATGGAGACAGGAGGCAGGATGGACACAGGGAGCAGAATGGAGACACGAGGGCAGGATGGAGACACAGGAGCAGAATGGAGACAAGGGGCAGAATGGAGACACTGGGGCAGGATAGAGAAAGGCGGCAGAATGGAGACACGGGGTCAGGATGGAGACCGGGGGCAGGTTGGAGATAGGGGGCAGGATATACATGGAGCAGAATGGAGACATGGGGGCAAGATGGCGACTTGGGAGCAGGATGGAGGCAAGGGGCAGGATGGAGACACAGGGGCAGGATGGAGACACTGGGGCATGACGGAGACACAGGGGGCAGGATGGGAGACAAGGTCAAAATGGAGACATGGGGCAGGATGGAGACATGGGGCAGAATGGAGACATGGGGAAAGATTGGAGACACGGGTGCAGGATTGGAAACGCGGGGCAGAATGGAAACACTGGGGCAGGATGGACACAGGGGGCAGGATGGATACAAGGAGCAGAATGGAGACATAGGGGCACGATTGAGACACAGGTGCAGAATGGAGACACTGCAGCAGGATGGAGACACTGAGGCAGGATGGAGAAACTGGGGCAGGATGGTGACAAGGGGCAGAATAGAGACAAGGGGCAGTATGGAAACACTGAGGCAGGATGGACACAGGGGGCAGGAAAGACACAGGAAGCAGAATGGAGATGCAGGGGCAGAATGGAGACAGGGGGCAGAATGGAGACAAGGGGCAGAATGGAGACAAGGGGCAGAATGGAGACACTGGGGCAGAATGGAGAAAGGCAGCAAAATGGAGACACGGGGCAGGATTGAGGCTGGGGACAGGATGGAGACATGGGGCAGGATGCATATGGAGCAGAATGGAGACAAGGGTGCAAGATGGAGACATTAGGCAGGATAGAGACACAGTGGCAGGATGGAGACTGGGGGGCAGAATGGAGACACGGGGGCAGGATGGAGACACGGGGTAGGATAGGAGATAAGGTGCAGAATGGAGACAAGAAGCGGAATGGAGACACTAGAGCAAGATGGAGACACTGGAGCAGGATGGAGACACTGGGGCACGATGGAGACACTAGGGCAGAATGGAGACAAGGGGCAGAATGGAAACACTGGGGTAGGATGGAGACACAGGGGCAGGATGGAGACCAGGGGCAGGATGGAGCAGAAAGGAGACACGGGGCAAGATGGAGACATGGGGGCAGGATGGAGACAAGGGGCAGGATGGAGACACGGGGCAGAATAGGGACACAGTGGCAAGATGGAGACTGGGGGGCAGAATGGAGACACGGGGGCAGGATGGAGACATGGGGTAGGATGTGAGACAAGAGGCAGAATGGAGACAAGAAGCGACATGGAGACACTAGAGCAAGATGGAGACACTGGAGCAGGATGGAGACACTAGGGCAGAATGGAGACAAGGGGCAGAATGGAAATACTGGGGCAGGATGGAGACAGGAGGCAGGATGGACACAGGGAGCAGAATGGAGACACGAGGGCAGGATGGAGACACAGGAGCAAAATGGAGACAAGGGGCAGAATGGAGACACTGGGGCAGGATAGAGAAAGGCGGCAGAATGGAGACACGGGGTCAGGATTGAGATTGGGGGCAGGTTGAAGACACGGGGCAGGATGTACATGGAGCAGAATGAAGACACGGGGGCAAGATGGAGACATGGGGGCAGGATGGAGGCAAGGGGCAGGATGGAGACACAGGGGCAGGATGGAGACACAGTCGCAGGAAGGAGACTGTGGGCAGAATGGATACACGGGGGCATGATGGAGACGCAGGGGGCAGGATGGGAGACAAGGTCAAAATGGAGACACGGGGCAGGATGGAAACATGGGGCAGAATGGAGACATGGGGGCAGGATGGGAGACAAGGGGGCAGGATGGGAGACATGGGGCAGGATTGGAGACACAGGTGCAGGATTGGAGACACGGGGCAGAATAGAGACAAGTGGAAGAATGGAAACACTGGGACAGGATGGACATAGGGGGCAGGATGGATACAAGGAGCAGAATGGAGACATGGGAGCATGATGGAGACATAGGTGCAGAATGGAGACACTGCAGCAGGATGGAGACACTGAGGCAGGATGGAGACACTGGTGCAGGATGGAGAAAAGGGGCAGAATGGAGACAATGGGCAGAATGGAAACACTGGGGCAGGATGGACACAGGGGGCAGGAAGGACACAAGAAGCAGAATGGAGATGCAGGGGCAGAATGGAGACAAGGGGCAAAATGGAGACAAGGGGCAGAATGGAGACACTGGGGCAGAATGGAGAAAGGCAGCAGAATGGAGACACGGGGGCAGGATAGAGACTGGGGGCAGGATGGAGACGGGGCAGGATGCAGATGGAGCAGAATAAAGACAAGGGTGCAAGATGGAGACATGGGGGCAGGATGGAGACAAGGGGCAGGATGGAGACACAGGGGCAGGATGGAGACATGGGGCAGGATAGAGACACAGTAGCAGGATGGAGACTGGGGGGAAGAATGGAGACACGGGGGCAGGATGGAGACACGGGGTAGGATTGGAGACAAGCGGCAGAATGGAGACAAGAAGTGAAATGGAGACTCTAGAGCAAGATGGAGACACTGGAGCAGGATGGAGACACTGGGGCAGGATGGAGACACTTGGGCAGAATGGAGACACTGGGGCAGGATGGAGACAAGGGGCAGAATGGAAATACTGGGGCAGGATGGAGACAGGAGGAAGGATGGACACGGAGCAGAATGGAGACACGAAGGCAGGATGGTGACACAGGAGCACAATGGAGACAACGGGCAGAATGGAGACATTGGGGCAGGATAGAGAAAGGCAGCAGAATGGAGACACGGGGTCAGGATGGAGACATGGGGGCAGGACGGAGGCAAGGGGCAGGATGGAGACACAGGGGCAGGATGGAGACAAGGGGCAGGATGGAGACACAGTCACAGGAAGGAGACTGGGGGAAGAATGGAGACACGGGGACAGGATGGAGACACGGGGTAGGATTGGAGACAAGGGGCAGAATGGAGACAAGAAGTGGAAAGGAGACACTAGAGCAAGATGGAGACACTGGAGCAGGATGGAGACACTGGGGCAGGATGGAGACACTAGGGCAAAATGGAGACAAGGGGTAGAATGGAAACACTGGGGCAGGATGGACACAGGGGGCAGGATGGAGACACGGGGCAGAATGGAGACACAAGGGCAGGATGGAGACACAGGGGCAGCATGGAGACCGGGGCAGGATGGAGCAGAATGGAGACACGGGCAAGATGGAGACATGGGGTTAGGATGAAGACACGGGGCAGGATAGCGACACAGTGGCAGGATGGAGATTGGGGGGGCAGAATGGAGACACGGGGCAGGATGGAGACAAGGTGTAGGATGAGACACAAGGGGCAGAATGGAGACAAGAAGCGAAATGGAGACACTAGAGAAAGATGGAGACACTGGAGCAGGATGGAGAAACTAGGGCAGAATGGAGACAAGGGGCAGAATGAAAACACTGGGGCAGGATGAATACACTGGAGCAGGATGGAGACACTTGGGCAGAATGGAGACACTGGGGCAGGATGGAGACAAGGGGCAGAATGGAAATACTGGGGCAGGATGGAGACAGGAGGAAGGATGGACACAGGGAGCAGAATGGAGACACGAAGGCAGGATGGTGACACAGGAGCACAATGGAGACAACGGGCAAAATGGAGACATTGGGGCAGGATAGAGAAAGGCAGCAGAATGGAGACACGGGGTCAGGATGGAGACCGGGGTCAGGTTGGAGACAGGGGGCAGGATGTACATGGAGCAGAATGGAGACACGGGGGAAAGATGGAGACATGGGGGCAGGACGGAGGCAAGGGGCAGGATGGAGACACAGGGGCAGGATGGAGACATGGGGCAGGATGGAGACACAGTCACAGGAAGGAGACTGGGGGCAAAATGGAGACACGGGGCAGGATGGAGACATGGGGCAGAATGGAGACATGAGGGCAGGATGGGAGACAAGGGGGCAGGATGGGAGACATGGGGCAGGATTGGAGACACGGGGCAGAATGGAGACAAGTGTAAGAATGGAAACACTGGGGCAGGATGGACACAGGGGGCAGGATGGATACAAGGGGCAGAATGGAGACATGGGGGCACGATGGAGACACAGCTGCAGAATCGAGACACTGCAGCAGGATGGAGACACTGAGGCAGGATGGAGACACTGGGGCAGGATGGAGACAAGGGGCAGAATGGGGACAAGGGGCAGAATGGAAACACTGGGGCAGGATGGACACAGCGGGCAGGAAGGACACAGGAAGCAGAATGGAGATGCAGGGGCAGAATGGAGACAAGGGGCAGAATGGAGACAAGGGGCAGAATGGAGACACTGGGGCAGAATGGAGAAAGGCAGCAGAATGGAGACACGGGGGCAGGATAGAGACTGGGGCAGGATAGAGACACAGTGGCAGGATGGAGACTGGGGGGCAGGATGCAGATGGAGCAGAATGGAGACAAGGGTGGAAGATGTAGACATGTGGGCAGAATGGAGACAAGGGGTAGGATAGAGACACAGTGGCAGGATGGAGACTGGAGGGCAGAATGGAGACACGGAGCAGGATGGAGACACGGGGTAGGATGGGAGACAAGGGGCAGAATGGAGACAAGAAGCGAAATGGAGACAATAGAGCAAGATGGAGACACTAGGGCAGAATGGAGACAAGGGGCAGAATGGAAACACTGTGGCAGGAAGGACACAGGGGGCAGGATGGAGAAAGGGGGCAGAATGGAGACACAGGGGCAGGATGGAGACACGGGGCAGGATGGAGACTGGGGCAGGATGGAGCAGAATGGAGACACGGGGCAGGATGGAGACAAGGGGCAGGATAGAGACACAGTGGCAGGATGGAGACTGGGGGGCAGAATGGAGACAAGGGGCAGAATGGAAACACTGGGGCAGGATGGACACAGGGGGCGGGATGGAGACACAGGGGCAGAATGGAGACATTGGGGCAGGATGGAGATAGGGGGCAGAATGGAGACACACGGGCAGGATGGAGACCGGGGGCAGGATGGAGACAGGGGGCAGTATTGAGACACTGGGGCAGGATGGAGACACAGGGGCAGAATAGAGACACGGGAGCAGGAAGGGAGACAAGGGGCAGAATGGAGTCAAGGGGCATAATGGAGACACTGGAGCAGGATGGAGACACTGGAGCAGGATGGAGACACTGGGGCAGGATGGAGACAATGGGGCAGAATGGAGACAAGGAGCAGAATGGAAACACTGGGGCGGGCAGGATGGACACAGGGGGCAGGATGGGGACAGGGGGCAGTATTGAGACACTGGGGCAGGATGGAGACACAGGGGCAGAATAGAGACACGGGAGCAGGATGGGAGACAAGGGGCAGAATGGAGACAAGGGGCAGAATAGAGACAAGGGCAGAATGGAGACACTGGGGGCAGGATGGGAGACAAGGGGGCAGAATGGGAGACATGGGGAAGGATTGGAGACACGGGTGCAGGATTGGAGACACGAGGCAGAATGGAGACAAGTGGAAGAATGGAAACACTGGGGCAGGATGGACACAGGGGGCAGGATGGATACAAGGAGCAGAATGGAGACATGGGGGAACGATGAAGACAGGTGCAGAATGGAGACACTGCAGCAGGATGGAGACACTGAGGCAGGATGGAGACACTGGGGCAGGATGGAGACAAGGGGCAGAATGGAGACAAGGGGCAGAATGGAAACACTGAGGCAATATGGACACAGGGGGCAGGAAGGACACAGGAAGCAGAATGGAGATGCAGGGGCAGAATGGACACAAGGGACAGAATGGAGACAAGGGTCAGAATGGAGACACTGTGGCAGAATGGAGAAAGGCAGCCGAATGGAGACACGAGGGCAGGATAGAGACTGGGGGCAGGATGGAGACAGGGGGCAGAATGCAGATGGAGCAGAATGGAGACAAGGGTGCAAGATGGAGACATGGGGGCAGGATGGAGATACAGGGGCAGGATGGAGACATGGGGCAGGATAGAGACACAGTGGCAGGATGGAGAAACTGGGGCAGGATGGAGACAAGGGGCAGAATGGAGACAAGGGGCAGAATGGAAACAGTGAGGCAGGATGGACACAGGGGGCAGGAAGGACACAGGAAGCAGAATGGAGATGCAGAGGCACAATGGAGACAAGGGGCAGAATGGAGACAAGAGGCAGAATGTAGACACTGGGGCAGAATGGAGAACGGCAGCAGAATGGAGACACGGGGGTAGGATAGACACTGGGGGCAGGATGGAGACAGGGGGCAGGATGCAGATGAAGCAGAATGGAGACAAGGGTGTAAGATGGAGACATGGAGGGCAGGATGGAGACAAGGGGCAGGATGGAGACACAGGGGCAGGATGGAGACTTGGGACAGGATAGAGACACAGTGGCAGAATGGAGACACGGGGGCAGGATGGAGACATGGGGTAAAATGGGAGACAAGGGACAGAATGGAGACAAGAAGCGGAATGGAGACACTAGAGCAAGATGGAGACAGTGGAGCAGGATGGAGACACTGGGGCAGGATGGAGACACTAGGGCAAAATGGAGACAAGGGGCAGAATGGAAAAACGGGGGCAGGATGGACACAGGGGGCAGGATGGAGACAGGGGGCAGAATGGAGACACGGGGGCAGGATGGAGACACAGGGGCAGGATGGAGACCGGGGGCAGGATGGAGCAGAATGGAGACACGGGGCAGGATGGAGACATGGGGGCAGGATGGAGACAAGGGGCAGGATGGAGACATGGGGCAGGATAGAGACACAGTGGCAGGATGGAGACTGGGGGGCAGAATGGAGACATGGGGTAGTATGAGAGACAATGGTCAGAATGGAGACAAGAAGCGAAATGGAGACACTAGAGCAAGATCGAGACACTGGAGCAGGATGGAGACACTAGGGCAGAATGGAGACAAGGGGCAGAATGGAAACACTGTGGCAGGATGGACACAGGGGGCAGGATGGAGACAGGGGGCAGAATGGAGACACGGGGGCAGGATGGAGACTCAGGGGCAGGATGGAGACTAGGGCAGGATGGAGCAGAATGGAGACACGGGGCAAGATGGAGATATGGGGGCAGGATGGAGACAAGGGGCAGGATAGAGACACAGTGGCAGGATGGAGACTGGGGGGCAGAACGGAGACACGGGCGCAGGATGGAGACATGGGGTAGGATGAGACACAAGGGGCAGAATGGAGACAAGAAGCGCAATGGAGACACTAGAGCAAGATGGAGACACTGGAGCAGGATAAAAACACTAGGGCAGAATGGAGACAAGGGGCAGAACGGAAACACTGGGGCAGGATGGAAACAGGGGGCAGGATGGAGACAAAGGGCAGAATGGAAACACGGGGCAGGATGGAGACACAGGGGCAGAATGGAGACATTGGGGCAGGACGGAGATAGGGGGCAGAATGGAGACCGGGGACAGGATGGAGCAGAATGGAGACACGGGGCAAGATGGAGACATGGGGGCAGGATGGAGACTAGGGGCAGAACGGAGACAAAGGATAGAATGGAAACACTGGGGCAGGATGGACACAGGGGGCAGTATGGAGATAGGGAGCAGAATGGAGACATGGGAGCAGGATGGAGACACGGGGCAAGATGGAGACATGGGGGCAGGATGGAGACAAGGGGCAGGATGGAGGCACAGGGGCAGGATGGAGACACTGGAGCAGAATGGAGACACTGGGGCAGGATGGAGACACTGGGGCAGAATGGAGACAAGGGGCAAAATGGAAACACTGTGGCAGGATGGAGACACAGAGGCAGGATGGAGACACAGTTGCAGGAAGGAGACTGGGGGCAGAATGAATTCATTTCAAAAACCTGACCTGCACATCCAAACATAGACTAAGTGTGAACAGGTGCTGATCAGCTGTCAGCACCTGTTCACACTTAGTCTATGTTTGGATGTGCAGGTCAGGTTTTTGAAATGTATTCTCTAGCCTTCTGATCGTGCACTCCGCCTTCTAGCCACAGGTGTTTTAATTACAGCAGGTCCAATAACCCTCCATAGAGAGAGAGAATTTTAGTCTAGGAAGAGGTTTCACATGTACCCATTCAGAGGTAGACGTTTATTCTCAGCGAGGTAAGGCAAGCGTAGGACCTGGTATAAGAGAGATGCCGTAAAGTGGCTACCAGGTACACATAAAATTGGCCATTTTTATGCGCTAAACGCTCTCATTTTTCATATCTCTAATGCAGTAATGCAGTTCAAATTTCGTATTTCAAGTTTGTATGTTCTAGCGCTGCAGTGTGCTGCCTTATTTATTTAACTGGAGGCAGAATGAAGACACGGGAGACACGGGGGCAGGATGGAGACACAGGGGCAGGATGGAGACTGGGGCAGGATGGAGCAGAATGGAGACACGGGGCAGGATGGAGACAAGGGGCAGGATAGAGACACAGTGGCAGGATGGAGACTGGGGGGCAGAATGGAGACACGGGGCAGGATGGAGACATGGGGTAGGATGAGACACAAGGGGCAGAATGGAGACAAGAAGCGAAATTGAGACACTAGAGCAAGATGGAGACACTAGGGCAGAATGGAGACAAGGGGCAGAATGGAAACACTGGGGCAGGATGGACACGGGGCGGGATGGAGACACAGGGGCAGAATGGAGACATTGGGGCAGGATGGAGATAGGGGGCAGAATTGAGACACACGGGCAGGATGGAGACCGGGGGCAGGATGGAGACAGGGGGCAGTATTGAGACACTGGGGCAGGATGGAGACACAGGGGCAGAATAGAGACACGGGAGCAGGAAGGGAGACAAGGGGCAGAATGGAGTCAAGGGGCATAATTGGAGACACTGGAGCAGGATGGAGACACTGGAGCAGGATGGAGACACTGGGGCAGGATGGAGACAATGGGGCAGAATGGAGACAAGGAGCAGAATGGAAACACTGGGGCGGGCAGGATGGACACAGGGGGCAGGATGGGGACAGGGGGCAGTATTGAGACACTGGGGCAGGATGGAGACACAGGGGCAGAATAGTGACACGGGAGCAGGATGGGAGACAAGGGGTAGAATGGAGAAACTGGGGGCAGGATGGGAGACAAGGGGGCAGAATGGGAGACATGGGGAAGGATTGGAGACACGGGTGCAGGATTGGAGACACGAGGCAGAATGGAGACAAGTGGAAGAATGGAAACACTGGGGCAGGATGGACACAGGGGGCAGGATGGATTCAAGGAGCAGAATGGAGACATGGGGGCACGATGAAGACACAGGTGCAGAATGGAGACACTGCAGCAGGATGGAGACACTGAGGCAGGATGGAGACACTGGGGCAGGATGGAGACAAGGGGCAGAATGGAGACAAGGGGCAGAATGGAGACAAGGGGCAGAATGGAAACACTGAGGCAATATGGACACAGGGGGCAGGAATGACACAGGAAGCAGAATGGAGATGCAGGGGCAGAATGGACACAAGGGACAGAATGGAGACAAGGGTCAGAATGGAGACACTGTGGCAGAATGGAGAAAGGCAGCAGAATGGAGACACGAGGGCAGGATAGAGACTGGGGGCAGGATGGAGACAGGGGGCAGAATGCAGATGGAGCAGAATGGAGACAAGGGTGCAAGATGGAGACATGGGGGCAGGATGGAGACAAGGAGCAGGATGGAGAAACAGGGGCAGGATGGAGACATGGGGCAGGATAGAGACACAGTGGCAGGATGGAGACTGGGGAGCAGAATGGAAACACTGGGGCAGGATGGACACAGGGGGCAGGATGGGTACAAGGAGAGGAATGGAGACATGGGGGCACGATGGAGACACAGGTGCAGAATGGAGACACTGCAGCAGGATGGAGACACTGAGGCAGGATGGAGAAACTGGGGCAGGATGGAGACAAGGGGCAGAATGGAGACAAGGGGCAGAATGGAAACAGTGAGGCAGGATGGACACAGGGGGCAGGAAGGACACAGGAAGCAGAATGGAGATGCAGAGGCAGAATGGAGACAAGGGGCAGAATGGAGACAAGAGGCAGAATGTAGACACTGGGGCAGAATGGAGAACGGCAGCAGAATGGAGACACGAGGGCAGGATAGAGACTGGGGCCAGGATGGAGACAGGGGGCAGGATGCAGTTGGAGCAAAATGGAGACAAGGGTGCAAGATGGAGACATGGGGGCAGGATGGAGACATGGAGCACGATAGAGACACGGTGGCAGGATGGAGACTGGGGAGTAGAATGGAAACACTGGGGCAGAATGGACACAGGGGGCAGGATGGGTACAAGGAGCAGAATGGAGACATGGGGGCACGATGGAGACACAGGTGCAGAATGGAGACACTGCAGCAGGATGGAGACACTGAGGCAGGATGGAGACACTGGGGCAGGATGGAGACAAGGGGCAGAATGGAGACAAGGGGCAGAATGGAAACACTGAGTCAGGATGGACACGGGGGCAGGAAGGTCACAGGAAGCAGAATGGAGATGCAGGGGCAGAATGGAGACAAGGGGCAGAATGGAGACAAGGGGCAGAATGGAGACACTGGGGCAGAATGGAGAAAGGCAGCAGAATGGAGACACGGGGGCAGGATAGAGACTGGGGGCAGATTGGAGAAAGGGGGCAGGATACAGATGGAGCAGAATGGAGATAAGGGTGCAAGATGGAGACATGGAGGGCAGGATGGAGACAAGCAGCAGGATGGAGACACAGGGGCAGGATGGAGACATGGGGCAGGATAGAGACACAGTGGCAGGATGGAGACTGGGGAGCAGAATGGAGACACGGGGCAGGATGGAGACACGGGGTAGGATGCGAGACAAGGGGCAGAATGGAGACAAGAAGCGGAATGGAGACACTAGAGCAAGATGGAGACACTGGAGCAGGATGGAGACACTTGGGGCAGGATGGAGACACTAGGGCAGAATGGAGACAAGGGGCAGAATGGAAACACTGGGGCAGGATGGACACAGGGGGCAGGATAGAGACAGGGGGCAGAATGGACACACGGGGGCAGGATAGAGACACAGGGGCAGGATGGAGACCGGGGGCAGGATGGAGAAGAATGGAGACACGGGGCAAGATGGAGACATAAGGGCAGGATGGAGACAAGAGGCAGGGTGGAGACACGGGGCATGACAGAGACACAGTGGCAAGATAGAGACTGGGGGGCCAGAATGGAGACACGGGGGCAGGATGGAGACATGGGGTAGGATGAGAGACAAGGGGCAGAATGGAGACAAGAAGCGAAATGGAGACACTAGAGCAAGATGGAGACACTGGAGCAGGATGGAGACACTAGGGCAGAATGGAGTTAAGGGGCAGAATGGAGACAAGGGGCAGAATGGAAATACTGGGGCAGGATGGAGACTGGAGGCAGAATAGACACAGGGAGCAGAATGGAGACACGAGGGCAGGATGGAGACACAGGAGCAGAATGGAGACAAGGGGCAGGATAGAGACACTGGGGCAGGATAGAGAAAGGCGGCAGAATGGAGCCACGGGGTCAGGATGGAGACCGGGGTCAGGTTGGAGACAGGGGGCAGGATGTACATGGAGCAGAATGGAGACATGGGGGCAAGATGGAAACATGGGGGCAGGATGGAGACAAGGGGCAGGATGGAGACACAGGGGCAGGATGGAGACACTGTCGCAGGAAGGAGACTGGGGGCAGAATGGAGACACGGGGGCATGATGGAGACACAGGGGGCAGGATGGGAGACAAGGTCAAAATGGAGACACGGGGCAGGATGGAGACATAGGGCAGAATGGAGACATGGGGGCAGGATGGGAGACAAGGGGGCAGGATGGGAGACATGGAGCAGGATTGGAGACACAGGTGCAGGATTGGAGACACGGGGCAGAATGGAGACAAGTGAAAGAATGGAAACACTGGGGCAGGATGGACACAGGGGGCAGGATGGATACAAGGAGCAGAATGGAGACATGGGGGCACGATGGAGACACAGGTGCAGAATGGAGACACTGCAGCAGGATGGAGACAGTGAGGCAGGATGGAGACACTAGGGCAGGATGGAGACAAGGGGCAGAATGGAGACAAGGGGCAGAATGGAAACACTGGGGCAGGATGGACACGGGGCAGGAAGGACACAAGAAGCAGAATGGAGATGCAGGGGCAGAATGGAGACAAGGGGCAGAATGGAGACAGGGGGCAGAATGGAGACACTGGGGCAGAATGGAGACAAGGGTGCAAGATTGAGACATGGGGGCAGGATGGAGACAAGGGGCAGGATGGAGATACAGGGGCAGGATGGAGACACTGTCGCAGGAAGGAGACTGGGGGCAGAATGGAGACACGGGGGCATGATGGAGACACAGGGGGCAGGATGGGAGACAAGGTCAAAATGGAGACACGGGGCAGGATGGAGACATAGGGCAGAATGGAGACATGGGGGCAGGATGGGAGACAAGGGGGCAGGATGGGAGACATGGAGCAGGATTGGAGACACAGGTGCAGGATTGGAGACACGGGGCAGAATGGAGACAAGTGAAAGAATGGAAACACTGGGGCAGGATGGACACAGGGGGCAGGATGGATACAAGGAGCAGAATGGAGACATGGGGGCACGATGGAGACACAGGTGCAGAATGGAGACACTGCAGCAGGATGGAGACAGTGAGGCAGGATGGAGACACTAGGGCAGGATGGAGACAAGGGGCAGAATGGAGACAAGGGGCAGAATGGAAACACTGGGGCAGGATGGACACGGGGCAGGAAGGACACAAGAAGCAGAATGGAGATGCAGGGGCAGAATGGAGACAAGGGGCAGAATGGAGACAGGGGGCAGAATGGAGACACTGGGGCAGAATGGAGACAAGGGTGCAAGATTGAGACATGGGGGCAGGATGGAGACAAGGGGCAGGATGGAGATACAGGGGTAGGATGGAGACATCGGGCAGGATAGAGACACAGTGGCAGGATGGAGACTGGGGGCAGAATGGAGACACGGGGCAGGATGGAGACACGGGGTAGGATGGGAGACAAGGGGCAGAATGGAGACAAGAAGCGGAATGGAGACACTAGAGCAAAATGGAGACAACGGGCAGAATGGAAACACTGGGGCAGGATGGACACAGGGGGCAGGATGGAGACAGGGGGCAGAATGGAAACACTGGGGCAGGATGGACACAGGGTGGAGGATGGATGCAAGGAGCAGAATTGCGACATGGGGGTACGATGGAGACACAGTTGCAGAATGGAGACACTGCAGCAGGATGGAGACAATGAGGCAGGATGGAGACACTGGGGCAGGATGAAGACATTGGGGCAGGATGGAGACACTAGGGCAAAATGGAGACAACGGGCAGAATGGAAACACTGGGGCAGGATGGACACAGGGGGCAGGATGGACACAGGGGGCAGAATGGAAACACTGGGGCAGGATGGACACAGGGGGGAGGATGGATACAAGGAGCAGAATTGCGACATGGGGGTACGATGGAGACACAGTTGCAGAATGGAGACACTGCAGCAGCATGGAGACAATGAGGCAGGATGGAGACACTGGGGCAGGATGAAGACAAGGGGTAGAATGGAGACAAGGGGCAGAATGGAGACAAGGGGCAGAATGGAAACACTGGGGCAGGAGGGACACTGGGGGCAAGAAGAAGGACACAGGAAGCAGAATGGAGATGCAGGGGCAGAATGGAGATGCAGGGGCAGAATGGGGACAAGAAGCAGAATGGAGACACTGGGGCAGAATGGAGAAAAGCAGCAGAATGTAGACACGGGGCGGGATAGAGACTGGGGTAGGATAGAGACACAGTGGCAGGATGGAGACTGGGGGGCAGGATACAGATGGAGCAGAATGGAGACAAGGGTGCAAGATGGAGACATCGTGGCAGGATGGAGACTAGGGGCAGGATGGAGACACAGGGGCAGGATGGAGACATGGGGCAGGATAGAAACACAGTGGCAAGATGGAGACTGGGGGCAGAATGGAGACATGGGGCAAAATGGAGACACGGGGTAGGATGGGAGACAAGGGGCAGAATGGAGACAAGAAGTGTAATGGAGACAGTAGAGCAAGATGGAGACACTGGAGCAGGATGGAGACACTAGGGCAGGATGGAGACAGTAGGGCAGAATGGAGACAAGGGGCAGAATGGAAACACTGGGGCAGGATGGACACAGGGGGCAGGATGGAGACAGGGGGCAGAATGGAAACACTGGGGCAGGATGGACACAGGGTGGAGGATGGATGCAAGGAGCAGAATTGCGACATGGGGGTACGATGGAGACACAGTTGCAGAATGGAGACACTGCAGCAGGATGGAGACAATGAGGCAGGATGGAGACACTGGGGCAGGATGAAGACATTGGGGCAGGATGGAGACACTAGGGCAAAATGGAGACAACGGGCAGAATGGAAACACTGGGGCAGGATGGACACAGGGGGCAGGATGGACACAGGGGGCAGAATGGAAACACTGGGGCAGGATGGACACAGGGGGGAGGATGGATACAAGGAGCAGAATTGCGACATGGGGGTACGATGGAGACACAGTTGCAGAATGGAGACACTGCAGCAGGATGGAGACAATGAGGCAGGATGGAGACACTGGGGCAGGATGAAGACAAGGGGTAGAATGGAGACAAGGGGCAGAATGGAGACAAGGGGCAGAATGGAAACACTGGGGCAGGAGGGACACTGGGGACAAGAAGAAGGACACAGGAAGCAGAATGGAGATGCAGGGGCAGAATGGAGATGCAGGGGCAGAATGGGGACAAGAAGCAGAATGGAGACACTGGGGCAGAATGGAGAAAAGCAGCAGAATGTAGACACGGGGCAGGATAGAGACTGGGGTAGGATAGAGACACAGTGGCAGGATGGAGACTGGGGGGCAGGATACAGATGGAGCAGAATGGAGACAAGGGTGCAAGATGGAGACATCGGGGCAGGATGGAGACTAGGGGCAGGATGGAGACACAGGGGCAGGATGGAGACATGGGGCAGGATAGAAACACAGTGGCAAGATGGAGACTGGGGGCAGAATGGAGACATGGGGCAAAATGGAGACACGGGGTAGGATGGGAGACAAGGGGCAGAATGGAGACAAGAAGTGTAATGGAGACAGTAGAGCAAGATGGAGACACTGGAGCAGGATGGAGACACTAGGGCAGGATGGAGACAGTAGGGCAGAATGGAGACAAGGGGCAGAATGGAAACACTGGGGCAGGATGGACACAGGGGGCAGGATGGAGACAGGGGGCAGAATGGAAACACTGGGGCAGGATGGACACAGGGTGGAGGATGGATGCAAGGAGCAGAATTGCGACATGGGGGTACGATGGAGACACAGTTGCAGAATGGAGACACTGCAGCAGGATGGAGACAATGAGGCAGGATGGAGACACTGGGGCAGGATGAAGACATTGGGGCAGGATGGAGACACTAGGGCAAAATGGAGACAACGGGCAGAATGGAAACACTGGGGCAGGATGGACACAGGGGGCAGGATGGACACAGGGGGCAGAATGGAAACACTGGGGCAGGATGGACACAGGGGGGAGGATGGATACAAGGAGCAGAATTGCGACATGGGGGTACGATGGAGACACAGTTGCAGAATGGAGACACTGCAGCAGGATGGAGACAATGAGGCAGGATGGAGACACTGGGGCAGGATGAAGACAAGGGGTAGAATGGAGACAAGGGGCAGAATGGAGACAAGGGGCAGAATGGAAACACTGGGGCAGGAGGGACACTGGGGGCAAGAAGAAGGACACAGGAAGCAGAATGGAGATGCAGGGGCAGAATGGAGATGCAGGGGCAGAATGGGGACAAGAAGCAGAATGGAGACACTGGGGCAGAATGGAGAAAAGCAGCAGAATGTAGACACGGGGCAGGATAGAGACTGGGGTAGGATAGAGACACAGTGGCAGGATGGAGACTGGGGGGCAGGATACAGATGGAGCAGAATGGAGACAAGGGTGCAAGATGGAGACATCGGGGCAGGATGGAGACTAGGGGCAGGATGGAGACACAGGGGCAGGATGGAGACATGGGGCAGGATAGAAACACAGTGGCAAGATGGAGACTGGGGGCAGAATGGAGACATGGGGCAAAATGGAGACACGGGGTAGGATGGGAGACAAGGGGCAGAATGGAGACAAGAAGTGTAATGAGACAGTAGAGCAAGATGGAGACACTGGAGCAGGATGGAGACACTAGGGCAGGATGGAGACAGTAGGGCAGAATGGAGACAAGGGGCAGAATGGAAACACTGGGGCAGGATGGACACAGGGGGCAGGATAGAGACAGGGGGCAGAATGAAGACACGGGGTCAGGATGGAGACACAGGGGCAGGATGGAGACTGGGGCAGGATGGAGCAGAATGGAGACACGGGGCAAGATGGAGGCATGGGGGCAGGATGGAGACAAGGGGCAGGATGGAGACACGGAGCAGGATAGGGACACAGTGGCAGGATGGAGAATGGGTGGGGGGCAGAATGGAGACACGGGGGCAGGATGAAGACTTGGGGTAGGATGAGACACAAGGGGCAGAATGGAGACAAGAAGCGAAATGGAGACACTAGAGCAAGATGGAGACACAGGAGTAGGATGGAGACAGTAGGGCAGAATGGAGACAAGGGGCAGAATAGAAACACTGGGGCAGGATGGACACAGGGGGCAGAATGGAGACACGGGCAGAATGGAGACACGGGCAGGATGGAGACTCAGGGGCAGAATGGAGACAAGGGGCAGAATGGAGACACTGGGGCAGGATGGAGATAGGCGGCAGAATGGAGACACAGGGGCAGGATGGAGACCAGGGGCAGGATGGAGCTGAATGGAGACACGGGGCAAGATGGAGACATGGGGGCAGGATGGAGACAAGGGGCCGGATGGAGACACAGGGCAGGATGGAGACTAGGGGCAGAATGGAGACAAAGGGTAGAATGGAAACACTTGTGTTGTGAATTCTGTTGTCGTGCTCCCTCCTGTGGTCATGAATGGTACTTCGGCTGGTTCTGTCCATGGACTTCCTCTGGTGGGTGTTTCTGAGTTTCCTTCCACAGGTGACGAGGTTAATTCGTTAGCAGGCTGCTCTATTTAACTCCACTTAGATCTTTGCTCCATGCCACCTGTCAATGTTCCAGTATTGGTCTAGTTCACTCCTGGATCGTTCTTGTGACCTGTCTTCCCAGCAGAAGCTAAGTTCCAGCTTGTATTTCTTTGGTTTGCTATTTTTCTGTCCAGCTTGCTATTCTTATTGTTGTCTTGCTTGCTGGAAGCTCTGGGACGCAGAGGGAGCGCCTCCGCACCGTGAGTCGGTGCGGAGGGTCTTTTTGTGCCCTCTGCTGTTATGAACTGGTGATTCAGAACCACAATGGACCTGGTGGTTAAGAGCACACAAAGTGACCTGATAGTTACTAATAACATAGGACGAGCTCTGAGACGTGGGAACTCTGCTGACCGCAATCCCTAATCCTATCACACCACACTAGAGGTAGCCGTGGAGCGCTCCTGACCAGACCTAGGCGCCTCGGGCACAGCCTGAGAAACTAGCTAGCCCTGAAGATAGAAAAATAAGCCTACCTTGCCTCAGAGAAATTCCCCAAATGAAAAGGCAGCCCTCACATATAATGACTGTGAGTAAAGATGAAAATTCAAACACAGAGATGAAATAGATTTTAGCAAAGTGAGGCCCGACTTACTGAATAGACCGAGGATAGGAAAGATAGCTTTGCGGTCAACACAAAAACCTACAAACAACCACGCAGAGGGTGCAAAAAGACCCTCCGCACCGACTAACGGTACGGAGGTGCTCCCTCTGCGTCCCAGAGCTTCCAGCAAGCAAGACAAACCAATATAGCAAGCTGGACAGAAAAAATAGCAAACAAAAGTAACACAAGCAGAACTTAGCTTATGCAGGCCACAAGGACGATCCAGGAGAGAGCAAGACCAATACTGGAACATAGACTGGAGGCCAGGAACAAAGAACTAGGTGGAGTTAAATAGAGCAGCACTTAACGACTTAACCTCATCACCTGAGGAAGGAAACTCAGAAGCCGCAGCCCCACTCACATCCACCAGAGGAAGCTCATGGACAGAACCAGCCGAAGTACCACTCATGACCACAGGAGGGAGCTTGACCACAGAATTCACAACACTCTGCGTGGTCTTTTTGTAGGTTTTTGTGCTGACCGCAAAGTAACCTTTCCTATCCTCGGTCTGTTCAGTAAGTCGGGCCTCACTTTGCTAAATCTATTTCATCTCTGTGTTTGTATTTTCATCTTTACTCACAGTCATTATATGTGGGGGGCTGCCTTTTCCTTTGGGGAATTTCTCTGAGGCAAGGTAGGCTATATTTTTCTTTCTTCAGGGCTAGCTAGTTCCTTAGGCTGTGCCGAGTTGCATAGGGAGCGTTAGGCGCAATCCACGGCTATTTCTAGTGTGTTTGATAGGATTAGGGATTGCGGTCAGCAGAGTTCCCACGTCCCAGAGCTTGTCCTTTATTATCAGAAACTATCAGGTCATTCCGTGTGCTCTTAACCACCAGGTCCATTATTGTCCGACCACCAGGTCATAACAGTACAGGTGGCCCTGTCAAGGAGTTTTGTGCCTGACTCTCCAGGTGTTCCTGAGCCGGCGGGTATTCTCAAAGAGGGGGTAATTTTGTCTGCCATCTCCCCTGATTTGCGGCGGGTGCTGCAAAAATTTCAGGCTGATAGACCTGACCGTTGCCCAGCGGAGAAACTGTTTGTCCCTGATAGATGGACTAGTAGAGTTATCTCTGAGATTCATTGTTCAGTGTTGGCTGGGCATCCTGGAATCTTTGGTACCAGAGATTTGGTGGCTAGATCCTTTTGGTGGCCGTCTTTGTCACGGGATGTGCGTTTTTTTGTGCAGTCCTGTGGGACTTGTGCTCGGGCTAAGCCCTGCTGTTCTCGTGCCAGTGGGTTGCTTTTGCCCTTGCCGGTCCCGAAGAGGCCCTGGACGCATATTTCTATGGATTTTATTTCGGATCTCCCCGTCTCTCAAAAGATGTCGGTCATTTGGGTGGTTTGTGATCGCTTTTCTAAGATGGTCCATTTGGTACCTTTGTCTAAATTGCCTTCCTCCTCTGATTTGGTGCCATTATTTTTCCAGCATGTGGTTCGTTTACATGGTATCCCGGAGAACATCGTTTCTGACAGAGGTTCCCAGTTTGTTTCGAGGTTTTCGCGATCCTTTTGTGCAAGGATGGGCATTGATTTGTCTTTTTCCTCGGCTTTCCATCCTCAGACAAATGGCCAAACCGAACGAACTAATCAAACTTAGGAAACATATCTGAGATGCTTTGTTTCTGCTGATCATGATGATTGGGTGTCCTTTTTGCCGTTGGCTGAGTTCGCCCTTAATAATCGGGCCAGCTCGGCTACTTTGGTTTCGCCGTTTTTCTGCAATTCTGGTTTCCATCCTCGTTTCTCTTCAGGGCAGGTTGAATCTTCGGACTGTCCTGGTGTAGATACTGTGGTGGATAGGTTGCAGCAGATTTGGACTCATGTGGTGGACAATTTGACATTGTCCCAGGAGAAGGCTCAACGTTTCGCTAACCGCCGGCGCTGTGTGGGTCCCCGACTTCGTGTTGGGTAATTTGGTTTGGTTGTCGTCTCGTTATGTTCCTATGAAGGTTTCCTCTCCTAAGTTTAAGCCTCGTTTCATTGGTCCATATAAGATTTCTGAGGTGATCATAGTAACATAGTAACATAGTAACATAGTTAGTAAGGCCGAAAAAAGACATTTGTCCATCCAGTTCAGCCTATATTCCATCATAATAAATCCCCAGATCTACGTCCTTCTGCAGAACCTAATAATTGTATGATACAATATTGTTCTGCTCCAGGAAGACATCCAGGCCTCTCTTGAACCCCTCGACTGAGTTCGCCATCACCACCTTCTCAGGCAAGCAATTCCAGATTCTCACTGCCCTAACAGTAAAGAATCCTCTTCTATGTTGGTGGAAAAACCTTTCTCCAGACGCAAAGAATGCCCCCTTGTGCCCGTCACCTTCCTTGGTATAAACAGATCCTCAGCGAGATATTTGTATTGTCCCTTTATATACTTATACATGGTTATTAGATCGCCCCTCAGTCGTCTTTTTTCTAGACTAAATAATCCTAATTTCGCTAATCTATCTGGGTATTGTAGTTCTCCCATCCCCTTTATTAATTTTGTTGCCCTCCTTTGTACTCTCTCTAGATCCATTATATCCTTCCTGAGCACCGGTGCCCAAAACTGGACACAGTACTCCATGTGTGGTCTAACTAGCGATTTGTACAGAGGCAGTATAATGCTCTCATCATGTGTATCCAGACCTCTTTTAATGCACCCCATGATCCTGTTTGCCTTGGCAGCTGCTGCCTGGCACTGGCTGCTCCAGGTAAGTTTATCATTAACTAGGATCCCCAAGTCCTTCTCCCTGTTAGATTTACCCAGTGGTTTCCCATTCAGTGTGTAATGGTGATATTGATTCCTTCTTCCCATGTGTATAACCTTACATTTATCATTGTTAAACCTCATCTGCCACCTTTCAGCCCAAGTTTCCAACTTATCCAGATCCATCTGTAGCAGAATACTATCTTCTCTTGTATTAACTGCTTTACATAGTTTTGTATTATCTGCAAATATCGATATTTTACTGTGTAAACCTTCTACCAGATCATTAATGAATATGTTGAAGAGAACAGGTCCCAAAACTGACCCCTGCGGTACCCCACTGGTCACAGCGACCCAGTTAGAGACTATACCATTTATAACCACCCTCTGCTTTCTATCACTAAGCCAGTTACTAACCCATTTACACACATTTTCCCCCAGACCAAGCATTCTCATTTTGTGTACCAACCTCTTGTGCGGCACGGTGTCAAACGCTTTGGAAAAATCGAGATATACCATGTCCAATGACTCACCGTGGTCCAGCCTATAGCTTACCTCTTCATAAAATCTGATTAGATTGGTTTGATCAATCCTGTGTCATTTCGTTTGGCCCTTCCTGCTTCTTTTGCCATCCATAATGTGTTCCATAGGTCGTTATTGCGGAGATACGTGGCGCCTGTGGTTCCATCCGTTGATCCTCCTGCCCCGGTGTTGGTTGAGGGGGAGTTGGAGTATGTGGTGGAGAAGATTTTAGATTCTTGTGTTTCGAGACGGAAACTCCGGTACCTGGTCAAGTGGAAGGGTTATGGTCAGGAAGATAATTCCTGGGTTTTTGCCTCTGATGTTCATGCTGCCGATCTGGTTCGTGCCTTTCATTTGGCTCATCCTGGTCGGCCTGGGGGCTCTGGTGACGGTTCGGTGACCCCTCCTCAAGGGGGGGGTACTGTTGTGAATTCTGTTGTCGGGCTCACTCCTGTGGTCATGAATGGTACTTCGGCCGGTTCTGTCCATGGACTTCCTCTGGTGGGTGTTTCTGAGTTTCCTTCCACAGGTGACGAGTTTAATTCGTTAGCAGGCTGCTCTATTTAACTCCACTTAGATCTTTGCTCCATGCCACCTGTCAATGTTCCAGTATTGGTCTAGTTCACTCCTGGATCGTTCTTGTGACCTGTCTTCCCAGCAGAAGCTAAGTTCCAGCTTGTATTTCTTTGGTTTGCTATTTTTCTGTCCAGCTTGCTACTTTTATTGTTGTCTTGCTTGCTGGAAGCTCTGGGATGCAGAGGGAGCGCCTCCGCACCGTGAGTCGGTGCGGAGGGTCTTTTTGCGCCCTCTGCGTGGTCTTTTTGTAGGTTTTTGTGCTGACCGCAAAGTAACCTTTCCTATCCTATCTTTACTCACAGTCATTATATGTGGGGGGCTGCCTTTTCCTTTGGGGAATATCTCTGAGGCAAGGTAGGCTTTATTTTTCTTTCTTCAGGGCTAGCTAGTTCCTTAGGCTGTGCCGAGTTGCATAGGGAGCGTTAGGCGCAATCCACGGCTATTTCTAGTGTGTTTGATAGGATTAGGGATTGCGGTCAGCAGAGTTCCCACACCCCAGAGCTTGTCCTTTATTATCAGAAACTATCAGGTCATCCTGTGTGCTCTTAACCACCAGGTCCATTATTGTCCTGACCACCAGTTCATAACACACTTGGGCAGGATGGACACAGGGGGCAGTATGGAGACAGGGAGCAGAATGGAGACATGGGGGCAGGATGGAGATACAGGGGCAGAATGGAGACAAGGGGCACAATGGGAATAAAGGGCAAAATGGAGACACTGGGGCAGGATGGAGAAAGGCGGCAGAATGGAGACACGTGGGCAGGATGGAGACCGGGGGCAGGATGGAGACAGGGGGCAGGATGGAGATGGAGCAGAATGGAGACACGGGGCAAGATGGAGACATGGGAGCAGGATTGAGACAAGGGGCAGGATGGAGGCACAGGGGCAGGATGGAGACACAGGGGGCAGGATGGGAGACAAGGTCAAAATGGAGACACGGGGCAGGATGGAGACATGGGGCAGAACGGAGACATGGGGGCAGGATGGGAGACAAGGGGGCAGGATGGGAGACATGGAGCAGGATTGGAGACACAGGTGCAGGATTGGAGACACGGGGCAGAATGGAGACAAGTGGAAGAATGGAAACACTGGGGCAGGATGGACACAGGGGGCAGGATGGATATAAGGAGCAGAATTGTGACATGGGGGTACGATGGAGACACAGTTGCAGAATGGAGACACTGCAGCAGGATGGAGACATCGAGGCAGGATGGAGACACTGGGGCAGGATGAAGACAAGGGGCAGAATGGAGAAAAGGGGCAGAATGGAGACAAGGGGCAGAATGGAAACACTGGGGCAGGATGGACACTGGGGGCAAGAAGGAGACAGGAAGCAGAATGGAGATGCAGGGGCAGAATGGAGATGCAGGGGCAGAATGGAGACAAGGGGCAGAATGGAGACACTGGGGCAGAATGGAGAAAGGCAGCAGAATGGAGACACGGGGGCAGGATAGAGACTGGGGCAGGATAGACACACAGTGGCAGGATGGAGACTGGGGGGCAGGATGCAGATGGAGCAGAATGGAGACAAGGGTGCAAGATGGAGACATCGGGGCAGGATGGAGACAAGGGGCAGAATGGAGACACTGGGGCAGGATGGAGATAGGCGACAGAATGGAGACACAGGGGCGGGATGGAGACCGGGGGCAGGATGAAGCAGAATGGAGACACGGGGCAAGATGGAGATATGGGGGCAGGATGGAGACAAGGGGCAATATGGAGGCACAGGGGCAGGATGGATACGCAGGGCAGGAAGGAGACACAGTGGCAGGATGGAGACTGGGGGCAGAATTTAGATACAGGGCAGGATGGAGACATGGGAGCAGGATGGGAGACAAGGGGCAGAATGGAGTCAAGGGGCAGAATGGAGACACTGGGCAGGATGGAGACACTGGCGCAGGATGGAGACACTGGGGCAGGATGGAGACACTGGGGCAGAATGGAGACAAGGAGCAGAATGGAAACACTGGGGCAGGATGGACACAGTGGACAGGATGGAGACAGGGGGCAGTATTGAGACACTGGGGCAGGATGGAGACACAGGGGCAGAATGGAGACATGGGGTAGGATGAGACACAAGGGGCAGAATGGACACAAGAAGCGAAATGGAGACACTAGAGCAAGATGGAGACAATGGAGCAGGATGGAGACACTAGGGCAGAATGGAGACAAGGGGCAGAATGGAAACACTGGGGCAGGATGAATACACTGGAGCAGGATGTAAAACACTTGGGCAGAATGGAGACACTGGGGCAGGATGGAGACAAGGAGCAGAATGGAAATACTGGGGCAGGATGGAGACAAAAGGCAGCATGGACACAGGGAGCAGAATGGAGACACGAGGACAGGGTGGAGAAACAGGAGCAGAATGGAGACAAGGGGCAGAATGGAGACACTGGGGCAGGATAGAGAAAGGCGGCAGAATGGAGACAAGGGGCAGAATGGAAACACTGGGGCAGGATGGACACAGGGGGCAGGAAGGACACAAGAAGCAGAACGGAGATGCAGGGGCAGAATGGAGACAAGGGGCAGAATGGAGACAGGGGGCAGAATGGAGACACTAGGGCAGAATGGAGAAAGGCAGCAGAATGGAGACACGAGGGCAGGATAGAGACTCGGGGGCAGGATGGAGACAGTGGGCAGGATGCAGATGGAGCAGAATGGAGACAAGGGTGCAAGATTGAGACATGGGGGCAGGATGGAGACAAGGGGCAGGATGGAGATACAGGGGAAGGATGGAGACATCGGGCAGGATAGAGACACAGTGGCAGGATGGAGACTAGGGGGCAGAATGGAGACACGGGCAGGATGGAGACACGGGGTAGGATGGAGACACGGGGTAGGATGGGAGACAAGGGGCAGAATGGAGAAAAGAAGCGGAATGGAGACACTAGAGCAAGATGGAGACACTGGAGCAAGATGGAGATATTGGGGCAGGATGGAGACACTAGGGCAAAATGGAGACAACGGGCAGAATGGAAACACTGGGGCAGGATGGACACAGGGGGCAGGATGGAGACAGGGGGCAGAATGGAAACACTGGGGCAGGATGCACACAGGGGGGAGGATGGATACAAGGAGCAGAATTGCGACATGGGGGTACGATGGAGACACAGTTGCAGAATGGAGACACTGCAGCAGGATGGAGACAATGAGGCAGGATGGAGACACTGGGGCAGGATGAAGACATGGGGCAGAATGGATACAGGGGGCAGAATGGAGACAAGGGGCAGAATGGAAACACTGGGGCAGGAGGGACACTGGGGGCAAGAAGGACACAGGAAGCAGAATGGAGATGCAGGGGCAGGATGGAGATGCAGGGGCAGAATGGAGATGCAGGGGCAGAATGGGGACACTGGGGCAGAATGGAGAAAAGCAGCAGAATGTAGACACGGGGCAGGATAGAGACTGGGGCAGGATAGATACACAGTGGCAGGATGGAGACTGGGGGGCAGGTGTTGTGAATTCTGTGGCAGAGCTCCCTCCTGTGGTCACAAGTGGTACTTCGGCTGATTCTCTCTGTGAGCTTCTGTTGGTGGAGGGAAGTGGTACTGCAGCTTCTGAGTTTCCTCCCTCAGGTGATCTGGTGAGGTCGTTAGGTGCTTCTCTACTTAACTCCACCTAATGCTTTTATCCTGGCTTCCTGTCAATGTTCCAGTGTTGGACTTGCTTTTCTCTTGATCATTCCTGTGGCCTGCTGCTCTGCATAGCTAAGTTCTTCTTTGCTATTTGTTTGCTATTTTTTCTGTCCAGCTTGTCTAATTTGTTGCTGGAAGCTCTGGGACGCAAAGGGTGTACCTCCGTGCCGTTAGTTCGGTACGGAGGGTCTTTTTGCCCCCTTTGCGTGGTTTTATTTAGGGTTTTGTGTAGACCGCAAAGTTACCTTTTCTATCCTCGATCTGTTAAGAAAGTCGGGCCTCACTTTGCTGAATCTATTTCATCTCTACGTTTGTCTTTTCATCTTAACTCACAGTCATTATATGTGGGGGGCTGCCTTTTCCTTTGGGGTATTTCTCTGAGGCAAGGTAGGCTTATTTTCTATCTTCAGGCTAGTTAGTTTCTCAGGCTGTGCCGAGTTGCATAGGTAGAGTTAGGCGCAATCCACGGCTGCCTCTAGTGTTGTTTGGAGAGGATTAGGGATTACGGTCTGCAGAGTTCCCACGTCTCAAAGCTCGTTCTATGATTTTGGGTTATTGTCAGATCACTGTATGTGCTCTGACCGCTATGTCCATTGTAGTACTGAATTGCCTTTCATAACAGTACAGGAAGCCAAAAGTACTAATGATTCTCAATAGAGGGAAAAAAGAAGTTCTGAGACCATTTTTTTTTCTTTGCACTGTGTTTTGCCTTTTTTTTCCCCTAGACATTTGGGTGGTTCAGTACACAGGTGTAGCGATGGACATTAGAAGTCTGTCTTCATTTGTGGATCAGCTCTCGGCAAGAGTACAAAAGATTCAAGACACTATTGATCAGAAAGCTATGTTGGAACCAAGAATTCCTATTCCTGATTTGTTTTTTGGAGATAGAACTAAGTTTCTGAGTTTCAAAAATAATTGTACATTATTTCTGGCCTTGAAACCAGGGATTCAAGCTTCAGGAGGCTAATTTGCATATTCCAGGTGCCTTCTGGGAGAAGCGAAGTCTCCCTAAGCTAGAAGATCGTTGGGTACAGCCGGGACCAGCTGCTTCGAAAGCATCACCAAACCAGGGATTCAAGCTTCAGGAGGCTAATTTGCATATTCCAGGTGCCTTCTGGGAGAAGCGAAGTCTCCCTAAGCTAGAAGATCGTTGGGTACAGCCGGGACCAGCTGCTTCGAAAGCATCACCAAACCAGGGATTCAAGCTTCAGGAGGCTAATTTGCATATTCCAGGTGCCTTCTGGGAGAAGCGAAGTCTCCCTAAGCTAGAAGATCGTTGGGTACAGCCGGGACCAGCTGCTTCGAAAGCATCACCAAACCAGGGATTCAAGCTTCAGGAGGCTAATTTGCATATTCCAGGTGCCTTCTGGGAGAAGCGAAGTCTCCCTAAGCTAGAAGATCGTTGGGTACAGCCGGGACCAGCTGCTTCGAAAGCATCACCAAACCAGGGATTCAAGCTTCAGGAGGCTAATTTGCATATTCCAGGTGCCTTCTGGGAGAAGCGAAGTCTCCCTAAGCTAGAAGATCGTTGGGTACAGCCGGGACCAGCTGCTTCGAAAGCATCACCAAACCAGGGATTCAAGCTTCAGGAGGCTAATTTGCATATTCCAGGTGCCTTCTGGGAGAAGCGAAGTCTCCCTAAGCTAGAAGATCGTTGGGTACAGCCGGGACCAGCTGCTTCGAAAGCATCACCAAACCAGGGATTCAAGCTTCAGGAGGCTAATTTGCATATTCCAGGTGCCTTCTGGGAGAAGCGAAGTCTCCCTAAGCTAGAAGATCGTTGGGTACAGCCGGGACCAGCTGCTTCGAAAGCATCACCAAACCAGGGATTCAAGCTTCAGGAGGCTAATTTGCATATTCCAGGTGCATTCTGGGAGAAGCGAAGTCTCCCTAAGCTAGAAGATCGTTGGGTACAGCCGGGACCAGCTGCTTCGAAAGCATCACCAAACCAGGGATTCAAGCTTCAGGAGGCTAATTTGCATATTCCAGGTGCCTTCTGGGAGAAGCGAAGTCTCCCTAAGCTAGAAGATCGTTGGGTACAGCCGGGACCAGCTGCTTCGAAAGCATCACCAAACCAGGGATTCAAGCTTCAGGAGGCTAATTTGCATATTCCAGGTGCCTTCTGGGAGAAGCGAAGTCTCCCTAAGCTAGAAGATCGTTGGGTACAGCCGGGACCAGCTGCTTCGAAAGCATCACCAAACCAGGGATTCAAGCTTCAGGAGGCTAATTTGCATATTCCAGGTGCCTTCTGGGAGAAGCGAAGTCTCCCTAAGCTAGAAGATCGTTGGGTACAGCCGGGACCAGCTGCTTCGAAAGCATCACCAAACCAGGGATTCAAGCTTCAGGAGGCTAATTTGCATATTCCAGGTGCCTTCTGGGAGAAGCGAAGTCTCCCTAAGCTAGAAGATCGTTGGGTACAGCCGGGACCAGCTGCTTCGAAAGCATCACCAAACCAGGGATTCAAGCTTCAGGAGGCTAATTTGCATATTCCAGGTGCATTCTGGGAGAAGCGAAGTCTCCCTAAGCTAGAAGATCGTTGGGTACAGCCGGGACCAGCTCCTTCGAAAGCATCACCAAACCAGGGATTCAAGCTTCAGGAGGCTAATTTGCATATTCCAGGTGCCTTCTGGGAGAAGCGAAGTCTCCCTAAGCTAGAAGATCGTTGGGTACAGCCGGGACCAGCTGCTTCGAAAGCATCACCAAACCAGGGATTCAAGCTTCAGGAGGCTAATTTGCATATTCCAGGTGCCTTCTGGGAGAAGCGAAGTCTCCCTAAGCTAGAAGATCGTTGGGTACAGCCGGGACCAGCTGCTTCGAAAGCATCACCAAACCAGGGATTCAAGCTTCAGGAGGCTAATTTGCATATTCCAGGTGCCTTCTGGGAGAAGCGAAGTCTCCCTAAGCTAGAAGATCGTTGGGTACAGCCGGGACCAGCTGCTTCGAAAGCATCACCAAACCAGGGATTCAAGCTTCAGGAGGCTAATTTGCATATTCCAGGTGCCTTCTGGGAGAAGCGAAGTCTCCCTAAGCTAGAAGATCGCTGGGTACAGCCGGGACCAGCTGCTTCGAAAGCATCACCAAACCAGGGATTCAAGCTTCAGGAGGCTAATTTGCATATTCCAGGTGCCTTCTGGGAGAAGCGAAGTCTCCCTAAGCTAGAAGATCGCTGGGTACAGCCGGGACCAGCTGCTTCGAAAGCATCACCAAACCAGGGATTCAAGCTTCAGGAGGCTAATTTGCATATTCCAGGTGCCTTCTGGGAGAAGCGAAGTCTCCCTAAGCTAGAAGATCGCTGGGTACAGCCGGGACCAGCTGCTTCGAAAGCATCACCAAACCAGGGATTCAAGCTTCAGGAGGCTAATTTGCATATTCCAGGTGCCTTCTGGGAGAAGCGAAGTCTCCCTAAGCTAGAAGATCGCTGGGTACAGCCGGGACCAGCTGCTTCGAAAGCATCACCAAACCAGGGATTCAAGCTTCAGGAGGCTAATTTGCATATTCCAGGTGCCTTCTGGGAGAAGCGAAGTCTCCCTAAGCTAGAAGATCGCTGGGTACAGCCGGGACCAGCTGCTTCGAAAGCATCACCAAACCAGGGATTCAAGCTTCAGGAGGCTAATTTGCATATTCCAGGTGCCTTCTGGGAGAAGCGAAGTCTCCCTAAGCTAGAAGATCGCTGGGTACAGCCGGGACCAGCTGCTTCGAAAGCATCACCAAACCAGGGATTCAAGCTTCAGGAGGCTAATTTGCATATTCCAGGTGCCTTCTGGGAGAAGCGAAGTCTCCCTAAGCTAGAAGATCGCTGGGTACAGCCGGGACCAGCTGCTTCGAAAGCATCACCAAACCAGGGATTCAAGCTTCAGGAGGCTAATTTGCATATTCCAGGTGCCTTCTGGGAGAAGCGAAGTCTCCCTAAGCTAGAAGATCGTTGGGTACAGCCGGGACCAGCTGCTTCGAAAGCATCACCAAACCAGGGATTCAAGCTTCAGGAGGCTAATTTGCATATTCCAGGTGCCTTCTGGGAGAAGCGAAGTCTCCCTAAGCTAGAAGATCGTTGGGTACAGCCGGGACCAGCTGCTTCGAAAGCATCACCAAACCAGGGATTCAAGCTTCAGGAGGCTAATTTGCATATTCCAGGTGCCTTCTGGGAGAAGCGAAGTCTCCCTAAGCTAGAAGATCGTTGGGTACAGCCGGGACCAGCTGCTTCGAAAGCATCACCAAACCAGGGATTCAAGCTTCAGGAGGCTAATTTGCATATTCCAGGTGCCTTCTGGGAGAAGCGAAGTCTCCCTAAGCTAGAAGATCGTTGGGTACAGCCGGGACCAGCTGCTTCGAAAGCATCACCAAACCAGGGATTCAAGCTTCAGGAGGCTAATTTGCATATTCCAGGTGCCTTCTGGGAGAAGCGAAGTCTCCCTAAGCTAGAAGATCGTTGGGTACAGCCGGGACCAGCTGCTTCGAAAGCATCACCAAACCAGGGATTCAAGCTTCAGGAGGCTAATTTGCATATTCCAGGTGCCTTCTGGGAGAAGCGAAGTCTCCCTAAGCTAGAAGATCGTTGGGTACAGCCGGGACCAGCTGCTTCGAAAGCATCACCAAACCAGGGATTCAAGCTTCAGGAGGCTAATTTGCATATTCCAGGTGCCTTCTGGGAGAAGCGAAGTCTCCCTAAGCTAGAAGATCGTTGGGTACAGCCGGGACCAGCTGCTTCGAAAGCATCACCAAACCAGGGATTCAAGCTTCAGGAGGCTAATTTGCATATCCCAGGTGCCTTCTGGGAGAAGCGAAGTCTCCCTAAGCTAGAAGATCGTTGGGTACAGCCGGGACCAGCTGCTTCGAAAGCATCACCAAACCAGGGATTCAAGCTTCAGGAGGCTAATTTGCATATCCCAGGTGCCTTCTGGGAGAAGCGAAGTCTCCCTAAGCTAGAAGATCGTTGGGTACAGCCGGGACCAGCTGCTTCGAAAGCATCACCAAACCAGGGATTCAAGCTTCAGGAGGCTAATTTGCATATCCCAGGTGCCTTCTGGGAGAAGCGAAGTCTCCCTAAGCTAGAAGATCGTTGGGTACAGCCGGGACCAGCTGCTTCGAAAGCATCACCAAACCAGGGATTCAAGCTTCAGGAGGCTAATTTGCATATCCCAGGTGCCTTCTGGGAGAAGCGAAGTCTCCCTAAGCTAGAAGATCGTTGGGTACAGCCGGGACCAGCTGCTTCGAAAGCATCACCAAACCAGGGATTCAAGCTTCAGGAGGCTAATTTGCATATCCCAGGTGCCTTCTGGGAGAAGCGAAGTCTCCCTAAGCTAGAAGATCGTTGGGTACAGCCGGGACCAGCTGCTTCGAAAGCATCACCAAACCAGGGATTCAAGCTTCAGGAGGCTAATTTGCATATCCCAGGTGCCTTCTGGGAGAAGCGAAGTCTCCCTAAGCTAGAAGATCGTTGGGTACAGCCGGGACCAGCTGCTTCGAAAGCATCACCAAACCAGGGATTCAAGCTTCAGGAGGCTAATTTGCATATCCCAGGTGCCTTCTGGGAGAAGCGAAGTCTCCCTAAGCTAGAAGATCGTTGGGTACAGCCGGGACCAGCTGCTTCGAAAGCATCACCAAACCAGGGATTCAAGCTTCAGGAGGCTAATTTGCATATCCCAGGTGCCTTCTGGGAGAAGCGAAGTCTCCCTAAGCTAGAAGATCGTTGGGTACAGCCGGGACCAGCTGCTTCGAAAGCATCACCAAACCAGGGATTCAAGCTTCAGGAGGCTAATTTGCATATCCCAGGTGCCTTCTGGGAGAAGCGAAGTCTCCCTAAGCTAGAAGATCGTTGGGTACAGCCGGGACCAGCTGCTTCGAAAGCATCACCAAACCAGGGATTCAAGCTTCAGGAGGCTAATTTGCATATCCCAGGTGCCTTCTGGGAGAAGCGAAGTCTCCCTAAGCTAGAAGATCGTTGGGTACAGCCGGGACCAGCTGCTTCGAAAGCATCACCAAACCAGGGATTCAAGCTTCAGGAGGCTAATTTGCATATCCCAGGTGCCTTCTGGGAGAAGCGAAGTCTCCCTAAGCTAGAAGATCGTTGGGTACAGCCGGGACCAGCTGCTTCGAAAGCATCACCAAACCAGGGATTCAAGCTTCAGGAGGCTAATTTGCATATCCCAGGTGCCTTCTGGGAGAAGCGAAGTCTCCCTAAGCTAGAAGATCGTTGGGTACAGCCGGGACCAGCTGCTTCGAAAGCATCACCAAACCAAACCAAACCAAAATTTTTGCCTGTAGGACATTATTGCAAGAGAGCTTGGCTGAGTAGATTACACAAGAAGGAAAACACACAGCAAGTCAGCAGGATCTAGGAGCAACATGGCAGATGTGGCAACCTACATGGTGAGCTGCAGCATGTGCTACATGTTCACAGATCGACCAGAAGAAGAATCCAATTTCACCTGTCAGAAGTGTAGACTAGTGGCCCTTTTAGAAGAAAAGGTGCGGGGTCTGGAAGAAAGAATAGCAACTTTGAAACTCATCAAAGAGAATGAAGACTTTCTAGACAGAACAGAAGCATCTCTACTGGTCACAGAAGGTGCAAAAAGTGTCAGAGAACCTCCAAAAGCAGATGAGTGGAAGCATGTGACCAAAAGAAGCAAGAAGACCATGGAGAAATCACCAACCACACAACTGAAGAACCGATATCAAATCTTTGTAGAGGATGAAGATGGCACACCTAAGAATGAAGCAATACCAGCAAGCAAAAAAGAAAAGGGCACACAGCAACAAGTGACAGCAAAAAGTACAGCCAAGAAGCAACGAAGAGTGGTGGTGGTGGGAGACTCACTACTGAGAGGCACCGAAGCAGCCATCTGCAGACCGGACATAACTGCAAGAGAAGTATGCTGCCTTCCAGGTGCGATGATCAAGGATGTGACCGATAGGATACCAAAGCTCTTCAGCTCCAAGGACGTCCACCCATTTCTTCTGATACATGTTGGCACCAATGACACGGCAAGGAAGGACCTACCGACAATCTGCAAGGACTTTGAAGAGTTGGGGAAGAAAGTAAAGGAACTGGATGCACAGGTAGTTTTTTCTTCTATCCTTCCAGTAGACGGGCATGGCACCAGGAGATGGAACAGGATCCTTGATGCAAACAACTGGCTAAGACGATGGTGCAGACAACAAGGATTTGGATTCCTGGACCACGGTGTGAATTACTGGTATGATGGACTCCTCGCCAGAGACGGACTACACCTCAACAAACCTGGGAAACACACATTCGCCAGAAGACTCGCTACACTCATCAGGAGGGCGTTAAACTAGAAGAAGAGGGGACGGGAAGAAAAACATTAGACTCGAACAAAGACGACCCAGGAAAACATACTCAGAAGGGAGGTAAGAACATTTCTAAAACAATCCACAGTGAGGAGATTGGAACAAAACAAAATCCTCTAAACTGCATGCTCGCAAACGCCAGAAGCCTGACAAACAAGATGGAAGAACTAGAAGCAGAAATATCTACAGGTAACTTTGACATAGTGGGAATAACCGAGACATGGTTAGATGAAAGCTATGACTGGGCAGTTAACTTACAGGGTTACAGTCTGTTTAGAAAGGATCGTAAAAATCGGAGAGGAGGAGGGGTTTGTCTCTATGTAAAGTCTTGTCTAAAGTCCACTTTAAGGGAGGATATTAGCGAAGGGAATGAGGATGTCGAGTCCATATGGGTTGAAATTCATGGAGGGAAAAATGGTAACAAAATTCTCATTGGGGTCTGTTACAAACCCCCAAATATAACAGAAAGCATGGAAAGTCTACTTCTAAAGCAGATAGATGAAGCTGCAACCCATAATGAGGTCCTGGTTATGGGGGACTTTAACTACCCGGATATTAACTGGGAAACAGAAACCTGTGAAACCCATAAAGGCAACAGGTTTCTGCTAATACCCAGAAAAATTATCTTTCACAATTGGTGCAGAATCCAACCAGAGGAGCAGCACTTTTAGACCTAATACTATCTAATAGACCTGACAGAATAACAAATCTGCAGGTGGTTGGGCATTTAGGAAATAGCGACCACAATATTGTGCAGTTTCACCTGTCTTTCACTAGGGGGACTTGTCAGGGAGTCACAAAAACATTGAACTTTAGGAAGGCAAAGTTTGAACAGCTTAGAGATGCCCTTAATCTGGTAGACTGGGACAATATCCTCAGAAATGAGAATACAGATAATAAATGGGAAATGTTTAAGAACATCCTAAATAGGCAGTGTAAGCGGTTTATACCTTGTGGGAATAAAAGGACTAGAAATAGGAAAAACCCAATGTGGCTAAACAAAGAAGTAAGACAGGCAATTAACAGTAAAAAGAAAGCATTTGCACTACTAAAGCAGGATGGCACCATTGAAGCTCTAAAAAACTATAGGGAGAAAAATACTTTATCTAAAAAACTAATTAAAGCTGCCAAAAAGGAAACAGAGAAGCACATTGCTAAGGAGAGTAAAACTAATCCCAAACTGTTCTTCAACTATATCAATAGTAAAAGAATAAAAACTGAAAATGTAGGCCCCTTAAAAAATAGTGAGGAAAGAATGGTTGTAGATGACGAGGAAAAAGCTAACATATTAAACACCTTCTTCTCCACGGTATTCACGGTGGAAAATGAAATGCTAGGTGAAATCCCAAGAAACAATGAAAACCCTATATTAAGGGTCACCAATCTAACCCAAGAAGAGGTGCGAAACCGGCTAAATAAGATTAAAATAGATAAATCTCCGGGTCCGGATGGCATACACCCACGAGTACTAAGAGAACTAAGTAATGTAATAGATAAACCATTATTTCTTATTTTTAGTGACTCTATAGCGACAGGGTCTGTTCCGCAGGACTGGCGCATAGCAAATGTGGTGCCAATATTCAAAAAGGGCTCTAAAAGTGAACCTGGAAATTATAGGCCAGTAAGTCTAACCTCTATTGTTGGTAAAATATTTGAAGGGTTTCTGAGGGATGTTATTCTGGATTATCTCAATGAGAATAACTGTTTAACTCCATATCAGCATGGGTTTATGAGAAATCGCTCCTGTCAAACCAATCTAATCAGTTTTTATGAAGAGGTAAGCTATAGACTGGACCACGGTGAGTCATTGGACGTGGTATATCTCGATTTTTCCAAAGCGTTTGATACCGTGCCGCACAAGAGGTTGGTACACAAAATGAGAATGCTTGGTCTGGGGGAAAATGTGTGTAAATGGGTTAGTAACTGGCTTAGTGATAGAAAGCAGAGGGTGGTTATAAATGGTATAGTCTCTAACTGGGTCGCTGTGACCAGTGGGGTACCGCAGGGGTCAGTATTGGGACCTGTTCTCTTCAACATATTCATTAATGATCTGGTAGAAGGTTTACACAGTAAAATATCGATATTTGCAGATGATACAAAACTATGTAAAGCAGTTAATACAAGAGAAGATAGTATTCTGCTACAGATGGATCTGGATAAGTTGGAAACTTGGGCTGAAAGGTGGCAGATGAGGTTTAACAATGATAAATGTAAGGTTATACACATGGGAAGAGGGAATCAATATCACCATTACACACTGAACGGGAAACCACTGGGTAAATCTGACAGGGAGAAGGACTTGGGGATCCTAGTTAATGATAAACTTACCTGGAGCAGCCAGTGCCAGGCAGCAGCTGCCAAGGCAAACAGGATCATGGGGTGCATTAAAAGAGGTCTGGATACACATGATGAGAGCATTATACTGCCTCTGTACAAATGCCTAGTTAGACCGCACATGGAGTACTGTGTCCAGTTTTGGGCACCGGTGCTCAGGAAGGATATAATGGAACTAGAGAGAGTACAAAGGAGGGCAACAAAATTAATAAAGGGGATGGGAGAACTACAATACCCAGATAGATTAGCGAAATTAGGATTATTTAGTCTAGAAAAAAGACGACTGAGGGGCGATCTAATAACCATGTATAAGTATATAAGGGGACAATACAAATATCTCGCTGAGGATCTGTTTATACCAAGGAAGGTGACGGGCACAAGGGGGCATTCTTTGCGTCTGGAGGAGAGAAGGTTTTTCCACCAACATAGAAGAGGATTCTTTACTGTTAGGGCAGTGAGAATCTGGAATTGCTTGCCTGAGGAGGTGGTGATGGCGAACTCAGTCGAGGGGTTCAAGAGAGGCCTGGATGTCTTCCTGGAGCAGAACAATATTGTATCATACAATTATTAGGTTCTGTAGAAGGACGTAGATCTGGGTATTTATTATGATGGAATATAGGCTGAACTGGATGGACAAATGTCTTTTGTCGGCCTTACTAACTATGTTACTATGTTACTATGAAACCTGGCTCCTCTGGTGATCCAGTTCAACAGGTTTTGATTGTTATTTCTTTTTTGCGCGGCGACCCTCAGGACTGGGCATTTTCTCTTGCGCCAGGAGATCCTGCGTTGAGTAATATCGATGCGTTTTTCCTGGCGCTCGGATTGCTGTATGATGAACCTAATTCAGTGGATCAGGCAGAGAAAAATTTGCTGGCTCTTTGTCAGGGTCAGGATGAGATAGAGGTATATTGTCAGAAATTTAGAAAGTGGTCCGTGCTCACTCAATGGAATGAATCTGCGCTGGCAGCTATGTTCAGAAAGGGTCTCTCTGAAGCCCTTAAGGATGTCATGGTGGGATTTCCTATGCCTGCTGGTTTGAATGAGTCTATGTCTTTGGCCATTCAGATCGGTCGACGCTTGCGTGAGCGTAAATCTGTGCACCATTTGGCGGTATTACCTGAGCTTAAACCTGAGCCTATGCAGTGCGATAGGACTTTGACCAGAGTTAAACGGCAAGAACACAGACGTCTGAATGGGCTGTGTTTCTACTGTGGTGATTCCACTCATGCTATCTCTGATTGTCCTAAGCGCACTAAGCGGTTCGCTAGGTCTGCCACCATTGGTACGGTACAGTCAAAATTTCTTCTGTCCGTTACCTTGATCTGCTCTTTGTCATCGTATTCTGTCATGGCATTTGTGGATTCAGGCGCTGCCCTGAATTTGATGGACTTGGAGTATGCTAAGCGTTGTGGGTTTCTCTTAGAGCCCTTGCAGTGTCCTATTCCATTGAGAGGAATTGATGCCACGCCTTTGGCCAAGAATAAGCCTCAATACTGGACCCAGCTGACCACGTGCATGGCTCCTGCACATCAGGAGGTTATTCGCTTTCTGGTGTTGCATAATCTGTATGATGTGGTCGTGTTGGGGTTGCCATGGCTACAAGCCCATAATCCAGTATTAGATTGGAAATCCATGTCGGTGTCCAGCTGGGGTTGTCAGGGGGTACATGGTGATGTTCCATTTCTGTCAATTTCGTCATCCACCCCTTCTGAGGTCCGATGCCCTACCTCTGCATAGGGATTGTGATTGTGCTATCAATTTGATTCCTGGTAGTAAATTCCCAAAAGGTCGACTGTTTAATTTATCCGTGCCTGAGCACGCCGCTATGCGCAGTTATGTGAAGGAATCCCTGGAGAAGGGGCATATTCGCCCGTCATTGTCACCATTAGGAGCAGGGTTCTTTTTTGTAGCCAAGAAGGATGGTTCGCTGAGACCTTGTATAGATTACCGCCTTCTAAATAAGATCACGGTTAAATTTCAGTACCCCTTGCCATTGTTACCTGATTTGTTTGCTCGGATTAAGGGGGCTAGTTGGTTCACCAAGATAGATCTTCGTGGTGCGTATAATCTGGTGCGAATCAGGCGAGGAGATGAATGGAAAACTGCATTTAATACGCCCGAGGGTCATTTTGAGTATCTAGTGATGCCATTTGGACTTGCCAATGCTCCATCAGTGTTTCAGTCCTTTATGCATGACATCTTCCGAGAGTACCTGGATAAATTCCTGATTGTGTACTTGGATGACATTTTGATCTTCTCGGATGATTGGGAGTCTCATGTGAAGCAGGTCAGAACAGTTTTTCAGGTCCTGCGTGCTAATTCTTTGTTTGTGAAGGGATCAAAGTGTCTCTTTGGTGTGCAGAAGGTTTCATTTTTGGGGTTCATCTTTTCCCCTTCTACTATCGAGATGGATCCTGTTAAGGTCCAAGCCATCCATGATTGGACTCAGCCGACATCTCTGAAAAGTCTGCAAAAGTTCCTGGGCTTTGCTAATTTTTATCGTCGCTTCATCTGCAATTTTTCTAGTATTGCCAAACCATTGACCGCTTTGACCAAGAAGGGTGCTGATTTGGTCAATTGGTCTTCTGCTTCTGTGGAAGCTTTTCAAGACTTGAAGCGTCGTTTTTCTTCTGCCCCTGTGTTGTGTCAACCAGATGTTTCTCTTCCGTTCCAGGTCGAGGTTGATGCTTCTGAGATTGGAGCAGGGGCTGTTTTGTCGCAGAGAGGTTCTGATTGCTCAGTGATGAAACCATGCACTTTTTTTTCCAGGAAGTTTTCGCCTGCTGAGCGAAATTATGATGTGGGCAACCGAGAGTTGCTGGCCATGAAGTGGGCATTCGAGGAGTGGCGTCATTGGCTTGAAGGAGCTAAGCATCGCGTGGTGGTATTGACTGATCATAAGAACTTGACTTATCTTGAGTCTGCTAAGCGGTTGAATCCTAGACAGGCTCGTTGGTCGCTGTTTTTTGCCCGTTTTGACTTTGTGATTTCGTACCTTCCGGGCTCTAAAAATGTGAAGGCGGATGCTCTGTCTAGGAGTTTTGTGCCGACTCTCCGGGTTTGTCTGAGCCGGCGGGTATCCTCAAGGAAGGAGTAATTGTGTCTGCCATCTCCCCTGATTTCAGGCTAATAAACCTGATCGTTGTCCAGCGGAGAGACTGTTTGTCCCTGATAGGTGGACCAATAAAGTTATCTCTGAGGTTCATTGTTCGGTGTTGGCTGGTCATCCTGGAATTTTTGGTACCAGAGAGTTGGTGGCTAGATCCTTTTGGTGGCCGTCTCTGTCGCGGGATGTGCGTGTTTTTGTGCAGTCCTGTGGGATTTGTGCTCGGGCTAAGCCCTGCTGTTCTCGTGCCAGTGGGTTGCTTTTGCCCTTGCCGGTCCCAAAGAGGCCTTGGACACATATCTCTATGGATTTTATTTCTGATCTTCCCGTTTCTCAAAAGATGTCAGTCATTTGGGTGGTCTGTGATCGCTTTTCTAAGATGGTCCATCTGGTACCCTTGTCTAAATTGCCTTCCTCCTCTGATTTGGTGCCATTGTTCTTCCAGCATGTGGTTCATTTACATGGCATTCCAGCGAATATCGTTTCTGACAGAGGTTCCCAGTTTGTTTCAAGGTTTTGGCGAGCCTTTTGTGGAAGGATGGGCATTGACTTGTCTTTTTCCTCGGCTTTCCATCCTCAGACTAATGGCCAGACCGAACGAACCAATCAGACCTTGGAAACATATCTGAGATGCTTTGTTTCTGCCGATCAGGATGACTGGGTGTCCTTTTTGCCTTTGGCTGAGTTCGCCCTTAATAATCGGGCCAGCTCGGCTACCTTGGTTTCGCCATTTTTCTGCAATTCTGGGTTCCATCCTCGTTTCTCTTCAGGACAGGTTGAGTCTTCGGACTGTCCTGGTGTGGATACTGTGGTGGACAGGTTGCAGCAGATTTGGACTCATGTAGTGGACAATTTGACCTTGTCCCAGGAGAAGGCTCAACGTTTCGCTAATCGCAGACGCCGTGTGGGTCCCCAACTTCGTGTTGGGGATCTGGTTTGGTTATCTTCTCGTCATATTCCTATGAAGGTTTCCTCTCCTAAGTTTAAACCTCGTTTCATTGGTCCGTATAGGATTTCTGAGGTTCTTAATCCTGTGTCTTTTCGTCTGACCCTTCCAGATTCTTTTTCCAAACATAACGTATTCCATAGGTCATTGTTGCGGAGATACGTGGCACCTATGGTTCCATCTGTTGATCCTCCTGCCCCGGTTTTGGTGGAGGGGGAATTGGAGTACATTGTGGAGAAGATTTTGGATTCTCGTGTTTCTAGACGGAAACTCCAGTATCTGGTTAAATGGAAGGGTTATGCTCAGGAAGATAATTCCTGGGTTTTTGCCTCTGATGTCCATGCTCCCGATCTTGTTCGTGCCTTTCATGTGGCTCATCCTGGTCGGCCTGGGGGCTCTGGTGAGGGTTCGGTGACCCCTCCTCAAGAGGGGGGTACTGTTGTGAATTCTGTGGCAGAGCTCCCTCCTGTGGTCACAAGTGGTACTTCGGCTGATTCTCTCTGTGAGCTTCTGTTGGTGGAGGGAAGTGGTACTGCGGCTTCTGAGTTTCCTCCCTCAGGTGATCTGGTGAGGTCGTTAGGTGCTTCTCTACTTAACTCCACCTAATGCTTTTATCCTGGCTTCCTGTCAATGTTCCAGTGTTGGACTTGCTTTTCTCTGGATCATTCCTGTGGCCTGCTGCTCTGCATAGCTAAGTTCTTCTTTGCTATTTGTTTGCTATTTTTTCTGTCCAGCTTGTCTAATTTGTTGCTGGAAGCTCTGGGACGCAGAGGGTGTACCTCCGTGCCGTTAGTTCGGTACGGAGGGTCTTTTTGCCCCCTTTGCGTTGTTTTCTTTAGGGTTTTGTGTAGACCGCAAAGTTACCTTTTCTATCCTATCTTCAGGCTAGTTAGTTTCTCAGGCTGTGCCGAGTTGCATAGGCAGAGTTAGGCGCAATCCACGGCTGCCTCTAGTGTTGTTTGGAGAGGATTAGGGATTGCGGTCTGCAGAGTTCCCACGTCTCAGAGCTCGTTCTATGATTTTGGGTTATTGTCAGATCACTGTATGTGCTCTGACCGCTATGTGCATTGTAGTACTGAATTGCCTTTCATAACAGGCAGGATGCAGATGGAGCAGAATGGAGACAAGGGTGCAAGATGGAGACATCGGGGCAGGATGGAGACTAGGGGCAGGAGGGAGACACAGGGGAAGGATGGAGACATGGGGCAGGATAGAGACACAGTGGCAGGATGGAGACTGGGGGCAGAATGGAGACATGGGGCAAGATGGAGACATGGGGTAGAATGGGAGACAAGGGGCAGAATGGAGACAAGAAGCGGAATGGAGACAATAGAGCAAGATGGAGACACTGGAGCAGGATGGAGACACTGGGGCAGGATGGAGACAGTAGGGCAGAATGGAGACAAGGGGCAGAATGGAAACACTGGGGCAGGATGGACACAGGGGGCAGGATCGAGACAGGGGGCAGAATGAAGACATGGGGTCAGGATGGAGACACAGGGGCAGGATGGAGACTGGGGCAGGATGGAGCAGAATGGAGACACGGGGCAAGATGGAGACATGGGGGCAGGATGGAGACAAGGGGCAGGATGGAGACACGGGGCAGGATAGGGACACAGTGGCAGGATGGAGATTGGGTGGGGGGCAGAATGGAGACACGGGGGCAGGATGGAGACTTGGGGTAGGATGAGACACAAGGGGCAGAATGGAGACAAGAAGCGAAATGGAGACACTGGAGCAGGATGGAGACACGGGGCAGGATGGAGACACTGGGGCAGAATGGAGACAAGGAGCAGAATGGAAACACTGGGGCAGGATGGACACAATGGGCAGGATGGAGACGGGGCAGTATTGAGACACTGGAGCAGGATGGAGACACTAGGGCAGAATGGAGATTAGGGGCAGAATGGAAACACTGGGGCAGGATGAATACACTGGAGCAGGATGGAGACACTGGGGCAGGATGGAGACAAGGGGCAGAATGGAAATACTGGGGCAGGATGGAGACAGAAGGCAGGATGGACACAGGGAGCAGAATGGAGACACGAGGGCAGGATGGAGACACAGGAGCAGAATGGAGACAAGGGGCAGAATGGAGACACTGGGGCAGGATAGAGAAAGGCGGCAGAATGGAGACACGGGGTCAGGATGGAGACTGGGGTCAGGTTGGAGACAGGGGGCAGGATGTACATGGAGCAGAATGGAGACACGGGGGCAAGATGGAGACATGGGGGCAGGATGGAATCAAGGGGCAGGATGGAGACACGGGCAGCATGGGAGACAAGGTCAAAATGGAGACACGGGGCAGGATGGAGACATGGGGCAGAACGGAGACATGGGGGCAGGATGGGAGACAAGGGGGCAGGATGGGAGACATGGAGCAGGATTGGAGACACAGGTGCAGGATTTGAGACACGGGGCAGATTGGAGACAAGTGGAAGAATGGAAACACTGGGGCAGGATGGACACAAGGGGCAGGATGGATATAAGGAGCAGAATTGTGACATGGGGGTACGATGGAGACACAGTTGCAGAATGGAGACACTGCAGCAGGATGGAGACAATGAGGCAGGATGGAGACACTGGGGCAGGATGAAGACAAGGGGCAGAATGGAGACAAGGGGCAGAATGGAAACACTGGGGCAGGATGGACACTGAGGGCAAGAAGGACACAGGAAGCAGAATGGAGATGCTGGTGCAGAATGGAGATGCAGGGGCAGAATGGAGACAAGGGGCAGAATGGATACACTGGGGCAGAATGGAGAAAGGCAGCAGAATGGAGACACGGGGGCAGGATAGAGACACAGTGGCAGGATGAAGACTGGGGGGCAGGATGCAGATGGAGCAGAATGGAGACAAGGGTGCAAGATGGAGACATCGGGGCAGGATGGAGACAAGGGGCAGAATGGAGACACTGGGGCAGGATGGAGATAGGCGGCAGAATGGAGACACAGGGGCGGGATGGAGACCGGGGGCAGGATGGAGCAGAATGGAGACACGGGGCAAGATGGAGACATGGGGGCAGGATGGAGACAAGGGGCAGGATGGAGGCACAGGGGCAGGATGGACACGCAGGGCAGGAAGGAGACACAGTGGCAGGATGGAGACTGGGGGCAGAATGGAGATACAGGGCAGGATGGAGACATGGGAGCAGGATGGGAGACAAGGGGCAGAATGGAGTCAAGGGGCAGAATGGAGACACTGGGCAGGATGGAGACACTGGAGCAGGATGGAGACACTGGGGCAGGATGGAGACACTGGGGCCCGATTGGAGACAAGGAGCAGAATGGAAACACTGGGGCAGGATGGACACTGTGGGCAGGATGGAGACAGGGGGCAGTATTGAGACACTGGGGCAGGATGGAGACACAGGAGCAGAATGGAGACATGGGGTAGGATGAGACACAAGGGGCAGAATGGAGACAAGAAGCGAAATGGAGACACTAGAGCAAGATGGAGACACTGGAGTAGGATGGAGACACTAGGGCAGAATGGAGACAAGGGGCAGAATGGAAACACTGGGGCAGGATGAATACACTGGAGCAGGATGGAAACACTTGGGCTGAATGGAGACACTGGGGCAGGATGGAGACAAGGGGCAGAATGGAAATACTGGGGCAGGATGGAGACAGAAGGCAGGATGGACACAGGGAGCAGAATGGAGACACGAGGGCAGGATGGAGACACAGGAGCAGAATGGAGACAAGGGGCAGAATGGAGACACTGGGGCAGGATAGAGAAAGGCGGCAGAATGGAGACACGGGGTCAGGATGGAGACTGGGGTCAGGTTGGAGACTGGGGGCAGGATGTACATGGAGCAGAATGGAGACACGGAGGCAAGATGGAGACATGGGGGCAGGATAGAATCAAGGGGCAGGATGGAAACACATTGGCAGGATGGAGACACAGGGGCAGAATGGAGACACAGTCGCAAGAAGGAGACTGGGGGCAGAATGGAGACACGGGGGCATGATGGAGACACAGGGGACAGGATGGGAGACAAGGTCAAAATGGAGACACGGGGCAGGATGGAGACATGGGGCAGAACGGAGACATGGGGGCAGGATGGGAGACAAGGGGGCAGGATGGGAGACATGGAGCAGGATTGGAGACACAGCTGCAGGATTGGAGACACGGGGCAGAATGGAGACAAGTGGAAGAATGGAAACACTGGACACTGGGGCAGGATGGACACAGGGGGCAGGATGAAGACAAGGGGCAGAATGGAGACAAGGGGCAGAATGGAGACAAGGGGCAGAATGGAAACACTGGGGCAGGATGGAGACACTGGGGCAGGATGAAGACAAGGGGCAGAATGGAGACAAGGGGCAGAATGGAGACAAGGGGCAGAATGGAAACACTGGGGCAGGATGGACACTGGGGGCAAGAAGGTGACAGGAAGCAGAATGGAAATGCAGGGGCAGAATGGAGATGCAGGGGCAGAATGGAGACAAGTGGCAGAATGGAGACACTGGGGCAGAATGGAGAAAGGCAGCAGAATGGAGACACGGGGGCAGGATAGAGACTGGGGCAGGATAGAGACACAGAGGCAGGATGGAGACTGGGGGCAGGATGCAGATGGAGCAGAATGGAGACAAGGGTGCAAGATGGAGACATCGGGGCAGGATGGAGACAAGGGGCAGGATGGAGACACAGGGGCAGGATGGAGACATGGGGCAGGATAGAGACACAGTGGCAGGATGGAGACTGGGGGCAGAATGGAGACATGGGGCAAGATGGAGAAATGGGGTAGGATGGGAGACAAGGGGCAGAATGGAAACACTGGGGCAGGATGGACACAGGGGGCAGGATGGAGACAGGGGGCAGAATGAAGACACGGGGTCAGGATGGAGACACAGGGGCAGGATGGAGACTGGGGCAGGATGGAGCAGAATGGAGACACGGGGCAAGATGGAGACATGGGGGCAGGATGGAGACAAGGGGTAGGATGGAGACACGGGGAAGGATAGGGACACAGTGGCAGGATGGAGATTGGGTGGGGGGCAGAATGGAGACACGGGGGCTGGATGGAAACTTGGGGTAGGATGAGACACAAGGGGCAGAATAGAGACAAGAAGCGAAATGGAGACACTAGAGCAAGATGGAGACACTGGAGTAGGATGGAGACACTAGGGCAGAATGGAGACAAGGGGCAGAATGGAAACACTGGGGCAGGATGGACACAGGGGGCAGAATGGAGACAGAGGGCAGAATGGAGACACGGGCAGGATGGAGACACAGGGGCAGAATGGAGACAAGGGGCAGAATGGAGACACTGGGGCAGGATGGAGATAGGCGGCAGAATGGAGACACAGGGGCGGGATGGAGACCGGGGGCAGGATGGAGCAGAATGGAGACACGGGGCAAGATGGAGACATGGGGGCAGGATGGAGACAAGGGGCAGGATGGGGAGACGGGGCAGGATGGAGACTAGGGGCAGAATGGAGAGAAAGGATAGAATGGAAACACTTGGGCAGGATGGACACAGGGGGCAGTATGGAGACAGGGAGCAGAATGGAGATATGGGGGCAGGATGGAGACACAGGGGCAGAATGGAGACAAGGGGCACAATGGGAATAAAGGGCAAAATGGAGACACTGGGGCAGGATGGAGAAAGGCGGTAGAATGGAGACACGTGGGCAGGATGGAGACCGGGGGCAGGATGGAGACAGGGGGCAGGATGGAGATGGAGCAGAATGGAGACACGGGGCAAGATGGAGACATGGGGGCAGGATGGAGACAAGGGGCAGGATGGAGGCACAGGGGCAGGATGGACATGCAGGGCAGGAAGGAGACACAGTGGCAGGATAGAGACTGGGGGCAGAATGGAGATACAGGGCAGGATGGAGACATGGGAGCAGGATGGGAGTCAAGGGGCAGAATGGAGTCAAGGGGCAGAATGGAGACACTGGGCAGGATGGAGACACTGTAGCAGGATGGAGACACTGGGGCAGGATGGAGACACTGGGGCAGAATGGAGACAAGGAGCAGAATGGAAACACTAGGGCAGGATGGACACAGTGGGCAGGATGGAGACAGGGGCAGTATTGAGACAAGGGGCAGAATAGAGACAATGGCAGAATGGAGACACTGGGGCAGGATGGAGAAAGGCTGCAGAATCGAGACACGGGGGTAGGATGGAGACCCGGGGCAGGGTGTAGACAGGGGGCAGGATGGAGATGGAGCAGAATGGAGACACGGAGCAAGATGGAGACATGGGGGCAGGATGGAGACAAGGGGCAGGATGGAGACACAAGGCAGGATGGAGACACAGTGGCATGATGGAGACGCGGCAGAATGGAGATACGGTGGCAGGATGGAGACACTGGAGCAGGATGGAGACACTGGGGCAGGATGGAGACACTGGGGCAGAATGGAGACAAGGAGCAGAATGGAAACACTAGGGCAGGATGGACACAGTGGGCAGGATGGAGACAGGGGCAGTATTGAGACACTGGGGCAGGATGGAGACACAGGGGCAGAATGGAGACAAGGGGCAGAATGGAGACACTGGGGCAGGATGGAGAAAGGCTGCAGAATCGAGACACGGGGGCAGGATGGAGACCCGGGGCAGGGTGTAGACAGGGGGCAGGATGGAGATGGAGAAAAATGGAGACACGGAGCAAGATGGAGACATGGGGGCAGGATGGAGACAAGGGGCAGGATGGAGACACAAGGCAGGATGGAGACACAGTGGCATGATGGAGACGGGGCAGAATGGAGATACGGTGGCAGGATGGAGACACAGGGGGCAGGATGGGAGACAAGGGGCAGAATGGAGACACGGGGCAGGATGGAGACATGAGGCAGAATGGAGACATGGGGCAGGATGGGAGACAAGGGGGCAGGATGGGAGACATGGTGCAGGATTGAAGACATGTGGTAGGATTGGAGACACGGGGCAGGATTGGAGACACGAGGCAGGATTGGAGACACGGGGCAGGGTGGGAGACATGGGGACAGAATGGAGACAGATGGGGCACGATATTGGGGCAGGATGGAGACAGATGGTACAGAATCATGGGGCAGGATGGAGACAGATGGGGCAGGATCATGGGACAGATGGGGCAGGATCATGGGACAGATGGGGTAGGATCATGGGACAGATTGGGCAGGATCATGGTACAGATGGGACAAGATCATGGGACAGATGGGGCAGGATGGGACATCACTTGGGGGCAGAATGGATACTCATGAGGGCAGATTAGGAGAACATATGGCTGGAGCCAGGAATGAGACACAAGGGGGCCAGGATGGGGGATATTATTACCATAGGGGCTAATTAAGGGATATTATTACTGCAGTCATGTATTTATTTTGTTTTGTGAGGATACTGTTTTAAATGCGGAGGCGATCCTGTTACTGTGCAGAGCAACACTGCTGCCTTTTTTTCTTCATCTGATGTAGTTTAGAATTTGGGAAAAAACTAAGTTATGTGTTCTGCAAGCGGTTCTCTAGCTAACTGTGTTGTTTCCTGCAGAGACGAGCCCTGGCTGGAAGAAGTGATGGCAGTGTCTGCTGGATGAAGATTAACAGCGAAGATGAGGGACTTCACCTAGAGACGTCACTGGTGAGTCAGTGTGCTACCTGTACATTGACACTATACACTGTGTACTATATACAGAGGTGCTGTATGCAATGTTACAAGTGATCACTGTTTTACCTTTACACTTACACTATATACAGAGCTACTGTGCATAATGTCATCGATCACAGTATAACCTGTACAATATATACAGCGCTTGTGTGTATAATGTCACCTGGATCACTGTATTACCTGTACACCATTCACTATATACAGAATACTGTATGATACTGTATACATAGCTCATGTGTATAATGTCACTGGTGATCACTGTATTATCTGTACACCATTCACTATATACAGAACTCCTGTATATAATGTCACCAGTAATCACTATATTACCTGTACACAGACAATGCGTACTAAGTACAGATCTTCTGTGTAAAATGGCACTTATAGTGATATTAGCATTGTGTTTTTTTTAATAATGATCAGTATTGCAGTATTCAGTCACTATGTGGAGGTAACATGTTGTGCGGCCAAGGTGTGGTGATATTTGTTCCTTGTATGTGCTATTATTTGGTCACTATGTGGTGATAATATGTATTCTGATCATGGTGTGGAGGTATTTGTTCCTTGTATGTGGTACTATTGGTCACCATGTGGTGGTAATATGTGGTCTGGACATGGTGCGGTGGTATTTGTTCCTTGTATGTGGTATTATCTGGACACTGTGGTGGTAATATATTGTCTGGTCATGGTGTGCTGGTATTTATTCCTTGTATGTGGTATTATTGGTCACTGTGGTGGTAATATGTGGTCTGGACATGTTGTGGTGGTCTTTGTTCCTTGTCTGTGGTATTAGAGCTCACTATGTGGTGGTAATATGTGGTCTGGACATGATGTGGCAGTCTTTGTCCCTTGTATGTGATATTATTGGTAATTTTAAACATTGAAAAATAAATAAAAATATACCTAAATTGTATTGGATATTTTAACAAATGATGAATAGGATAGAGTAGAGTAGGACCCAGCCAAAAGAGTCTACCTTTTGGCAGCTTAAGATATCTTTTGGCCAAAACGCTGCTGGCTTTATGTGTGATCTGGTGATGGGAGCTGTTAATGTATGATTGGTGAGAAGTGGAGTTTTTCCAAGAGAAAGCAGTGGGACTGTGGACAGTTCAAGGGGTGGAGGCGGGGCTGGGGTGAAGCCTGGACGGAGTCTCAACGCGACCCCAAAAATGTTGCCAGTATGGGGCTCCAAAATTTCTAATGGCAGCCCTGACTGGCATCATCATTATACCCAGTGATTGCTTTTTATTCTCATATATCTGAGTTGCATTTCATTGCTGCAGTGTTGTAAGTGGTGTGGGACCACTAGTGTTCAGCTCGTCAGAGAAGTTAAATTTACATTCTAGCACAGAAATCATTACACAACCAAAGAACAAGCAAACTTAGTTGCAGTTAATATTGGCTGACTGGCTCAATAGCGGTAATTACTCTGACACTCATGTACATATGGATTAAGGTGGTAGAACTGCATGTCCAAAAGTTTTACACACATTAGATGGATATTAGACGTCACCCTCACCACAACAAATATATAACAACATTAACATGGATCTAGAACATATTAGGCAGACCTACATATTGCTCTATTGTTCGAAGCTAGAGTGATGCTATAATATGCAAGTAAATATAATAATTTGTCTTTGGATTATTTTCTTACAGTATGCAGATGGTCTTTTTTAAGATCATCTTCAATAATAAAATAATGAAAATACATTGTTTCACATAAACAATTGTATACATCTTTACAGGTTAACTTTTTATTTATTTTTATGAGCTTTAATATATTTCATTAGGGTTGAGCGAAACGGATCGGACAAATTCAAAAATTGCCGACTTTCAGCAAAGTCAGGTTTCATGAAACCCGACTCGATCCTAGTGTGGGATCGGCCATGAGGTCGGCGATCTTCGTGCCAAAGTTGCATTTCGTATGACGCTTTCAGCGCCATTTTTCAGCCTATGAAGGAGGACGCACAGTGTGGGCAGCGTGACGACATAGGTCTCGGTCCCCACCATCGTAGAGAAGGGCATTTCAGTGATTGTCTTGCTTTCTGCGGCGTTACAGGGGCTATAAAGGGGCGTGCACAATGACCGCCATCTTACTTCTGCCGATCGTAGCATAGGGAGATGGAAAGTATAGAAAGCTAGCACTCAATCTGTAGAGTCCACGGTGCAAGTGAACGGGGTACTAGATCCCACAAGTCATGAAGTTCAGAAAGGATCACTGCACACGTATAATGTAACTTTGCATATTTCAAAAGTTTATTAGATTTCCATCAATAGCAAAAGGTATCAGGCGAAAATTGACGTTTCGGCCAGCTTCGTGGCCTTGATCACAATATCGCCTATTGAGATCTGTTGCTTATAAAGGAAGGACACAGAATAACTGATGAGTCGGGTACATGGGTGCTGTGGTAACCAGACTAATAAAATAGTGGATGCTTGCCACCGTACAGCAAGGCCTCTAAGTCCGGCTGGAAGGAAACCTGTGACTGTCCTGTATGTATAATCGGGGCCAAGGGTAAGGTAGTAACCTTCTAGGATTTTCTTGGAATGACCCGGAGGAAACAAGAAAAACAATTGCGCTGTGTCATATATATGGTCGCGGGCCCAGATGAATGCAGGTTCACAATTGTAGTACTGAACTCCCCATTTACTGCGGTATATGGAACGTGGAGTAAGGTATAGCGTCCTCGTCCAGGTCCCCTTGTCCAGATACGGGGGGCAAGCGTTGGTGGTGAAGTGGAGCAGGCCGACACATACCTGTGTCCCGGCGGTGAAGAGGCACAGGTTTCCTTCCAGCCGGACTTAGAGGCCTTGCTGTACGGTGGCAAGCATCCGCTATTTTATTAGTCTGGTTACCACAGCACCCATGTACCCGACTCATCAGTTATTCTGTGTCCTTCCTTTATAAGCAACAGATCTCAATAGGCGATATTGTGATCAAGGCCACGAAGCTGGCCGAAACGTCAATTTTCGCCTGATACCTTTTGCTATTGATGAAAATCTAATAAACTTTTGAAATATGCAAAGTTACATTATACGTGTGCAGTGATCCTTTCTGAACTTCGTAGCATAGGGAGAGGTTGCCGCATCTTCATCAGAAGAAGGGATATAGTTAGGGAGGGAAGATTAAGCCCCGAAGCTGCTTGGGCTGTAGCGATTTCTACTGTCCAACACCACCATTTGTTTGCAGGGACAGTGGAGGCTATATTTTTGTGCATTAGCTTATTAGGCTGCCTTATAAGGCTCCCTGATAGCTGCACTGCTGTTTGCACGCCGCTGTGCAAACCAACTGCTTTTTTAAAAGCAAAAATCCTGTTGCTCCTTTCTGCACAGTTATCTTGTCTCTTTGTCCACGCTTTTGTGTGCAGCAGCCCTTTTATTGCTGCCATACTTGTCCTGAGATCATTGTAGGGAGATTGAAATTGTGCTACAGTCCTTGTATTTTTTCATATATCTTCCAGCCACTTTCTGCCACTTACATTGTGTTGCTTTATACACTGGGCCTGAGTTTTGGTTCAGTCTCCCCCCAAAAAAGTGAGATTCAAATTCTCACAAAGTGGATATACTTCTGTCCTGTTAGCTTGTCGTATATCAGCCAGCCACTTTCAGCCACTTACATTGTGTTGTTTTTTGCACAGGGCCTGATTTTTTGTTCAGTCTCCACCCAAAAAAAAGGGAGATTTAAAATCTCAACATGTTTATATACACCTTCTACCTTGTTTTACAGTACCATATAACAGTTGTTATTTTGGTTAGATTTTCCAAAAAAATTAGGAAGTCAGGTGGAAGAGGCCATGGGCCGTGGTTGCGAGCTGGTACTGATGGTGGTGGTGGTGCATCTGGTGGTAGTGACAAAAGCACAATAGCACCTAAGGCTGGAAGTGTTGAGCCAGCGTTATTGTCTGGATACACAAGGCCTCGAAGGCTCCCTTATCTGGGAGTAGGAAAACGGCTTTTAAACCCGGAGCAGCAGGAAAAAGTTTTGGCTTTCCTTGCTGACTCAGCCTCTAGCTCTTTCGCCTCCTCTTCAGAAAGTTCCAAATATAAAAGCAGCGAGTCGTCAGTGGATGCTCCCGGTCAGGAACAAAACGTTTCCTTTTGTTCTTCACCCAAACCAAAATTGAAGGATGCGTCAGGTGACACTACAGGTTCCTCCATAGAGCTCTTTACACATACCGTGCCTGGGTTAGAATGGGAAATTGTTAACTGCCCATTACAAGATGAATCGGACATGGAGTGCACTCATGCACAGCTACAGCTAGATTATAATGTTGTTCCATTGACTCATATCACTACATTGCCCTCGCAGTGTACTGAGCCGGTATCTGACCCTGATGAGACTATGGTGCCCCGTCCCGAACGCTATAGCACCTTACACGGTGACACAGAGGAAGGTGCACATGACATTGAAGAGGAGGTGATAGATGACCCAGTTGTTGACCCAGATTGCAGCCATTGGGGAAAGAGGGTGCCGCTGCCAGTAGCTCTGAAGCGGAGGAGGATGATCCACAGCAGCCATCTACATCGCAACAGCTGTCATCTGGCAGGCCCGTATCAGGCCAAAAACGTTTGTCAAAAACAAAAACAGTATTAGGACAGTGTGGCCATCCGGTGAAAGTAGCACAGCGTGCAATGCCTGAAAAGGTATTCCATAGTAGGAAGAGTGCAGTGTGGCAATTTTTTAACCAAGATCCAAATGATCAGTCAACCAATATCTGTAAGAAATGCTCAAAGACCTTTAGCAGAGGGAAGAATCTTCAAAATTTAAATACAACGTGCATGCTTAGACATTTACCCAGCATGCATTTGCAATCCTGGACTAACTACCAAACGTCCCGTACTGTTGGTGCACCTGCTCAGAATGAAGGTAGTCAGCAACGTTACATTGCTTCCCTCACTGTAAGGCCACCGGTTAGGACACCACCAGCAGCAAATGTGGAGGTATCGTCGCAAGGCCAAAGCAGTCAGGGAATCACAAGGCTATTGGCAGGAAACACTGTATTTAGGCCAACATCAAGAACACCATCACCAACCCTCTCTCAATCCGCCATGTCCACCACCACCACCACCGCTAGTTCCACCATATGCACCTCTCCAGTCCAGCTCACCCTACAAGAGACTCTCGATAGGAAAAGAAAGTACTCATCCTCTCATCCACGTACACAGGGTTTGAACGCCCACATTGCTAGACTAATCTTGTTAGAGATGATGCCCTACCGGTTGGTTGAAGGCGAAGCTTTCAAAGCCCTGATGGCATACGCAGTACCATGCTATGACCTAGCCAGTCAACACTTCTTTGCGAGAAAAGCCATCCCAGTCCTCCACCAGCATGTCAAAGACCGCATTGTCAATGCACTGAGGCAATCAGTCAGTAGAAAGGTGCACCTCACAACAGATGCATGGACCAGTAGGCATGGCCAGGAACGTTACGTGTCTATCACGGCACACTGGGTTAATGTGGTGGATGCAGGGTCCACAGGGGACAGCCATAGTGGGACAGTTCTGCCTAGCCCACGGTCTAAGAAACAGTTGGCTGTAGGCGTTCACCACCCCTCCTCCTCCTTCTCCTCCTCCAGAAGCAACAGCTCATCCACAGAGTTTAGTCGCTCGACTACTCCATCCGCAACTGCCAGTGTTGCACACGAGGTGTCCCATTATCGAACAGCTAGTGGTAAGCGTCAGCAGGCTGTGTTAGAAATTAAGTGTTTGGGCGACAACAGACACACCACGGAAGTACTGGCCGAGTACTTGCAGTAACAAACTCAGTCATGGCTGGGCAGTGTACATCTTGAGACAGGCAAGGTAGTCAGTGATAACGGAAGGAATTTTATGGCTGCCATAGCCCTTTCAGAAATGAAACATATTCCTTGCCTGGCTCACACCTTGAACCTGGTAGTGCAGTGCTTTTAAAAAATTATCCGGAGTTACCAGCCCTGTTCCTGAAAGTGCGAAGACTTTGCTCGCACAACCGCCGGGCGCCCGTACACTCCAGCCGTATGCTGAACCATCAGCAATCGCTGAATCTTCCCCAGCACCGCCTAATAATCGACGTTGCAACAAGGTGGAACTCCACACTGCATATGGTTCAGACGCTTTGTGAACAGAGGCGTGCTGTAATTAATTTGTGGGAGGATACACATACACGGGCAGGCAGTTGGATGGCAGACATGGAGTTGTCTGGTGTGCAGTGGTCGAAGCTCAATGACCTCTGTCAAGTCCTTCAGTGTTTTGAGGAATGCACATGGCTGGTAAGTGCAGACGACTCCATCATAAGCATGAACATCCCACTAATGCGTCTGCTGATGCAAAGTTTGACGCACATTAAGGAGCTGGCGTCTGCAGCCGAGGAGGAGGGAAGCCTTGATGACAATGAACCATTGTCTGCTCAGGGAACTCTCATGGACGAGGTGGCGGACGAAGAGGAGGAGGAGGATGATGTGGATAAATATTTATGGGAGGATGCTTCTCAGGGGGCAATAGAAACTGGCGGCATTGCAAGTTCAGGTACAGGGTTTTTGCGGGACACAAGTGATGTTGATTTGCAAGAAAGTGCTCCTCAACCCAGAACAAGCAGTGAATTGACACCTGGAACATTGGCCCACATGGCTGAGTATGCCTTGCATATCCTAAAAAGGGACCCCTGCATTATCAAAATGATGACCGATGACGATTACTGGTTGGCCTGCCTCCTGGATCCACGATATAAAGGAAAATTACAAAATATCATGCCACATGAGAACCTTGAGCAAATATTGGCTACTAGGGTTGAGCGAAACGGGTCGGCCAGATTCAGAAGTCGCCGACTTTTGGCAAAGTCGGGTTTCATGAAACCCGACCCGACCCCTGTGTGGGGTCGGCCATGAGGTCGGCGATCTTCTGATCTGGAATCGGAATTCCGATACCGAGTTTCGATATGTTTAAGATATCGGGAATTGGTATCGGAATTCATATTTAAGTGTAAAATAAAGAATAATTGGTCACGCGACCAATCACAAGCCGCGACGTCATCTAAGGTCCTTCAGGCGCTAATTCTTAGGAAGGAAGCATCCGAGGGAGCGTCCGAGGGTGAGTATATTCCTAATAGGTATATACTCACCCTCGGACGCGCCCTGGTTCTAACCTGCAGCCTTCCTTCCTAAGAATCAGCGCCTGAAGGACCTTAGGTGACGTCGCGGCTTGTGATTGGTCACGTGACGCCCATGTGACCGCTCACGCGACCAATCACAAGCCGCGATGTCATCGAAGGTCCTTCAGGCGCTCATTCTTAGGAAGGAAGGCTGCCGGTGAGAACCAGGGCGCGTCCGAGGGTAAGTATATCAATATTTTTTATTTTGATTCTTTATTTTACACTTAAATATGGATCCCAGGGCCTGAAGGAGAGTTTCCTCTCCTTCAGATCCTGGGAACCATTAGAAACCCAATGCACTGCATTGGGTTTCGTGTTTCGGCCGACCCCGACCCCGACTTTTCTATAGGATCGGCCGATTTCACTCGACACGACTTTTGAAAAAGTCGGGTTTCGTGAAACCCGACCCAATCCTATAAAAAGAAAAGTCGCTCAACCATATTGGCTACCAAACAAGCAACTCTTGTAGTCCGTTTGGTTCAGGCATTCCCAGCACACAGCGGCGGTGATGGTTCTCACACGAGTCATAGGGGGCAACATGGCAGAGGTGTTAGAGGTGCACAAATCTGAAGTGGCGTTGGACAGAGGGGTTTTATGACCAGGTTGTGGAGTGATTTCGCAATGACCACTGACACGACAGGTACTGCTTTATCGATTCAAAGTGACAGGAGACAGCATTTGTCCAGTATGGTTATGAATTACTTTTCCTCCCTTATTGATGTTCTCCCTCACAGGTCATTCCCTTTTAATTACTGGGCATCTAAAATAGACACCTGGCCTGAATTGGCAGAATATGCATTACAGGAGCTTGCTTGCCCTGCTTATAGTGTGATATCAGAAAGATTCTTCAGTGTTGCTGGTTCAAAACTGACCGAAAGAAGGACACGTCTGGCTACCCAGAATGTTGATGATCTACCTTCATTAAAATAAACCAATCATGGATTTCAAATTATTTTGCCCCACCTTCTCCTGCTGACACGTAACTGGCCTGAAAAATGTCTTGCTTTTGGCCTCCTCCTCTTACTTACTTCTCCATTTCCAGCATTTGCAGCTGCTGAATGTCCACCATAGGCCACTTTTATACCTCTCTAAATGGACTGACTCCCCCCACAGGGCCATGGTCACCACCTGGCGCAAGCACCCGTGCAAGTGCCGTTTGCCTGAACAGGTGGGTGCGCCCACTCTTGGGCGACAGCACTGGCACAGGGTCCCTCATAGTACAATGAAGGGTCTCTGATGGTGGTGGTGCACAACTAACGTCAGACACACCGTCGTAATATGAGGGGCCCTGTGCCAGTACCGCCGCCCACGAGAGAGTGTTCCCCCAGCTCGAACAGTGCTCTACCACTTGCAATACTTACCTCTCCCTGCTCCACCACTGTGTAGTCTGTGCTGTTAAATCCTTGAATGACATTTCCAATACAAATTTGTTGAAATGATAGATGATAGTTAAGATATACAGGGGCCCTGGCCTCCATTTAGACCAGTTAATACTTTGCGTCTACTACCACTGTCTGCTACTCAGCAGAGGAGCCCACCCCAGTACCTAGCTATGCCACCTGTTTAGTCCTGTTACCAATTTTGAACTGCTTTTAGCCTACTTTTTTATTTTGGGCCTACTAACCGTGTCTGCGCCACTCATTACAGTTGTCCTCCACTGATCAAAGTTAGGCCGCCTGTTTAGTCCTGTTACCAATTGTGAACTGCATTTAGCCTACTTTGTTTGGGCCTTCTAACTTTGTCTGCGCCACTCATTACAGTTGTCCTCCACTGAACAAATTTGAATGGCATTTAGCCTACTTTTTTATTTTGGACCTACTAACTGTGTCTGCGCCACTCATTACAGTCGTCTTCCACTGAAAAAAGCTATGCCGCCTGTTTAGTCCAGTTACCAATTTTGAACTGCAATTAGCCTACTTTTTTTATTTTGGGCCTACTAACTGTGTCTGCGCCACTCATTACAGTTGTCCTCCACTGAACAAAGCTATGCCGCCTGTTTAGTCCTGTTACCAATTTTGAACGGCATTTAGCCTACTTTTTTAGTTGGGCCTACTAACTGTGTCTGCGCCATTCATTACAGTTGTCCTCCACTGAACAAAGCTAGGCCGCCTTTTTGGTCCTGTTACCAATTTTGAACTGCATTTAGCCTACTTTTGTATTTGGGCCTACTACCTGTGTCTGGGCCACTCATTACAGTTGTCCTCCACTGAACAAATCTAGGCCGCCTGTTTAGTCCTGTTACCAATTGTGAACTGCATTTAGCCTACTTTGTTTGGGCCTTCTAACTTTGTCTGCGCCACTCATTACAGTTGTCCTCCACTGAACAAATTTGAATGGCATTTAGCCTACTTTTTTATTTTGGACCTACTAACTGTGTCTGCGCCACTCATTACAGTTGTACTCCACTGAACAAAGCAATGCCGCCTGTGTAGTCCTGTTACCAATTTTGAACTGCTTTTAGCCTACATTTTTATTTTGGGCCTGCTAACTGTGTCTGCGCCACTCATTAAAGTTGTCCTCCACTGATTAAAGTTAGGCCGCCTGTTTAGTCCTGTTACAATTTTGAACTGCATTTAGCCTACTATTTTATTTTGGGCCTACTAACTGTGTCTGCGCCACTCATTACAGTCGTCTTCCACTGAACAAAGCTATGCCGCCTGTTTAGTCCAGTTACCAATTTTGAACTGCAATTAGCCTACTTTATTATTTGGGCCTATATCTGTGTTTCTTCCTCATCCTGCCCATTGCCCAGCCACTGCTAGATGAGTCTGCTGGTACATTGACCCAGACCACTACATTCCCCTTGCACTCTACACAGCCTGAATCTGACCCTGCTGAAAGTCAGGTTCCCCTTCCTGCATACTATGTTACCTTACACGGGGACAAGGAGGAAGGTGCAGATGAAAGTGCAGGTTCCTTCATCAGGTGGGGGGCATACTCGTTGGCGACGTCACTGGCACAGGGCACCTCATAGTACGCAAAAGTGTCTCTGGCAGTGGGAGGAGCCACCCGCCGTCAAACACACTGCCGTACTATGAGGGGCCCTGTGCCAGTGCCAAGTGCCAACGAGTGGTCCCCCCCTGCTTGCTCAGGATCACAGCACTTGCAAAGTTGAAATACTTACCTCTCCCTGCTCCACCGCCATGAGGTATTCCGCGTTTCCTGGGCCCACCCCCCCACAACTTTAGCCAAGTGACCCCCTGTTTTCAATGGCTAACTATTATTATAAAGTAAATTAAGATTGACAAGCTTAAGAAATAAGAATTGATGTTTTTGGCATTAAAATGGGCACTGTAGGTGTTTTCCTGTCCTCCACTCACTGCCGACTTTGATTCCCCATTGACTTGCATTGGGTTTCGTGTTTCGGTCGGCCCCCGACTTTTCAAAATAATCGGCCGATTTTACCCGACCCGACTTTTGACAAAGTCGGGTTTCGCGAAACCCGACTCGATCCTAAAAAAGTAAAAGTCGCTCAACTCTATATTTCATCATTGTAGGCTGTGATTGTTGTGTCTTTTATAATTTTGATTTTACCTACAACTGAAATGTTACTGTTTCTAATATAAATGGCTTTAGCTCTGTGTAAAAGCTCTTTTCTTTTCATGGAAAGGGAGTAAAAAATCCTAAGAACATACTTACAGGCTCCAGGAGAAACATTATTTCCAGATTTACAAAGATTTAAATGACACGGCAAAGTTTCCGTTATGACTAATGCAATTGTAAGCCATGCTAAGACTACCTTACACTTTTTAAATATTTCAGATACAGTATATTCTCAGAGTTAACTCTGAAAATTCGGTTTTCTGTCCTGATGAAGAAGCAGGTGTGTTTCGAAACATGTTGATAAAGAACCACATTTATACCTTCACAATTTTTCCACTGAATCTTTTACTACTGGTAGGGCAGGTTTATCTCCACGTTCTCCAGTTGCACATATTTATTCTGAAATTAGAAGTTTCAGTTAATCAAATGGGTAACTTCCATGTCTTCTGGTTTAATATCTTTCATCAAATATTTCAAATAAAACAGGGTTGTCTCCTGCCGTCTTGGAAGAGTCATAGAGAAAGCAAATAATATACAGTAGATGAGCTATCCAAGCACTACACTGTGCATAATTATTAGGCAAGTGAATATTTTGATCAATCAGTCCAAAAAACCTTTGAAAAATCAACTTCAAATATTTCTTGCTTCATAAACAACATTTTTGATGGTTCTCCCCAATATTTTAGCAATTTCAAAAGTACTGCATTCATTTATAAGACTTGTAAAAATGTTTTACTTTTCAAAGTCAGTTAAATCTTTCTAATTTGCCTGAAGGAAACAAGATGCCAAATAATTCTGCTTACCTGGATAAAGGTTTAACAGTCACAAGGTGAATATGTAGATGTGTCTGCAATACTGTTCCCATGTATATAGATTGCAAGTGATGTCTGTCATGGTCTTTATTATGGACTAGCCGAAGAGCCCGGCATTGCCTGGGCATAGTAAATATCTGTGGTTAGTTATAGCACCTCACTTCTCTTATTTTCCCATCACACCTCTCATTTTCCCAATAACATCTCTCATTTTCTCCCTCACACATCTCATTTTCTCCCTCACTCCTCTCATTCCCCCCTAACACTTGTCATTTCGACCTCACATCTGTCATTTTCCGATCACTCCACTATTTTCCCTCACTCCTCTCATTTTGCACTCACACCTTTTCATTTTCACCTCAGTATATACATGTTTGTCATCTCCCTTATATATAGTAAACACCTGTATGTCATCTCCTGTATATAGTTTATACCTGTATGCCATCTCCCCTGTATAGTATATACCTGCTGTGTGTCATCTCCCCTGTATATAGTATATACCTGTATGTCATCTCCTCCTATATATATATACCTGTATGTCATCTTCATTATATAGTATATACCTGTATGTCATCTCCTCCTGTATATAGTATATACCTGTGTGTCATCTCCCCTGTATATAGTATATATCTGTGTGTCATCTCCTCCTGTATATAGTATATACTGTACCTGTATGTCATCTTCTATATATAGCATATACCTGTATGTCATGTCCTGTATATAGTATATACCTGTAGGTCATCTGCTCCTGTATATAGTATATACCTGTGTGTCATCTCCTGTATATAGTATATACCTGTAGGTCATCTCCTCCTGTATATAGTATGTACCTGTATGTCATCTCCTCCTCTATATAGTATATACCTGTGTGTCATCTCTCCTGTGCATAGTATATATCTGTGTGTCATCTCCCCTGTATATAGTATATATGTGTGTCATCTCCTCCTGTATTAGACCTCGTTCACACGTTATTTGCTCAGTATTTTTACCTCAGTATTTGTAAGCTAAATTGGCAGCCTGATAAATCCCCAGCCAACAGGAAGCCCTCCCCCTGGCAGTATATATTAGCTCACATATACACATAATAGACAGGTCATGTGACTGACAGCTGCCGTATTTCCTATATGGTACATTTGTTGCTGTTGTAGTTTGTCTGCTTATTAATCAGATTTTTATTTTTGAAGGATAATACCAGACTTGTGTGTGTTTTAGGGCGAGTTTCATTTGTCAAGTTGTGTGTATTGAGTTGCGTGTGGCGACATGCATGTAGCGACTTTTGTGAGATGAGTTTTGTGTGGCAACATGAGTGTAGCAACTTTTTGTGTGTCGTGTTGCATGTGACAGGTTAGTGTAGCAAGTTGTGTGCAGCAAGTTTTGCGCATGGCGAGTTTTGCGCGTGGCGAGTTTTATGTGTGGTGCCTTTTGAGTATGTGCAAGTTTTGTGTGAGGCAACTTTTGCATGTTTTGCATGTGTTGCAACTTTTGTGCATGTGGCAATTTTTCCGCGTGTGCAAGTTTTGCGTGTGGCGAGTTTCCATGAGGTGAGTTTTGCACTTGTGGCGAGTTTTGCGTGAGCCTAGTTTTTGCATGTGGTGAGTTGTGCGCGTGGCGAGTTTTGAGCGGCGACTTTTGTGTTTCGACTTTTATGTAGCGAGGTTGGTGTATCTGTGGTGAAATGTGTGCTGAGGGTGATATATGTGTTCAAGCACATGGTAGTGTGTGGCGCATTTTGTGTGTGTTCATATCCCATTGTGTGGTGAGTATCCCATGTCGGGGCCCCACCTTAGCAACTGTACGGTATATACTCTTTGGCGCCATCGCTCTCATTCTTTAGTTCCCCCTTGTTCACATCTGGCAGCTGTCAATTTGCCTCCAACACTTTTCCTTTCACTTTTCCCCATTATGTAGATAGGGGCAAAATTGTTTGGTGAATTGGAAAGCGCAGGGTTAAAATTTCACCTCACAACATAGCCTATGACACTCTCAGGGTCCAGACGTGTGACTGTGCAAAATGTTGTGGCTGTAGCTGCGACGCCTCCAACACTTTTCCTTTCACTTTTTCCCCATTATGTAGATAGGGGCAAAATTGTTTAGTGAATTGGAATGCGCGGGGTTAAAATTTTGCCTCACAACATAGCCTATGACGCTCTCGGGGTCCAGAGGTGTGACTGTGCAAAATTTTGTGGCTGTAGCTGCTTATATATTAGATTTATGCAAAGCTTCTTCTATTCATTGCAACGTTAATCATAGAAAGCACATGTACTAGATACTGATGACATCCACGTGCTGCCCATGATTTTTTTGGACCCATAAACTTGTATAGGTTATGTCACGCTGTATCTGGTTATCGGCGTGACAATGCATGTTTTTTGCTTTAACCCTTTGCTCATTTCCCCTAAATTGAGCTGGGATACTGTTGGCTGTTACCTGTATGGAACCTGCTTAGTTTCCTGCTCTGCTACGTAGCCCACCCCAAGGGTGGTTATGTCTTTGCTCTTCTGCATGACTATCCGCATGTGTGGTCCCTTTTTGCCGCTGTGGAAGCTGTCTGCTGGTTGCGAGGTCATTTGCAGCTGGTGCAGGACTTTCCATGTGTATATGGGCATGCATTCGCTGCTAGGTGCCCTGAGCCTCAATTCCTGCACTGATTGTACTGTAATGGTTTGTGCTAAGGGCATACACAGCCACACCTCCCTTGCTTTTATCAGGGTTAGTGTGTGTGGAGAAACGGGGTCAGTAGGTGCTCTCGTCCGCTGGCCCGGCTGTCTTTAGCAAGACTGTGTGGACCAGGGCTCATACCACTGAACGTCTGCTCTATCTCCCGGTGGGAAATACACTACACAGACAACACAGGGTTAAGGTAAAACAGTGTGGCAATACTTTATTGAACCACAACACACAATAGCAAACAGAACAATCTCAGCAATTACCCCAAGATGGTGCACATTACAGGGCCTCACCCTTCCACTGACACACCGAGATAATGGTATATGCGATGTCAGAGCTCCCAGGGTCGCTACTCCATCAGTGGTATGCACGCAGAGAGGAGGTAACGACAAGCGTAGGGAGATATCTGAGAGCAGTCCTGTGTTCTTGTCTGTTGGGTGGTTTGCAGAATATCCGTCTGGTAGCTCTGTGTTACTTCAGTCTCCCATGATGTGATCTCTGAGTCTTTTTATACCCAAGGCATGTAAGCTATTTTTAGAATTACCCAGGGTCCTTCAGTCCAACATCAAGATAAGGTAAACAATGGTGATGCGATCAAGTAGCACTATTAGGCACACATCAATAAACAACGCTTAACACACCCTATGTACAGTCACTATTACAGGCTTAAGGTACCGTCACACTAAGCAACGCTGCAGTGATACCGACAACGATCTGGATCGCTGCAGCGTCGCTGTTTGGCCGCTGGAGAGCTGTCACACAGACCGCTCTCCAGCGACCAACGATGCCGGTAACCAGGGTAAACATCGGGTTACTAAGCGCAGGGCCGCGCTTAGTAACCCGATGTTTACCCTGGTTACCATTGTTAAAGTAAAAAAACAAACACTACATACTTACCTACCGCTGTCTGTCCTCGGCGCTCTGCTTCTCTGGTCTGGCCGTCTGCTGGTGACCCTGTGTCCAGATGTCCTGATGTCCTGTCTGTACCCTGATATTCTGCCTGCATCCTGATGACCTCATGTATGCTGATGTCCTCATGACCTCGTGTACCCTGATGTCCTGATGACCTGATGTACCCTTATGTCCTGATGACCTCATGTACCCTGATGTCCTGAGTAACATAGTAACATAGTAACATAGTTAGTAAGGCCGAAAAAAGACATTTGTCCATCCAGTTCAGCCTATATTCCATCATAATAAATACCCAGATCTACGTCCTTCTACAGAACCTAATAATTGTATGATACAATATTGTTCTGCTCCAGGAAGACATCCAGGCCTCTCTTGAACCCCTCGACTGAGTTCGCCATCACCACCTCCTCAGGCAAGCAATTCCAGATTCTCACTGCCCTAACAGTAAAGAATCCTCTTCTATGTTGGTGGAAAAACCTTCTCTCCTCCAGACGAAAGTAGGGTTGAGCGAGTTTTCCTTTTTTGAGGTCGAATCGGGTTTCGCGAAACCCGATTTCTCAAAAGTCGAGCCGAGTGAAATCAGCCGATTATCTTGAAAAGTCGGGGTCGGGGGATCGGCCGAAACATGAAACCCAATGCAAGTCAATGAGAAATCCTATATATTTATATTTACTTCAGCGCGATATAGCAGAAAAGCCGGTAATTCAATTGCTGACTTTTCATTTCTCCTTCCTAAACCCGACATGATATGAGATATGGTTTATATACAGTAATCCATGTCATATTCCCATTTTTGTTTGCAAATTCCACACTACTAATGTTAGTAGTGAGTATGTGCAAAATTTGGGTGCTGCAGCTATTAAATTTAAACACAAAAAAACAAAAGATAGTCAGCTCACCTGAATATCGGCTATTCCACACCTGTTCCTGCACGGAAAAGTTGAGCACTTAGTCCACAGAAAAATCGATGAATCCAGCAGGAATGTAGTAAAATCACTAAATGTATTTCTTCATTTTTTAAAAAAAAAGGAAAGGGTTGTATCCTATGATACACCACTTGTAAATAAGTATAATTTCTTACAGCATTATGCACACATGGCAGCGTTCTTCCGACGTGTTTCGACTAACGTCTTAATCATAGGATACAACCCTTTCCCTTTTTTTAAAAAAATGAAGAAATACAGTTAGTGATTTTACTACATTCCTGCTGGATTCATCGATTTTTCTATTAAATTTAAAGGTTAAATCGCGGAAAAAATTGGCGTGGGCTCCCGCGCAATTTTCCCTGCCAGAGTGGTAAAGCCAGTGACTGAGGGCAGATATTAATAGCCTGGAGAGGGTCCACGGTTATTGGTCCCCCCTGGCTAAAAACATCTGCCCCAGCCTCCCCAGAAAAGGCACATCTGGAAGATGCGCCTATTCTGGCACTTGGCCACTCTCTTCCCATTCCCATGTAGCGGTGGGATATGGGGTAATGAAGGGTTAATGTCACCTTGCTATTGTAAGGTGACATTAAGCCAAATTAATAATGGAGAGGCGTCAATTATGACACCTATCCATTATTAATCCAATAGTAGTAAAGGGTTAAAAAAACACAAACACATTATTAAAAATTATTTTAATGAAAAAATCACAAAGGTTGTTGTAATATTTTATTGTACGCTCAATCCACTCACTGAAGACCCTCGATCTGTAATAATCAAATTGTATGAAATGGTTAAAAACCACACACACATTATTACAAAGTCTTTTAATGAAATAAAGACACAGGTTGTTGTAATATTTTATTAGACTCTTAATCCACCTGAAGACCCTCGCTCTGTAACAAAGGAAAAATAAAAAAACAACAATATCCCATACCTTCCGATGATCTGTCACGTCCCACGCTGTTGTGAATTCCGCTCTTGGGCTCCCTCCGGTGGTTGTAAGTGGCACTTTTGTGAGTTCTGCTCTTGGGCTCCCTCCGGTGGTTTTAAGTGGTATGGCTGCTCCTTGGATTTAGCAGTCAGCAGCTGCTTCCACTGATTGTCTGTTCTGCTCGGCTATTTAGCCTGGCTCTTTCCTTCAGCTTGTGTCAATGGTTCCTCTTTGGATTCACATCTCTTTGGATTTCCCTGTTATCCTGACCAGTTCAGCAAAGCTAAGTCCTTGCTTGCTCTTTTCTGTCCACAGGTTGTGGACTTATATGAATTAATTCTGTGTAGCTGGAAGCTCTGGGAAGCAGATTTACCCTCCACACCTTTAGTCAGGTGTGGAGATTTTTGTAAACTCTGTGTGGATTTTTTGTAGTTTTTAATACTGACCGCACAGTATTCCATCCTGTCCTATCTATCTAGCTAGACTGGCCTCCTGTGCTCATCCTGGTTTCATTCTGTGTATGTCTTTTCTCTCCACTCACAGTCATTACTTGTGGGGGGCTATCTATCCTTTGGGGATTTTCTCTGAGGCAAGATAGTTTTCCTGTTTCTATCTTTAGGGGTAGTTAGTTCTCAGGCTGTGACGAGGTACCTAGGGAGTGTCAGGAGCATCCCACGGCTACTTCTAGTGTTGTGTTGAGCTTAGCGACTGCGGTCAGTACAGGTACCACTTCCTTCAGAGCTCGTCCCATGTTGCTCCTAAACCACCAGATCATAACACCACACTGTAAATCCATCTGAAGGGGTTAAATAATTTTACACGCAGGAGCAATGCTAATGCAGCTGTGCTCGTGGCTGTAAAACCCCAGCGAATGAATGGAAAGTAGGTCAATGACCTGTAGTTACCTTCATTCGTGGTGATGCGCCACCTGCTGGATGTCCTCATATGACCTCGAGCGTGGGAAAATATTCAGAAAAGTTCCCAGGCTCGAGTTCATATGAGGACATCCAGCAGAGGGTGCATCACCGCGAATGAAGGTAACTACAGGTCATTGACCTACTTTCCATTCATTCACAGGGGTTTTACAATGGAGATGCTACGGGTCTTGGAAAATGGCGATTTTTTTGTACAAACTTTGGATTTTGTTTCACCACTTAAATTAAAAAGAACCTATAAATGTTTGGTATCTACATACTTGTAATGATCTGGAGAATCATAATAGCAGGTCAGTTTTACCATTTAGTGAACATGTTAAAAAAATCCAAAAAACAATTGTGGAATTGAATTTTTTTGCAATTTCACACCACTTTTTCCCCATTTTCCAGTAGACAATATGGTGAAATCAAAAGTGCCGTTCAAAAGTACAACTCGTCTTGCAAAAAGCAAGCCCTTGTATGGCTATACTAATGGAAAAATAACAAAGATATGGCTCTGGGAAGAAAGGGGAGCAAAGAATGGGAAAAAAATATACCCCTGGTCCTTAAGGGGTTAAACAAGTTTTTTGAGGGTTATATAACAACAAAATGTGCTCCAGACCACGGAATAGCCTATAGGTGAGCAATATAATACCAATACATTTTTTAACAAGTTTTTTGAGGCTTAGATAGCAATTAAATCTACCCAAGAATATTTAAAAGTCTATGGATAAGCAAGTCTTATATTACAACGAACTGTACTGAAGAAGATGTAATACCCTATGTATGAGCAATATAATACCGATAAATTTCTGAGCAAGTTTTTGAAGCTTATAATGCAACACAATGTACCCAAAAAGATGTAATACTCTATTTGTTGAGCAATATGATACTGGTAAAATTTTTAACAAGTTTCTTAACCATTATATACCAACAGAATGTACTCCAGATGCTGAATTAGCCTATCAATGAGCAATATAATACAGATAAAATTTTGAAAATGTTTTTTAAGGCTGTTATAACAATGAAATGGACCCTAAATGAAAGATGAGCGAACCTTTCAAGGTTCGGTTTGGTTCAATTCGCCAAATGTTTAGACGGTCACCGAACATGTTCTGAAGACACCACAAAGATGGCACAGACTGTAATAACGCGAGATCAGCATGACACTAAAAAAACGACACCAGTTCATTTTGGTTCATTTTGAAGAAAGCTAGGCGGTCTACATTTTCAGCAGAGAGCCAGATGAGCTTAACCATCAGGATACCACCAGCAGTGTTGAAGACAAGTTCTGAGAGAACCTTGGCTTGGGCATGACCAAACCTCCAAGGTGTGACAGGCGAGCTCAGGCCACTCTTCCATTTTTGAAGATTAAAATGCAAAGGGGTCCAAACCCTCCCTGATGGCATTGATATTGAACGCCAGATACTCCTACACCATCCTTTCTAGTCGTTCATAACATGTCAGACTTGTACTTGGTTCTGCTTGTGCACAGGCTGGCCTAAAAAATGTGTGAAATGACTCACAGATCATCGAAAATCAAATTGTTAACCGGTAGGCTGAAAGACCTCTGTAGGGATGCAAGTCGATGACCTGAGAAGTATGATCGTCAGAAGTGAGCACACAGCAACTGTACTTTCTGTAGCAGCTCATCCAGAACAGGACACTGGCAGAGAAATTGCTGTACCATGCTTATGTGTGAGGTTGCCCCAGTGTAGTGCCCCGGTGTTGAGCCGCCACCAGGTTTGCACTGGTATCACACACGGCTTTCCCTGGCTTCAGGTTCAGTGGAGACAGCCATTGCTTGAATTGAGCCTAGATATCTGTCCACAACTCTTGAGCTCTGTGATTGTGATCTCCAAGGCGTATTAATTTGAACCCTATCCAATTGCAGGGTGTCATGACTGCAAACTATGGAGGTGGGGGGGATTCTATCTACAGTGTTGGAACACGTGTCAGATTAAGGGAAAGATTTAGTAACAGGTGGAGGCCTAGAAAAGGTGTAGGAGGAATAAGCAGTGGAGCAACTGTTAGATACAGAGGTGTGTCCTGCAAGCCTTGGGAATTCAAAGACTTGTGGAGCAGCCCCTTGATCGCCTTCCCCACAGCCACCAGAGTCACCTAGTGGCCAGTCAGTGAGATGTAATGCCCCTGCCCATGTTTGTTGGTCTAGGTGTCAGTGGTGAAATGCACCCTGGCAGACATAGATTTTTTCAAGGAATGGGTGATATTGTTGGCAATATGCTGGTGTAGTGCAGGCACAGCTTTTTTAGAGATGTAATGGCAACTGGGCAAAAGGTACTGGAGAACTGCAACTGACATTAACTTTATATATGCACTTTATATTGTATTATTAACACGCAATGCAATGTGACTTATTTGGTGCCCTTTTGAGGTAGTTTATTATTTACTATTTATTTATTTAGATTTTTCTGGGTAAATCTGACTTTTTTGTCACTGCATTTATTTTTTGAGTATTTTTTTGTAATGTCAACTCTGCTATATGCACGATATTCACTTTATTCTTCCATATGGAACATACTATGTAATGTGAACAGTGCAATATAAGCAAAATTACCTCAACTTTTGATCATTTATAGTGAGATTTCCACAGTGCATGATATTCACTTTATTCTTTATTTTTCCATATGGAATATACTATGTAATGTGAACAGTGCAATATAAGCAAAATTACCTCAACTTTTGATCATTTATAGTGAGATTTCCACAGTGCACGATATTCACTTTATTCTTTATTTTTCCATATGGAATATACTATGTAATGTGAACAGTGCAATAAAAGCAAAATTACTTCAACCTTTGATCATTTATGGTGAGATTTCCATGCTCGTTACATTATCTGATTCCCTTGGAAATCAATTATTCAAATTTTACTGACATGCCCTTGTATGATAACCTGCATTCTACTGCCACCTGGTGGTCCTTTCCTGAATTTTAAAAAGTTATTATTGTGTTTATAATACAATTTATATTTTAATCTCATATCATTGGTTGTTGTTTCATATTTATAGTTGTTATATATTTATACAGATACACAACCACACATATAGTTGTTTATTTGGTTGATTGACATTAACTTTCTGAAACCGTCTTTGTGGAAAGGCAGCATTTCAGTGGCCAAAAGATTGGAGATGGAGGAGTTGAAGCTCTTAGCTTTGGCATGTGTAGGAGGAAACAGTCTTTTATGTGATCACAACTGCAGGACCAAGGGCTAGCTGCTGTGCTGAAAGAGGGTGGAGAACTGGACAAACTGCTGTGAGTGAGATGCAGGGGGAGATGTTATGGTGGATTTAGAAAGATGAGTTGTGCTAGGTGGCACAAAAGCAGCAGTCATGTCCACTTCTGTAACAACTGACAGGCTCTCACTCACTCTGACTGTAGAGAGTAAACAATTGTAGTCTCTGCAGCTGGAGACCTGTGTGTGAAGACTTGGCATGGTGACAGAGGAGGAAGAAGCAGCAGATGGGAATGATTAAATGGCTGGTAGTTGGCAAGGTCCGCTAGTCCGCATTTTCGTGCAGTGAGATTCAAATACTAAAGCGTGTTGATCATTCATGTAGTTGTCAAATTATTGCAATTTTTGTCTGTACTGAGTTTTGCTTCACAAATTTGACAGATAACGTGTGTTGGGTCATCCCTTGAGGTCTCAAAAAAGGCCCAGGCTAGACAATCCTTGTCGCCCCCGTGAACTACATACTTGCGACCGCTGCTGGCCACAGCCAAAATTGGGGCTCATGATGCAGTGCTTGTTATGGTTTCATCACTTTGTGTCTTTGTGGGAAGCTGCAACATAACCTCCTCCTCTTCCACCTCTTCTGCTGAGCTTCTCAGCTGTGTACCTCTGGGTTCACAACAAGTGGGTTCTGCAACCTCATCGTCATCCTCTCTGTTCTCACACTCCTCACCATGAGAGCCACCCTTCTCCTCTCCTTGCCCTGACACCACAGTACAGTCTATGTGCGCCTCTGGTATCTGAGTCTCATCAGGCTCACCTTCACATTTGGGGGTTAACGTCTGGTCACAAAGATCTGGATTCTGATTGGACCCTACTTCGTCCGGTCAGGGATCCAACATGAAAAAATTTTCAGCATCAGTGCAGATGCTTTCCTCCTCTAAATGTTGTGATTCTTTATTTCAGAATAGCCCAAACCGAGGTTCCCCATAGTCAGTTAGGTGTTTGGAAATTTTTGACGCAGGGGAAAACAAGAGTGATTTGGGTGCCAACTCTGAGGATTGTACTGTGTGTGATGTTAAGGTGGAGGAGGTGGAGGAGAGGTCACTTGATACAGCATTTGCCATCCACTGGGGCACATGCTCTTTCTGAGCCTCATCTAGAAGGTGTGTGGCTGCCAAAGAAAATGTTCAGTAAGAGATGCTGTCAGTGGTCTTTGGATAGGATGTATTATTGTTTGTTCAGCTGAGCTTTCAACACCTAACCCACATGCACATCGAACACCAAGCCTATTCCCCCTTCCCCCTTCCACCATGACCTTGCTTTTTCCCACTCATGCTGTAAGTAGCCTTCCCCTCTTGAACCCTGCTGTTTCTCAAACTTAGGCCCACACCTGTTACTAAATGAAAAATCACTATTTATTTTCTTAGATAGTGTGCCTGAACAACACTGTTATATCTAACAATTTTTAAGTGGAAATCTAGTCTTCTGATTTCACACTGAAACGCTGTTTTATCACAAACAGGGAAGGGGAATAATTGAGGTGGTGGAGAGGACAATGATGCAGGTGGTGGAGAGGGTAAAGATGGAGGTGGTGGAGAGGGAAATGCTGGAGGTGGGGAAGAGGGCAATGATGGGGGTGGTGGATAGGGCAATGATGTGGGTAGTAGGGGAGAACAATGATAGAGGTGGTGGAGAGGACAATGATGGAAATTGTGGAGGGGACAATGATGGGGTGGGGGAGAACAATGATTGAGGTGGTGGGAGGGCAATGATGGAGTTGGTAGGGGAGAACACTGATTGGTGTGGTGGAGAGGACAATGATGGAGGTGGTGGAGAAGGCAATGATGGAGGAGGTGGAAATGGCAATAATGAAGTTGGTGGAGAGAGCATTGATGGAGGTGGTGGAGAGGGCAATGATGGGTGGAGATGGAGAGGGAAATTATTTTGGGCAATGATGGAAGTGGGGGAGAAGACTGATGGAGGGTGAGGAGGATGACAATGAGGGATATGGGGAATTGGGATGGGATGAAGGGGAACTTATAATGGACTTATGCGGAGGGGAAGGAGCATGTTAGATATGGAAGTAAAATGAATTGGGTTGTGGATTAGGGTGCTAAGCCCGTGATAGCATCCTCCTCCATCTCACAATTCATTGTGATGCTATTGGGAACTTAGCATTTATTGGAGAGTGAGAATGTAGGCAGTAATATGCATTAGACTGAATGAAAGGTCAGAGAAGATGCTGTCAGGGACTTATAATGAATTGAGAGGTGGCGGAGGATGTTCAGTACCTGATAGTGTTTTCTCCCTTCCCCAAATTCATTATGATATTATCAGGGACTTATAATGAATGAAGGGACACAGGAAAGGGACTAAGGGTATGTGCACACGTTCAGGATTTGCAGGCAAACATTTTACTGCACATCCTAATGTGTTGGCAGGAGGAATGCTGCATAAAATACATTTATTTTTTGCAATGTTTTTTACATTCTTTTGTTTTGTTACGTATTTTCCCCCACTTATTAGTATGGGTGAAAACCGCTGCAAGGAATGACATTATACAGATTTGAATCTGCTGCAAATCTGTAAGGAAAAAATAAGCAACCTGTGCAGGAGACTTCAGGGATCTCATTCAGTTTGCTTTTACTGTAAAACCTTGCACATTTTCCACCTGCATATAGCCTTACAGTTAATTGGGGAGCGTCACAGAGACTGAATAATTTATATTGGGTGGCAGAGATTATAATTAATAGAGGGAACAGTGCTGATTATCACTTTATATTTTTACTGGCGGGGTATATATCTGTATTCAGGGGGAAGACACATGTATATATACAATGTATGTGACCTTGTTATTTTCAGGGTGGCGATCATCGTGACAAGACGAATTGTGACTGTGCGATATCGACATGAAGGTCTTTCCAAATAGAGAAGAAACAGCAGAAAATGGCTCTGATCGGATGAGACATTAGCTGTAAATACCTGGATGTAATTATTATCCCTTAGTATACAGCATACTCTCTTATTATATATAGTTCCTTAGTATATAGTATACTCAATTATCAATTATTATGTATAGCACAATCCCTTAGTATATAGTGTACTCACACCATTGTACTCACAGCTTCTTCCTCTATCAGCGGTCACCGTTACCGCTGATTAGAGAAATGAATATGCGGCTCCACCCCTATGGGAGTGGAGTCCATATTCATAAGTTTAATGAGCGGTCCCACGTGACCGCTGTACAGGGGAAGAGCTGCGGCACCCGAAGACAGTGTGACGGGCAGGGGGAGCGTCAGGATCGCCGGGACTAGGTGAGTATGCGACAATCCTCTCTCCCCCTCACCCGCCGACCCTGCCACAGACCGTGACTCGAGTATAAGCCGAGAGGGGCACTTTCAGCCCAAAAATTTGGGCTGAAAATCTCGGCTTATACTCGAGTATATACGGTATATATATATACATATATGTCTGTGACACACATACCTCTCTGTGTTCATAATCTCATTAAATACAATTACATTTGACCAGCTTGATTTTCCTGAAATTGCCTGCTCTCCCTACAACCAAAGTGCGAAAATTTCACAAAGGACAAGTAGTAATTAAGTATTGCAACGATAAACAATTATATATTATATTTACCCTCTTTTAAGAATTTGATAATCCTCTCCTTTGTTTCAATTGACGTCTCTCGTGTTGGAACCTTGATTCATGTCAGCCCAGTTGGTGCAACAGCTCTCTAAGTTGTGACCACTCCTTTTTAGATGCAAACTAACCAGCAGATCTAATTTGATGCAGGTATTATTTTTGAGTATGAAAATGTGCAGGGTGGTTCCATAATTTTTTTCTCAGAATTGAGTGATTCCATAATTTTTTCCCTATGCTTGGTTAAAAAAAGTAACCATTACTGACTACCACATTTTTTGTTCTTGATTTCTTTTAGTGTTTCTTAAAGCCAGAAAGTTGCCATTTGAAATGACTTTAGTTTTGTGCCATGTCTTTGATCTGCTTTTTTTCTACAAAATTAAACAATTGAATGAACATCCTCCAAGGCCGGTGATTCCATAATTTTTGCCAGGGGTTGTACAATATGTATTATACTAAATGCATTTTATTAATAAAACATTGTGCATTGTTATTAGATTAAGGAAAACATTTTTCTATGGCACCTTCACAGTGTAATTAAATAACCCCTCTGTTAGAAAACCATCAGGACGCATACTAAAATGTTTCATACTGCTTTGAAACAATTTGTATGGTTTTTATTGTCACTACTTATAATGCTTTAGTTATTTCTCATGCTAAATGGATATTGTATGCAGTAATTGAATAACGATTGTTTAAATATCACATGTATCTTGGGCCAGTTTCACACATCAGTGTCTCTGGTACTCATGGTGACAGTTTTCACATGTACCGGAGACACTGACACACGTAGACCCATTCAATTGAATGGGTCTGTGCACATATCTGTGTTTTTTCACGGACTGTGTGTCAGAGTGACACACATGTAGACATGTCCCTTTTTGTGCAGTTGGGTTCATGTAAACACATACCGCACATGAATGCCGTCTGTGTGATGCATCAGTATCAAACGGACGGTCGCTGGGGAAGAAGCGCTACAGTAAGCACTGTTCCCCAGTGTCTGGTGCTGAAGCTGGCTCTCATCATTCTCCCCTGCTTTGCCGGCGCGAGCAGAGGAGAATGATGTCCGGACGATGACATCAGATGGGGGCTTTTGGGACTCTTACCCCATCATCTGACACCTGCTGCCGCTATTAACAGTGACAGAGGAGCAGAAGATGGGAGTATTCCACAGCCACCGTGTGTGATCTAACTAAATAAATGAATGATAAACCCGACATGGGTTCCCTTTTCTTGAACCAACCAGTCAAAACTCACAGCTGGGGGCTGCAACCCCCAGCTCTCAGCTTCAGCAAGGTTGGTTATCAAGATTAGAGGGATCCCCATGCTGTTTTTTAAATTATTTAAATAAATAATTAAAAAAAACAGCATGGGGTCCCACATTTTTGACCACCAGCCTTGCTGTAGCTCACAGCTGGGGGCTGCAATTCTCAGGCTGGTAAGTGCCAATGGATTTTACCCCCTCAGCCTAAAAACAGCAGCCTGCAGCTGGCCAGAAAGATGCATCTATTAGATGTGCCAATTCTGCTGCTTTGCCTGGCTCTTCCCACTTGCCCTGTAGCAGGGGCAATTGGGGTTCATATTTGTGGGGTTGATGTCGCCTTTCAGGTGACATCAGTTCCACGGCTTAGTAATGGAGAGGCATATATAAGACATCCATCCATTACTAATCCTATAGTTGTATTATTTTTAAATAAAGACACAGCCAGAATAAAGTCCTTTATTTGAAAAAAAAATGACACAGACTCCTTTATTAATCTCAATTAGACCATACTTACAACCACGCCTAATCCAAGCAAAACCCTCGATCTCCTGTATTAAAAATAAAATAAAAAAGCAACAATATACCGTACCTGTTCGTCATTGTGTCCCACACCGTAATCCACGTCTGGGAGATATACAGTTTTCAACCTGGACGGTGCCAAGATGCGACCGTCCCTACTGAAAAACACTGGTGAATGAGCTGCTGAGAGCGCAGCATCATTCACCAACAGTGACATCATTGAGGCTGGGCTGAACTGCGGTGACCTCCGGACCATGGAAAAATGCCAGTGATGACTATGTATGCATGTATGACCATGTGATATTTCAGTTTTTCTTTTTTATTACATTTGCAAAAATTTCTACATTTCTGTTTTTCCGTCAAGATGGGGTGCAGAATGTACATTAATGAGAAAAAAATGAACTTTTTTGAACTTACCAAATGGCTGCAATGAATCAAAGAGTGAAAAATGTAAAGGGGTCTGAATACTTTCTGTACCCACTAAAAATACAGTTGAAACTAGAAGTTTACATACACTATATAAAAAGACACATATGCATGTTTTTTTCAATATCTGTCATGAAATCAGAATATATATAGAAAAACCTGGCACTCAACTTATACTGTATGTATGCAAGCGTTTTTTTATAATTTCAAAGTACAGTAACAGTACACACGTTTATCTCTATATATGAAATCAGAATAAACCTTCATCATTTTCGGTCAAATAGGGTTTACGTAATTATTAATATTAATGGAATTCCAGAATAATGAGAGACAGAGAATATTTTAAATATGCATATTACCTCTTTTGAGAAAAAGAGGAGTTAAACTCTATAGTGCCACCTGTTTGAAGTAGTAGAATGTTTTAAGGCATTTTTATTAGTGCAAAGTCAAAAGTTTACATACATTTCATTAGTATTTTGTACCATTGCCCTTAAACTGAATGACTTGGGTCAAACATTTGAGATATCCTTCCACAAGCTTCTCAGATTAGTTGGTCAGAATTTGGGCCTATTTCTCTTGACAAAAGTGATGTAACTGATCCAGGTTTGTAGGTCGACTTGATGACACTTTCTTATTCAGCTTTGCCCAGAAATATTTCCACATAATCTTCTTTTCTCATGATGTCATCTATTTTGTGTAGTACACCAGCCCCTCCTGCAGCAAAATAACCCCACAACCTGATGCTGCCACCCCCGTGTTTCACAGTTGGTATGGTGTTCTTAGGCTTCCAAGCTTCTTCCTTTTTCTTCCAAAGGTAACGATGGTCATTATGCCCAAAAAGTTCAATTTTAGTTCATCAGACCACAGGACATGTCTCCAAGAATGTTCCTGTGTACATTTTCAAACATTAATCTGTCTTTTTTATGTTTCTTTTGGAGTAATGACTTCTTCCTGGCAGAGTGGCCTTGCAGTACTTGTTTTACTGAGGATATTGGCACAATCTTAACAGCTCCCAACATCATCTTCACAAGGTTTTTTTGTTTTTGTTGTTGTGTTGATATGCCCATTTTGTATCTAAGCACATTCACATTTGGGACACAGAATCTGTCTCTTTAATGAGCGGTATGATTGCTGGACATTCATATCTTCTTTGTGCCTGCGAATAATTGCTTATACAGATGAACGAGATACCTTCATGTATCTTGAAATTGTACCCAAGGATGAACCAGACTTGTGCAAGTCCACAATTCTCTTCCTGACGTCTTGGCTGATTTCTTGAGACCTTCCCATGATGCTACACAAAGAAGCAGTGTTTTCATGTGTGCATTAAAATACATCCACAGGTGTATCTCCAATTAACTCAGATGTTGCCAAAAACAGAAGCTTCCATCATATGGACAGTCCAGAATTGTTTAAAGGCATAGTAATCTTAGTGAATGTAAACTTTTGACTTTGCATTAACCCCTTTACCCCCAAAGGTGGTTTGCACGTCAATGACCAGGCCAATTTTTACAATTCTGACCACTGTCCATTTATGAGGTTATAACTCCGAAACGCTTCAACGGATCCTGGTGATTCTGACATTGTTTTCTCGTGACATATTGTACTTCATGATAGTGGTAAAATTTCTTTGATAGTACCTGCGTTTATTTGTGAAAAAAATGGAAATTTGGCGAAAATTTTGAAAATTCCGCAATTTTCAAACTTTGAATTTTTATGCAATTAAATCACAGAGATATGTCACACAAAATACTTAATAAGTAACATTTCCCACATGTCTCCTTTACATCAGCATAATTTTGGAACCAAATTATTTTTTTGTTAGGGAGTTATAAGGGTTAAAAGTTGACCAGCAATTTCTCATTTTTACAACACCATTTTTTTTTAGGGACCACGTCTCATTTGAAGTCATTTTGAGGGGTCTATATGATAGAAAATGCCCAAGTGTGACACCATGCTAAAAACTGCACCCCTCAAGGTGCTCAAAACCACATTCAAGAAGTTTATTAACCCTTCAGGTGTTTAATAGGAATTTTTGGAATGTTTAAATAAAAATGAACATTTAACTTTTTTACACAAAAAATTTACTTCAGCTCCAATTTGTTTTATTTTACCAAGGGTAACAGGAGAAAATGGACCCCAAAAGTTGTTGTCCAATTTGTCCTGAGTACGCTGATACCCCATATGTGGCAGTAAACCACTGTTTGGGCGCATGGGAGAGCTTGGAAGGGAAGGAGCGCTTTTTGACTTTTCAATGCAAAATTGACAGGAATTGAGATGGGACGCCATGTTGCGTTTGGAGAGCCACTGATGTGCCTAAACATTGAAACCCCCCACAAGTGACACCATTTTGGAAAGTAGACCCCCTAAGGAACTTATCTGGATGTGTGGTGAGCACTTTGACCCACCAAGGGCTTCACAGAAGTTTATAATGCAGAGCCATAAAAACAAAACAAAATTATTTTCCCACAAAAATTATTTTTTAGCCCCCAGTTTTGTATTTTCCCTAGGGTAACAGGAGAAATTGGACCACAAAAGTTGTTGTCCAATTTGTCCTGAGTACGCTGATACCCCATATGTGGGGGGGAACCACCGTTTGGGCGCATGGGAGGGCTCGGAAGGGAAGGAGCATCATTTGGAATGCAGACTTAGATGGATTGGTCTGCAGGCGTCACATTGCGTTTGCAGAGCCCCTAATGTACCTAAACAGTAGAAACCCCCCACAAGTGACCCCATATTGGAAACTAGACCCCTCAATGAACTTATCTAGATGTGTTGTGAGAACTTTGAATCCCCAAGTGTTTCACTACAGTTTATAACGCAGAGCCGTGAAAATAAAAAATCTTTTTGTTTTCCCACAAAAAATATTTTTTAGCCCCCAGTTTTGTATTTTCCCAAGGGTAACAGGAGAAATTGGTCCACAAAAGTTGTTGTCCAATTTGTCCTGAGTACGCTGATACCCCATATGTGAGGGTAAACCCCTGTTTGGGCACACAGGAGAGCTCGGAACGGAAGCACTGTTTTACTTTTTCAACGCAGAATTGGCTGGAATTGAGATCGGACGCCATGTCGTGTTTGGAGAGACCCTGATGTGCCGAAACAGTGGAAACCCCCCAATTATAACTGAAACCCTAATCTAAACACACCCCTAACCCTAATTCCAACGGTAACCCTAACCACACCTCTAACCCTGACACACCCCTAACCCTAATCCCAACCCTATTCCCAACTGTAAATGTAATCTAAACCCTAACCCTAACTTTAGCCCCAACCCTAACTGTAGCCCCAACCCTAACCCTAGCCCTAACCCTAGCCCTAACCCTAACCCTAGCCCTAACCCTAATCCTAGCCCTAACCCTAACCCTAGCCCTAACCCTAGCCCTAGCCCTAACCCTAGCCCTAACCCTAGCCCTAATGGGAAAATGGAAATAAATACATTTTTTTTTATTTTTCCCTAACTAAGGGGGTGATGAAGGGGGGTTTGATTTACTTTTATAGCGAGTTTTTTAGCGGATTTTTATGATTGGCAGCCGTCACACACTGAAAGACCCTTTTTATTGCAAAAAATATTTTCTGCAATACCACATTTTGAGAGCTATAATTTTTCCATATTTTGGTCCACAGAGTCATGTGAGGTCTTGTTTTTTGTGGGACGAGTTGACGTTTTTATTGAAAACATTTTCGGGCACGTGACATTTTTTGATCGCTTTTTATTCCGATTTTTGTGAGGAAGAATGACCAAAATCCAGCTATTCGTGAATTTCTATTTGGGGAGGGGTTTATACCGTTCCGCGTTTGGTAAAATTGATAAATCAGTTTTATTCTTCGGGTCAGTACGATTACAGCGATACCTCATTTATATCATTTTTTTATGGTTTGGCGCTTTTATACGATAAAAACTATTTTACAGAAAAAATAATTATTTTTGCATCGCTTTATTCTCAGGACTATAACTTTTTTATTTTTTTGCTGATGATGCTGTTTTTTTGCGGGACAATATTACGCTTTCAGCGGTACCATGGATATTTATATCTGTCCTTTTGATCGCGTGCTATTCCACTTTTTGTTCGGCGGTATGATAATAAAGCGTTGTTTTTTGCCTCGTTTTTTTTTTTTTCTTACGGTGTTTACTGATGAGGTTAACTAGTGGGACAGTTTTATAGGTCGGGTCGTTACGGACGCGGCGATACTAAATATGTGTACTTTTATTGTTTTTTTTTTTATTTAGATGAAGAAATGTATTTATGGGAATAATATTTTTTTTTTTTTTTCATTATTTTGGAATATTTTTTTTTATTTTTTTTTTACACATTTGGAAATTTTTTTTTTTACTTTTTTACTTTGTCCCAGGGGGGGACATCACAGATCAGTGATCTGACAGTTTGCACAGCACTCTGTCAGATCACTGATCTGACATGCAGCGCTGCAGCCTTCACAGTGCCTGCTCTGAGCAGGCTCTGTGAAGCCACCTCCCTCCCTGCAGGACCCGGATCCGCGGCCATCTTGGATCCGGGGCTGGAGGAAGCAGGGAGGGAGGTGAGACCCTCGCAGCAACGCGATCACATCGCGTTGCTCCGGGGGTCTCAGGGAAGCCCGCAGGGAGCCCCCTCCCTGCACGGTGCTTCCCTGCACCGCCGGCACATCGCGATCATCTTTGATCGCGGTGTGCCAGGGGTTAATGTTCCGGGGGCGGTCCGTGACCGCTCCTGGCACATAGTGCCAGATGTCAGCTGCGATAAGCAGCTGACACCCGGCCGCGATCGGCCGCACTCCCCCCGTGAGCGCGGCCGATCGGCTATGACGTACTATCCCGTCCAGGGTCAGATAAGCCCAGGGCACCTCGACGGGATAGTACGTCTAAGGTCACAGAGGGGTTAAGTAATAAACATGTCTTAATACATTCTCTCTCATTATTCTGGCATTTGGCAAATATTAATAATTATGGTAATCCTAATAGACCTAAAATGGGAAAGGTTTATTCTGATTTCATGTCAGATAATGAGAAAAACATGCATATGTGTCTTTTAATATAGTGTATGTAAACTTCTAGTTTCAACTGTAAATGACTTAGTGTGTCATGTGGTCAACCAACCACATGTTGGCAATATTTTGCTTATAAACCAACAAAGGATATGCTAAAGGAATAATATATTTACAGAATATTGATTTCTTTGCCTGGGTGGATTGGATGGTTGTTTCTGACATCTGGTGATAATTTCATGTCAACGGCACCTTTAGAAATATATTTACTTAATAAATTGGTGATGTGTTCAATACTTATTTTATTTGTTGTATATTTATATATACTGGGTACAATACAATATGATCATGTGTAGTTTTATTCTATTCATCCACATGTATATTTGAGACACAGCCCATAAGTGTGATATAAAGCTTTTAAGTCACTCTGTGCTTAGCCCTTGAATTGTCTGATTAAAAATGGCTAACTAGGATTTTCATATCAAATATAGAACAGCACCATTCATTTTTTATAACTCAAAATACCCTTTTTTTTATTGTTAATTTAATTGTTAGGGTTTTTTTTACTTCTACAGTATGTAGACAGCAACAGCATCAATGTTAATTATTCCATGAAGATCTTCTGTCATTATAATCCAAGCCATAATTTCTTTTCTGTATTATTCTGATTTACTGTTTTCTGTATGGCAGACACAATGCATTCAAATGATGTTATTGTGCTCTGCATTCATTGTCTCAGCTCCAGTGCTTTGGCTGTACAGACTCACTGCGTCAAACAAATAGGTTTGGTTTATTTTGCTAAATCCCACAAGATTCTAAAGACTTATTAAATTTCCCATCGGCTCCCTCCATACTAAATCTTTGCATCATAGATAATATTCATTTGCTTGTATTGTGTTGTATCTTTTCAATTTCCAAGATACACTTCCTCTCCTGTGGAGAGCAGTACATGCTGATGGAATAAATATACCGACAACTAGATGTAGTCACAGTGGGAGAATTGTAAGCAATGGTTTCGGTGCATCTTTGTTTCTTGTGAGCTGGATCATTTTTATCCCTCACTCTTTATCTCTCCACCTCGTGTAACCCCTCACCTTCCTGAGCTCAATGTGGGATGCTTTCCAAAGCTGTGAAAGGAACAACTCTTGGTACAAATGAAATAAATCACAGTTGTTATGTTTGTAGGCTTGAGGGCTTCATTTCCTTTCACAACCAGCCCACAGAGGTGAATGTACAGTCTGTTCTCCTAATATGTATGCAATTTTGTCTCTATGCGGTGCAGCCAGCAAAGGAATAACATTAGTAAAAATGTTGTAGAAAGCTTTATTTTACTTTATTGTGACATCGATTCAATCTTTCACAGCACATGCCACTTGACAGGTCTTGAGCCCTCTTCTATCCTCTCTGCTTCACACTCTCGAATCCCTGTCAACGCCCGGTTCCAGCCCAGTGCACTCCCTGCTTCCATTTCCCCACAACTCATTTACAAGCCAAAGCAGCTCCTGGCTGTCATTTCACCCCTGTGATATTCCATTACAGCAGCATTCTATTTTACCAGAATTCTGCAGTTGATTTTCAAAGCTGAGATAATTTCAGATCCCCCAACAATTTAGCTATTCTTAACAATTAAGCAACCATTTTCTGGTATGAAACATTATGTCTTAGTTACACATTTGTATCTTCTCTCCAGAAAAAAAACTAGTAAATAATATATGTATAATGATAAACAGCACATTTTTAATATCAGGATTTTGTGAGGTTTTCTGATATCTGACTTCGAACTCTGGCATTAAAGGGAACCTGTCCTGTAAAATAACACTATTAACCTGCAGATATGGGGTTATTTTCCCCTGGCAGTGTTCAGCATCCAGTCACCGATCTGTATTTTGAGTGAGTAAGCTGTAACTGCACCTTGGCACTGACTGTCATGGTTAGGACATGGTTAATGTCCTGTTCTCTCGGGTTAATGTTGTTGGCCTCTCTTTCAAGATGGGAGGGGTATTTATACTCGCTCCTAACCTGGTTTCTTTGTCAGCTGTATGTTCTGCTTCAGTCTGTATGCTTGAACTATGGAGTGTGTGCCGGCTTGCATAGTGTTTATCTTGCTTTCCGTGCTTTACTCTGTTCGTTTTCCTTGATTACTGAACTCTGGCTTTGCTTCTGACTATCCCCTGTCTCTACCTTCTGGTATATCATGATCTCCTGGCCATGACCTCTGCTTGTTTGATTATCCTTTAGTGCTTGTCCCTTCTCTGTTTCCCGGCGTCTGGCTCTCCCCCCCTGGCTTCCTCCCATTCTGTCACATGTCTAAGGTCCCATTGGTTACCTGGTCACTCTGTCACATGTCTAAGGTTCTGTTGGTGATCAAATTAGTTACTCTGCATCTTGCTCAGCTCCTTTGCTGCTGTGTGCAGCTTCCCCTGCAGCATTAATACCCGGGTGCCGTGACATTATAGCTGACCGCACAGTCTTTTTCCCTGGTGGGGGGGTGTGTTGGTATGCCATGGATCCGGTACAGGTTCTCACCGGGCAGATTAATGAGCTCTCCCAGCTGTTGCAGAAGCTGTCCGTGGAACAGCAAGCCCTGATCCACTCACACCAGCAGGTGGAGAGAAATGTGGCAGGTGCTTTACGGATGTCTGCTCCGTTGGGGTTCCGGGAGGGGGGGCCCTACTGATGTATCCCTAGCGGACCCTGAACCACCAGTAAAGTTACCTGATACTATTTCTGGGGATAAAAAGTTGCTCAGGGATTTTAGGGAGGGATGCAGGTTGTTTTTTGAGTTGCGTCCCCGGGCCTCTGGAAGTGAAAGAGAGGGTGTGGGTAGTGTAAAGCTGCAGTAGCATCATACGCAGTGAAGAAGCAGTGACCCACAAATTCAAACACAAAAGTCTCTTTTAATGTGTTTCTTCACAGCATTAAAGTCCAATTCACATAAATGCATATAACTTCAGTGGATATTATCAGTGACCAGTTTACACCAGTTCAAAGCAACACATATCACATGGCTTTAGATTTGCGGTCCCTAAACTCGCCAGACTTCCCTTGTCCAGTTTCCCTGGGCGACCACACGCCATCTCACAGTCTCTATACGTCTCCATACACACAGCCTCATATGTTGCAGACACTACACACGCCAGCCCTCCTCTGACTAGTTCTCGTGGGTGTCCTGCATCGCTGTATCACAGTCTCTTTACAGACTCTTTACTCACACAGTCGTACACAGTTCAGGATATCCTCCGGATAGCAGCCGGGCACCATATCCACCTGTTTGCAATTGTTGCACATGCTAGTCCTCTTTCGGGTACAGGACATCCACCTCCGGGCACAGGACTGTACACATCCGACTCCTTCGGGCACAGGACATCCACCTCCGGGCACAGGACCGTCCACATCTGAGACCTGTGCCATAGACGACTTGCATCTCTGTGTACGCTGTGGGTGCCAGGCTATTCAGCTGCCCTGGGTGCTGGCTCTGCTGGCCTCCATGCACTCTGCTGACCAGCACACACCAGACTGACACTAATGTGCACCTCGCACACCTGGCCTGACCTGGCCAGACACCTGACACACCCATACCCCTTACTGCAAGGTTTTTAAACACACACAAACCTGTGGCCTTCAGCCACCTGGAAAACCCAGACCAGAGATCCGTGACTCTCACGCACACCTATGGACTTCATCCATCTGCATGCACATTCTGGGGAGAACAAACAGCGCCCCCTAGCTGTATCAGAGGCCACAGCCTCACAGTAGTAATGTCCTTGTTAAGGGGGGCTCCACAAGCATGGGATTTCTCTCTACCTTCTTCTTCTCCTGAACGTATGTCTGTGAACCTGTTCTTTGAGGCTCTGGGGCACATTTATGATGAGCCTGATAGTGTACATCTGGCGGAGGATATGGTGATGAGTGTGACACAGGGGAGGCACTCCACTGAATGGTTCTGCTCTGAGTTTAGGCATTGAGCAGTCAAAGTTTCTTGGAAAGACGCAGCCCTGAGGGGGTTGTTATGCAAGGGTCTGTCTGACTGACTGAAGGACGCTCTGGCACTTAATCCTCCTCCTAATACTCTGGAGGATGCTATGACACAGGCGGTCTGAATGGACTGGAGACTCCGTGCTAGAGGAGTGATGCAGCAAGAGACTTCATTGTTCTCCAAACAGCGTGACACTGGATCTGTACCTGAGCCCAAGGAGACTGGGTCAGTCTCGGTTATGGAGAAATAGAGAAGGCACCATAGAGACAACCAACTATGCTTTTACTGTGGAACCTCTGGACATTGGAAAAGGAACTGCCCCTCCTGCCCTTCTGTGAAGCCGTCTGAGAAACTACTGAGTCTGGACAACCATCGAGGAGGTTGTCCAGACTCCCAGGTACATTTTTTCTTGCTTGCCAAAATTGTGCTTCAAGTGGAATTGGAACTTGCTGGCGGTCCTGTAGTGACCACTGCCTTTGTTGACTGCAATTCTTCCATTAATTTGATTGACGCCCAAGTTGGGACTCATAATAAGATAGGGACAGTCAGGCTGAAAGACCTGTTAAAATTGTGGCTGTTGATTCATCCCCTCTTACCTGGGATGGAATTTGTTTCAGGACTGATGTTTTTTCTCTGAAAATGGGTTCCACTCACGTGGAACAATTAAGTTGTTTTGTGATGAAAAATCTGCCTGCAGGACTAATACTGGAAAAATGCCCTGGCTGCAACACCACAATCCTGTCACTGATTGAGTGGCGAGGGAGATCACTGGGGATGTAAGGGTAATGGTCCGTGTTGTAACCTCGGATCTCTTGTTAACCCAATAAAGTTTGTATCTGTGTCGTCTGATGGTCTGGAGGGTATTCCAGAGTACCTGAAGAACTTTGAAGATGTGTTTTCCGAAAGTGAGGCTGAGGGGCTTCTACCACATCGACCCGGTGATTGTACTATTGATTTAATCCTAGGAGCCAAATTACCCAAGGCTCATTTGTACAATTTGACTGGGCCTGAGCGCCAAGCCATGAAAGAGTACATCACAGAGAGTCTCCGCAAGGGGCATATTCGGCCTTCTGTCTCACCAGTGGCAGCGGGGTTTTTCGCGGTCCGGGTCCAGCGCCTAACATCTTCATATAATGACATAGTAACATAGTTATTAAGGTTGAAGGAAGACTTTAAGTCCATCTAGTTCAACCCATAGCCTAACTTAACATGCCCTAACATGTTGATCCAGAGGAAGGCATAAAAAACCCATGTGGCAAGAGTAAGTTCCACATTAGGGAAAAAAAATTCCTTCCCGACTCCACATACCTCAATCAGACAAGTTACCTGGATCAACGCCCTATCAAGGAATCTAGTGTATGTACCCTGTAACATTATACTTTTCCAGAAAGGTATCCAGTCCCCTCTTAAACTTAAGTAATGAATCACTCATTACAACATCATACGGCAGAGAGTTCCATAGTCTCACTGCTCTTACAGTAAAGAATCTGCGTCTGTTATTATGCTTAAACCTTTTTTCCTCCACACGCAGAGGATGCCCCCTTGTCCCAGTTTCAGGTCTATGATTAAAAAGATCATCAGAAAGGTCTTTGTACTGTCCCCTCATATATTTATACATTAACATAAGATCACCCCTTAGTCTTCGTTTTTCCAAACTAAATAGCCCCAAGTGTAATAACCTTTCTTGGTACTGCAGACCCCCCAGTCCTCTAATATCCTTGGTCGCTCTTCTCTGCACCCGCTCCAGTTCAGCTATGTCTTTCTTATACACCGGAGACCAGAACTGTGCACAGTATTCTAAGTGTGGTCGAACTAGTGACTTGTATAGAGGTAAAATTATGTTCTCCTCATGAGCATCTATGCTTCTTTTAATGCATCCCATTATTTTATTTGCCTTTGTAGCAGCTGCCTGACACTGGCCACTGAATATGAGTTTGTCATCCACCCATACACCCAGGTCTTTTTCATTGACGGTTTTGCCCAGAGTTTTAGAATTAAGCACATAATTATACATCTTATTACTTCTACCCAAGTGCATGACCTTACATTTATCTCCATTAAAGCTCATTTGCCATTTATCAGCCCAAGCTTCTAGTTTACATAAATCATCCTGTAATATAAAATTGTCCTCCTCTGTATTGATTACCCTGCAGAGTTTAGTGTCATCTGCAAATATTGAAATTCTACTCTGAATGCCCCCTACAAGGTCATTAATAAATATGTTAAAAAGAAGAGGGCCCAATACTGACCCCTGTGGTACCCCACTGCTAACCGCTACCCAGTCCGAGTGTGCTCCATTAATAAACACCCTTTGTTTCCTATCCCTGAGCCAGCTCTCCACCTACTTCCTGCTGGGTTAAGAAGGTGACATTTAATGGGGAATTTTTTTTATCACTGATCATATTGTCTGTTAGGGTTGGCGGAACGCACCGAATATATATATCTATAATATAACGGTGGGAGCGTCACTCTGTCCGAAGCCTTTATAGACTGCGCAAGCGCGACGCACCGCGCCTGTGCAGTTTGGACAAGGGTGACACAGCCGAACTTACTTATCCCCCCCAATATACCGGCCATGGGGGCTCCACACACCGGTGTATCCCCCATAATATAGCGGCCATGGGGGCTCCATGCTCTGCAGCTCCGGTCAGGGTAGATGTAGAGCACAGCGGAGCTCCAAGACATTCGATGATGTCACCAGCATGTGACCAGTGACGCGAGTGGGCAGATTCAGCCCTCGCTGTGCTGGCTGCAGGGGTGCTGTATCCATTATAGCCAGCGCCGCACTCAGGCAGTAAGTACAGCCACACTCACGCAGTACAGCCACACTTGCCCGCACTCACACAGTACAGCCACACTCGCCCACACTCACACAGTACAGCCACACTCAGCCACACTCACACAGTACAGCCACACTCAGCCACACTCACACAGTACAGCCACACTCAGCCACACTCACACAGTACAGCCACACTCACACAGTACAACCACACTCACACAGTACAGCCACACTCACGCAGTACAACTACACTCACAGTACAGCCACACTCACGCAGTACTGGTGCACTCACGCAGTACAGCCGTGCTCAGTATAGCTGCACTCAGACAGTACAGCTGTGCTCAGTATAGCTGCACTCAGACAGTACAGCCGCACTCAGACAGTACAGCCACACTCAGGCACCACAGCCGCACTCAGCACAGCCGCACTCAGCACAGCCTCACTCGGGCAGCATAGCCGGAGAGAGAAGGATGGGAGCAACATATGGCAGAATGGAAACAGGAACAGGCAGAATGGGTGCAGCACATTACAACAGAATGGGGGCACAGGATGGGAGCACCACATGACAAAATGGGGACGCAGGATGGGAACAGCACATGACAGAATGGTTGCGCACGATGGGAGCACCACATGACTGGATGGGGGCAGGATGGGAGCAGCACATGACAAGATCGGGCGCAGGATGGGAGCACATGACAGGATGGGGATGCAGGATGGAGCAGCACATGACAGGATGGGGATGCATGTTGGAACAGCACATGACAGGATGGGGGCGCAGGGTGGAGCAGCACATGACAGGATGGGGATGCAGGATGACGCAGCACATGACAGGATGGGGGAGCAAGATGGAACAGCACATGACAGGATGGGGCGCAGGGTGGAGCAGCACATGACAGGATGGGGATGCAGAATGGAGCAGCACATGACAGGATGGAGCAGCACATGATAGGATGGGGGTGCAGGATGGAGCAGCACATGACAGGATGGGGACGCAGGATGGAGCAGCACATACCAGGATGGAGATCATATGCCAATATAAATGCTCGCCACCCGGGCGTGGAACAGGTTCAATAGCTAATATATATATATATATATATATATATATATATAACAGTAGGTGCGTTCGCAACCCGGATTCCACTGTGCAGGAGAGAAACCTGCTGATAGTAACAGGCGGTACTATATGGCGGTATAAGCAAACTCTGTTACTTCACAGATTCACTCCGAAAAGAGAGCGCCATGCCCTGTTAACCTCACAGGAGATCACAGCTACCTAATAGAGCCAACAGTGGTCATGCAGTCATAATAGCACACAAGCAACTCCTCTCCGGTGGAGCTGGAATTCTAATGGCTATGCGCCAGCCCTGAACCACATACACAAAACTCCTGACCGGAGGTGCCAGTATTCTAGGGGCTTATTTCAGCCAAACACTGACCACATACAACCATGACCACACTGGTGCTGAGCACATAACATAGGTTTGATACTAACCTTTTATAGTTTTAGCACTCAAGGACCTTCCTAGTGGTCCAACAGGAACCGCTTCAGGACCTGCGTATGTGACCTCCGACTTCCAATGGGAGGTCGTCCCGTGGGCATGCCCAGTATAGGAAAAGCAGGACTTAGTCCCAGAGAGATCTGCTCGCTGCTGATCAGAGCTGGCTACAAAGACAGAGCCTGGAAGAACAGTAGTAACCAGTTGCCCAGTATCGGCCTGAGTCAGATGCTGGGACCGATGTCTCTGCTAAGCAGGCTACACTGTGGCTGAAGAGTAAATGGGAGACCGCAGCAGAGCTGGTTCGAGATTCCCCCTGCGCAGAGGTGGGAGCTCGACACCTAACATTGTCTGCCCTGGAATTTTCTTGTGTAAATACTGATGAAAAAAAGTAATTTCGGTTTTTCCTCATCCACCATTTCACCTATACTATTTTTAAGGGGGCCAACACTATCATTTTTTAGTTTTTTACAGAATTTATTTAATTTTCTATATTTATTTAATGCCTCCTCACTACCTACTTCCTTTCATTCTCTAAATGCTTTCTTTTCGTCACTTATTGCGCCCCATACAGCTCTATTTAGCCATAGTGGTTTCTTCCTATTTCTAGAATGATTATTCCCATACGGTGTATATTGTGCACAAGTCCTATTCAGGATGCTAACAAACGTCTCCGATTTTCTTTGTGTATTTTTATGTCTCAGGATATCGTTCCAGTTAGTTGCACCAAGATCATCTCTCATCTGTTGGAAATTTGCCTTCCTGAAGTTTAGTGTCCTTGTAACCCCTCTACTATACATCTTATTAACCCCTTCCCGACCTTTGACGCATACGCTGCGTCATGAAAGTCGGTGCCATTCCGACCCATGACGCAGCATATGCGTCATGGAAAGATCGCGTCCCTGCAGATCGGGTGAAAGGGTTACCTCCCATTTCACCCGATCTGCAGGGACAGGGGGAGTGGTAGTTTAGCCCAGGGGGGGTGGCTTCACCCCCTCGTGGCTACGATCGCTCTGATTGGCTGTTGAAAGTGAAACTGCCAATCAGAGCGATTTGTAATATTTCACCTAAAAAAATGGTGAAATATTACAATCCAGCCATGGCCGATGCTGCAATATCATCGGTCATGGCTGGACACACTAATGTGCACCCACCCCACTCCTCCGATCGCCCCCCCCAGCCCCCCGATCTGTGGTCTGCTCCCCTCGGTCCTGTGCTCCGCTCCCCCGTCCTCCTGCCCGCTCCCCCTGTGCTCCAATCACACCCCCCATGCTCCAATCAAACCCCCCGCACTCCGATCCCCCCCGCACAGCGATCCCCCCCGCACAGCGATTCTCCCCCCCATGCTCCGATCCACCCGCCCGCACAGCGATCCCCCACTCCGTGCTCCAATCCACCCCCCCGTGTTCCGATCCACCCCCCGTGCTCCGACGCCCCCTCCTGTGCCCTGATCCCCCCCCTTATACTTACCTGGCCTCCCGGGGACCGTCCGTCTTCTTTCCTGGGTGCCGCCATCTTCCAAAATGGCGGGCGCATGTGCAGTGCGCCCGCCGAATCTGCCGGCCGGCAGATTCGTTCCAGAGTGAATTTTGATCACTGAGATAGGTTATATCTCAGTGATCAAAATAAATAAAAAAAGTAAATGACCCCCCCCCTTTGTCACCCCCATAGGTAGGGACAATAAAAAAAATAAAAAAAATTTTTTTTCCACTAAGGTTGGGGTAAGAACTAGGGTTAGGGTTAGGGGTAGGGTTAGGGGTAGGGTTAGGGTTAGGGTTAGGGGTAGGGTTAGGGGTAGGGTTAGGGGTAGGGTTAAGGTTAGGGTTAGGGTTTCGGTTTGTGCACACATATTCTGGTCCTCTACGGATTTTTCCGCTGCGGATTTGATAAATCCGCAGTGCTAAACCGCTGCGGATTTATGGCGGATTTACCATGTTTTTTCTGCGCATTTCAATGCGGTTTTACAACAGCGATTTTCAATTTGAGCAGTTGTAAAACCGCTGCGGAATCCGCAGAAAGAAGTGACATGCTGCGGAATGTAAACCGCCGCGTTTCCGTGCAGTTTTTCTGCAGCATGTGTACAGCGATTTTTGTTTTCCATAGGTTTGCATTGAACTGTAAACTCATGGGAAACTGCTGCGGATCCGCAGCGTTTTCCGCAGCGTGTGCACATACCTTTAGAATTAGGCTATGTGCACACGGTGCGGATTGGCCGCTGTGGATCCGCAGCAGAGTTCCATCAGGTTTACAGTACCATGTAAACATATGGAAAGCCAAATCCGCTGTGCCCATGGTGCGGAAAATACCGCGTGGGAACGCTGCGTTGTATTTTCCGCAGCATGTCAATTCTTTGTGCGGATTCCGCAGCGTTTTACACCTATTCCTCAATAGGAATCCGCAGGTGAAATCCGGACAAAAAACACTGGAAATCCGTGGTAAATCCGCAGGTAAAACGCAGTGCCTTTTACCTGCGGATTTTTCAAAAATGGTGCTGAAAAATCTCATACGAATCCGCAACGTTGGCACATAGCCTTAGGGCTAGGGTTGGGTTGGAATTAGGGTTGTGGTTAGGGTTAGGGGTGTGTTGGGGTTACGGGTGTGTTGGGGTTAGGGTTGTGATTAGGGTTACGGCTACAGTTGGGATAAGGGTTAGGGGTGTGTTGGAGTTAGAATTGAGGGGTTTCCACTGTTTAGGCACATCAGGGGGTCTCCAAACGCAACATGGCGCCACCATTGATTCCAGCCAATCTTGTATTCAAAAAGTCAAATGGTGCTCCCTCACTTCCGAGCCCCGACGTGCACCCAAACAGTGGTTTACCCCCACATATGGGGTACCAGCATACTCAGGACAAACTGCGCAACAATTACTGGGGTCCAATTTCTCCTGTTACCCTTGTGAAAATAAAGAAATGCTTGCTAAAACATCATTTTTGAGGAAAGAAAAATGATTTTTTATTTTCACGGCTCTGCGTTGTAAACGTCTGTGAAGCACTTGGGGGTTCAAAGTGCTCACCACATATCTAGATAAGTTCCTTGGGGGGTCTAGTTTCTAAAATGGGGTCACTTGTGGGGGGTTTCTACTGTTTAGGCACACCAGGGGCTCTGCAAACGCAATGTGACGCCCGCAGACCATTCCTTCAAAGTCTGCATTTCAAAAGTCACTACTTCAATTCCGAGCCCCGGCATGTGCCCAAACAGTAGTTTACCCCCACATATGGGGTATCACCGTACTCAGGAGAAACTGGACAACAAATATTGGGGTCAAATTTCTCCTGTTACCCTTGGGAAAATTAAAAAATTCTGGGCTAAATAATTATTTTTGAGGAAAGAAAACGTATTTATTATTTTACGGCTCTGCATTATAAACTTCTGTGAAGCACTTGGGGGTTCAAAGTGCTCACCACACATCTAGATAAGTTCCTTTCGGGGTCTAGTTTCCAAAATGGGGTCACTTGTGGGGGGTTTCTACTGTTAAGCCACATCAGGGGCTCTGCAAACGCAACGTGACGCCCACAGAGCATTCCATCAAAGTCTGCATTTCAAAACGTCACTACTTCACTTCCGAGCCTCGGCATGTGCCCAAACAGTGGTTTACCCCCACATATGGGGTATCAGCGTACTCAGGAGAAACTGGACAACAACTTTTGGGATCCAATTTCTCCTGTTACCCTTGGGAAAATAAAAAATTCTGGGCTAAATAATTATTTTTGAGGAAAGAAAACGTATTTATTATTTTCACGGCTCTGCATTATAAACTTCTATGAAGCACTTGGGGGTTCAAAGTGCTCACCACACATCTAGATAAGTTCCTTTCGGGGTCTAGTTTCCAAAATGGGGTCACTTGTGGGGGGTTTCTACTGTTAAGCCACATCAGGGGCTCTGCAAACGCAACGTGACGCCCACAGAGCATTCCATCAAAGTCTGCATTTCAAAATGTCACTACTTCAGTTCCGAGCCTCGGCATGTGCCCAAACAGTGGTTTACCCCCACATATGGGGTATCAGCGTACTCAGGAGAAACTGGACAACAACTTTTGGGGTCAAATTTCTCCTGTTACCCTTTGTAAAATTAAAAATTGCAGGCTAAAAGATCATTTTTGAGAAAATATTTTTTTATTTTTATTTTCATGGCTCTGCGTTATAAACTTCTGTGAAGCACTTGGGGGTTCAAAGTCCTCACCACACATCTAGATTAGTTCCTTTGGGGGTCTAGTTTCCAAAATGGGGTCAATTCTGGGGGATCTCCAATGTTTAGGCACACAGGGGCTCTCCAAACGTGACATGGTGTCCGCTAATGATTGGAGCTAATTTTCCATTTAAAAAGCCAAATGGCGTGCCATCCCTTCCGAGCCCTGCCGTGTAGGGTTGAGCGAAACGGGTTGTTCATTTTCAAAAGTCGCCGACTTTTGGCAAAGTCGGGTTTCATGAAACCCGATCCGACCCCTGTGCGGGGTCGGCCATGCGGTACGCGACTTTCGCGCCAAAGTCGCGTTTCAATGACGCGAAAAGCGCCATTTCTCAGCCAATGAAGGTAAACGCAGAGTGTGGGCAGCGTGATGACATAGGTCCTGGTCCCCACCATCTTAGAGAAGGGCATTGCAGTGATTGGCTTGCTGTCTGCGGCGTCACAGGGGCTATAAAGGGGCGTTCCCGCCGACCGCCATGTTACTGCTGCTGATCTGAGCTTAGGGAGAGGTTGCTGCCGCTTCGTCAGAAGCAGGGATAGCGTTAGGCAGGGTCCATTAACCACCAAACCGCTTGTGCTGTAGCGATTTCCACTGCCCAACACCACCTTTGGTGTGCAGGGACAGTGGAAGCTACATTTTTTTTTTCCCCTCAGCGCTGTAGCTCATTGGGCTGCCCTAGAAGGCTCCCTGATAGCTGCATTGCTGTGTGTACGCCGCTGTGCAAACCAACTGCTTTTTTCAAAGCACAAATCCTCTTGTTCCTTCCTTTCTGCACAGCTATCTTTTTTGTTTGTCCACACTTTTTATTTACAGGTCCTTCTCAAAAAATTAGCATATAGTGTTAAATTTCATTATTTACCATAATGTAATGATTACAATTAAACTTTCATATATTATAGATTCATTATCCACCAACTGAAATTTGTCAGGTCTTTTATTGTTTTAATACTGATGATTTTGGCATACAACTCCTGATAACCCAAAAAACCTGTCTCAATAAATTAGCATATCAATAAAAGGTTCTCTAAACGACCTATTACCCTAATCTTCTGAATCAACTAATTAACTCTAAACACATGCAAAAGATACCTGAGGCTTTTATAAACTCCCTGCCTGGTTCATTACTCAAAACCCCCATCATGGGTAAGACTAGCGACCTGACAGATGTCAAGAAGGCCATCATTGACACCCTCAAGCAAGAGGGTAAGACCCAGAAAGAAATTTCTCAACAAATAGGCTGTTCCCAGAGTGCTGTATCAAGGCACCTCAATGGTAAGTCTGTTGGAAGGAAACAATGTGGCAGAAAACGCTGTACAACGAGAAGAGGAGACCGGACCCTGAGGAAGATTGTGGAGAAGGACCGATTCCAGACCTTGGGGAACCTGAGGAAGCAGTGGACTGAGTCTGGTGTGGAAACATCCAGAGCCACCGTGCACAGGCGTGTGCAGGAAATGGGCTACAGGTGCCACATTCCCCAGGTAAAGCCACTTGTGAACCATAAACAGCGGCAGAGGCGCCTGACCTGGGTTACAGAGAAGCAGCACTGGACTGTTGCTAAGTGGTCCCAAGTACTTTTTTCTGATGAAAGCAAATTTTGCATGTCATTCGGAAATCAAGGTGCCAGAGTCTGGAGGAAGACTGGGGAGAAGGAAATGCCAAAATGCCTGAAGTCCAGTGTCAAGTACCCACAGTCAGTGATGGTGTGGGGTGCCATGTCAGCTGCTGGTGTTGGTCCACTGTGTTTCATCAAGGGCAGGGTCAATGCAGCTAGCTATCAGGAGATTTTGGAGCACTTCATGCTTCCATCGGCTGAAATGCTTTATGGAGATGAAGATTTCATTTTTCAGCACGACCTGGCACCTGCTCACTGTGCCAAAACCACTGGTAAATGGTTTACTGACCATGGTATTACTGTGCTCAATTGGCCTGCCAACTCTCCTGACCTGAACCCCATAGAGAATCTGTGGGATATTGTGAAGAGAAAGTTGAGAGACGCAAGACCCAACACTCTGGATGAGCTTAAGGCCGCTATTGAAGCATCCTGGGCCTCCATAACATCTCAGCAGTGTTACAGGCTGATTGCCTCCATGCCACGCCGCATTGAAGCAGTCATTTCTGCCAAAGGATTCCCGACCAAGTATTGAGTGCATAACTGAACATTATTATTTGATGGTTTTTTTGTTTGTTATTAAAAAACACTTTTATTTGATTGGATGGGTGAAATATGCTAATTTATTGAGACAGGTTTTTTGGGTTATCAGGAGTTGTATGCCAAAATCATCAGTATTAAAACAATAAAAGACCTGACAAATTTCAGTTGGTGGATAATGAATCTATAATATATGAAAGTTTAATAGTAATCATTACATTATGGTAAATAATGAAATTTAACACTGTATGCTAATTTTTTGAGAAGGACCTGTAATTTGTGCATCAGTCCACTCCTTATTGCTGCCTGCCATACCTGGCTGAGATTACTGCAGGGAGATAGTAATTGTTGGACACTCCCTGTTTTTTTTTTTTTTGTGGGAGATTAAGATTGACATTTCTGCTAGAGTGCCATCCCTGTGTGTGCCATCTCTCACTCAGTGGGCCATAGAAAGCCTATTTATTTTTTTGCTTGATTTGGGTTATAAAATCTACCTGAAAAAATCACTACATCAATCAGTGGGAGAAAAATATTGGCCTCAGGGCTTGTGTGCCACTCTTGACTCCTGTGTGTGCCATCTCTCAGTCAGTGGGCCATAGAAAGCCTATTTATTTTTTTGCTTGATTTGGGTTCTAAAATCTACCTGAAAAAATCACTACATCAATCAGTGGGAGAAAAATATTGGCCTCAGGGCTTGTGTGCCACTCCTGACTCCTGTGTGCATCATCACTCACTCAGTGGGCCATAAAAAGCCCTTTTTTTTTTTTTTTGCTTTATTTGGGTTCTAAATTCTACCTGAAAAAATCAATAAATCAATCAGTGGGAGATTAATATTGGCCTTTGGGCTTGTGTGCCAGTCCTAAGCGTGCCATCTCTCTCTCAGATAGTGGGCCATAGAAAGCCTATTTATTATTTTTTTTATTGGGTTTATAAATTTTCCCTGGAACAAAAAAAAAAAGTGGGAGATTAATATTGGCCTCTGGGCTTGTGTGCCAGTCCTGAGCGTGCCATCTCTCTCACAAATAGTGGGCCATAGAAAGCCTATTTATTTTTTTGCTTGATTTGGGTTCCAAAATCTACCTGAAAAAATCCATACATCAATCAGTGGGAGAAAAATATTGGCCTCAGGGCTTGTGTGCCACTCCTGACTCCTGTGTGCATCATCACTCACTCAGTGGGCCATAGAAAGCCCTTTTTTTTTTTTTTTTGCTTTATTTGGGTTCTAAATTCTACCTGAAAATATCAATAAATCAATCAGTGGGAGATTAATATTGGCCTCTGGGCTTGTGTGCCAGTCCTGAGCGTGCCATCTCTCTCACAAATAGTGGGCCATAGAAAGTCTATTTATTTATTTTTTTTGGTTTTATAAATTCTCCCTGAAAAAAAAAAAGGGAGATTAATATTGGCCTTTGGGCTTGTGTGCCAGTCCTAAGCGTGCCATCTCTCTCTCTCAGATAGTGGGCCATAGAAAGCCCATTTATATTTTTTTTTATTGGGTTTATAAATTTTCCCTGAAAAAAAATAAAAAGTGGGAGATTAATATTGGCCTCTGGGCTTGTGTGCCAGTCCTGAGCGTGCCATCTCTCTCACAAATAGTGGGCCATAGAAAGCCTATTTATGTTTTTGGTTGATTTGGGTTCTAAATTCTACCTGAAAAAATCAATAAATCAATCAGTGGGAGATAAATATTGGCCTCTGGGCTTGTGTGCCACTCCTGACTCCTGTGTGCGTCATCTCTCACTCAGTGGGCCATAGAAAGCCTTTTTTTGTTTTATTTGTTTTCTAAATTCTCCCTGAAAAAATCATTTTATTTTATTTGGTTTCTAAATTCTTCCTGAAAAAATCATTTTATTCTATTATTTTTTTTTCCTAAAGTCTCCCTGAAAAAAAAAAAAAAACAAATCAGTGGGAGATTAATATTGCCCTTTCTGCTTGTGTGCCAGTCTTGACTCCTGGGTGTGCCATCTCTCTCCAATTGTGGGCCATAGAAAGCCTATTATTTTTTTAGCTTGATTTGGGTTCCAAAATCTACCTGAAAAAATCACTACATCAATCAGTGGGAGATAAATATTGGCCTCTGGGCTTGTGTGCCACTCCTGACTCCTGTGTGCGTCATCTCTCACTCAGTGGGCCATAGAAAGCCTTTTTTTGTTTTATTTGTTTTCTAAATTCTCCCTGAAAAAATCATTTTATTTTATTTGGTTTCTAAATTCTTCCTGAAAAAATCATTTTATTCTATTATTTTTTTTTCCTAAAGTCTCCCTGAAAAAAAAACAAAAACAAATCAGTGGGAGATTAATATTGCCCTTTCTGCTTGTGTGCCAGTCTTGACTCCTGGGTGTGCCATCTCTCTCTCTCTCTCTCCAATTGTGGGCCATAGAAAGCCTATTATTTTTTTAGCTTGATTTGGGTTCCAAAATCTACCTGAAAAAATCACTACATCAATCAGTGGGAGATAAATATTGGCCTCTGGGCTTGTGTGCCACTCCTGACTCCTGTGTGCGTCATCTCTCACTCAGTGGGCCATAGAAAGCCTTTTTTTGTTTTATTTGTTTTCTAAATTCTCCCTGAAAAAATCATTTTATTTTACTTGGTTTCTAAATTCTTCCTGAAAAAATCATTTTATTCTATTATTTTTTTTTCCTAAAGTCTCCCTGAAAAAAAAACAAAAAACAAATCAGTGGGAGATTAATATTGCCCTTTCTGCTTGTGTGCCAGTCTTGACTCCTGGGTGTGCCATCTCTCTCTCTCTCTCCAATTGTGGGCCATAGAAAGCCTATTATTTTTTTAGCTTGATTTGGGTTCCAAAATCTACCTGAAAAAATCACTACATCAATCAGTGGGAGATAAATATTGGCCTCTGGGCTTGTGTGCCACTCCTGACTCCTGTGTGCGTCATCTCTCACTCAGTGGGCCATAGAAAGCCTTTTTTTGTTTTATTTGTTTTCTAAATTCTCCCTGAAAAAATCATTTTATTTTATTTGGTTTCTAAATTCTTCCTGAAAAAATCATTTTATTCTATTATTTTTTTTTTCTAAAGTCTCCCTGAAAAAAAAAAAAAATCAAATCAGTGGGAGATTAATATTTACATTTGTGCTTCAGTGACAGTCCTGCGTGTGTGGCATCTCTCTCATTTGTTGCCACCAACAACAGAGTGTGTAACATTGTGCCTGATTTTCGTTGTGGTCTCACTCACCTGTAAAGGGGTAGCTAAATCATACTGAAGTTATAGCTCACCGTGTAAGTTGTGTGACAGCAACAAATACCGTTAGTTTGTTTACGTTTTTAAAACAATGAGGAAGTCTGGTGGAAGAGGTCGTGGCCGGGGGCGTTCATTGTCAGCTGGTAATGAGGGTAGTGGTAGTGGTGGAGCATCAGCTGGTCGTGGGAAAAAAAATATTGCACCTAAGTCTGGAGCTGTGGAGCCAGGTTCGTCGTCTGGCTACACAAGGCCTCGAAC